>NC_089653.1:6822500-7422500 GCF_037042795.1 Molothrus aeneus
TAAAAGGCTATTTTCAGTGAAGAGGGGACAAAAAAAAAGCAGTCTACAGTATACTGAGTCAATAAAGTAATGTAAAACCATAAAACACAGCAACGATAACAACAGAGGATCAGTAGATTACAAAGGAAATAAGATGGGGATCAAACAGAGTGGTAGCTGGAAATGACTGCATAGAAGCCAAAATAAGGCTGCTCCTAATAAACAGCCAAAGTTGAACCAAAAAACATTTGAAGCGTTAATTTATTAAATAACCTTATTTTCATGCCTTACAATTAAAAATAGTTGTGGTCAGGCATGTTGGGAGACAGGAAGCAATTGGAGTCTTGAAGCCTGGCTTTGTGCTTGGAAGGGAACACAGGCTGATCCACGCTGGGATGGGGCTGTGCCTGCACGGGGGGGCAGCCAGCAGTGCTGGGGGGCTCCAGGCCACTTACTGATTCTCTGCTCACAGCCTTTCCCTTCCAGGCTTTTAAGACACAGAGGAGTTTTAAGAGGAGTGTTCAGGGTGGGAGATGGAGTCACAGCGGGAGCAGGGGCTGTGAGGATGATACCAGCCCCTGCTCCCACTCAGCACAGGGGATGGGATGCAAAGCCCTGAGAAATTGCCATGAGGCCCCATGTTCAGTTCAGCAGGTTTTGGGATCAGTCTCTCACTTTGGGAGCCCTTTAGATCAGATGTACGAATCACCAACTCAAAGCATTAATAATACCAGGAGTCATAGCATTTATCTTCCCTTCAAAAGATCCACCAGCCGCAATAAGTGACCAAACTGAGCAGAAAACCCTACATGAGATCAGCTTTCAAACCCCAGTCTTCAACTCATACGTGCATTTGGAATTATTTTTATTTACCTTGCATTTCCTTTTGTTGCCCTGGCATTGTGTTTTTAATTCCCCCATAGCACTGCTAGCAGCTCGCCTGGAACAAGCACCCCACTGCCCCAGGGATCCCAGGGCTGCTTAAAGAAAATAATCATCACTGAGTATCAAGATATTCACCAATAAAATAGTGACTGGTGGGACAGATCACCTGCACATACAGAAAGGAGAAGGGTGCCCAGATGGCTGCAGAGTATTCTGAGACCCATAACAAGGGGTGCAGCCATGGGACAGGAAGAACCAGCAGCTGACCAGCCCCAAAAATAGTTGTTTTACTCTCACAGTAACTGAGCTCCAGCGGCTGCTAACTGCTGCCTGCAAAGCTGGTTTCATCTAGTGGCACAGAGTGATGGGTCAGCTAAAACAGAGCCCACACCATTTCTGCCTGATTGGTTGCTAACCAAATACACTTTTCAGATGCTGTTAATTGAGTCTGATGAATTTTGCTCCTGTGGGACCTATTACGGGCAAAAATACAAGTGACATCAGAGCCATAACTCATAAAAATCAAGTCCCTGAATTACATCTGAGAGCAATATGAAAATGCAAGTGGGATTTCAAATGGTATCAAATAACTTTCTGTCATACCTTATTAATACCACAGAGCTAATAGAAACAGCTATATTATCATCCTAATGTCATTATACATATATAATACACATGCGTGCATACACACAAACACTCTGTGTAATTATAACAACATTATTTTGTTCACACGGCCTGAAAAATGTGATTAGATGGTGGCTCTGAAATGGCAATATTCAATCAGGCACGACTCGGATATTGGCTCAGAGCACAGTCTTCTACTTATGTAAAATTATGTCTTGTTATGTGTGGTGGTAGCGTGGATGGCTGTGGAAGAAAGAGGGAGCCGAGGCCACGGAGATCATTTCATCTCATGTTACAAGGGCTGAATTGTCATTTCAAAGCTGGAATGCTGATACTGTCCAGCAAGCAATCCCTGGCTATCCTTTCCTGTGTGGATCTCTCCAGAAAACATGCTAATTTATCTGCTAAAGATAGCTGCCTTCTCACCAAATCCTGAAAAAAAATTCTACACTGGAAATGTTCCTAAATGTGACCAAACGATTTCTTTTATAATCATAAAGCTTGGAAGGGGACGTTGCCTGGTAGGACTTTAGATGGGCTTCACCACTTTCCAAAAAATGCACAGGAAATGCACACCAGCCATTTCACATCCAACTCCTGTCAAATAATTTACCTCAACTGTTTTTAGTGAAAATATACCTATGTGCATATATACATACATACATATATATATATATATATATATATATATATATATATATATATATATCCCTGCATGATAGGGATAGCTGGGGCTGGAAATATCACCGTAAGAATGCCAGGCCATATTTACCCAAGTCAGTGGTCAAAGCAAGTTGCTATTCTCAGTGTGCCAGATTTAAATCGGTTTAAGTAAACAAGCTGACCTCTTTCCACTTTGCAGGTCTGAGCTGTTGTGGCTTTTTTTTTTTCCTTAGAAAATTCCTTTTTTAAAGAAATTTGGTGGGCCCCAGAGGACAGTAAGCAGTTGTCTCAGAGGGAGCAGTCAGTGCTGCTGGGGAGCAAGTCAGGGCAAAGTGGGCTTTGCACCAGCCAAACTCAAATTTTGCTTTGTTCTGCCCTGCCATCATATAAAAGCAGGGGATTTCACCTCCTTACTGACTTTGACTGCCTTCCTAATGCCTAAGTGCTTATGACAGCTCTTGCTCATCTGTTTTGGCTTGAGTTTTTCTGTTCCCCCCAGTTTGGTTTGTGCAAGGACATTTGATCTCCCAGTCATTGAGATCTTTCCTGCCAGCTCTAGAATGAGATGCACTGACACAGAGAAAGCCTTCCTGAGGTCCCCTGACTACCTGCAGGGCTGAAGTGTCCACCACCACAACTTGCTCTTTCCTTTGCATGCAGATTTTTTCCTGGGAAGCATGAGCAGTCTCTTCTGCAATTATTCCCACCTCTTCATCCTTTACCTGAGCTACAAATGTCACAACAATGATGAGTCAATCATCTGGTACAGTTTAGCAACATTTAACCTTTGGCTAAGCTGTCTTTGAGTCATCCTACCTAAGCAAGGCAGCTCAGCAGACAACCTGCTGCAGACTGCCCCACACTTTGCCCCCTTCCTGGTTTTGCCTGAAAACAGCTTTTGGCATCTAGTGCCAAGTGGCAGTGGAGGGGGAAACAAATCAGAGTAGTTCCTGGTACCTCAACTCTATGGCCTGAAGTGTCCTTCTTGTCTCACAGTGTCCCAGGTCACTGTGGTTCCTCGCACAAGCGGATGGACATTTCTGGACCTCCTGATGAGGCACCATTGTCAATAACTACAGGTTATAAACACAAGATGTGTGGGGTAAACACTGAAGAGGATGCAGAAATCATTCCTCCTTCTCCCCATCCAGGTACACGTCAAACTAAAACACTAGAAGGGAAATGGAATTAATCTGCAAGTCCAGCTTTGCCAAACACATGGGGTTATCCAGCTGCTGTTTCGAGGGAGCAGGAATTGTGGCCATACCAAAGTCCTCTCCTCCTTTGCAGCTCCTCCTTTTCTTATCCAAGTGAGTGCTGGACACATTTCTGTAGTACAAGAACCTCTGAGGTCTAACCACCATGGATTCAGGCCCCTGGGGATGATAGTGTTGGTGGGTTTTTTTTAAAATCCTCTTGAGAAACAGATGCTTTGGCTCATCTTCATTATACCTAGCCTGATTTATTTTAATTGCTCTGGGTATCCGGAATACTACGATTGCATAATCTCATGCACATGCCTTTAAAAGGAAGCCTTGGCTGCAAAGCCAGGAAGGCAATGTTAAATACGGAAAAGGTACTATGCAAAGTCTCATTTATTTTGAAAATCACTGGAAAGAGTTCTACTGAAAATTCACAGCAAAACATATGCCACATTTGAATAATGACTCTGAGAGGTGCATTACCTAGCTTAGCAATAAAAAGGGATCTAAAAATTGCAGTCCTTCAAAAAGATATCACTCCCAAGCCCTGAATTTTGGTGAAACCAGAGGACAGCGTGGTCCTTGGTGACAGCCACAGGGAGGCCAGAGCTGGCTGCTGGGCACCGTGCCTGGAGTCAGCACTTCCACCCCTACCAAAACTACCAGAAAACAGCAACCCAAGGAAAAACCCATTCTGAACAGAATCAGTGGCAAGCACAGGCTCAGGACAGCAAGAAAGGAGGAGGCCTGATGAGATCTGCCCTTCCCAAGTTTAGGAATCCAGAGCTTCATCTCAATAAAACTAAGCAGGAATAACAGGACTGCAGAGAAATACCTGAAGATCATCCACTTATCTTATCTGATGTAGTGCATAAGATGCCAAATATTATCTGCTTGGGAAGAAAGGGTCTGCAGAAGCCTTATTCCAGTTAGGAAAAAGTAGTATTTCAGGTACTTTAAACCTGGACCTAGAATAAGTCTTTATTCTGAAGTTGTGTCCATACTCTATCTGTTATTAAGATGCTGCTTTCCTGGAAAGAAATCCATTTCGTATGAAAAACTTATTCTTTATCTGTAATTTTTAAATTTATCTCATTGAACAAATTAATATCTGCCTTAAATACTGTTCCTGAAGTATTTAGGAACAATAGGATTACTCTGTGAAAGAATGTGACAAAGAACTAAAAAAAACCTCCAAACCCTGCCCTTATGTGTGGCTTATTGATATGCTTTCCTGTCTTCTAAGGAAAGGAAAAGCCCTGAGTTTTATAGGCTACCTACACTGCATTAATTATTTAAAAACATGAAACTGAGATTTTATTTTGCAGGAAACAGTCAATTTGTCCTCACCAGTCTTAGCATCCACAGAGAAATTTACATGTGTGCTCTGTGCCCCTGGGAATACCCCACATGTCCTCACAGGCGAGGGAGGAAACCATAATCATATCTGCTGATTTTGAAGGAGAAATGTGAGCGGTTTTCACTTGGCATTATCTGAGATGTTACCAGACTTGTGTAGATTTGGCAGTACCCATTTGCCATGCCACACTCCAGAAGTGCAGTCAGTGCCACCAGACCTGGCTGGCAGGTGCTCTGAGGGGCTGTGAGCAGGCAGCAGCTCTCCAGTTCACAGGATACACCAACTTACTTTGGGTTTGCAGATGTTAATGAGATTCACGTTTGGGAGAAGGAGCCTACAGAGACTATCAGGAATATTAATGTTAACACAGGAGTTTATGAGTGCCTGCATGTTGAGAAGTGGGTAAGGAAACCCTCTGGGGTTTGTTGCACTATCAGCAATTATCGTGTGAGATTTCTGTTCTTGGTTTTCCTGCTGAGAAGGCTTGGGAAAAAAGGCTTCAAGACTGGTCTCTGGGCACTGTTTGAGTTTATGAGTCATGTGGATGTTTCCCCCATTGCCTTCTGCAAACCTCCATTTCTCAAACAAGAGCCAAGGGCTTTCCCTGTCCAGCCCTCTCTGGAGATTTGCCATTTTTAGCTCAACAAACCCACGTGCCTTATGCTTGCAAAATTCCTACATGCATCTGCCAATTCAGAGAATAAAAGTAACCCTTCAGGAGTGGGTCTGCACATCTGTTTCGTTCCTGTCAAGTCAAGCTACAGCCTTTGCTTCACTCCCTTCTCATGCGCCTGTCTCCACTGCTGGGGAGATGTCCCCAGCATTGGACTCATGGTGGAAGCAATGTGGTGCTGTTGCTTGTTCAGATGCCAAGAAGTCATCAGCAATTAGTTTCATGAGGAACAAACCATCAAGATGTGAGTGCAGACTCTGGAAACCTGTCCCTGACATGCCAGAAACCCTTCCTGTCCCTTCTGCTCTTTCTCTTTTAATGGGGTAATGGCTATAAAACCTTGTGCCTTATTATCTAAGTTGGGATCTGGTGCCATGATCAGCCTTTCTCAATAGTTTACTTTCTTTTCAAGGTTTTATACACTAAAGAATGGGAAAAAGTATAAAGGAAAGGAAGAAGCCAATGCTCTGGCTGATTGCAGTGGAACCTCTCAGCACAATCCAGGGATGCTGCCCAAGTAGACAGTGGTGCCACAGAATTCAGTGAGCTGGTGGCAGGAACGCTCATCAAGAGGGGTATGCCTGGGAGGAACTCTGTTCCTCCTGGAAGCTTCAATAAGGCTCCTCTTCCAGGAGGTACAGATAAAGATGAACCAGACTTTGCTGATTTTGTCATGGACGGCACGTGCCCCCTTCCTGAGGAGCTGCAGCATGGGTGGGAAATTTCAGCCATACTTACATTTGGAAACAAAACACAGAACAGGCGCTTGCTGCCAGAGCTGCCCAGACTGGGATGAGGCCCTGAGGGCTCCATCCAGCTTCAGGCTGGGCAGGCATGCTCTCTGCCACCTTGCTGAAGGCAGAGCCAAAAGCTCCAGCTCATTTTTCCCGGGTGGCACAAGCCAGGCACTGCTGGTCCCTTGCTCAGAGGGTCACCAAACCCCACCAAAGCACCCTTGGCCCAACAGTGCCTTTGCTGATGGACGCGGTACCCCACTGGCATCTCCCAACACAGACATACCAAGAAACCTTCCCAGCTACAGAAAATTCCTTAAATGGGTCTTGGTTAAACTCCAGCTGCTTGATGGGCTTTGAGAAGTGCAGCAATGCTGCTGGAGGAGATCTTGGTTGTTACATTTAATTAAAGATTCTGCTGAAAGTTCTGCTTAAAATCACAATGCTTACTGCTTAGAAAAGCGTTGGTGATTCCCCCAGAGGCCTGGCCAGCATTCCTGCTCCTATTGTACAACATTATTGATTAATCAAAACTAATGGTCACAGCTGTTGCCTGATGGATAATGTCTTTGGTGTTTGCCTGCATATAATTATTTACTACTTTATTGATGTTATTTATTTCTTCATTAAGTATTGTTGGCTGTTTAATTACGTGAAACACAACTGCAAGTGTTGCTGCTAAAAGCCATGGAAAAGGCTGCCCAGAGCCGAAATCTTTCAACCATAAACCCAAAAAATAAATCTAAATATAAAAATATTGTAGCCAGCCTTTTGAGTGAAGGCCATCAAACCACAAACATGTTACATGTCATCTGGAGGCTGATGCCAGAGCACCACGTTCAGATAGATTTGCAATGCTGATTTAAGTGTGCATGTCAAAGGACTTTGCAGACATGTAAATAAGTTTTATTACCTCTCCAAAACGCATATGAGAGGTCCTTATTTTATTCTTGGTAGCTGAATGTTTGAAATAAATCAAAGTGAAACTCTGATTTCCCAAAAGTTGTAGTCAGGAGCGCTTAATGAAGCTCCTTTCAACAACCATTGCTAGCTGAGATCCGAGGACTTCCCAAGCTGGCTGCTGGTCCTATTCAGTGCCCCAGTGACAAACTGGGAGTCTCTCCAGGCTCTTCCCTCTGCCCTCCATCTCTCTGCAAGAGACAAGGACTCAAGGGCCCCTGCTCCCTCTCTGCCTCAGCACCCTGCTGCCCTTACCCCCTCAAAAGCACCAGGCAGAGCTACTGCAGCAGGTCTGTGCCTGTCCTCACTGAATTAGGGAGCTAACATCTAATCCTTGGATCAACATGGGATGAGAAGGGATGTGCTGAGGTTTACTTAGCTCATGATATAAGACAAATTTTAACAGAACCACTTTTCTTTGCAACACTAAGTCATGGGAGCTTGGGGGCAAAATCAACATCTTAAATTGTATCTGGAAACCAACAAGCACTAAGGAGAAACTAGGTTTAAGAGATGTTGTGGCTCTCAGCAATCTCTAGGTACTTATCATTTAAAAAACCCAGCCAGGTACATGACTACAAATACAGTTTTAGAGAACTTGGAAGGCTCTTCTCAGCCTGCAAAATAACCAGAGGACCACAAGCTCTGCTTCAGCTCACAAATCATTAATGCACCTATAATAGATCAGAAAGAGCCTCTGTATCTCCTTACTCGTAAAATAAAAATTCCTTCTCTGACATCCTCTCCAAACAGCCCTCATCAGGCCCTTTCCCCAGGGTAGGAGAACAAATTGCTCTGGAAGTCCTCTCCTGGACATCAGTGCATTTGTTATTCGGGAGCTACTGGCCTGAATGTCTCTATGCAGCTCCCTGCAGATCTCCCGCTTACTTCTGAGGCAGTGCATTACCATCAGTGAGGACTTAGCCCCTGCTTCATGAAAAGTACATAAGACAACCAGCTGCCAAACCTCTAACTTCCCTGTGGCCCTGTCCTAGGGCACAGCCTCTGCTTTTCCTATGGCAGCCCTGAGGGGGACCAGACTAATGCCTGGCGCCGTCAGGTCACCTGTATGTGTTCTGACGTGTCTCGAGCCCAGAGCACGAGCACAAGTTGGTCACAGGGCCCATGATCTCAATAGATGCTCATCTCTTGTTTAAACTAAAACATGCCAGGGAAAACCTGAGAAATAATAAGCAGAGAGGAAGAATAAAAAAAACCCCAAACAATGATGGGTCTAGGGAATTTGGTCGCCATTTCCCTCCTTGTTTCCTCCCCAACCTGCATGTTTTCATGCATTTCCTCTCTCTCAGGCCATTTCTTCCTCCTGTTTTTTAAAATGTCACAATCTTTCCTGTATCCCTTGTGCCCACGTTGTGAGGGTACCATTGGGCACCTTTCCAGCAGGGATGCACAGAGCAATGGGGAGCACAGCTAGCATTTTCAAAGGAAGCTAAGGAAATCTTTATGGAGAGCTTGGTGAGAATTTGGCACTTGGCATCCTTTTGCTCCTTTGAAAGTCCCATCCTACAGGAACAATCTAAACAAATGTATGCCCCAATGCTGATAAATCCCTTTGGAGAGATATCAAAGAAAATCTTGCTGGGTTTGGAGACCTTTGAAGAAAGGGAAATATCCTGCCAACCTGATGCTGAGATCTATCTTGTTCCACCATGTGGTCCAAATCATCAGAGTCCTCCATAGCTCCCCTTCCTCCTTGGGGTGTGGAGAGCAGCACTGCCTCGCTGAAGAAAGGGATTTGCAGGCCAAGAGGACAGCATAATTTGAGAAAAATTCAAATGAAAAATTACTTAACAATGGAACTTGTTACTGTGTCTAAAAATATCTCAGTGAGTCAGATTACTGAAAACAGCAAAGCTAAGGAGCAAACCCATAGCCTCTTCTCAGCAGTCAGCTGGCTTCATTCACCAGCTTGGCATCTCTTTCCCCTTATGTTTTTAATATCATGAGTAGGGTTTTTTAAAGTTGACAATAAGTTAATGTTTAATGGTTTGCTGTGTACAGTTCTGGGTGTTTACACATTCTGCAACCAGCCAAATTTGTAGAGCAAATTAAAAGTCTGTAAGACCAGGATAGGTGAATTAAAGGTATCTGTTGCTCAGAAGCTATTGCCTCATTGTGTCCTGCATCCCCCCAAAATAAACTGTTTCAATTATGTTTTCACTTTCCTCAGCAATATTAGCACCTCTCGGCACTGCCAGTAGGGCCATCGCTCCTCAGTCTGTGTCTGTTACAGCTTTGTGCACATGCACTTCCTGGGAATGTGCAACCTTGCGTGACACCACACAAGGTCCCAGGCTTTGCAGGGTAACATATTAAACCCTCTGGCACAGCACCAGGTGCTCTGGAGAAGCATGGGAGAAGGAAAGGTGGGGACTATGGTGTTGTCAATGCTTTTTTATACTAATGAGATGGATGGACGTGACCCTTTCTTCCACTGACCAAAATATAAATAGTCAGAGTTTTCCACTCCCTGACGCTGAATGAGCCATTCCCCACTCCTTGCTGGAGGGGTCTTGCTTGACCCTCCTGTTTCACACATCTCACAACTTTGCTCTGCTGGTCTAAAGGTCCCAAGCCCCCTCCCTCATTCAGAGCTGGCCCAGGTGGGACCTGGTCTCTGCCACTATGCCTGCCCTGCAGGCAGCTGTGAGGGAAGCCACCAAATCCCTCAAACCCCTGTGACAGCGAGGGGAGAGCAGGGCAGCTGAGAGATGCCTCCTGCCCCAGACACATACCCTAAATCTGGATATTACCCACTCCACATGATACAGTGGGTTCCTTCTCCACATTGCTGAGGTGTCCCTAGTGATACGAGCAGAGGTGGTCGATGTCCCTGTGCTGTCGCTGAATCCACCAGGAAAGGGCAAGTGAGTCCCCTCATCCCACCTCGTGCAGGGCAGCCAGCAGCCACGGCAAGCTGGCAGAGCTGGACCTAAGGAAACAAAATTAGATTTTTAGAAAAGGGCAATGTGTCTCGTATTGTCAATGTTAAAATTCCCACTGCTAGGACTGGGAACAGGATTGGGCCCAGGCTGCCTCCCTGTTCTTTCCCAGGCTCATGAAGATTTAAAATTCAGGATTTTAAATGGTAGTTTATTTCTGGCTGACCTGTTTGGCTTGAACTGTTACATGTTTTCAGCTTATTTTTATGCTCCTGTGCTAGTACACAAACCTAACCAAGAACAAGAGCAACACTGTTCAGCCTCCACTGGCTGCACAGGCTGAAGTCCCCCAAAGCCATGGCAATCTCCCTGTCCAGCTCCTCTTGGACCATGTGAATTCCTGAAGGGGAGTGAAGGGGTGAAGGCCAGGGCCCATGGGCACATCCCTCCTCAGCAATGTCCCCCTGCAGATCTGATACCTCACAAACCCCTGTGGGGTGACAGGGATGAACCGTGAATGGTGTGGGGCATGTTGGTCAAAGAAACCCCTCACACACACGTTTGGATCAGCTCATGTCACTGGATACCAATGGCAAACTCTGTGACATTCCTCTGTGTTAATTTTTTCCCTTTCCCTGCTATTTGAAGGAGATTTTATCTTCCCTTCCCACACCCCTCCCATCACCCCATGCCTGTTTCACTAAAACCTGCCTTTCGGGTCAGCGCGCTGGTAAGAGATTAATTTTACACTGCAAGGAACACCAAGCAGAGTATTTCAGCTTTGACATATGAGATGTCTGTTACCATATTGCAGTTTTTCTAAATTAAATATTAGGAAAAATTAAACCCAATTGTGGTCTGTGTTCCTATGGAAAATATTTCTCTTCCAAACAGTTCCTCCATGCTAAATGACTTAACTAACTGAAAACACAATAAATATGCAGCAAGTTAAAAATCTATATTATTCAGGTTTTAAGGCTTATAACTAAAAGTGGTTTAATGTTTCATGCCTAATAATAGATTACTCCTATCACATTTCTAACCTTTATTTCTACCAGCTTTGAAGTCCAGCCATATAAAGGCTGTTTGTAGAACCACACGAAAGTTAAAGCAAATATTACTCAGAGTGATTCATATGAACAAGAATTTGCAATGAAGGCAGAGGGTTTTTTGTGTCTGTATCAAAGGAAATGAAATGTTTGCAATATTTTCAGTTGATAAATGCATTAAAACATTTTAGTTGTGTAGTATGAACATTGCTGACATAAACAGACTTTGACCTGAAACAGATTGTATTAAGCTCTGTGGGAGAGGCAGCATTAAAAGAAATAAAAATAAAATTAAATAAAAAATAGACATTCCTAGATTTCAGAATCTGCCACAAGGTCACTGCAGTCCTTAATTAGCTGAATACATTAAGAGAAGGCTGGAACACAGATTCTGTAAAGAGAGCAAATGTATGTTTAATCCTCTGTTCTTTGCTTACAGATTACCCTTTCAGAACGAGTAACCTTATTTTCTTTTTAAATATCTATTTACCTTTTTGAGCTTTGCATAGCAAAGCAGGGTTTCTTTTTTTTTTATTTCCTTCCCACTGTTGCAAAAGAAATTAATTTGTTGCTAGTTGCTATGCATTGGCAGGATTTCTGCATAAAGAATGTAAGCCATCTATCTTTGTATTCAAGATATAGTTAATCTGGCAGTTAAAATACTTTGGAAACATTTTGATGACTTATCTGGAAAAGTAGCTTTGCATTTTCAAAGAAAACTCAGAACTGTATTGCAAGAGGAAGATAAAAGATATATGAAGTGTTTGTTCCAAGCGATACTGTTCATTTAAAGATCAGAATGTAACCCCACCCAAGCAATTATTGTGGAAAAACAAGACAAAAATCCTTATACAGCTTTCTGACACGGTCTTTATTTGGGAAACAAAATAACTATATTACAGTTATAGCCTAATGGATTGCAAGCTGTTTTATTAGAGTCAGCTGAATCCTGTTTAGCATAAAAAAGAACTCTGTTTGCTATCAAGAACACATTTACATTAATATGACTTTGACAAAGTAAAATAAAATCGCATTAAGATGATGTAAGTAGATAAGACAATGAAATCTCTGTGAGATAGTTTTGGCACACCAATTAGAGTCAAGTCCCTGCAGGAAAGAAACATATTTTTATACCAAGTATCCATGTGTTTTTAAGTCGTAGAATGGCCAAAATTAATCCCATGCTTAAAATACTTCCAGCAAGGGAAAAGAGAAAGTTTATTATTATTATTTTTATTTTTCCCTTGAAAGGTAAAATTTCTGATAAACGGCATTTTTATTTGTAATAATACAAACAAGTTTTGTTCTCTGCACTAGCCTGTAATCATCCTGATTATTGCAAGGGACTTTCCAATATAGAGCAGCTGAAAACAAGGTTTTAGATTACATGGTAATTTAGGAATGCATGAAAAGCCAAGCAGTCACCATAATAGAGCACTGCACAAACTTCATGGCTTTTACAGCAAAACATAACATATGTTTTGTGAGTCATCTGAATGATTTTTCAAGTTTTTTGGTCAAAAAATATGTCAAGCTCTACTATTGGTCCTATATTTAGGGAATCCTACTCTTGAAAAACGACAACACCACCCCCCACTTTGATGTTTCTCCTTTTAGTTTGGTCATTAAAGCTCGGCAGTGATGGATGGTGATAATGCTGTGGGGTTTATGAGTAATCAGGCCTTGGCAGCCACAATATTTCTTTTGTAGGGAAACTTTAATATTCCTTTGGCCGTGCATAAACTTTTCTGCTTTTGGAATTATGCTGCATAAGCTACCCACTAAGCATTACAAAACAGATATTGCCCAAAAGCTGGTGTTTTATTTAACACCTGACAGGGTGAAGCTTCCCCCCAGGACAAGAGCTGGGCTGTAGCAGCCCTTCTGTGGTCAGGGCAGGGCTATATTCACAGGGGGAGCCCCTGCAACGGGAGAGGAATTTTTTGGCTGTGTCCCAGGCAGGGCACCCCAGACACCCCGACTCTCCCCTCCTCCCCTTTCACATATTTTTAGTGAACTTGCTGCAGCAAACACCAGGTGTCTCCACTTAGCTGGGCTACAGCTTAAAAAGGGGGCCTGCTACCAAAAAAAAAAATAAAAAATTAGGGCTGTTCTTTCCATGGCTTCTATTGTGCTTGTTGCAATGCTGCTTGCGAGGATGAGGACGTACAGACACAACATATTCATATTTTATTTTGTCACTCAAGACACCTCTGTCAGGCAAGGCAGGACTTTCCAGAGTTTGAAATAATCCAAATTCAATCACTTTAAAGCTGCTACAATATGCAAGTCCTGGCAGCCGTTTTAAATTAATGGAACATCAGATGTGCTCTGATCCTCTCAATTTCCTTAGGCAAGGGAAATTCTGCTGCGGTGGTAGCGGGAGGGGAATATAGGGCTATCAGTAAAATAAATGTCAGCTTTTGTCTGCTGATAGAAAAATGCACACAGCAAAAAAAAGATACAGTATTTATTGCTCTGTAATTAAAATCTATTTCTATATGTGGTAAGGTTTATCTTAGTGGTTTGGACAAGTGAACTCTGTGCAGCCTGATCCATAGGAATGGACATTAAATAAAGCCAAAATACAAAACTGGTTTTTATTTGGCATTTTACAAATACAGCTCAGTATTTTGCTTGCATGTAGATATTTATTTATTGTGCCTGCTCATGTGTTTATTAATAAAAATATTAAAATTCCCATCCTGGAAGGACAGATTGGATTTTTGTAAGAACTGGGGGAAGGGCTGGGGGGGGGGATAAGCAGGGGAAGAGGAAAAGAGAGAAAATCTGAAAAAACTCAATAGTGAGATGCCAGCCTATGGTTTGGAGTTTACTTAGAAAGTGTAAACATTCATTGGGTTTGTCAAAAGGTTTGCAGACTTGAGAACCTTTTGATCAAACCTGGGCTGTGTTTTGAGGATACTTGCCCTGAAATGTGGTTTTCAATATGCAATTCAGTAGCTTTTGCTTTTGAAATACAAACAAGCCCAAAAATTCAAATTAAGGCTCTGAACCCTGCATAAAAGCACAGGCTTTTATGGTGCATGGTTTCTGCTGATCTGTAGGGCTAATCAGCCAGGGCTATGTCCTGGCTACAAGGGCCCACATTTCATAAAGTCTTTTTCCTGAAACAAAAATACAATACAAGCTTTCAGAGTTAAATTGAGGACGAGGTATTTCTTTAATTCAGATTTTTCAGTTATTTGATTTATATGAGGAGAACCTGGCTTCTTCCATGCTAACTGGGACTCACATTGCCAGACAGTATGCTTAAAAGTTATTTTTTAAAATGCTGGGGTTTGAAGGCTCTTAAATCCTTTGATGTAAATGAAAATAAAATCATAGTCTGGAACCTAACAGAGACTTTTAATCTTGATCTTAAAAGCATGAATCATACTACAGCATAGAATAAAACTATTTTCTGTCCTCTGCACTCACCTTCTCTACACATACTGATATTTGATATTTATAAGTGGCAATTAGAGGTACTCTCAGGTAGTCCCAGTGCCTCCTGCCAAGCTCTGTTTGCAGTTACTGCCTTGCAGTCTATGGCTGAGATTTCTACAGCCTTGCTGCTTTTCTCATTTCAATATGACATTTCAAGGAAGTCTGATTAAAACAAAGCAAAACAGAAGCAAAATGTCTCAAATTCCAGGTGAGTAATGTTGTGGCAACAAAATGTAGACCAATTACTGTCTCAGAGTAGGAAAACTAGTGGCAAGGCAGAGATGTTGCAATAAAATTACAGAAAAACTCTGATAGCCACTGTGGAAAACCCAGCCACTGTTTACTGGCAGATGTGGGGCAGAGCCTCAGTCCAGCCCCAGCCCATCTCCAAAAGCTGCTCTGCTGGGTCTCAGAAGCGCAGCCAGCACACAGATGCCAGGTTTCAAATACTGGATGAAGAAAGGCCGGCTGAAATATGAGCTTTAATCAGATTTTCATGTTGTAAAATTTCAGCTTGATGCTAAATGGGGAGCATCCCATCCCAGATCTGCCAGCAGAGGCTTTCCCTCTGCCTACCTAGAGCTCAGGTTAGTGTCTGCCAGGATGCTCCCTCAGGATGGGCACTAAGCAGGGACAGCAGGTACTGAACCCCAGGGTATCTTTCAGTGCTCCCAAACAAATGCAGCAGTGAACTCGGCTGAGGATGCTCTCCTCAGCCCAAAGGGCTCTCCAAGATCTCCTGCCAAGACAAGTGCCTGGCATCTGCACAGGTGCAGCAGCATGGCTGATGGCAGCCATACATCTCGGTCCTTCATCCCAGTTGTCATCCCAAGGGAGAGCTGTGGGAGGTGAGACACATCTTGGCTGTGCCCTTGCTGGCAAGCAGACACGTGCTGTGGTGGGAAGGGGTACCGTGGCCTTGAGGGGTGCCATGGATGTTACCAGATCAGACTTCTATTCTCCAAGATCCTGCCATGGTTTTTGTCCCAGAAAAGGCTGGGATCAGCAAGAAATTAATTCCAGATTTGTTTACTTTCTACAGTCTTATCCTGGTGAGTCTGAAGGCAATGCAGGATGCTTCCCACAGTTACACCCCCCACCAAATCATGACAGCAGAAACAACCAAGATGGAAGTTCATCCTACCTTTACAAACCAGGCATTGAATCCCCATGTCTGAATCTTTCTGCATTTGAAATTCTCCATTGCCTTCATTGGGTTTTAAGGTAAAGAATTTGAAGATTTGTCCCTAAATAAAAAGTACCAAATTAATATAACAGCATGGTGGAGTTTCCATTTAACTGCACGCAACCGTCAAGATATTCAGACTTATGGCTCCCACTGCAATTGTAATTCAGTTTCCTTGCTCATACATAATGCTTTTATCTACTCTGAATGAGGTTATTTTTAGTTCCTTAACAAGCCTATATAATTCAGCTGTCACAGCTTCCATAAGAACAATACCTTGGAATTTCCTGCCTTTAATTTGGACTAACTCCTGTCTATAAGCATCACATTAGCAATGTTTCCAACTTGTGTGGTGACTATGAAATCAATCATTACATACATTCACACTACATATATATTTATAATGTTTGACTACTATTGGCAGAGGTAACATCTCAAAGTAATGTTAGGATCTCCTCTGGATAAATGCAACAGCCCCAGCTGGGCTGCCTCCCCTCTGTTCCAGCCTTTGCAGCTGGGCTGTTGGCTGTGAAGAGAATTCCCCTGCCCATGCAGGAGGACAGACCAGATATGAACCTGCCTCAAGTCCTTCCCTACCTTTTCTGCCCTGAGGACTTCTCCTGTTGCCTAACCACAGGAAGGTGATGGTCCTCAGGACAGAGATGCCTCTGGCACACACAACAGGACCCCATGTGCTGCAGAAGGGCACTGCCCCATCGCTCCAAGCTGTGCCCAGCCCATGAGGGGAGATTGCTATGGCTGCCTCCATTCCGTGACAAAACCAGGCAGGACGTTCAGCAGCTGAGCACTGAGGCTTCCCAATTAGCCATCCTGGTGTGTGCTGACAGATGGCTGGTTCTATTTTTGCCTCCCTTACTCCAGGCCCATTCATTCAGTGCACTCCTTTTGATTACACAGACCCATGTACTGAAAACCTCATCCCCTTTCTCCTGAGCATGTCAGCTGGTCTGACAGGAGATGTTATCTTTCTCTAAACCACCACTCTTGATCTTCACCATTTGTTTTGTGTCACAGAAGAATAAGTCCAGTTTGACTGTGCTCATACTTGGCAGTTCCTGTGAGCTTCAGACCAACAGCTGTACACAGAGCTGGAAATTTTATCTCTCCCTTGCCCCAGAGCCACCCCTCCTACAGACCAGCAAGCCAACCTGGTAAGGAAGGGCATCAGGAGGCACCAAAAGGCAAGAAAGATTCTGCCCAAGATCTAATAAACATCCCCTTCTAGGTTTTCTCCCTCAAAAGCACAGGTCCCCAGAGTTCAATATTCAGCAAGGCCAAAACATGCATAGGCAGAGCAACTCAAGAGTGACAGTATCCCTTCTCAACTGGCTCCACATTTTCTTCTCATCCCAAAAGTTTTCTAAAACTTTGCCTGTATTTTCAAACTAAGAATGTCCTAATTTATGGAATAAAGAGAACCGGGGTTCAAAAACAAGACCAACATAAGGCTGGGTTAGGTTATCTCCAGCATAGCTCTGGGGGACCAAGCTGTGCTCTGTGGGAAAGAGTGGTGGGAGCCCAGCTGAGGGACTCAGGGCTACCTGAGCAGAGCCAGCACCACACACAGCCATTTCTGGAAGGATCTCAGCTGGAAGCCTAAGTTGTTATGCTGCTTAGGAGAACAGCTCTCACATATGTATCTCCTGCTCACTTGTGATCAATGGTCTCATGGAAAAACAGCATCAATAATGAGTAAGTAGCAAAAGATGTGCTCTACCTTTCCAGCCCTGGCCATTAACAAAGACTATCAGATGGTCCAAAATTACTTCGCCTTAGTCATGTTGATTTTTACCAGCTGGGAATCTGGCCCAGGTTTCCTCTGGTTCCTGAGGGAAATAAACCATATAGTATCATGGCTGAGCTGACAACGCAGGTAGACCACAATTTGCACAAAATGTGGCTGGAGAGAGGATAAGGCTGTTTGCATTGACCAGATGGCACAAGCACAGTTTAGCAAGTGAGGAAAAATCATCCAGCCACAGAGGGCTGCTGCTGGCTTGGTTGGGGCTCTGGCACCAACTCTCTGCATGAACCCCAGCTTTCTAGAGAGTCTGTGAGAAGATGCAATCCAAGGTGGAGCAGGCAGTGCCAGTGACACAGTGGATGCATATGTTCCCAGGAATACTGAGGGGCAGCCTGGCACTCTGGCAGGGGCTGGAAGCTGCACAGCACATGCAGCCACAGCTATCATTTGAGTTTTGCTGCTTTGGCACATCTTCCTAATTTACTTAATTTCTATTTATGCCATTCTGTTTCTGTTTTGAGCCTTTATCAGATGCTGGCATGTTTTGCGCACAGCTTTGGAAGGAGGCTTTGGAAAGAAGCAATTTTTAAGAGGAGGATAAAAAAATTGTCAGAGCACTGGGAAGGGCCATTCCCTAGAGATGGGTGACCACTGTAATGGCAAAAAGTCAACTAGACCAGCCCCTAGGAGTAGGCCAGTGCTCTCCTGCCTGGAAATGCAGGTCTTTGAGGATTTGTGGAATGTACTTGGAGAGTCTGTGAAACTTAATGGGGAAAAACCAACCTTGCTGACAGCAGTTTTCCACGCCTGAGTCTAAACCTGCAATGGAAAATGGAGGCAGAGGTCTGCAAAGCAAGAGAAGTCAAAACCTGCAGCATAAGCATGTTGCAGCTCTGTCTCTGAGGTAGCCAGTAATTGTGTCCAATTTATAAGTACTTCTGAAATAAACCACTTCATTACTGCAGTCATTCTGCAAAGCACAGGCAGGGGTGGAGGGTAGCACTCTCTTTTCCTTGCCTCCACCTGTGACCCAGTGATGTGCTTGTCACGGCTTGCCTGGAGGATGTACAGAGGGAGCTCCTGAGAAGCAGCTTCCAGGGAAGAGTTACACACAGTGCCGTGTCCGAGCAGCGCTGGTCAGCAGTGGTGGTGGTTAAATTCTGAGAGCTCCAGTACAAGTAGCACATGAGAAGAACACAGCTGTTGATGTTGACATGTTGCTGGCCTTATGGAATGATGATAAACAGCTGGAAACGCACACGATGCACTGGGGAATAGGGATCTAGAGAAGAATTTCAGGCTCACTGGAACATCACAAATGAAAGGGCAATCAACTGAGGATGCTGAATTCTTCCTTTACAAATAATTTGTAGATCCTATCACTGCTTCTTACTACAATGGATACCAGTCCCCTAGCTTTTGGAAGATACTCATGGCAGGGCTGCAGGCTTCCAGGCTGACACTGTTTCTCAGTCAATGATGCAGAATAGATACACAGATCTTCTTTCTTGGAGGAGCTTGCTTTCTTTCTTCCCCAAACAATTACATGGTGAGTGAGTGCTCTGCCCAGCAGCCCCAGGCTTCAAACCACACTGCTCCCTACACATTTCCAGGGCCAGGTGGGCACTGAGAGCTGTAGGATATCACTTCAAGTAATTTCCCAGTGGGACCAGCTACTGAAGGACTGAAAGCCCTTCTAGAGCTACCTTAAAACTGGGGAGCTTGTTTCTGTATTTCCATGGCGCCCGGTGTTGTACTCTGCCATCAGCTTTAATTGTTGCTGCTCTGAAAAAAGCCTTTGTTCAGTACAATTGCCTACTCCACAGTGACATCATCCAAGGCTGTGTAAAAAAAGCACAGCCTGGAGTAGTCAGCCATGTGATGATGTATAAATAGCACTGACAGAACAATATTATAAACTCTATTGGTACAGCTGAGATAAAGCTCGCAAGTTGCTGATTCATCTAAGATACTGGCTTGAGGGATGGCATGAGGTTCAGCTACAATAAATGTTCTCAGCTAAAGGCATATTACTTCACCATGAATCAGCTGCTCAGATCTTTCGTTCCTTTCAGAAAAGCACCTGTCTCTTCCTGCTTTGGTCCTCCATTACTAAATACATGAATTATAGTGCCTGATTTTATTTCTGCTTCCTTTATGCTGAAATATGCCACAATTAGAGAGTTCTCTAAGGTTTTATATACACACAGGAAAAGTAAAGCATTCCTAAAACTGCTTGCTGAGTGCTTGTATTTCAATAAACCTGGAAATACTGAACCATACTTCCAACATACTCTGAGTAGGAAATGACTAAGTCATTTTATGGCCTTCAATAAGATCCATGGAAGGTCACCTACATGTCCATGTACAACGTGGTTTTAAAATGGACAAAGTGAAACCTCACACCTTCATGCTGGATCTCCATGGACTGTGGGTGACAGAAACGAGCTCTACCAAATGCGATTACTTTGCAATTTGGCACCCATGATTGCACTTACTGGTAACTTACTGAATTTCTGTTTGCCAGAAACTCAAGTCCATCCTGCATTCCTACACAGCACAATCCTACACTGTGATCATCACCCACATGAGCACTAACTACACAGACATTCTGCCCCCTTGGAGCAGCTTGCTCAGTACAGGCAGAGCACTTCATGTGCTGCCTGCGTCTCGCTTGCATCAGAGCTGCTCATTCAGGACCATTAAAATGAGCAAGGCTTATACAATTACAGAACTTTATATTAATTTTTAAAACTTGCAGATGTTGCAATCTGTACATATGGGAATAGTGCCAAATGCTATGATGACAGAAAAGAGTTTTATTGGCCAGGGTTTAAAAGTAAGGAAGCAGGAAAAGAAAAATCTCACCCTACCACTATCAAGGCACTGCATGTATCTGGTTTTGCACACAGCTTCTGGTTAGCAGCTTTGCCTTTCTGATAGTGAGTTAATCAGCTAATGTTTTTATGAGCACAAAACCAATAAAATGGTGTGGGGGAAAATGGCAATAAAAATCCCTTATTTGCCTTAGATGTGCTTTTATATCCACTAAATCCTTCTTTCTCTGCCCAGAGAAGACATTTCTGCACTGAGTTTCAAACAGCAATGCCAGCATATGATCCTACATATCTGCTGCTTGTGTCAACATCCTTTTCCAGGGTGTGCATCCTTTGGGATGCTGCTGTGCAGTGGCTCAGAGAATGTGCAGCTCTTGGGTTATTTTGGCTGAGGCTGCTGGAGGATCAACAGGCCGAGAGCACTGAAGTGACGCTCAGTGATCTGCATAAGCAACATATGTTTTATATTATCAACATCCCCTTTGCATTCCAATAGCATGTCAGTACTGGTAGAGCCCACTTATGCAAAGATCAGCTCCAGCTTTGAAGCTTGGGACAATAACAAAATAACCTGCTATTTGTTTATGTTTGTAATAAAATCTACCATCAACTACTATTTGATTGTGGCCTCGACAAGAAGCCTGGCCAAAGGAAACCTCCTCAGTGAACAGGAGATGAAGGGAACGGATGGGTTGACTGTGGATTTTCTAAATCTAGTCCAAGAAGTTGATAGTTATGCTTTAAGTTTTCAATTATTTTAGACCCCAGCTTTCCAAAAGACTGCTTGGAGGACTAAGAGAGTTTGTAGCATTCACTTTGTCCCTGGATACAGATTTTGAGAGATGGTGCAGAGCCAAACACAATTACAGTTTTCCTAGATCCATCGGAAGCAGCCAAAGAGCAAGGGCACTTGCACTGCCTCAGCACAGCAGTCTCTCCCAGTTGCTGGCTTCCCCAGGCATCCCTCCCTGCCTCTCCTCCTTCTGCCACATGGTCAGCTGTGTGGATTATCCTGTGCCTTGGGGCTGGAAGGATGTGTGCCCTTGTACTGTACTAGGAAGCCATCTGGGGGACTGCAGCTGCATGTGCATAATCACCAGATAGTTCTGAACTGACATTTGTGCCACTGCAACTACAGGTATGGTACATGGGAAGAGATCAAAGGTACCTTTTGCACACAATCAGTTCTTATGCGTTAAGGTTACATTTCTGAGGTAGAAAAAAGCTGGTTTATAGAGCACACCTAAAGCAGGCAATTCCAACTCCTGGCATCTCTTCCCCAGTATCTCCACCACTGGTGAGGATGGGAAGGTAGTGTTGCCTCACCCAGCCATTGATTTTTCCACAGAGCATTCCAGTAACACCATAGACTCAGGTGTAAGACTTCCAAAATAGCAGCCCAATTCATTCCCATGCCCAGTTCAATGGAACCTTTCTGATTATTTTCACAACATTCTGCAAGGGCTGTTTCTTTTCCTGCTGCATGAAACAGAAAAGCTCCTCATCTGTTCCTGAAATGCCTTGTGAAGTTAATGTGACCTACTCTCTATCATCAAGAGAATGATACTGGAACGAAAGAGAGTGCTTTTTTTCCCTCAAGGTTCCTTAATATTCAGTCCTTATATGGCATAAGGGAGTAAACTCTCAATTACACGAAGGCAAATACCAAGAAATCTGTCAAAGCCAATAGAGTTATTCTGGACACCTGAATAATTTCTCCCTTGGTATGATTCAGTCTCCAAAATCCACTCTGAATATCCTTAATAACTGTTTGCTATTCACCTACATTTTTAGCTCTCTTATAATTCTAACATTTTTCCATGTTTCACAAATAGCCGGAGTCAGTTTTTTTCAGATGATGCTGTTTCCCCAACTTGGCTTCCCTATGAATAACCTCCATCATCACTATGCTACTTTTGCTTGAATGTTTCATTTTTAACAATAAACATCTATCCCAGATGCCTTATTTTCAGCTTCATTAAATGTTTTACTAGTTCATCCTGAGTCATGTCAATATTTACCTTGGACAGGGCTCCGTATCCTTTCATTTCTAAGACCAGAATTCTCCAGACAAGCTTATTGTTCCTGGCTTGACTTCTGCAAGTCACAGCTTAAAACTTTTTTTGATCTATTAAACAAGACACAAATTCACCCAGCCATTCTCTTTGCTGTGTGCTGCCAGCTATGCCTATTCCAAACATCTCTGAGCTGATTCACTTCAACTTCAGTGTACACACAGGCCCCAAACCTGCACTCAGTCACTGTGAGGTAATTTCAAAGCCATTTAAAAGCAGCAATTAGCAGTAGAGAAAGCAGCAACCAGACATCAACCTTTTGGGCAGAGAACCACAACAGACCATTTCCACTGACCTTTTGCATTGTAGAAAAAGGTGTCAGGAAACAGAAGAGGTTGCCAGGCCCTGCAGGGCTGTGTTGGCCTTCACTGTGCAAACCTGGATGTTCTCCTGGGAGAGGGGACTGCACTGCCTCTAGCTCTCTGTCCTGCTCCTGAGGAGCAGGGCTGACTTGTTCTGAGCCATGCAAGGGACACCTGAGGCATCCCAGCATGCTCATCCCCAAGCAGTCCTGAGCTGCTGCCCACAGCCATCCACAGCCAGGCTGCTCCTCACTCTATCAGAGCTCCTCACGCTTGCTTCAGGGAAGTTCTTTATTTACAAGATCACAGGGAGCAAAAGTTTGATACGTAGAATTTTCTTGATAATTTTTTGCATCTTTACACTGAGTTTACTTCAGGTCCTGTTTCAAAGCAGTAGCAGAAAAAAGGCAGTTTGGAGTTCAATACATTTATATTTTAGATCCACATTCTGCCCTGGAATCCAACATTTTGAATTTTATATTGGATATAAAAATGTAAAAGTGTCAAGCTGGGAAAGTGCTTTGAAAATAACAAAGGCTTTTATGTGGGATTGTTTGAGGTCATTTTTTATGTTGTTCCTGACTGTATTTAAAATACTTCCTTTCGGTTTGAAATGTCTTTGTCACTCACTGAAATCAGCAGTGCAGACTGGCAGGGCAGCTGGGCATGCACCACAAAGGGATATACATGGAAGAAAGCACTCAGAGTTTTGGATACCTCCAAAGTGAATATTATACCTGTGCCATCAACCCACATTTGTCAAGAGGTGTCGACATGGCCTAGAGAAGCAGTGAGCCACATTCTTGTGAGAGGGGAGGCAATTTCACATCTTACCAACCTCCCTGAGCTAGGTACTCCTAGGAGCAGGTCAGATGGCTTTAGATGTTACTCCAGGTGTGCAACAGTTTTCATCAGAAATCCAGGATATGAGCTGAGTTCACAGTGCAACCATGTCAGTGACAGAAGATACATGGGGCTAGTGTAGAAATCCCTTGCCCGGGTGCTTTGGCAATAGCAGCACAAGTAAATAATTGCTGCAGCCAGCCCACATGCTGTTGCCAACATCCCAGAAAGAGCATGTTCACGCAGGAAAATGAAAGTAATATTTCTGTGCACCCCTGAGCCCACTCCAGCTCACACACTGCCCCCCTGTGCTTTGACCCAAAGGGTTGTACCGCTGACAGGACAGCTGAGGGTTTATTTGGTTTGGAAAGAATTTGGTCAGCTCTAAAGAAGAGGTGATCATTTTTCTCTTTTGGTCTAAGCTAAAATCAGAGAGATAAGCTTGAAACAGGGGTATTCAAATTCCCTTCTCTGACTTATGGCCCCTGCACATTCACTCCAGTGAGAAAAAAGCAGCTTGAAGGACCACTGTCTCTCACAAACACATGGAGCTAGAAGATAAAAGGGAATGGTTGAATACTAGATTAAATGCAAGTTTCATGTTAATGATCACTTATAGAAACCTAATAAATGATGCTGTGCAAGGTATTGTCAGAGGTTTTGCTCTGCCATTTTTTGTTTTGCACCTGTATTTAGGAGCTTTTTCTCCTTAGAGATAATGTTCAGGTTTTAAAATTTATATTAATCTGTCACTTCATTCATCTGTCACTCTTTGAAAGAGCTTCTTTTTTTAATAAAGTGTCTTTTTTTCTTTTTCATGTGCTGCTATATCAGAATGGAGTATTTAGGATAAGCCCTTTCCACAGCAGTGCTGCACAGGATGGGATGACATGTAGGAAGGCAGCTTTTTCATAGCATATGATCTCTTTTGACCTAAACAACTAATCAGAGTTTTAGAGGTTTTATATTTACCCTGGCTGGGGACTGACAAAGTGTCTTCACTGCAACTCTCTCTGCTTCATTTCCAGACCAAAGAACTCACAAGGGACAGAGGTTTTCCTGATAGACCCCCTGCAAAAGCTCTCAGGGTGGGAATTTGTTTGGGTTTTCTGTTGGTTTGGGTTTTCCCACTTCTATTGGGCCTGAGGTGCTACTTCAAAAAAAAAAAATTATTAATTGTTCCCTTCAGAGCAAAGGTGTTTGATAGGCTGTGCTGGGCACCATCAGGTGTCTTCTCCCAGCTCTCCATCCCACCTTCCAGACAGAGGGTACCCCAGGCAGCAAGTACCCAGCTCCACCTCCACCTCCCTGTTGGGTGTGGCTGTGAAAACCCCCCTGCGAGGAGCAGCCCAGCCTCCCACCTCTGCCGGGAATATGGACATGCTGAGTGGGCTCTTCCTTGTGACCCAGCTGAAATGACATCAGGTTACCGTGCCCCGATCAATCAGTGTGTTTGCTTCCTCTCCTTCACTCTTTGCCTCTATACCTTCAGTTATTGTTATCCTATTATCATCAATAGTTTTATTCTTTACATCAAAATACCAGTAACTTTTTCTTGCTGCTAAATATGAGCATTTTGTTTTCTAATACACTTGAGCTTTACACACAGTATTTCACACAGGGCCCATGATTTCAGTGCTGACTGCAAGACAGAGCCATGCTATCCCCACCTGTTTGAATTCTGTTTTCTCCACAGCTCTGGGAATTTCCATTTCACTCGTCTTCACTCTCACCAGCCATCCTGCATTTGGCCATATGATTGCTTTCCTCCTAGAACAGAGCGGACAGTCACTCAGCCTGCAGGTCATACCTACATTATCTTTAATCACTGTGCAGCTTTGCTGACTGCAATCTCATTTCTTCTTTCAGAATGAGGGAAAAACCCTCAATGAAAAGACAGGCATTCTTTTCATAGATACTTCTGAATTGGTCACAGAAAAAAAGGTTAAGGGCTCAATTCTTATTACCAGTCTCTCCAGTGGAAACACAGGGTGACTCCAGTAAAATCAGTGAGACTACACTGCAATGGTGTAGCCAAGATCCAGAGAAAGACAGAGGTCTGGAAATAGGCTACTCTGAGCATTTCTTTTTATTAGACATCTCATCTCCTGCTTTATGAGTTATTTTGAAGGTTTACTGTATTCAAGCAGGAGTTCAGATTATGAACTTTGATCGCTCATGGTTTATTCAATATTTTTAATAAAGTTTGAAAAGGTTCCCTTCCATCAAAGAATGTCCCCTTTGATAAATCAATTGAATTTGATTTTTTCTTCATGGAGAATACAAACCAGTGTACTCCTTTGCCAGTTGTTTACAGGCAGCTTCATAGCACACAATAGAACAATTATTTTCTAAGTAAAAGAGTTGTGATCAGAAATGTTAATAAACTACTCAATACTGCAGAATCTTTTGCTTCCTTAAAAAAAAGTGCCACACAATAAAGAC
This sequence comes from Molothrus aeneus, assembly GCF_037042795.1. Lineage (NCBI taxonomy): Eukaryota > Metazoa > Chordata > Aves > Passeriformes > Icteridae > Molothrus > Molothrus aeneus. The sequence continues at coordinate 6,848,436 of NC_089653.1, forward strand.
ATATCAAGCCATTTTTAATATAATCTGCATACTTTCCAAATAACATAGTCAGTGAAACAGAGTTGTCTTAAATGGCCTTCTTCACATTTGCAGCTGTTAACATTTGCAGTAGCAGCTCTCTCAGGCTTGATTTTATTCAGTGTGCAGGATCAACATAAAATCTAGGCTGAAAATTAAAGGAGTAAATGTCCCCCTGACAGTCAAGAGAATGATTTTGGACCAAGAGTATTTCTGACCACAAGTCACTTTCAAAAGCAAGTTTGTCATTTGTGGCTGGCCTTGTCCCAGTAAGAACTATTATGATTTATTACATTTTCTATAGAACCAGGAGACCATTTATTAGCCCCAAGGTATTGTATTGAGCTTCAATTATGTAATAGACATTATTCCACTGAATATCCAAAGCTTTGTAAGAAAGTTTTAGTTCTGGAAAGAAATGTACAAGGTTCTCAAATGATTTCGAGGAAGATCAAACTCCTCCTTTTTTTTGCTAGTTGAAAGAGGAAAGGTTCCTTCTTGATAGAAATCATGAATAATTTGAATAGATTTTTTTCTAAAGGAAAAAACCTCCTTTTTCTTTGAAAGCCATTGATGGCTTGGGATTCAAGTAAAAAAGAATAAAAGCAGAAATAATAGTTTCTTGCTAGGATAGAACGCGATAGGTATGCTGCCAAATTAGCGAGATTTTAATTTAATTATAACTGAGGAGTGCATATGTGATTTGCCTGCTTGTGAGTGAGGAATGGGGGTCTCCCACACGTGGCAGAGGAGGGGCAGGTCCTCAGCCCTGCTAAGGCCCCCTTGGGGCTGGGTTTGCAGCTGGTGCATGATGCCCCCAGCCCGACTGCCTGTTAAGTGCTCTTCATGACTCAGCCATACACACAGACTACTGATACCTCATCCAATCCCAGCCATCTGCATTCCCAGGTTAACTGCCACTGAAGAACCGGTTAACTAGTTACCTGGCTGCCATAAAATAACTATTACTGGACTGCCATAAAATAACTAATAGCCAGTTATCTAGCATCACCCTCCTTCTATCATCCCTTAGAGTTTGTTTAAAAAAACCCATAGATTTTAAAAAGCACTGACACCTAAATAAAAATTGATCAGCTCCAAGCAATTTCATCCTTCACAAGCCATTTTACATGATGGAAGGCTTCAGCTCCCAGCTCTCAGAGGCTTCTCCAGCTCTCAGTCATGTGTGAATTTTCCTCTGCTCTCTGTCAACAGCAAAATGCAACAGATCCTGTAACCACCAGGTGAAAGTCAGTCCAGCTGTTGCTTCTGATTTTTCTTCTTTTTAAACTAATAACAAATACCCTGCCCCACACAATGCAAATACCACACATACATGCAACAGCTGTTCTGCTTCAGAGTAGCAAAGCCAGTTACTCCAAGGTATTCTCAGGAAATAGAAAAGCAATATTCTTGAGGCTGACAGATTTCTGAAATGATCTTTAATGTATGCTCGGTTTAACTGGTATTTTAGTAAAATGACTCTTTATGCCAGCTGAGAAGAAAGTAGAAAGTAAATCAACAAGCTTTTTTTCAGATAGACTTCAGTATCTCAAAAATTCCCCAGTGGCAATGTGCTGCCAAGGTTGCCCCCCCTGCTCATTACAAACCCAGCCAATCCAAACACTACTGCTATGACTGGGTGAGACTACAGCTGTTGCATAGGTATGCTTGCATCTATGTTTTGCCCTCTGTGAGAGCAAGGAAAGAAGGTGATGGAGAATGCATTTTAACCATAAACATGCCATCCCATGGTTATTTTTGCAGTACAAATGAGCTATGTAGGGTTGAGCTGCATTTGCATGTCATTCACCAATTCCACTCAGAGAAGCAGTTAAGCACCCTTATTTTTCACAGTAAGACAAAAGAAGTTGGATTCACAGCTTATCTTAAAAAATGTGAACTGAAGTAAAATTGCATGTGCAAGCAGCACATTTATTGCATCAAGGGAAATAAGGCATCAAGCCAGAACCTGATCTTGTTTGCCACTATGTAAACGATGAGTAAGTCTGCTAGGGTCAGCAGAGCAGCAGAGTCACATGAGTCACAGCACAGTGCTCTTTGGAAAGATTGCTCCATGGCTAAATATACCACTACAGTCGCTTCAAGAAAAGCTCTGCGTCAACTTCGAATAAATGCTGGCGGTGACGCCGAGCTCTGGGCACTCACAGAGCCAGAAGAATGAACAGGAATTAACAAGTGGCCTTAAAAACATATTGAAGGGAATGGAAGTTTTGTCTGTGCAAGAGCTGAAGGATCAGACCTTTGGTAGTGAAAATCATCATTAGTGACCTAATTTTCCTGCCACACACATTTAGCCATTCTCAAGTGGGTCTGGGGGGGAAAAAAAGTAGAAAAGACCACTAAACTCAACAGACCAATTTCATGCAAGTTACTACTCAGCTCTGTGAAAACATGGAGATTGTTTCACTATATTTGTTACCAGGCCTGTCCCAGTAAATCATGACTTGCTCCTCCCAAGGAAATGCAATAATGAATCTACTGTTATCAGTGAGTATAGGCAGCCACACCGACAGAAGCCAACCCAACACCACATCCCTATAATTAAGCAAAACAGTAATTCCAATGAATACTTTTTATATCTCCATCTGATACACACAGTGCTGAATCTGGAAAAATAAGAGCTTAATAAACCATAAAAGAAATGCCCTTTGATCTTTTCTCTTTTTCAGTGGGGCCATAATTTAGTGCTATCACAACAGTAGTTTCAAGTAACCAAAATTGCTTATCAAATGTCTCTTTCAAATGCATTCTGTATCAACAAAGTCCTGAATTAGAAGGGATTTCATAATTCCTTATGAATTGCTCTCCTACCCAGTCTTTCCACTGGAAGCCTGATTAAATGAGTATTATTTCTTCTTAAGTGGTTTTACAGGTCGTTTATCTTAGATTTATGAGTATCAACCTACTTTAGAAGGTATTAGACAGCTTTAACGTTTGACACGTATTCTCTAAATCATTTACAGTGCTCTCCATTTGCACTAGACGATTGGTAATCTTCTCAATATTAGGTTTTATTGACAATGCACCATATAGAGTCGTTATTATATGGTAATGATTTAAGATAGGTGCAGGATTGGGAACTAATAAATCCAAAAGCTCATTTTTGATTGTTGACGCAGAGCTGAGGAATAATGTGCATCCATCTAAATCACTCTGTTTCTCAATACCACCACACACACACGTCTTTAACCTGCTCAGAACGCAATGCAGGGATGTGCAAACAGATCCCAATTCTTGCTTTGACCCTGATGGATTCATACTTAAAATTCTGTTTTTACTCAGAGAAGACCCCCAGCAGAAGTGAGGCTCCCCGTGGTGTGGCAGCCACCTTTCAGCATGTGGGAGTAGTGGGGCTCATCCTGGCTGTCCTGGCTCCTGCCCAGCTCCCCCAGCTCCTCACTGGCTGCTGCCCCAGCCCCAGCCCAGCCCCAGCACACCTGAGTCACACCATGGTAAATATACCTACTGAGATCGAGAAGCATTTTGTCTGAGTAGGGAGTTAGTAAAACTGAGATCATGGGCTTAAAAATCATCCTCATAATTTATATTTGGAGACAGTATTGAAAGCTGACATATATAACAAAGACATACCTTCATGTAGCCCTACATAATAATAATTTCACAGAAATATTGGCATTGATAGTTACAGAATTCACTTGAATAATTGATCCCTCTACTTCAATAGAAGATCAGCCCCCATATCTATATTACTCACAGAAAATTAGAGTAGAAGATAAAAAAATTAAATTGAGAGGCTTTGGTAGCAAATGAACATATTTCCACTGAGTTCTACAGAATTAAAGTCTCATCTGCAACCCTGTCATCCAAAGGTATGTCTTTGAAATGCAGTCAGGAGATCTGTATCAGTCCTGCTTTTGTAGTATGTCACTGAAAATGGTTTCTGGGGCATCGGAACTGCATGATCCAGCAATTTGTTAAGTTGAAATGTGACATTTCAAAAAGAGGCTGGAATGGTCTCAGAGCAAAATCAACACAAAAATCTGCATCCCTTTTTTATCCAGACAGATGCTGGGTAAGAAAACTCTAATGAAAAACTGGGGTTAGTGGCAAAACTGCCCTGTGCAAGTTGCATACCGAAACTGCCAACAGCAGGGAAGCACAGCAAAGGGGTGTCTTCCTCTCACCTTGTTCATTCAGAACACACCCCAAAATCCTGATTCAGGCTGGAGGCCTCTCAGGCTCACTCTGCTGTTTACAAATGAGTCAGTAACAGAGGAAGTGCTGCTACTAAACACTGAGCCCCCCCAAGCTCCAATCAGTGTAAAACACCTTGTTTGAAGCAAAGCATTGCTGTTAACTTGTCTTACTTCGGAAGAACAGGCACAGATTTACTGGAAAAATAAGGAGAAAAATCAACCAAAACCAGCATCCTCCCAAATCAGGGCTGCCCAGAGCCATACACACACTTCTGCCATCATCATAAGGGAGCATGTGCAGCCTCCCCACCTACCCATTAGCAGGCAATTTTCTAACACACTGTCAAACAGCAGAATTATCACAAGTTTCATTTTCCTTACCAGCGGAGTTAACTGCATTCTGAAATGTGCTATCTACATATTTTTAAGCTTGTTTCATTCTCTCTGTTCCTAAATCAGCAAAATTTAGCAATCTTCAACATCTCCCTGCCATGAGTGAAATTTCTTTTACTACTGGAAAGGAGGGAGAAGGTCAAGAAGGCTTGGGAAAATTTGTTAGCATGATCTGTAATATGAATTTGGCAGTAAAGAAATTGAGAACATTTCTTTGGAAAACAATCAAAGGGCAAAGTTTCCTCTCAGAGCTGCGTGGTAATTCACGTCTTACATACTCCAAGGAAACTTGCTGCTCTGATGATCAGAATAGCAAACTATTTGCTGTCTGCCTGACAGACCAAAGATGGTCATTTTTCCTCCCTTTGTCAGTATCTTTCTGTCCAGGCAGAGCCACTTTGTGTGTCCCTTGACACACAGATGAAGACTGAATCATGCATCTCTGCTCAGGAGGATTAATCCAAGTTAGATATGGCACAAAAAGAAGTGACCAACAATAACAGGGCATAAATGCTGGCTGAGTCTTGTAGAGACTGACAGATGCTTTCTCTTACCTGGGTCTCAGCTGCTCCTGTTGTACACAAAAAGTCAGTGCCTTCCTGGTTGTCCACTCTCAGGACATACAAGCCACCAATACAGCTTAGGTTCTTGAAAGTCACTGATCTGAGGAAATTTGAGCCATCAGTATCCACTGCAGCTGGGGCTCATCAACAACACAAAAATGACAGTGAGAAGTTATTACCATTGAACAGTATGCTGGGCAGGAGCACAGCTGAGGTCAAAAAAGGACTAGACAAACTCCTTCCATTTCCACCCATGGGTGCATACTCTGGCTCCACAAGTTTCTAAAGCACCAGTCCATGGCAGGGGTATGCCCTTAGGATGTCCTGTTCCTATGCTCTTTGCTAAGTATCTCCCACAGCCAATGCCAAAGGTAGCAGCTTGGGATACTTGGATCCTGCTCTACCCAGATAAGACATTTTATATGCTACAATCAATACAATCATAAAAATAGACAAGAAAATTGTCTTGGCTGAAGTTTAAAAGATGTAAAATTCAAATGTCAAGAAAATGCTGTATGAAAGATCTTCAGAAATGGCTGGAAAGAGAGAAATGAAAACTTTGAGATATTCATGTAGACCAACCTCAGTGAAGGGAAGCAAAATCCTGATGCCACCTTTGCAGTCACCAGAGGAACAGGCTCACCTTAAAAGGTGCTGAAAGCAACCTCCAGAGGGTCCCACCATGAATGACCATGCACATCAGCATCCTGAAGTGATACAGCTCCACCAGCCATTCTTCAGGAACACAGAAGTACCATGCTCATTTAGGAGAACAACTTTTTTGGACCATTCTTCCTCACAGCCTCCTGATGTCAAGGCCACAGGTCTCCCCACTTGTTCCCTCTACCCTATCTGGGTGGGGTGCTTGTAACAACTCACCTTTTCCTTTTCTGTTGAGACAACTGCAGAAACATTCAAAAACACATTAAAAATAAACACAACTCCCAGTGGGCCTAGTGAATGAAGAACTGTGCATGAACAAACCTCCTGTTTAGTGCACCCTCTGTCGAGTCAAGGACAGCACAAGCTTTAGAGTAGCACTATTGCATTTAAAGCAGTCCACTGTGTAAAATGTCAGGTTTTTTCTACTCTGGAAATATTTTACATTCCGTTCTTTCTGCAGCATTACTAATTCCATGTCCTCTTTAAGGCTCTGCATCTGAATGGGACTCGCAATTACATGAGTCACTGCAACTATCCTTTGAAATTTTTTTTTTTGTACATGTGATCTGAATCCACAACTGCTGGAGCCCAAAGCTTGCTCTGCACACTCAAAGTGCCACAACAAAATGGGCTGAAATGCTCATTCCAAACGTTCAGTTTGGAGCTGCTCGTGGCAAGCAGCACAATGTTTTGTCACTGCTGTCACTTCCTTGTGAAGGGTGGTGGAGAAGCAGAGGGGATTTCACCTTGAACACAGCCCTCCCCAGACTGCCAGCTGACAGAACTTGGTGGTTCTCTCTTCTACACCCTTCTGGGTAAGCCCAGGGCCCAACCTGTGCTCCAGAGGCTTTTCAGGTAAGTACAACATGCCCACCTGGATGAACATGTTTGAATGGTCAGCTGGATCATGTGCTGAAGAGCCTGACTGAAACAGGCCAGTGCTGACTTTGCCCATGTTCTGTGGTCAGGTTGGCAGTGTAGGTTATTGAAGAAAATGTCTTATTCTCACCTATGAAAAGCTGAATTTGAAGCCTACGCACAGTGGCTTTTCTAGGAAAACAATTTTTCTAGGAATGCCAGTTACAATTTTAGGAAAGAAACAGTGTGGCAATTTTCAAATTCAAATCAAAATTCAGTGCAAAAGGAGAGAAGAAAGGCTTGAGAAGAAAAGGTCATGATAAAATACTATAAAACAGGTAGAAAACTGTCTTCTCTTTTTGTCTCCTCTCCCATCACTTTGAAGCCAGCTTCTTCCTAGAAAAGCTGCTTTCCATCTAAACTTCCATCACACTGACAGTGTAATGCAGAAAAGCACTGCCTGAAAATAGAGCTTTTCTTTCACCAGAGGATAATTACTAGTTTTGCACTGTCTCATTATAAAATGCTAGTACAGACCAGGATTTTGCCATGAAGATGCTAAAAAGCATCAATATTATACCTTATATAGGAGAAACTATACTGTTTCATCTGTCCTCTGCCCCTGGAAAACCACCACTTCTCTGGCAGACAAGGTAGAACACAACATCTCTTCACTTAATTTCTACAAGATCTATCTGCTTTAAATTGAGAGCTCTGTAGGGTGGGAACCTGTTAAGAACTATGCTATGTATGTGCATTGTAAAGAACTTTGTTAGATCAACAGGGTGGCAAAAAAACCCCCAAAAAACTCAAAGATAGTAATACCAAAGCCTCAAGTGTAGGTCCAAGGAATGACAGCATAATTATTTTTAGAGATGACTACAGCAGTAACTCAACATGACATGAGAGACTGGAGAAACAAGCAAGCTTGATTTAAACCAATGGGAAAGCCAGGAATACAGAATGGAGACTGTTCCTAATGCACCATATTGCATCTGAACATTTTGTTCTTACCCATCTATCCAAAGCATGATGTTTTGCATTTCATATTAACATTCTGAAGACATTAAAGAATTCTTCAATTCGATGTTCATATGCTGTGTCAGAACTCACACTCCGACTGCTTAGAGAGATGCTCTGTCTACCTTTTACTCATCTTCCCTCCCTCAGGCTCCTAACCATCCTCCTCCCCATTCCCAAAAAATCCCAGGGTCTGCTATTCTTTATTGGGAGCATTATTTAGTTCAGCAGAAAGTTGGTTACGAAAACGGTTTGTGGGATTTGGACTTCACTCTGGATTTCTGCACTACCTCAGCTGTTATGCATATGTACTAAGATTGACTGCTAACAAATCATCACAGTAATACTCGAGGTTCATATACTATTTCTCATCTTCAAAGCACTTTAAAATTTCCCAGAGGTTCAACAAAATCTGGGAGAGGGAGAAAGAGCTATGGGCAAAAGTCTTTGTTAACATTGGTCTTAATATAAACCATAGTTAGTCCCTTTCTGTTTAGCACTACAGCAGGAATGTTGCAGCCCTCAGATTTAGGTCTGAAGTGCTAAACAATGCTAAATTGCCAATAACACATTTTCACTAAAAAGTATTTTAAATACTCTTTGTCATATGGACAGCTCTCTTCAAAAGTTCTGTTCTCACCTTTGAGTTCAAAACTAGGGAAATGGTGACATTAGCATAATGTCTTGGGAGATGGATTTATGTATCAAAATAAAGGACATTCTGATTTCAGAAAGTTTCCTTAACAAAAAAATCGTATTTCATAGGAATAAAACAACAAAGGACATAACCAGGAATCAAAATATTTTTTTAAAGGTAGAACTAATAATGCCTCAATAATTCCTTCACTGTTCCAAGCAGAACAGTCAGCTTTTAACAGTTGAATGGAAGCTCTCACTAGTTTTCTGGCCAGCACTGGAAACAGCAATCAAGAGAACTTGGAAGTGAATCATTGCAGGCCTTACTTCTCCTCATCACGTACCAGGGGAAGAATTTTTCTCAGTGCATGAGACCAAATAAATGCTCTGTCCCTTCAACCATTGGTTTTCAGGAGCTCTGTGCCCACGCTAGGCACGCTCTGCAGAGCACACCCAGGCTCCTGGTGCCCAGGCACAGCTCCTGGGTGCTGTCTTCAGCTGTGGGACCATGTCCTGCTGGGCACATAGAAATGACCTTTCCAGCTGCAGGCTCAGCGCTGTGCTCACCACCCTTGAAAGTCAGGCAGCATCAAATCAGACCTTTTAGGAGAACTGCTACAAGCTGTTTTCTTCTTTGGACTGGCTGAGTCAGGCCTGCAAATTTTTTTCATTTACCACGACCAAAAATGGGGATGAAATTAAACAAAATCTAACTTTCTACTTAGTGGTAAATAAATATGAAAATGCAATGTATAAAATACTCTGTTTCTCATGTATTCCACTGAACATGCAATTCAATCCAGCCTTTATGCTTCAAAGCATGACTTGTATTTCACATGCTTTCTAGGGCACAGAGTTCTGTGACACAACAAATACAGGCTGCAAGTTTGAAACATAGATGTTCAACTGGTTCTTCCGAGGTCATTTATTTGGTTGGATTCCTTTTGAGCATGAAACATTTCTATAATGTCTGACAAAATATGGAAACATTCTCAGTTGAAAGGATACATGCATTCCAGAAAACAATCTACTGAAATCTAAAGAAACTCTTCTTGGAATACTTAAGTGCTAACTCTTCAGTTATGCAATTTTAATATGGTGGAAAGAAAGAAGTGTAAGCTATTAAATTTTTTTTAAAGCTTAGGAAGCAAATTAAAACAAAATAACATACATATTATTAATGAATAGCTACAGTGCAAGGTGCGTAATTACATCTTAATTAAATTCTCCCCTTATTATAGCTACAGTGCCTCAAAATAATGTTTTCCCTCTATGTCTTTTCCTTGTAGCAACATTTCTTGAAAAAAACCACAGGTGTAAAGCAGAAACTGTTAAGTATTTCACAACTGGGAGAATGAAACTGTAGCTCTTTTTTTTTTTAAGTTAGAATTTACAACTGTATTCAGAAATAAACTGAACTTCAACATGTTTTAATTATGTGTCCTTCTATGTGTTTATAATCTTCAACTTAAGTCTAAACTAAACAACAATGCTGGCAGAACACTGTAAATTTGAGGAACTGGGATGAAATACTTCAAGGTAAATGTTAACAGAACCATTTTCCTCTATACAAAAATAATTTGGTTCAGGTAGTGAGCCAGCCTCTGTATGTGCCATCCCCTACTGCCCAATTCCTGCAAAACCCACCATCACCTTTCTTATCTGGCTATTTAGGACTTTTCAGTTTTTCTCTTCACCAAGTCTAAGCTTCTTCCTGCATTTGCAGCTTTTCATTTAAGTCTGCCTGTAAAGAAAATCAGAAGAAAGAAGAGGTTATGATGGAGCTATCTTAGGCTGCACATTTTGACACAGTGTGGAGCAGCAAGGCAGACATTATCCTCCACACCTTCCTGTTTTGCAGACAGACCGGTGTTGCTGTCTGTCCTTACGCGATAGCGCGTTATCACATTGCCCTGTGCAATTCTGATGGATGGCACGGCTGCCATGAGCAGGAAGGGATCTGGGACAGCCATCCCTCACCTAACCTTGTCTTGGAGATAGGCTAATTTTCCTGTATTCTCAGACAGCCTTTACCAATAGACACCAAATCAGAAAAATTGCTTTGGGACCTGGTTGTTCCTACTGTTTGCCTTTGCTGCAGATGTTTGTTCTCTAGTGTAATGTGTTTTATTGAAACAGTGCTGGAATTAAAAAGCATTACTGAAAATGAACAATAAAAAACTGTATTTCTGTGATGCTGCTTGTCTGTCTTAATTACAAACACAATTATGAATATGCATCTCATTCTGGAAATCCAAACTGCTGTAGACATTGAGTGTTTAATTTGCAATGTAACATTTGTGGGGAAGGTACAGGGGTTGTGATGTGTTCTAATGAAATCTTTGGCAGTGATAATGCATAGCAATCTCTGATTGTAGAGCACTTGGAAATGTGGCATCACTGGAAAAAGGGCCACAACACTGGTGTTTTATGGGGAACTTGTATATTTTTCAGTATGAGAATTGATCACTGCGAAAATACAAGAGAAATGGAAAGAGTGCAATGACAGTATTTCTAAGAGTCATAACGTTTTGTTCGAACAACTGGGACAGGCTAACAGGTCTTTTACAGACTCTACATAAACTGTTCCAAAACTCAGAGTTACACTCTCAGTGGAATTCAGGTAATTTTGATAAAGCAAATGGATTTGTACCAGAAGCACTTGCAGTAACTTGACATTTCAGGAACTTTGTGGCTTGCCAGTCCTAGAAATCCCTATTAGTGCTATTCTGCAATATATCAATGGGTAACCACAGCTGAAATGTTTTCAAAGTTCTCAGTAGCTCAGATTAGAACCAAAAGGCTGGAATTTCTCTCTCAACTTTTAATCTTTGGAAATGGCCTTCACCATATTCAATTCAAGAATCAACAAATATGTCTTCATACCTTTATGTGATGTGTATACATGGTTGCTGGAACAGTGATCCTCTAGGCTAATCAACTCCCAGCCACTCCAGATGCCTTTTCTTCTCAAGTTTTACACACCTCTGGCTCTGGTCCTACCTCCACTGAAAATCATCTGCTACCACACTTTGCTATGGCTGCTGCTGAGACCACTCAGTGGCAGCACTGTGATACCAGACTAAAAGTTATTTTCTAGACTCAATTAGAGCAACAGTTGCCTTGTTAGTGCATATATTGAGACATAATGCAGATTGTGAAACCATATTTCACACGTAACAAAAAACGGTATGAGTTTGATCATGAAGCAGATAAAAACCTAATTATAAGACTTCTTTGGAGGTCCAGAAACTGAGAAAACAGGCGAAAATGATACACTGGTGAAAGAATTAAAACCTGAGGGGAAATTATTTTCTTTGTATACAACCAGAGTTGCAAACAAAAAAAAAAAAAAAAAGAAAAAAGAAAAAAAGAAAGCATTTTTCTCATCTGTGCAGTCTTGTAAAGAAAAAAAGCAAAAAAACTCTTAGCACTGATGTTAATGGCATGAAGGTCAAGTGAAAACCAGGTATTTACTCTTTTCTATTGATAGGGACAGGAGTGAGATAACACAGGCGAGATATCCCTTCCCATTTCTAAAGACATGTTGAAATGGAATATGAACTCAAATAGGTTTATCTAATGATCTAATCTAGTCTAATTAATATAATAATTCATATAATAATTCTAATTCATATTTCCCACTGATGCATAGTACAAGCAAAGCAATTTACCAATACCATAGTATTTTCAGATAATATTAGGTATTTATTAAACTGCTGCTTAGTCAATAGTGTCTAATGTGCTGTATCTGAAGTTCAAAGTGCCTAATGCCACCTGGTTGTTGCCAGTAAGACCAAATTCCAGCAGCTCCTTGGTGCAAATCTGTTCTAGCAAATCTGTTCTTTGGCTTTCAATCATTTCCTGTTAATTCCAGTGACAGTAACTTCCTTCCCTTCCTTCCATGAACCTCACAGAAAGAAATCATAGACCCCTCAGAGTCTGAAGACCACATACTGACAGCTGATCTGTTTCATTAAGGCAGCTCTTGTGTAGTCACACACCTACCAGACAAAGCCTAAAATTGGCATAAGTGAGTCATTTCTTACACAAATTGAAGGATGTGTGACATAGATGCATCTAACAATTTATATTAAGCACACATTGCATATACTCCAGCACAGCAGCTGGTCCTGAACCCCTAAAAAGGAATTTTATCACTGACATCACTGAGAGCAGGATTTGGCCTGTGTTTTTGACACATAGTAAGGCTGAAGATATATGTTGTCATATTACTGAGTATTTTTTATCTTATCATATGTAAGCTGACTAAACTAGGAGTTATTTATAGAGGCTAATTCACATTTTTACAGCATATGGATGTGCTTTTTGCCAGCTTTAGCACAAACACAGTTTATATTCATTAAGACTGAGCTAGCTAATTAACCATAGACAGAATTAGTGAATAGCTTTCTAGTAATAGTACCTCAAGGTTGCCAATAATTTCATTTGGGATTTCACACGCTGCAGACTTCTCCTCTTCAGCAGCGACTCCAGCTACAGCCTCGGAAGACGCTGCCCCTGGACAGGGCTCTTGCAGGCAATCCCCCTGGTCAGTCCCCTAGCAGCAACCAGCCAGAGGAAACACTGAGTTAGAACATCCTCCTGCCCTCTCTGAGACCCAGCAGCACCAGCACAAAAAGAGGCAACACACAGAGAGGTGCTTTTGGGAAGCAGTGCCTTGACAGAGACCATGGTGGCTGTCTCACACTGCCCAGGCAAGGCACACACATCCTTCCACAGGGCAAGAGCCCAGATGGGCTCACTCAAATAAATGTCCTCTGCTGACTGATTATTGCATTAAAAGTCTTTTCATTCAATCTTAGAAGAGAATGCATGCTATGTTCTAGAGAATAAATGCCATCAGTGACTGAGTTCCAATGGAAATTCATAGAAAATCAGCTTAAACAGCCCTCTCCCCCAAATAAACTAAAAGGAACAAAACTGTACCTGAGATTCTGTCACTGAAGCTGAGGGGGAAACTGCAGGTTGGTCAAGTTCAATCTCATTCTGGTAGTATTAAATAGAAAAAAAGAAAAAAGAAGAAAGTAATTTATGTTTAATTATTGCTCAGAGGTTTCTTGCAGTTTTTTTAAAATGGAAATGAAATGGCAGGCAAACAGCAAAAAACAATACCTTTTCTGTTACTATCCAGGTGCTCAGAACTGGAAAACATTCTGAAAATGATTATAGATCAGCTTTAATTTCTAACTGCATCTCAAGGGGCCCTCTTTATAATGCTTGGAAAGAACAGATGATTTTCATAATTTCATAACACTAGAGCTTCTTACTCATGTGGATAATTACGTTTAGAAAACACAGTGCTTAGGTAACATTCTGTCTTCCCACTGCAAATTTGTCACTTCTGAATGGGGACACTGTTGCAGTTTGGAATTGCAGGGGAGTATCAAAGGAGTCAGTTGGAGTGAAGTTGCAGTGACACTAAATCAAATAAGGCCCTAAGGAAGCTATTTTAATATGTAACTATAATTTAAGAGTTGCTAATGGCCCAAGTTTTGCTGCTTCTTCTTGTTCCTTTGCTGTGACTGTGGGAACCTCACTGCAGAGAGGGGGACCATGGGACCTGCAGCTCCAGGAATGCTCTGACAAGGGCACGGCTTTTCCCACCTGGAGCAGCTGGATGAAACACCAAGTCCATGCTCAGGTTCTCAGGAGTGATGCACAAGGCAGCCCTGTGTCCTCTAAAGGGACAAGGTTTTGTGTCCTACTTTAAAAAAATGGATGACAGAAAACATATGTGCCAAATAGGGCGAAAAAAGGCAATTGTGGCCAAGCAAGGAGCAGGGTACAGCACTGAAATGGTGTGTCTGGGGCCTCTGCAGGGGAAGTGCCCATCGAGAATATGAGGCAGATGTTCCAGTTCTGAGTCAGCGATTACAAACAGGATTTTGCTTGGATGGTGTAAGTAAACGACATTAATTCACATCAGGGTAATTGCAATTCCCATAAATTAATTTCATCATACTTTTGAAATTCTAGCTAGGTTGATATTTGGGTCATTTAGTTACTTGCTACAGTTAACACGCTGAAAATATTAAAGCTTCTATACATCTGCAGAAGTGATAGCAACCACTGAAAATACAAAGTTAGACCAAGCCACTTCATTACAATAAAAATCTCTTTTGTAGTCCTAAAAGCTTTTCAGAACTTCTGTTTGGACACTGTCACTACCTCCAAGGTTCCCTGTTATGTGTGAGCTCAGTAAAGTAGGTAGATAGCATTAGTCCATGTTTATAAGAATCTAACAGGCTGACAGAAAGATTTGCAGATTATAACTGAGGAGAAAAACAGTTATAGAAGCATTTTCTTTTATCACTTGTAATTTAAATTTTCAGCACTTTGTCAATGCCTACATACTCACAAAAGAAATACTCAGAAAGTTTGTGTTTGGAATCAAAATGAAAAAACTGACTCAAACTATTTCTTTCAAAAACAAAGACACATTGTTTTCAAATTCTATTTTTTAAAAACCTAGAACTTTTTTAATTTAGCAACTATCTCAATTTTCTTCCCTTATATTTTCTTATTAAAAATATTAGCTGAAGTGGATGACGATTCAAAATTACTTTCTGCTTCCTTAAAATAATATTTTTTGCTTAGCAACCTATTCACTAAAAATATAATTTTTTATTTAGATTAAATTATCATTCCATTTATTTTCTCCAGTCCAAATAAAAAAAAAAAAAGTCAAATTACGTAATAAAAATAGACCATGTTTTTAGAATCAATTCCAAGCCAATCAAATACACTTTTGTTGCATGGATAAGATTTTTCAGAGGTTCTGTTTTTCTGAATAATATTTTTACTTCATTGCATCTTTTTACAGAGAGCCATTCTTTACTCATCTGTTCCATGTCTAATAATAACCCTTGGATCATTAAGAAATAACTAAATTACAGCAGAACTAGTCTCTCTAATGAGCCATAATAGTCCCAACAGTCAGCCAAAAGGTTTTTTTAAAGACTGTGAAACTTCAATGTAGAATATGAAGCTTTTTGTTTAGTAATAACAAGTTTATGAGCAGGACTACAGTTTACAGCCAAAATATAGTGACCTAGAAATGCCATTCTGCATTGCTCCTTTCTATACATTGTGTCCTTCACAAGTCCAGGGGAAAATTAGAACGAATGAATTGTGGTGAGAGCCCGAAGCCAACAAACGTATTTAAATGAATCCTTCTGATGCAATACTTTCCTTTAAAAAATACAATTAAGTCTTTGTGTTTCCTTTGAACAAAACCTCATGTTTAATAGCACCAATGGCTCTGTAGTAAAATCTATTTAAAAACAGAGAAGGAGACACAGTAAGTTTTATACAGTTACAGAGGCTTTAAAAAAATGTTGCTAGTTTCTGAAGACTGAGTAAATTTATGGTAAATTACTTCCACTGACCTACATTAAAAACTTCACTCTCCTTTTTTTAATTCCTGAAGATTTGTCATTATGTGAGCATTATTCACTGTGACAAAGATGTATTACTCAAAGTGTCCTCTTGAATCAATATAACTATCGAAATGTGAGGAACAGTTTGGCAAGATGATAATGCCTTAAAAATTAATTGGCAATATTTTCCTGCACACTGCGGTCCAGCGGGTCCACGGGAATTCCAACATCAAGACATTGTGAGGCAGTTGCACAAATGTAGCTGGCATATCAGTGTCAGCTGCTCTGAAAGAGACTGAAGGGACAATCAGGTGCACTATTCTTACCAGTTCTGAGGTGAGGTGGGGTGCCAGGAGGCCGCTGGGCCGGGGAAGGCAGCACAGCTTGCCATGGGACTGATGGGTGAGCACCACCTCCCCAGCCCAGGGGCACCAGCCTGGCTGAGAAGTGCAGCTGGAGCAGACACTGCTCTCAGAGCACAGCCCCGTGCCACAACCCTGCTCTGGAATTCTTACTGGTACAAGTCTACATAAAGATAGGTTTGTATAAAAAGCACTGTGTTGTTCTGTACATAAACTCACTTTTCTTGTTGTTGAGAGGTAGCAAATTGCCTTTTTACAAATGTAGGCAGAGAAAAGACAGTAAAATAGTGCAGAGGGAAATTTCTACAACAGAATAATAACAGGAAAGAAGATTGGTAAAGCGTTCCAATAGATGAGTTCCACAGATGTGGTAGTTATTATAAAATTAGCTTTGCATAACTTACCAATACACCATTGCATTTTCTCCCTGATGTTATCTGTTACTTAAATTAATTTTTCTTAAGTTACTATTATTGCAGATTTTATCCATTCTGTATTTTATTATTTAAAGTTTCTGTGGCATATAACAAGCCCTGGCTGATAGTGTTACTTTTAATAATAGATATAAGAGGTTTTAGTATTATAGAAATGGCTGCTGGGAATATCTTAATAGTCATAGCACAGAACGTCTGCTCTCAAAATATTATGTAGATTAAAACTAGCTATTTACTTACACTCTAATTCAAGGCATTGAAAAGGTTTGCAGTATTTATGTATGTGGCATGAAGGGGAACAATCTACTCTAGGAATAAATATCAGAGTTTGGGAATTAGCAAAGCTAAGGTCAAGGTCAGTTTGGCTTTCCTAACATGCTTACTGAAAATGAGAATTCAGAGTTTATGTTTACTTATTTCATAAACAAGAAAAAAGACTGAGGGAGTGATGCATTTGCCTCTTTGATAGAAGGCTTTTGTACCACAGAAATATTTTAAAACCACCTTCTCAGCTTGGTATTACCTGAAATTCTGTACTCCTTTCTACACAGTCTTAACATAAATTCTCTGCAGCTAAACTTACCAAACACAGGAAAATAATTATTTATAAGGATTGGAAAAAAGATCCCACATTCAACATGGACCATTTCTAAAGCCTTGTAACATCTTTCCAAGCCTTTCAATGGATATAGGTTTGATTGATATGAACGGCAGATGAGTTTCAAAAAGGGAGCTCTTTGTGCATTATTCTCTATATTCATATCACCTGTGCAGTTTGTACTTGTATGCCATGGGACCTTATCCTACCAGAGGCCTGCACAGATTTCTCTCATATATATGTGAGCTTTGCTATCAAACAAACTCTGTAATACAGGATTTACATTACTTTGCTATTCATGCTGAGCATGGCGGGCCACACACCTACAAATGTGCTGAATTTCAGCTGCTGCAATAAAAGGCACTTACAAGAGGTGGTTTGTTGGGTGCCTGTATTTCATGTGGTTGAATTTGAATGAATACCTAATGGACAGAGATGCATTGACTCAAACCAGCCTGCTTTTTTTAATCCCTCCCCTTTTACCTGCCAGCATATGCAAACACAACAAATCCACCCCACCTGCCTGCGGAGGCATCACCCACGAGCGTTCCCACAGGAGGCTCCTGGGAGCTGCTGATAGCTCTACAAACACATCTGCCATCCTCTTCTGCAGCAATTGAATACATGAGGTCCAAAGGACCAAAGGATTTTACAAAGCACTCAAAAACTTAATCCAGGTATCTGATCTCTGTGGTGTGACTGAGGTGGCAGAGTTACCTCCTGTGCACCCTCACTACACGCATTTGTATTAATATTAAAAGCAGAATTAAGATCAATGAGGGCCTGAAACTCTGCCTCTGGAGGATGTCCCTGGTTGCCAATGATGCACACGGAAATTCTGTGTGCGTGTTCCTGGGCAGGAGTTTTCAAACCACTATTCCTAAAAGAGACAGAGGTTCAGTGAGTCAAAGGTAAGCTTTATGCTCTTATTCCTGCATTTCAAAAATCCAAGTCAGTATCTTCTAAAATAGTTTTCCATGTTTCTGATCTGTGATGTGAATCAACTTTGCTGACAATACATTAGTAAGAATCTAGTCTAAAATAGCTATTTGAAGCAATTTGGTGCCTACATTGACAAAACAGGATCTCCTCCTCCCCCCAGGAAGCTGTAAATCAGTCAGTGACATCTGGCCTCAAGGACATCAGAGTCATCTGAAATGTGGTAATTTATATTAATGAACATCAATATTAATTTTTAAATAAAAAGAATTTGCTACTGCCATTATGTTTGCATAAGAAATATTATTTATAGCTTGTGTTCCTCCTTTCCTACATTTTGCCCATAAATTACTGTAAGGAAACACAATGTCACAGTTATAAATATTTTTCCTTGGAGTTAAAGCTTTTACATATCCTCTTACTGTTTTCAGTAACTACATGAGGACAACCAGGATTTTCTTGCTACTCCAGGAGCTGCTGCCAATTTTAATGCTTGACTGAGTAGAAAAGGGTGCTTCTACAAAAACAACCAAAGCCTTCCTCTCTAGAGATATCTTGATGCAGAGTGCCCATTATGCCTAGATTCTGTAAGAATCTATCTTAACATACCAGGAAAAAAAACCAACAATAATACCCCCTGATTTTACTAGGCTGCAGTTGTCTTCTACTGCTTTCACCAAGCTTCCAATTATTGCTGCCAATTTGCAGATTATTTAGAAAGACAAAATAAAAGACATAAAAAAAATCCCCAGCTGGCTTTAATGCTGAGGACACATCACTAAATGATTCACCTTGGAATGGTCACTCTAAATTCACAGTGCATTTAGCATTGCCAAATCTCCTAGAGTTATGGGATTACAAGAGAATCTCAGCTTTCATTTAAAAATAAAGTTAGCTCTTATGGTTGCAGAGGAAAGATTGAAAACATGAATCTTGAAAGCTCAAAAATCAGACTGCAAGGAAAAAGAACCAAACAATCATTTTTAAGCAATTCATTATTTTTTGGGATATGTCTCATAATTTTAAATACTCAAGGCTAACATAACCCTTCAAAACATACATACAGATTTTCAGGAGGGGTGAACAATTTTGTTTTTTTTGTTCTTGAAAGCCATGGAACAAGCAAAGAACAGCCAGCTCCTATATTGGCCATACAATCATAATCAAGAGGGATCTAAAGTCATTTAAAAAGTAAACAAAAAACCATCACAAGCACCTTTCCCACAGGAATCACCTATCTAGAGCTACAAATGGTTTTAAAAAATAAAGGCCCTTTTATTACTCCTATGATCACATCTGAAAACCATAAAAGTAAGTTCTGTTGAACCCAATGAACAACAGGCGGAGGCATCCACCTTTATCAGGCTGGAGCTTTACACTTGTTGTGCATCTTTTCTACCACATTACTTTATCAGTAAAGAACCAATATGAATGCTGAAAACATTATGATAAAAATGTGAAACAAAACTGGGCCAGGTGCATCTTTGTACCTCTTTCTGGGACCAGGCTTCAAACATTTTATAAATACTGCAATTCCATACTCTCAGAAAACCAATTTGTATGAGAGCATGGGCCTTTGGCAACAAAATGGCCTATAAGAATTAAATTGCTTGGGGGGCTGGTATTCATCACACCTGCTTTAGGGGCTCTGTCAGCCCCCCAAACCCCTGCTTGCAGGAAGTGCAAAGACAACTGCCTCTCCTGAGAGACAGTCAACTAAGATAAATTAAGAACCTAAAAACTCCTTACTGTACCTGCCCTGGACTGCAGCAAGCACAGCCTGCTCTCTGGCCTTTTCCCAAGGGGAACCTAGGAAAGCTCACTCAGGGTCCCTGGTTTGCCTGGTGTGAGAAGCATGAAATATTCCCTTTTTTATTCAAATGGTCACTGTAGGAACTCAGAGATGATTACCAGCACCACGTGTTCCTCCTGCACCCTGAGTGTCTAGGGGAAGAGTCAGCCAGCTGTTGGCACCATCCTGGACTGTTTTTTCCAGGTGTTACATCCGAAATGCAGCAATATCTCACCAACTCCTACTGTTCCACAGGGCTTTAGGTCAGCCTCAGGGCTTCCAAAAAAAGCCTGCTAATGCAGACATGCCTGTTTCCAGCATGTGTGAACCTCCAGTGTGTCTCATGCTCTGCACACACCAGTTCAGAGCAGCCTGTGTGCTCCTGGAGCTGAGCCCCACCAAACTTCTCTTAGTACAGCAAGCACAGACTTCAAGCTTTACCTAAACAGGAAAAAAAAGGCACCAAGATTCCAAAAACCTAGGAAAACTTAATCCCTCCACCTTTTAGAACAAAAAGGGCTCAAGAAGAGCCCGGGGCACCTACAGAGAAAGTCTGACAGCAGAAAAATAGCATTTTGCTGTTGGTACAGTGAAGGGCAGTCACTGCCTGATGCTGGAAAGAGGTCCCACCTCCTGCCTTTGTCTGCCACTGCTCTTGGACAGCCTTCCCTTCCCACCCACTTCCTCTGAAATCAGCGTTTTCTCCACACAAGACTGGTCATGGACAAGCCCCTCACACAACTGCCCTGTGCTCTGCACGCTCTCTCAGCACCAAATGCCAGATGAACAAGCTCTCTGCAAACTCCTCTCAGTCATTAGGTGCATTAGATGTGGATAAGACTTGTCTGTATTGATTCACCCCCAGCTGATGCTACAGAAAATAGCTGCACTAACATTTAAAAGGTTGCTTTAAAAAAACCCCAAACCAACACAACCTAAGGAATATTGATCCAGAGCTAAAAGGGGGAAAAAACTGCTCACATAATTTCAAAAATACAATATAGAATTTTTTTTTAAGAAAAATGCCACATTAGAAAACTGCAGAATATATGGCCACATAAAAATGGGGAGCTTGTGTTCTTTGTTATTAGACCTAAAACATAAGGTCTTTGCCTGAATGTGTAAGTTTCTGTTAAAACAACAATTTGTCCTGTGGACTGTTTTTATTGGAATCACATTTTGCTTTGGAAACAATCATGCAGAAAAACAACCAGTAATTTAGACATCTTAAAAACATCTCAGAACAGGCATGGCTCTGAGAACAGATCAGTTATGGTAATTCTTCCGCTGTGAACTGCAAGGTTTTTAAAATCCATTTCCATATTTTTAATTAACACCTAGTTAAAAAAAAAAACCTTACTGTAGGTCATTTTAATCACAAATGGGAAAACAAATTTGTTTTATCAGAAAATGGATTCAACACTATTTTAGGGACTTATTTTTCATGTTTTTATCATAAAAATTAAGCCATTAGCATACATTTCCCAATGTGGGAATGCAGAAGCAAGCCAGCTCTCTGAAATTTCAGAGTTACAGTTTTCAGTCACCTCTCTATGTGAAACTAGTCTATTTTAACACCAGAATATTTGATCAGCACACACAAACCCTCCACATAAATCTAAGGTATCAGTGCTTCTTTACAACTCCATTTCTATGGAATTTCAATCTGCAGAGTTGTAACCATGGCCTGTTAGTCTAAAGAAACCCTCCCTTCCTTATGTGACACTTGGATTTCGTGTCCCAATGTAAAGAGGCTCTCTCATTACGTATGTGTTCATAAATCTGTTTATGCTGCATCTCAGCGTGTGTGCCTGTGTTTGTTGTAACTCTCCCTTAGAATCCTGTCATTCACGTTAGATAAAAACGCAGCTGTGGGTAAGGGCAGGGTTGGTCTGGTGAATGCAGGAGTTAAACAAAGCCTTGCCTCAGCACAGCTTGGCTAGGTGGGTGATTTGAAATCTAGTAAAGCTTCCCCTTGGTAAACTGCCAAAGCCAACCACACCTTGGATGATGTGAGGTTGTTTTTGAGAAGGTAACATCTCCTTGCAGATTATCTCCTCCCACTTCAACTTGGAAGGTTTCTGAGAACAGTCATTTCCATTTCTGTTGGGGCATGAAATGGTTTCTGCTGAAAAATAGCATAAATCTCATTCTGCTTTGACTTGTTAGGAAGCTCATGACAAATCACATAATCCAATGTGGATTTTTAGAATTTGTTTCAACAATGCATGGGAAGAAACAAACATTTCTACTGAATAATTTCTCTCCAATTAAAAAAAACAAGCTAAAAACAGTCTCTTAACTCCTTATTCCTTATAAACTCTGTTAACTACATCTTATAGAAAATCACCATACTCACAAGTAACAGAACTAACAAAGATCTAACATTTGCTCAAAGATTTCCACAATCATACAGAATTCTATCACAACTCAGAACAGAGAGCAAACACTTCCAACTCTGGAGTGAAAATCTTGAGCCAGCCATAGAATAAGTGAAGCTAAAGGGTATTGCATTGAGTTGTACGCTGCAGCCTTTCCTCTCCCTCCCCTTGAGCTTTGTCTCTCTGAGAAACTCTGTTCTACAAAAATAGGCAAAGAACACGTGACCACAAAGTTTGCACGCAGTTTGCCTGATGAGATAAAGACAATGTGTCAGCTTTTGATGGGAAAAAATGAAGTAATGATGCCAAAGGGTTTTATTTATTCCTTTCAGCACCACCTTTTCCTTGGCAGCTTTCCTAAATAGCAATGTCATAAATACCTAGAGGGAGCAAGCACCCAATGGCAGCATCTTCTCTTGAGAATGCAGAGCCATACCCAGAAACATGACATCGCCTACTCTGAAGTTGCTGTCTTTTGATCTAACCCTTAGAAGAAAGCACTCAGCAGGAAAATCCAATGTGTCTGGATTGCCAAGGAGAGAAGTGGAGGAGAAGATAGGAAAATCACTAATCGCTGGGAAGCTTGGCTGGCAGCACAGAGAAAGGCAGGCTGGATGAGGACACAGGATTCATTTGGTGCTGTGGAAGAAAAGAGCAAGAGTGATGGGAAGCAGCAACCACATCTCATGGGTGGAGGAGAGGCAGTAAGGCTGAGCATAACCTGGAGATCAGATCCAAGTTCTCACTCTGAAGACTCCTGGAGGTGGGCCCTATTTAATTCCTTACCTACATTAAGCTTCTTCCCTCCAATAGTCTCTTGATCCATTGAGACAAAATGTCACATATGCCAGTCCTTCTATGATGTCATTTTCCATTTTGGTCTTAAAAACTGGCAGAATGTGAAGCAATTCTCACCACTGTCACTGGGCTTGTGCTTTTATGTTGGCCAGAAATACTGACCCCTGCATGGAAACACAGTCCATACACACATACACACACATACATATGCAACTGCTAATTGTTTTTTAAGCCTGAAAGGACTGAAAAATAAACTTACAAAAAGGCTTTTAAAGAAGAAGTCGATACCAAAAGCTGAAAAAAAAATGACTTAACTAGATACCCTAAAGAGAAAAGACCTTACCAAGTATAATAGACAAATTTTCAGTAAAGTCCCTCTGTACAAAGTATCTCCACATTTATAGGACTGACTGCTTTAAGAGTTCTTTACAGGTGTCCATTGTATCATGTATACCCTTATAAATCATACTGGATGCACAGCTCCATATGGAAAGAACAGAGTTGATAGGAGGTACCTTTGAAAAACTTGGCCCCAGAACCAGAGACAGGTTATTTTTCCATGACAACAAGTAATAGATATATTTCTCTCTCTGTGCTAAATTAGTCTCAGAGCAACACCCTCCATCAGAGAAAGACCTTGAGGTGCTCTTATAATACAAGTGAATGACAAATGGAGCACTTTAACTGGATTTTTAACAGTCCTAAAATTATTAATTGTGAACTTTAAATAATTATATTTCAACCAGTGTTTTACTAGTTCTCTCCCTACCTTCTCTGATTTTAATTTTCTCACTTGTCAGCGTGCCTTGGCAGTGAGAACAAGAAAGACCTCAAACCTTTGCTGATTGCCTTCCATGCAATCTGATTTCTATAAATTAGAAGTTGCTGATGGGAAAGCAGACAGCAGTACCCTTTGATCAAGATACACATCTTGATCTCTTTTATCATTTTTTAAAAAAACAATAATATTACAACAAAAAAAAAATCATCATACAAGCTTTTCGATCAAAGTGTGTCACTGTCTGCTTCCCAGTCGACATACTGCCAGTAAATTGGCGCGGTGCCCGGAATGCGCAGGCAGCAGCTGGTGGGGTTGATTACCATCTGTATAGCCACTAGTGTAGAAAATATTATGTCTCCATCTAGTGGGCATCTGCAGTTTACAGGAAATTTCAAAATGGGTCGGAGCAGACTTCCGTGGGCGGCAGGAGCTTCACGCGACTCCCCACCAGCAGAACTGGGCTATCTGAAACAAGGAGGGCTTTGGAGCCCCGCCCCGGTTCCATCCCTGTGCTGGCACTTGTCCTTGAAATAATGTTTTCTGCAGAGGTATTCATAGAACAACTATTTCTGTTCTCACAACAAACCACCTCTTTCCAGCGCTCTGCAGCACCCTGGAAGATTCGGTGGTTGAAAAATGTATAAGAGGTCTGGAATGTATAAGAGGTAACAGGAAAAGGAAGGTGAGAGCAAGGATGTCATTAATGATCAAAACTCCTGAAATAAACAATAAGGAATGAGATGAATATGCCAAGACAATAGTTCCCTTTATATATTAATATAATATATATTATTATATTATTTGTATAAAATAATACAAACTGCCCTCCCAACTACTTAATGGCAGGACATGCAAAATGTACTGTTAACTCTCTCATATAGTTTCTGATAACATCCTTGACTGAAAAGCAACAGGGGTAACACAAGATACACAAACCTGTTTTCAGGAGAGTGCCAAGGAAACAGTCCTTGGAACACAGATTTTAGAATCCATGTGGCCACCCAAAGGAGAAACTGAGGCACGAGCCAGCACTATGACAGCTCTCTCACAACAGTCACAGGACTAGAACAAATAGTTAATAAAGATTAATTCTACTCCACTCATTACACCACACTCCTTTTCATCGATTTCCATCCTTTTTGACAACTACTCCACCAGCAATTTACTGACTGGGCATATTTTATGCACAGCCATCTACTGTGAAAACTGCATCCTAATGAAGAATATCAGTACAGCAAAATGAAATAAAAACCGACAAGATCATACTATTGATTTTCTCCATCCACACAGACCAGACCTAAATTCCCTTAGCTTGGGAAATCTGTTGAGATAACTCTCCAACATAGCACGATTAGATTTCATTTAATGACTTTTCAGAATGCACTGTAGGTCCTGAAACAACTCCTCTTGTTTTTCTGAGTATCTTTTAATAAAGTTGTTCTAAATGTGTTTTGATTTGACACCTAAACTGGTTACAGTAAAGCATTCTTTATTTTTATCATACATTTTGTTACATTAGAGGTAAGTTTATTACTCTATAAATAATTCATTCAAAGGAACTTCAGTTTAACAGCACCTAATAGACACAGTCACTTAAGGCAGTATGCTGGCAAATTCCAGCTTTAAATCAGAATTTGATCTTTCTTCACATAAAAAAAAATGGAAACTACTCAGAAGAAAGCATTCAGTTTTAAGAAACTCAGGCATGAGCACTTAAAAATGAAGTCAGTGTGTGCCAACTACTGACTTCTGTACTAATTTATTACATTGCTTGTTTGTGCAGGAAGGGGATGAGATTTGTTTCAACAGAAACTAGAAGAATTAGAAACGACTGTTTTCCCTTCAACAATTTGCTGTGATAGAAGCTTTATTTTTCAGGTCAGCGCTCTCCATTTTTGATTGCTCAATGGGAGTGCCACAATGGCTAAAAAAAGAATGCTCTGAAACTTCAGGAAATAGAAACTGCTGACTACCTGGTGAAGAAATAATGATTTATAATATATGAATAGGGGCAATAATTGGATAGCAGGCTCTACTCAAAAAAGCCTTAATTCACAGATGTGACATCAGAAAGTCATAATCCATCGATCTAGCATCAGAATGATGGATTATGACTTTTTGAGAACATGTAGATATGTCAGCTTCATGAGCATTCCGGGAACCGTAGTCCAAATTGTTTTACTGAGATCATTTGAACAATTGCAGCTTTTTCCAATAAAGCTGATGCACTAATATTTTGAAATACAAAAGTTCTGGTTTTTTTAAAATCCTAAAAATCCTCCAACTAAATATCACAGGTTGCCATAACTTGAGATTGAAGATTTATTTTTTTTAATTGCTTAGATGTTGTGTGATTTTCTAACAGAGATGACAAGAAGTTTAAAACCTAATTGCTTTTTACGTCAAAAAAGTTTCCTATTCGAGTTTGGAGGCAAAATAAACAAGGTGTTTTCTTTCAGGAAAGAATTGACATATTCTCTGCATGTTCCCCCCCAGTCTACTTAGAAAAAAAGTTATTATGTGGATTTAGATAGAATCCTTTATGAAAATAAATAATATTCTTGCAATGCTTGAATACCTAGAGGTTGAAATATATTTTTTATACAGAAGCTTTTGACATTTTAAATTTAAAAAAAGACAGTTGAAACTTCAATTTCCTCATAAAAAAATAGGCTAAAGTTATTGAATAAAATATTCACAAAAGTTCCAGAGATCGTTTCATTCAGCACTGCATACTTACTTAAAGGTAAACCAAAATTTCATTCATAAAATTCCATTCCAAAATCTTCCACTGGCTTTTCCCCATTACAATTATGTGAAACCACCTCTCAATTAACGACTGTGACATTAGACTAATTCAGGGGCTCAGACAGGTAAGACCTCTTCCAAAAATGCTT
This sequence comes from Molothrus aeneus, assembly GCF_037042795.1. Taxonomy (NCBI): domain Eukaryota; kingdom Metazoa; phylum Chordata; class Aves; order Passeriformes; family Icteridae; genus Molothrus; species Molothrus aeneus. The sequence continues at coordinate 6,875,153 of NC_089653.1, forward strand.
TCTGCTTGAGTGAAGTGTTGAGAATAAAAAGAAATCTAAAACATTACATCTAAAATATTACTAAGTAATTTCAATGTATACTCATATTAAAACTATAAAAAACCTGTGACTAAAATATCTTCCAAAGGTATAAGAACTTTATGTTATACAAGTAACAAGGGCTAAAGGGCAAAATAAACAAACAAAACCAAGCCATGGTTGCATATGTCCCTATTTTTTTTTTTCTGGAAGTTCATTTGTCTAGGAGGTTGAGTTTCTCCTTCTCTGATTTTTCTCACCTTATTTTCCTTCTTACTCACAAAACGTTCTAAAGGGGGCTTATTAATAAAGGAACTACTTAGGTGAAATTTTTTAGTTGATACCCCCTCCCCCTTTGGTCTGTTCCTGAATAAAGGTATCACAGAGGAAATGTCACAGGGCTCTTTTATAATGGCTGAAATAATTTCTTTCACTAAGTCCTATGTATACATAAAGTAAAGACATCCTGGGTCCAGTGTCAACCCAGATTTCAAAGCAAACAATAACAACAACAAGACCAAAGGAAGGGAAAAAAAGTTGCAGGAAAAAGAATCCACTTATTAGAGCAGACAGAAGTGATTTACTTCATTTTGACAGCTAAATATTAAATGGCTAATAAAAAAATCAGTGCCATGTTCCACAAACTCCTTCCTCTAAACTCACCTAATGTTCATAAAAGTCTCACATAAAGGAATCACATCACTGAAAAGCAGCTACTTCTTTAAAAGAGCCTTAAGCAACAATCACACTGCACAACTGATCAAAAGAGAGAGCACCTCACGCCATTAACTTTTCTGGGAACTACCACTGGCAGGCTGTAATTACTCACTTGAAGGCAGTCAGGAGGACACCATGCCCAACTGTTCTCTGCCTGTGATTTATACGCCTGAGGTAATGACCAGTGGCCAGAATATCAGTGTGGCAGCTCCCTTCAAAGAGCCTGTTGTGCAGCACCAAAACAGGTTCACTATTACTTCATCACCAAACCATCTTCTACCTGCATTTTCCTTGGATCCTTTTCCACCTAAGTATTTACCCAGCTCAACTCAATTAAGCTCATGCCATCAAATGAGATCAAGCAGGGTGGCTACAACCTTTCCAGACTGAAGAAAGACTAAAGCCCTTGGGACTGCATGCAGGGGAAGACAGGAGTACATTGAGCATCTCCTGATTCCTCCCCCTTTTTGGAGGTGTGCATTAGTCCTACCCTTTCTCTTGTAATTGAACTGGTTGTTTCCTTTCTTTGTCTCCACTGACACCACTAACTCATTTAATGTATGTTATGAAGCACCAGTCAGATGTTAAGTTTCTGCCTTTAATGATGTGTGCTTGAACCAATGACCTTGAAGTGCAAGGCACAATAGATCTTTACCATTCCCTCAACAGCCAGGCCTTTATTCATCAAGTTTATAAGCAAAACCTGTGTGCAAAAGGAACACTTACTCACTATTACTATTATGGTCATTCTGCTGGGGCTGTACATTGCACTGAAAGAATATGACTTATAAAGTGCATGGGTTAGTAAAATTTAAATCAAGCAAATGTTTAATACTGAGCCATTTCATCTTTTTCCAAAGTTCTGCAAATTTAATACAAAGCATTGAAATTGCACTTCAAGCCCTAAGGCTTGCAATGTTGGAGCCTGCCTGATTAACATAATTAAAAGAATAGCATAACTCAAAATTTAGTAAATAATGAAATATATGCAAACCTATTGTTTACCTCCAACTGATAGCATGATTCTAGCTAAAAAATTACACTGCTTCATAGCTGACAAGTTGCTAGAGCACATCCCCTTTTTCTTGCTGTGCATACCATTAAAAAAGCAGAGGTTAAACACAGAAATTAAAAAAAAAGGGGAATTCTATTTTTGGTCACAGTGGTGCTTAGTTCTTTCCTCTCTTTTTTACAATAAGCAGGTGTTGCTGAAGAGGTGAAAAGACACGTGGTAGGTGGACATTGACCTTGAGAAGGGTAGGAAAATGCTTCCTTGGAAAGAATTGTCCTTCCACAGTCACTACATATCTTGTATTGCATTTTCCTACCTTAGCCAAGATCCAGCTTGCAGGAGAAGCCAAGCTATATCCATTCGATTACTGGACATACATAGCTTGTGAGACCTGATCCAGAGGACTGCTCAACAAGGGCAAAGCTGACAATTTTATGTGGCATAAAAATCCTACCTTACACAGTGCTTGTGAGCCACTCACACCTGCATGGCCATGGAGGGCTCCCAGAGGTCACAGAGACAGGTTTTATGGGATGGAAATCTTATTTTCTTGACCCTGAAACCACAGAAAAAGTGCCGACTTTTTCTGCAAATGTTGCCTGCTTATCTTCATTCTCTCCTGCAACAATTCTGCCTTCTCCTTCAGCCACTACACTGATCACCAGCCCCTCCCAACATATGAGGTGGAAAGCCAACGACAAAATTAAAACAAGTTGGCAAATGTACCTATATATACATATTTCATGTTAGCACAGTTATGCTTCAGAAATTATGGCAACAGCAATAGAATTCTGCTGCTGTGATCATGGATAATCAAAGCAAGTGAAAAAAAAAGCCAGTGCTGAAATATTTTCAAAGGTATGAAAGTCTTTACTGTTGTGTAATTTAAATTTACTTGCCATCACTTGAAATTTCCTTTCGTCTGCGTGATTAGAATTTAAATGTTCCCAAAGTACATTAACAAATATAATTCCCGTTATATTGCAGATATACTGCAGCAACCTCCTCTTAATGCTGAACACTAACTAGGCTCCTTAATTCACTACAGAAAACACAAAGCACAATTAGTTAAAATGTTTTCAAATGAAGTCTTATTTGGGAATGACCCACAAGACGAACCAATGCAGCACTTTCTACTCTACTTACACATACACACATACACCCACGTGTCACAAAGTTGTAGTAGTATTTTCTACAGCTGTAAATATGGGATGTTTGCATTTTAGAGAGAGTGTTTTTAATGTAACAGTTTTCAGTTTGAGGCCAAATTTTGCACATTACACACCTCGGTAATATACTGTTTATTTTCGATACAATCCTAGCAGTTCCTCTGAAATTACTTGGGGCACAGTGGATTGAGGAAACATGAATTGAATGGTAAATCTTAGCAGCTCACTCAAAATGTTATACCTGGCAACAGTAACAGAAGGACAGACATTACATGCCTTCTCATGCAATATCGCATGAAAAATTTGTCTAAAAGTCACCATCCCAAATTCTTTCATTTTCAAATTCAAGATATTTTTGATGAATAGAAATTACTGTTCCCTGAAGACAGGGTTCCAGAGCACATTAGTGTCATGTCAAAGATTTTATGCAGCCTGAGTAAATTGGATCTTAACTGGGAAGTAGTTGACAGAGCCAACCTGAAAGCCAGGTAAACATGAAGCTGCAACACCCTGCTGAAACACAACTATTTATTGTAGCATTGGTCAAGTTCAGTGTACTCTTCATGAGCAGCTTTAATTTTTCCCCACCATACTGATCTTATCAGATGTGACAGGCAGAATCCTCTAAACAGCACAAATCTATAAAAATGACCTTTTATGTAACTGAATTCCACAGAGCAGGGTTTAGTTTGTTAAGTCATGCTATCTTTTTGTTACTCTTTGTCCATTCTTCTCCAATTGATTTGGTGGCAGGAGAAAATGAAAATTAAAAAAATCAAATTCTGTATGTCTGTATAGGTTAGAGCTATTGGTACCTATCTGATTAAGCAATTTATTTTGCTACTAAAATTGCTAGTATGTTAACAGATAAATGTTAAGGAAGAAAGCAGATTTGTCTTCTTAATTGTATTGGTTCAGTACAAAATGAAACAAAACCCACTCAAGTTATGGTCTGCAAAGCCATAAATGTATTAAAATAGCAATCAAGCTCTGAAAAACTTTAGGGCTTAATTCCCAATTCCCAGAGCAACTCAGTCCCCTGTGTAACACACAATGCCCTGTTGATCATTTAATGTATAACCTTTAAACTTTCCCATTACCCAAATAAGCTTCCTTACCACAGACTTCTACATTTTTTTCTAATGCATATGGTTTGCTGCTTATTAGTTTTTGTAATGTTTCCACTACTATGGAAGAAAGAAAAAAACCCAGCAATCCAGGAGACAAAGTCTCATTTTATCTTACACTTGTCAAATATTAAGATTCTCCTAGTCTGTCAGATTTCTAAGCTTGTCTAATGTCTTTCATTTGTATCCAAAATTAATAAAGTCTATCCATGCTGTATGATTTTCCAGTTGCTCTGATTCTGATTATGCACAATAATTTGTAATTTAAATTCACAAAGATGTGCCAGTGTAGCAATGTATTTATGTTGTCAGTTTTAAAGGCTTGGCCTTTTTGACTCTGATACCAAAGCCCTGTTCTTTCTGCCCACTATAAAGTTCCAGTAATGCTTGGACTGACCAATAACTGCTGGTAATTTGATTATGTACCATCTTTTATTATTTACCCATTTAACTGAGGATTGATCAGAACAAAGAGACAATTAAATATACTGCAATAAAACCAGTATGAATAACAAGAGTAGGAACTGAAGACAAGCAAGGAGGAAGGACAAAAGATAAAATCTGTGTCATGGCAAAATAAGTAACATTTGGCTCCTTACTTCCACCTTGACAATTTCTTGATTTCTCAAACAAAACATGATTACTAAACAGAAATTAATGGTTCAGTGCACAGTTCTGTGCATGCAGTATCAATAGACTCAAGGGGTCATTCTCAAAATTGACAGAAACATAATGACATTTTTAGAAATTCCACTGCAGGGCACCACAATGAACCAATGGTAGGATTATTAAAAAAAAAAAAAGAGTAAAAAAAAAAAGCCACACAAAAAAACCAACCATCCCCTCCTGCCCCCCTCCCTCCCCAAAGTCAGCTACCTAGGCTCTAGCCCTCACTTTCTTTTAATCTAGACCTTCCAGGACAACAGTGACACTAAAAACTGAAAATGGTCTATTGTGAGAGTAAAACTTTTCAATACTTCATTGGAAATCTGACCATTACAGGTAATTTAACATTTCTCCAAAAGTAAGTATTCAACTACATCCTAATTCCTGATGAATACAAAAAGCCGGCACAGTATCTTTCTTAGAACAAAAGAAAATCATTAAGATCCTAAATGTATAACAGATAGAGACAAAAATGATAAATGGGCTCCATGAATACAAAATGAATGCTAAGAAAAATGCCGAGAGAATGTAAAACAGATATTCAAAGTAGAATAATCTCTAAGGAACATCCCTAGCGCTCTTTCATTTTATTATATAAGAGTACTATATGCATTGGTTGCAATGTATTGCAATCTTTTCACAACACACAACGTCCAGTAAATCTAGAAATAGACCTGAATTCCAGCCTGTTAATGCCTGAAACTTGTCCACAGCCTTGATCAATGCAAAATTCAAGACATATCAAGCACAGGATGTTCTCACAACTCCGAGACCATATTTGGATGGCCTTCCTATAAAAGAAGCATGCAACTTTCATCTTTATCACTTAAAATCTATGTCATTTCCTTAGATTGTGTTCACAGGCCAAATTTGATATGCATAGTCAAAGTAAATGACAGTGCAAGTGCACAGGAGATATTTTTCCTTACCTCGTATTATTTGAATAGAACAGAATCAACACATAGGCACGGGAATTCTAATACTAAGAAAATAGTCATATGTGTATCAGAATGTAAATCATGCAGAATGACCTGTTCTGTGGGAGTAGTAACAATATTTTCTGCAATATGTATTTACAATATAGTGGGATTCTTGTAGAACCAACCAAAAAGTCAAAAGGACTACTTGTCATAAAAGTGGAAAGCAGAATGTTGAGGTATTTCAGCCAAAAACATCTGTATTTCTTTAGGAATTATCCTGGACACAACACCATCTGCAATGTAACCCTGCAGAACCTACATGGGCTCTGACATAGGCTTTGCAGTCAGAGGACAAAATATGAGGATGAAATCAGCCTAAAAAAAAAAAATAAGCTGAGCACTCACCATGTAAGCATCTTAAGGTCAGCCAAACAGTCAGCCCACTCTAACAAGTAGGAAAAAGTAAACATTAAGTATAAACAATTAAGTGTTTCTTCTTCTTCTTTCTTTCTTCAGCTTTAAGTTGGCCAAGAGGAGATTCAGGATGAGTTCACTACCAAATTTTCAACAGCGCACGTGGAAAGCCAAACCAAAAAATATTTTAGATAATAATCTTAACTGTGAAGAACACCAAAAGGTTCCAGCTGCTGTGTTTTCAAGCCTGCCCTGAGGAGATATTCTACCTATCTGATGTTTTCTGAGTGCTCAAAACACATAATGAAGTCTCAGCTTCCACAGAAACACAATGGATTTGTGGGAGACTCAGGCAGCACAAGGTTAGCTAAGGCTGATGGAAGAGGCAGATTGGAGCCCATTTCCTAAATCAGAAGAGGAAAGAGTGAGGCTCAGTGGGCTGGAGCTGGTGGGAGCTGGCCATCAGCCCACACTGAAGAAGGGATTGGAAGGACAGAACTTCCACCTTGCTCTGTCACTAGCAGCCTGCAAATGACTCCAGCCTTGGGATCAAATGGTGAAGGAAACTGTGCAGACAGGAGAGAAAGGGGCCAGAGCCCTGCACTGCCACATCTGGGCTACCTCAGCCTGATCTCTTTGCTCACCAGGTGCAGGGGAAGGAGGGCATGGAGACCACACTACACCCAACATATTGGGTATGTATAGGCTCTCCTTCCAGTACCATTTGGCAGCTTATTCCCATATTTCTGGTGCATTACAATATTGTTGCAGTGTATTCAGACTCTCATGAAAGAATCAAACATTATGCTTTGGATAAACTCCATCCCTTTGCCAAATGTTTTCCTCATTTAAGCCCTAATAAAAACATTTTGAATGATTATACAGAACCTAAACGGTGCTGAAGTCTTCCAAAAGTCTAGCAAGCTTCAAAGAACAAATAATACAAATGCTGAAGAAAACAGTTGTTTTGTTAATATTCTATTTACACAGCTGGATCCTTAGGAATTTTATCCATCTGTATATTTAGTAAGCAAGGCAAATTAATGCTTAGAATTGCCATTTCCTCAGTGAAAAACAAACCATTAAAATGAAAAGACTCCCCCACAATCTGTCTCCCTCTGCCCCATTCCAGATAGACATACACACCTCCCCCGTAGCCATGAACCACGAAGTAACTGGAGAGGATTCTTCACAGACAGATGTAATTTATAACAAAGGCAGGAAAAGGCAACCCTAACACAGAGCTTGCTGCCCTTCCTATAAAGTTCACCTCCTTACCAAGAAAAAGCAGAGAATAATTTGTTTGGTTTCTGTACTCAACTCCTTTTTCTTTTATTGTGAAAAGTTTCCATTGTCCTTTTATGTTTTGATTACTGAGTAAGTTTAGAGACTTGCCAAATAGCCCTAGATTGTTAACAGACCACCACTATTTAACTCTGAATGCTTTAACAAAATAAAGGCACAGTTCACATTAATATTCGATGCCCTCATTTTATTTATTATCTTTCCTTTGAAATTTAAACAATTTTCTTAGCTAAGGTTTATTAAATGTAAACCTAAGTAGCAATATAAGTTACCTCAAATAGCAACCAGACATCCTATAAAACTTAGCTTTCTAATGAGTAACACTACATTTTGCTGAGCTTAGCATATTTATAGGACATCAAAATAATGTTTTATGAATTAATATTCAAATACATCAGATTCAATGTTCAGTAAAAATACTTTATGTTGGATCTTATGACAAGTTGTAAAATTCAAGGTGGAATTAGAAGACACAAACTTTCTGGTGCATTTTAAAAAGGAACTTTAAAGGATTGTAAAACTTGTCTGTTATTTAGACTTGGATTACATTTGTCCTCATAACATCAACTAAACGGACGAAAATTTATTAAAATGTATATTGATTATAAATCATCATGGTAAAGAAATGTCACGCTATTTATTTATATGAATAAGGTCAACATGTTATTCATAACATAAGGTCATAAGATGTATGAATTTGATACTTAAATATTCACCCGTGGGGATACATTCCCATGAAATATTACATCACTTGCCCATTCCACCAATACTTTTATGAATGCAATTTGATTTTCAAGATGATGAAAAGCTGCAGATAAAGGTAAAGAGTACAAAACAGTTGTTAATTGTACTTTAAGGTCATGGATCTCTGTCAGTCGATTACCAAAAATTATGCAGGAAATCTTGGAAACAGGGCAACTGCTCTGGAAAATCAGTCTCCAGTAAGTCAAACTGTACAGGCACCAAAATGGTACCTTCTGGCAAACAACTTTAAAAAGGGCAGCTAAATTTGAACCACCAAAATATAAACAAAATGTGGCACATTCTTGAATAACTCCTTGATCCCTGCTACATTACATAGAAGGGTTTAACACTGGAAATAGCACTGTACTGCAGCAGACATAATGCATTGGGCTCAAAATAAAATGTGTCTCTACTTTTTTCAGCAGATTCCTTTCAAGTTACGTTCTTTGAACTTCCAAAATTTGAGTTATTGTGCAAATAACTTTCTGCCAATGTGCCAGCAGTGACCTACCTGGCTCTCAGCAGCATATGTACAAAGCCCTTCCAATGGTTTGCCACACTGGCTGATAAAGAATCCTGTTTTCTAGATTCCTGTCTCCCCAGCAACATGCCCTATGGCAAGCTGAGGACCCCTAGGTTGTGTGGGTCTTGCTCCAGCAGAGCCAACTATGCCATGATGGAGCTGGGGCTCTGAAATGATCTTCAAAAGCACTGCTTTTGTGTCAGGGAGTTTAAACACACACATGTAAGAATAGCAATTCTCTTAAGTGTTTTTCGTTTTAAACTGGAAATAAATCAAACTGCAAAATTCTCAGATTCTCCTATGAAACAAAATTACCGATCTTTGCTCAGCTCTAAGTACTTTTTTTCATGCTGGTCAAGTTAAACAAGTAGCATTTGCAAAGGGCATCAACAGAGTGAGGTATTCTGGAATACCAGAAAAGTAAAACAAAATTGATATCCTAATAGTCTGTCCTCAGCTACTTTGCTTAACCACTTAAAAACGTCTCCAAGTCAATACATTTCTGCCAATCTCAATGTCTTCTATTAAAATTTACATCTTGACTGATAACCATTTTTAAATGTGCTGTAGTCTTCTGATAGAGCACTTCATCATTTGGGTCACAGAACTTTCTGATGACTCGCAGAAACAGGCTGTCATTAATGCACTGACTATCCTTCCAATCAAAGCCTACAATTCCTAGCTGACCTGCATTCCAGCAAATAAACAAGTCATTACTGCTCTTATCACAACTATGTATGCTTCCATACATTCAAACACATATACACAAACACACACACACACACGATTCCATACATATGGAAATCAAGTCACTTTCTAAATAAATAATTAAAAAACTCATAGAGCACATCTGTGTATATATTAATTCCTGCATAGTTCCAGAATTGTTTTCCTGCCAAGAATTCAAGGTTTTTTTCCCTCTCTCTAACATCATACAGTCAAAAAATGTGATGCTTTGTCAGCTGTACAACTGAACTAAAAAGTGATCATGAGCCTCAATTTTTTTTTCCCTAGTATCTTTAGTTTTTCATCCTCCAGGGTGCTGAGCAATGTGACCCCAGTCAATTCTCAGTTTAATCCTGTGTATGTGAATAGGTCCATTGAAATTAAAGTTCCCAATTTGTTCAGAAGAGGTGCTTGTTGAAATGCTGGCTGGGTCAGAACCATGGTGCTCAGCACACTGAAGGCACAGCCCATGTCAGCTATTTGGCACTTGTCCTGCCTGAATTCTTTTCTTTCGTGACTTCACGCATGTTACTGAGTTAAGAAGCAGGCTTGTTTTGTATTTGATGTTTCCTAAGAAAATAATTTAAAAAACGTTTTGTTAATCGTTCTCTAAAGCCTTGTAAAAGTACTCAGCACTGGTTTATGAGTTCCACCAGCTCTCTGGAGCTCTCACCAACTCTTAGGGCAGAGCAGTACAGCTACCAAAACTCAGGAATGTTAAAAGTTCATTAGAAGACCATCAGCATGTGACCTACATGGAAATTAACTGCTAAGCATCAGTGTAGCTCCCCTACTGACAAACGAGTATACCAACACAATCTTTGGAAAACAAAGGCTGTTTCTAGTAGACAACAGATGCTTAAATATTTGAAATAGCACTGCATACAATTCCAACAGACTCCACTTTTCACTCAGACTAATCACAAGTCCTTCAAGATCTCTGGTTACAGCCATAGCAAGCCTCAAGATCAAAGGGCTGGATATCTGTGAATTTTGTCAAAAATCCACTGGCTCTCCAGCTGCTTACTTCAGTAATCTGGACTTGGGTATGGCACACTTCTGTAACGGACATCAAAAATTACCCTTCAGACATCAAAAGACCGAGCAACAGTTTTAAACATCCACAATCAGAAAATAATGAACCTACTCCTGAAGCTGTAGTTTTGATCTTCATAGCAGCAAAGGCTTGAGGAACATGTTTTGAAGGAAAAACTAAATAAGAGCATGGCAATTAAAGAGAAATGGAATGCAACACAACATCAATTTATCAAAGATACATGATGCCAGACTAATTTCATAGTAAATTAAATAAATAATTTCCTAGACAAAAGCAATGTGAGAGACATGATCAATTTATGAGTAGGCAGGAATACCACACAGATGGGACTGAACGCCCTTGAAGTCGATTCACTCTTGTATTCAATGACAAATTGGGAGGTGACATTGTGGGGACATCTTTTTTTTAAAGCCTATAGTGCACTGGGAGTACCTCAGCTAGAAAATACAATAACAAAGGAGAACTAGAATAGCAGATGTACAATGAGATAGGCACACGATACAGGTATAAAACGTTTCTAGGACCTATCATGTAGGCTATTCCCAGCAGAGGAAAAGAAAGCACTATTGATATTTTACAAGGCCTTGCTTTTATCTCAGCAACAATATTATGTCAGTTTGGTCACTTATGTTCTAACAAAACTGATTTAAAGTGGAACAATTATAGAAGAAGGCCAACAGGATGACAAGAAGCTGGTATGGATGTAAGCACATGTGTATCAAAGTCTACCTTTAAAGCAAAGATTAGAGAGGGCTGGCTTTTCTAGTCTAGCTGAATGAAGGCTGACAATAAGATTGCTGTCTCTTTATGCACTAGAAAAATAAACACTGGGGATGGAATGAGAGCTAAAGGTCAATACCCGACAAATTGTCACAAGGACAAATGCACATAAGCTTGTCATGAATACACCCAGACCAGAAATTGAGGTTTTATAACAACAACAGAAACCAGGCATCAGGGCACTTCCAAACTGAAGGAGCAAAGACAAAAAACAAGTTAACTTTTTAAACTGGAGTTTGACAGGTTTCTGAAGAGGATTATGAATGTTTCCCTAAGAGAAAGCAGCATGAGAGTTGACAATTGAAGACATCCCTTCCAGTCCTATGTTCTTCTTGATGTCTTTGCCATGGTGATATTTAGAAAACAAAGCTACAAAACATCAACTCACTGGTTTTTAGGCACTAAAAATATCTGAAACCTCTAGGCTTTGAAAAGCACTCCATTAGCTGGGGAATGAGTTTCTGTAGTGTGAACTGATATGCTTATGGAAATGTTCTGGTTTCATACATCTCTAAAATGCAGTTCTCAAGAAGTCATGGATCAAATTCATTTAAACAATGATTGATTAACCAATCTAAATATTCAACACCTAATGAGGATTAGGTATCAAAGTCAAGTCCCAGATTTTAGGGCTTTGGCTATCAGAAGAAAAAAAAGCTTTATTAGCTTTCAAAAAGCATGTTCTTCCTATCCAACTCCTTAAATTCAAATAAAGAAGGGATTTTGTTCAAACTTAAAAAAAACCCCAACCCATAACTGGGTAAGGACCAGACACAGCCCAAATGCTTAATGCTTCAGAAAGTAGGGAGTACACAGAATGAAAGCATTAATGGAAACTAGTTTGGAACTCCAAGTACAGAGGATGATATCTAGTGACTGCTATAATACTGAATCTGCACTGCCATTAAATTTAATCTTTGATATTTTTATTGCAACCTGACCCACTATGACATCTCTAAAGAAAATTACATTGTACACTACTATTTCAAGAAGTCAAACTTAGCTAGTCATCTGGGCCATAAAATAGCAGATTACTCCATCAGGCTGGCTAAAGCAACTAGGAATAAAACTAGATTTACCAACCACATTATTTTTATTAGGAAATGTTTCAAAGCAGACATAATCCCAAAAGACCTTAGCCTCATACCATCCAAAAATACACAACAGAGAGCAGCAAAAACCGTGAACTGCAGTATAAGGTACAATTTGTAAATGAGAGAAAAAATTTGCAAGATATTGTGTAATATATCATCTTATCAAAGCAAAATATATTAACTAAATGTAGAAATAGAGAAGAATAAACTTCTACACGATTCATGTATTAACAGTTTAAACCTTTGTTCTAAGATCTGACGTGTTAATAGGAATTGCTCCATTGACTCCCTGAACATCAATATTTAGTCTGCACTCCTTTTGCTTTCCTTGAAATTGCGAGCTAATATAGGTGTACTAAATCACAGCTAGAGTGCAAAATGTCCAGAACAGGCAGAAGGGAAAAAAACAGTATCTTTAACAGCAATATTCCTGAAGAATTCTGGTATGGTAGCACTGCTTGCATTTTATTTTGGATCACAGCCACAGAACAGCTAAAGCACAGCTTCTTCTGTAATCATTCTAAATGGGGGGAACTGCTCATAATAGTAACAGGAAAAAAAAGCAATGAATTTACTTGGCAATCTTAATACTTCTCAGCAATTCCTTGTACCGTCATGTTTTCTAACAGGTATTCATGCATACATAATATATAGGTCTTTGTAGATCTGGAATGAAGGAGAAGTAAGGGATTTGATAGCTAGAAAGGCAAGTTTTAAATTTTAAATACTGTCAAAGTAGGTTAGAAGTGTGATGTGTGTTTTATCATCTAACCAAGCATTCATGTCTTTCTGTTTTAACCTTTTTTTTTCCTAGGCAATATGATCACCTTAGGCAGTTTGAGGTTTAAAGGCTTTAGCCCATGCAAAATATATATATATATATATATATATATATTTAAATTAGCCTGGCATTTGTTACCTTTTTTTAAGACTTGAACACTGTCTGTGTTTTACAGAGGTGGCTTTATTATGCTAGCTGCATCAAATGCAGAATATTAATCAGACTGTGAAGCTCCACTAATTATGTGCTACATTTAAATAACTTACATTTTGTTAAGTGGCACGACCACAGATATTGTATGCATAATCTGAGTTTTGAGTCATTTCCCTTTTCTTGTCTGATTTTATTCTACACAGGAAATGACAGGGTCATTTGAAAATAACTGCAGTGAAAGATCAAAAAGGAAACTTGATTGAGAACACTGTATAATTGCCTGTGCTAGAGAAAAAAAATTCCAATGACTTTACAACCCATCGCTATAAGATTTCTTTGGAAAACACACACTGTGGTTTCCCTAAAAGGATATGCATTACAACACTGAGTACAGCTTTTATTTGTTGTTGCTGTATCTCTTTTAAAGAAGCAGATCTTCTCCTGAGGGTGCTGGGCTTTTATTCTGTAGGTAATTTTTTCGGTGCACATACTCACTGAGCTAAAGCCATTTCAGGGGAAGCAAATCAATTCTGTTGAAGCAAGTCATTTCACTGACTCGTCTCAAAGTGTTCATTTGCAAAAGGAGATAATGCTGTAATTAAGCTCTTGGAACACTGTGGTTCTTGTTATTTGGGCAAATCTGGCCATTACAATTTAGAGTGTCCTGTTCCAAAAGAACAGGCTTTTATTGCTGGAGCTAAAGGAAAACTTCTTAGACATTAGTTGCACTCAGCTTAGAGTCAGGATCAGATCCAGCTTTGGGCTGTGGTGTGCCTTCAAGAGCATTTTTTTTTTTTTTAGTAAGACACTGGTCTACATAACAGGACAGCAGCCAAACTTTCAGCACAAATTTACTATCTACTTTCAGCACAAGGATTTCCCAGTTGATCTCCCATTTCTTGAGCAGATGCACTGCACAGCAATGACCCCAGGTGTGTCCCTGCCACAGCCACACACACCAAACCATGACAGCCCAAAAAACTGTTCATCTAAGAGACTGCAAAATAGAAGTAATGATCTCTTTTATGCATAAGAATTACTAAATAAAACAAAGTTACAGCAAAAGAACTTGAAGTCTATGCTGAGTTCACCTATCCTCACATTTTAACACATAAAGCAAGTGCAAATAATGCCATAAATTTGTATGTGCAGCTTCAATACCTTAAACTTTTACTTATTGAAGAACAATGCATCACCCTATCAAAATGAACTCTAACAGAATATAAGTATTGATTTTCTTGGGTGTTGGAGTGTAGTTGGACAAATTAAAAGCTCTCTGCCATGTAGCTCAGAATACAAAACAGATGGATTGAAGTGAAGTGGCACCATAGGTAAGAAAAGGCCATAAAGGAGTTACAGTTAAAGATTGTCATGCAGGGTTTTGTGACAGTTGTAGCTGCAGAGAGCACTTGTTGCTTGGATGGATCATCACTGAAGTCATTCCCTGAAATCCACTCTTACCACTGCCCATAGGTGCTGGTACCCTCAGCAGAAGTGGTGCTCCCCCAGAGTCTGCCCAGGGCAACCCCTGTCCTGCAGCTGGGACAGCGCATGATGATCTCACCCACCCAGAAAGGAGACTTCAGAAAACACAAATACATTTCCTTTAAGCTAGTCTGAAACCTTCTAAGATTCATGATTCAAGTTTACACAAGAATTACTTAATCAAAGCCCCATTAAAATCGATTTTACCAATTAAGAAGTGCTAACCACCCATTGATCTGATTACCTAACACAGAACCCCCACCCTAACATAGTAATGCTAAAGTTCTGCTCCACCTTTGTATTGACAGTTTTGTCACCAATTTCATCACAGTTGGAATTTTAACCCACCTTGCAAATGACAAGAATAATTTCCAAATATTTGTATCCATGTCAAGGAAAGTTATTTTATAATATGGCTACTTAAAAGCAACACAGAAAGCAATTATCCCACATCACCAGAGTCAAAATACCAGCTGAAAGTGTAAAGGAATTTTCCCAGTGCGCTAATTTTAACTTCATTGTGTACTGATAAGCTAAAATATAAGTACCACCAAAAATAATACACTACTGTGCCCCTCTGGGCCATCAGTTGGTTCCTAATACAAATTTAAAGTGGAAATATTTTTTAATGTATAATAACAAATATCCTCAAAAAGCTAAAGGAAGGTTTATTTGATTAATTGAACCTGTCCATTTGATTAAAGGCCATGTTTTGCATCAACACATTTTCTTATGTAGTTTTTCACATGTAAGTTAGAACACATCACAAAGCTCATTGTGATGCCAACTCACTACTGTTAACTGAATTATTTCAAAATGCTCAGTTTCTAGCTTGTTTCTTTCTTTATAGTCAGTATAATTAACTCTTGGTGGCTACAGAAGCATGTACAGAACTCTGTACATGCACATGCATACGTGTCTATTAGGGCTGTGGTCAGACTAGCATGGCACACAGCATTTTCTGATTTTGATTGCTGATTTTAAAGCAGAGTCAGACTCACGTTGCTAATTCAAATTACATGCATCAACTTACAAATACCTACACAAAAGTGTTCCTGATTTAACACAACTAATGACTTAACCAAGCAATGCATTTACACTTTTTTGAGATCCCAAATTAATTTTGAATATGAGGATCAAAACATCTTAACTTGCGCTCTTTAATCAGCCGTTTTACGTTAGTAATGCAGGGATGTTGACATGAAGTTGCTTTGAGCAATATAAAACATATGCCATGGCGCACTCGTTAAGGAACTCTGCATAATGAGTTCCATCTATATAAATGACTCACCTCATTACTTAGCACAGGATCTTCTCTACGAACGTGGAAGAGGTATTCATATGCTTTATAGTATTGAAATAAGCTGAAAAACAACATAACATAGACTATCACAGCTGCAAGTTTTTGGAAAGGTAACAATATTACAAGTTTTCTTAAGCTAAGAGGTTCCCTCCAGCATAGTAACAGTCCAAATTTTAAAAAGAAACAGTTGTTTAACTTCAGAAACAACAAGCAGCATATTTAGTTTGCAGGATTTATTATCAGATGGCTGTAGAAAATGCAGTGTGATACTTAAAAATACATCCACTTAGCCCTTATGAAATTGAACTCCGAGAAGACAAAGTTCTTCTCTGAAAAAAGTAATTCCTGAAACACTTATCACCAGGATACTTAGGCCTTTATTATCAGCAATAGCAGACAAGAAGGAAACAAAGCCAAATCAGCTTTCAGATTCTGGGATGGGCTGCCAGTACAGGGAGAAAGTTTGATCTTGGAACACCAAAACAATAAAGAATAGAAGTATTTATTCTCTCAAGGTCACTTTGCAAAATCAGCATAGTATTTCCTCAAAGAAAAACTAAAAAACTAGATTAACACACAGCAGTTTTGTGTAGTACAACAAAAGGAACTTTAAATAGACTTTGTCAATGGACTAAAATATTTATCTTCCTTAAACATGTATGTATGGCTTTCCATTTCACATGTTTCAAATAATTTTGTTTCCTTTTCTAATGATCAATGATACAGCATTTGTTTAACCAAAAGTTTTGTTTGTCATAGTCTGTTGCAATTAGTTCTTCTCTTACAATCATGATACAGAACTCCTGGCTTCTGTCACATCATTTTGACATGATTTAAAACGTTGCTCTGTGATTTCATACCAAGTCCAGGCTGAAGAATGATTCCAAGAATTTACTGCTGTCCTGCCTGCCGTATCTGTGAAAGGTACAGCGATATTTGCAGGGAACATCTGTAACTGGTTCCTGTGCTTTCTGCCTAGGGACAGAACCCAGGTTCTTTTCTTGGGAGACCCATCAGCTGGGTCAGCAATATCTTTGGCTTGATACTGCCAAGGCCCACGGAAGAAGTCTGGCTGCCATCAGCTAGAAACTGCCTTCCTCCAACCCAAAGCACACAGGCAATTAATTAAGTTCTTACAGTATTTGCAATTTCATTTAAGTACATTTTTATTGCAGCACTTCACCAAAGAATTCCTGACATGTTTCAGTGGAAACACAGAAATTATGTTTAAAGAGAGTTCAGGACTTAACCTGGAAATGACTCACACTGATTTATGTAAATATGTGTCCCCTTTCATACACACCTGTAATTTGGTAAAATTCTAACAGGGATTATTTGAAAAAAGACAAAAAATATTTTATGAACATCATAGACACACAGGAAATAAGACATATATCCTTCCAATTGGATTGGCAGAAATTAGTATTTCAAATTTGTTCTCTTATCCTAGTGTTTTTGAAATAAGCCAGATTTGCAGCATGTAAAAGTCAGGTCTTTTCTTTCCCCTCCCCTCCAAATGTGTTATGATATTCTTCACGGACTATGTTACAGGTACATATAATTTAAAATATATACCCAAATGTATAAGTAATTATTTCTGGCATTTCTGAATTTTATGTCTTTATTTTTAAAAATATCTCTATTCAACCTGGCACCCCTAATCCTGTATGAAGGAAAACATTTCTCCATTTAATGGTCTTGAAATCAAATTACATAAATCAGACATCAGTATTTATTTAGAAAAACAGTGTCATTTTCTTTCTCCTATCAGGCATTATACAAAATGCCCCTTTTTGTTTCAATTTGCTGTGAACAATTTAAAAATTCTATACCAATCTTTCTAGCAATTACCCAGAAATAATTTTACTTGCGTAAGGAATATTGTTAATAATAGGCCCTCTTATGATGTCATATGAGAATCTGAAGGTGATTAACAATGACATATTTCCCCAGCTCCACTGCTTCCTGAAAAGAAAATGTCAGGAGCTATGTTGATGTGTGTTTGCCCAAGGAGACAAGATAAAAAAATGATAACTGTCACCTTCCACCAAACCTGAAGGTGTCATTATAGCTGCTGCACAGTTTGTGCCAATGTGGTTAAGCATTTGTCCCTGTTTCCATTATAAATCCCGTGGGTTTACAGCTCATCTGTAAAAATGTGATCTGAACTACAACATGTCATACTGTCTTGAGTTGAAAAAAAGCTACAGGCTCATCATTTAAAATTAAACAAGAAAAAATGTATTGAACTAATACATTAATTTGAATTGTAATAAAACTCAAACTATTTCTGAGTTAATATAAAATACATCCATTTAAGTGTGCCAATTACATCCTTATTTATAAAAAAAATATTCCAGTGACTGAAATAATGGATTGCATAAACAGGACACATATGATACATTTCAGTGTATGTGTGTACATCCATGATACCGCCACAGCACCCATTTGTAATAAATTAAGCAGTTTGGACATACAACCCATATCTGGTGGCCAAAATACCATTCTGCTGCAAAAGTTTTGGAGCTTGATTGTATTCCTGCCGAGCTAATACTTTGGTTCAAAGTAGGATGGAGCACCTAATCTCTTGGATGAAATTCTTCCGACTGTGAAGGAATTACTTCATGGACAAGATATCTCTCAATGGATAATTTACACAAGAGTTATAGATGTGCTATTTGGAAAGAACATTTGTTCCATATAAATACACAAAAGACAGACAGGAAGGCAGAAGTAAAAAGAGTTGAGACATCTTAAATGCCAAGTTTCCTTTTAGTTTAGGGCTAGTACTTGGCAGGACATTATTTTGCCTTGACTACAGAAATTTGAGATTTAAAGAGATGTTCCCATTTCTTATGGGAAGAATCTTAAGTGTTTTATATTTTCCATGAGAAAGAAACAAAAGAAAAAAAATCAGAGAGTAGGAGAAAGAGATATATTTTATAGCCTGATCGTAAGAGAAATTGCCTGCAATGGGTTTAAATCCCCCTTTAAATCCAAGCACTCTAAACTAGAAGGCTAATAGATACCCTGGTATTTTGCCTTTCCTCAAGAGGAAATACTTTTCTGCATTCAGGAAAACACTCTAAAAACTCCCACTTTGCTGTGTTACAGTTTTCCTACAGAAAAGTTAGAAAATACCCAGCAAATCTACATATGGATCAGCCATGATCAATTTTTATGCCCATCTGCCACAAATCCCTCCACCTCCATTTGGGTCAGAAAATGGGCTGAAGGGCTACAGCTGCAGTACAGTGGATGAGCACATACTACAGGAGTAACTTATTCATTTTCCATCTCCTTGCCCCTGACACTGATGGATGGTTGAACAGCTTGAGAACCATTCTGTCCATCATGTACTGCAAAGAGGGGTATGTCAGTGCAGCCATTGCCTGAACCACAGCAGTCCAGTGGAAATGGGGTGTACACATGGCTACATAGTCAGAACTTCATACAGGGGCATTACTGTTGCTATCAGACTCAGTATTTTTCTAAAATAAATAACGAATGTACAGCTGTTTGCATCTCTTTCTGTGTCTCTGTTTAAAAGCTGAGACCTGCCACAAAACTTTTTCACGTACATACCAGACTTTTGCTGATTTTGAAATGCAACATTTTTATGACTTCTATATGATCAGAACCTCAATTCTGTAAGTACAAAACTTTCAATCACTTCAGTCCACAATAACTGTCAAGGCTATACAAATACTTAGAGTAACGGAGTCAAGATAAGATCTAAATAAGATAAATAAGATCTACAATTTTATTCAGATGGAATCTAGCTTTTAAAAGCAAAACAAGATTATTGCCCATGCATCACTGTTTTCTTTTATCACATCAAACAAAAGCCTAAAGGAATATTTTCAGCATAATCTTATATTTTTATAAACTTCCAGTCCAAATTTATTTTTTGGACTTTCACATCTGAGGCCAGATCTTTACTATTCCTTGCATATTGTCTCTTCTTTTTCATGATTTAAAGTTTGGTGTTTGCAGTATGTTGGCACAGTAGGAAGGTATCCAGTAAAATAAGAGCAAAATACTAGCAGTAGAAGTAGTGTAAATATAACAATAATTTTAAAATTGTTGATGTTGTTGTTCTTATTGTTGCTGTTATTTTATCAGTCATTTTCTCACTATATTAGATTAATGAAATAAAAATAGATTCTGTAGAAATAAATACCTGGAAAACAAGAAATCAATGATTGCTTTGCCTTGGTCAATGCTGAATAAATTCAGGTCACCTCCTTCTTCTGACTCAGTTTCTCTTATTCTAGTCACTGCTCTTTCAAGTTCTTTAACGTTGTCTCCCAAGGTCATACGTCTGACTGCAAAGTAATCCCAAAGAACAAAAACCATGTATAAACATGACAAGGTGGGATGGGGGTTTTTGGTCCATTTTAATTATAAGACTTCTTAAAGTTTTAGTTATGACCTACCACTTAAAAGCCAACAGCAGTCAAATACTTCTATTGCCATTATTCTCATCACTCAAATGTCCATTGAAACTCCACTACGAAGCCACCACTCTGCCTTCACAATGGAAGGATCGTAACAATGGGTGTTCAAGACACTACAGCTCTTACCTGTGCTGAGAGAACCACAGGCAGAATAATATGCAAATTTGAGAGGCAGAGTATGTTTTTCTTTAAAATAGCCTACTTCTTATGAATTGTAAAAGATTATTCTTCTGACCATGCCCCTTGCAACATAAGCCATTACAGGAACAGATATTTAAAAGGGCGAAGAGTATTTTAAAGTGCTTACAGTCATAATAGATTAAACATGAATATGCATAAGACCCTGCATGTATCATCAAACTTAGAGACATTTTTGCATCCTTCCAAACCAGATAATTACTTTACATTTTTACCCTGGAAATCAAAACCAAATGCCACAACAGGTTGGAATTAGAATTTAAATTCTGTTTGCTAACTGTCCTTACAAAGAGGACAATCTGAAATTTATCAGTGCTTGCTGAACCCATAAAAAGAAAGGATTCATCTTTACGATTTGCACACAGTGTCTGCCATCACTAGTACCATGGGAAGTTAAAAAAAAAGCTTCAAATACAATTTTTTTTTCTTTTATGTCTAAAAAAATTTACAAAAAAAATGGGGAAATATCCACCAGTGGCAAAATAGATTTATTTTCCTAATTGTTTTATGTCTCTACTGATACACTCCTTGGGTTCTTTGTACAGAAAATAAATTAAAATACTTAGAAGACTTCTTTTCTTTTATAGTTTTGCTCTTTAGTGGTACAGTAATCAAAGGCTTGAAAATTCTACCTCACTTTTCAGTAAGAGAGGCAGAACAATATAAATAACTATATGGGAAGGGACAAGAAAGATACACAGAGAACGCAAAAGAAACAGAAGCCATAGGAAATGAGGAAAAGCAACAGAACCAGAAATATCACCCTTTGTAGGGAAGTGAAGGCACATAACAGGATCACCCAGGCCCTGAGTCTGTTGCCAACTCATCCAAATTTTCTTTCCTCTGCACACCTGATTTTTAGTCCCAACCACCGGTCTCAGGAAGACTCATGCAGCACTTCTGTGAGGTAAGGAGTACTTTACCCTCAATGGATAGAAGAGAATCAAATCATGTAACTCATTCTGACTCCCCATCAAGCAAGGCCTCCGGTTTTCCTTGCTGCTTTACCTGCCTTAAACGCATTTCACTACCCTCCTTCTCTAAATCCATTCTTCCTGCTCAATGCTACTCTTGCTATTATGCCCAAGTCAGTTTAATTCTCCAGGCTGACTGGGTCCAGTGCAGGGAAAGGAAAAGAAAGAGTCATCAATATAGAAGACATTAGAATTTTGCTTTTAGTTAAAACGTTTGCTAATTACAAGAAAATTAATCTCAGCCCTGGGCTGTGAAGCAAATATAAGAAGTTTCCTGCAAGTATTCAAAAACTACATTTTCTTTCTCTAAAAACCATGTATATCTTAGCCAAATCTTAATGGATTTTCACAGGAGAGCAAAAAGTAAATTCACAACATTTGCTTGCCAAATCTTTATCTTTACTTCAAAGCACCAGGGCATTTACCCTGTTTAAAAAAAAAGACACAAAATAGCTTTTTGGTTTTTTTTGCCCACAGCCCCTGTTTGCAAGCCCACTGAATTGGTTCACTTGCAATTTTATATATAGAAATTCACCAAAAGCAGACAAGGCCTTGGAAAATTTCTTAAGCTTAAAGAGTTAGAAGTTTGGCAAAGCTTAATATAATTAAGACGACATTCCTGAAAAACGTCAGTTTTAATAAGTGGTTGTGCTACCAGCCTGCTGTGTACACACATGTATTACATGGTCTCATAAAGCTGATTTCTGACAGGCTTCCATTCTGCTCCATTGTTATAGTAATATAGTTAGCATATGTTAAGATACTTCCTCATTGGCGACAGGAAGGACAACTGGAATTCCAATGATCAAAAAGCACGTACATATTCTGTCAAAATTCCAAGTCAGAAAGGCCCTTGAACTAAATTACAGTGAACAAGTATAATAACTGTTATGAGTTTGATTTTAAAAATATTTGCCTTCTCTTTTGAATGAAACTGCTGAGTCCTTTCAGTCTTCCTCTGGGGTGGACTTTTCTCAACATAATCACCTTCAAAGTGAATGTTAAACAAGCATTAGAATCTGTAACAAAGAAGGTTTTAGAGGACAGTGCTACCATTTTTTTTCTGGCTATTTCATTCCCACTAGACCAAGCTTCATGCTTTGTGGCAAATTTCCTCATAGCCACAGGAGCTACGGTCCTTTCATTGTCATTTTTCATTTTCAGCAGCAATGCCAGTTTACTTCCCTCACCAGTCCTTAGTTAACATAGATTCTGTGCCAGAAGTGCAGCATTTGCCATACAGGAAGCTGAGAGTTGACCTCTGAGGATAAAAAAAATGTAATTCACCTGCTGTAATGCTACAGGATGTACTGAATATCTCAAACAGAAGAGAAATGTGCCCAAGGCTATGGTGAGTCAGTCACTGAGAAAGCTGGAATTGGAATTTAGGAGCTCCTCGCTCTCACTCTACTGTAATTATTATTTATTTTACCATAGCAAAGAAAAGGTCTCTTCAGGACTTGAGCCATTTGTACAACATATTGTACAAACAAAGAGTAAGGAATATTCTACTCAAAAGACTTGAGATCTGCCAGTAAGAATTATTTTTAGGCACAAGGTCTAACATAGCAACATTCAAGAGGAAAGTAAATAATTTCACAATTACATGTAATTAAATATCACTTTATTAAAATGACTGGGAAACATTCTTGCCTTCCACTTCAGATATTTATTTTACAATTCTTAATTATACTTACTGCTGAGGTTCTCCAAGGCAAAATTTAATAGACCCATGAATCCTGAGATCTGGATAAGACTGAAGTTCATTTCCTTAGCCCACCAAAATCCTGCAGTATAATAATCGAATAAAATAGTTTCTTTCAAAGATGTCTTTAGTTGTGTAAGATTCAGAAATTCTGCCATCTTCCTAAAAAAGTTGCAGAGTAAAATAATGAAATTAAAAAAATAAATTACAGATTCCAAAGTCTTACTTGGCCTGCATTCAATTATATCCATAACATTGGTTTAGTTGCTATATTATTCATATGTGCATATGTACATAATTTCTTGAATTTAGCTACATCAATACCTAGATTGCATTTATGATCAGAGGACATATCAAAAAGTAAACAATCACCTGCAGGTTTCACCAAAAACTATTGAAGTGTTAAGATATGACTGACAAAAGAACAAAAATTAGAGCTTTACAAAACCAAAGAGAAATACATTGAAAATTCTAGAGGAAAAAAAGTGTTTCATCAGGAATTGGTTTGTGGGATGAAATGACACAATTAGTCTCCACTTTCCACTATCATGCTTTCACTCTGATTTAGATAGTTTTACAGTAGTAATAAGGTCTTGTTTACATTTCAAGATTATTTTTCATGTGGCCTCTGATGAAAAATTACATTTGAAAATTAATGCAAATAATATAATACATAATTACTGAAAGTAGCTAAAATATTTAGAAGCTTAAATTGCACTTCCATAATGGTCAAAACATTTAAAAAGAGCCTTATCCCATTTTACTGGCACACCATGAAAATTTTTCCACTCACTTTAACTTGCAAAATTTATGAAAAAATACACTCCCTTGTAGGAGGCCATACTGTTGCTGACACATTTATGTCTACTCTATCCAAACACAGAATTAGTTACATCTTTTATAATAACTGTGTGCGTTTTTCCACATGAAGAGAGGGGACTGGGGCTAGGACTTGGTTTCAATTCTTCCAGTGTAACTTTGGCCATGTCTTAGATAGTTAAGTTTTACATTAAAGCAATCCTTGGCTTCTTAACTACAGCTGAGGACACAGGTGCCAGTGATCAGAGTTTCTACTCCTGTGTGAAACAGCAAGGTCTTCCCAAGCCCTGCTGCCTTCTCATTCCTTCCTAAGAAGGACATTAATCCCAGACCTACTGATTGCAGCCATTAGAGTTTCAGGGCTTTACCTGACACAGTACAGATATGCTGTCAAAAGAGATGAGTTTCTTTCTTTAATTAAAGCCTCAATAGCCAACAGAGTAAAGCATATAATCCAATCAGTTTTGTTTAAAACATGTATTCCTTTGTTCTGCATGACAAATTTGTAGGGCTGCACACATGCAAGTCGGTTAAAAACACTTAACTTGTGTCCTGGAATAGAAGTGGAACATGGCCAGCTGAACTTTCCAAGGTTTGAAACAGTCCATATCCTCTCTCTCTGAAGCTTCTGCCAACTCTGTGTGTTCATAATCAGAGCTTCTCAGGGATTTAGATTTTCTCTGATTCTGCTAACAATGCCAGTGCTCATCTTTCCAATATTCTGTAAGGCATGTCACTGACAACAGTATCTGTACATGCTTGTGAAATGATGGGGCAGTTAGATTCCACAGTTACCCTCCCTGCTTTTTCCTTCTTCATAGGGTGCAAGTCTTACCAAGATGGACAGCAGTACAAAACTCCCTAGTCAAAACTCTCAGACTCAGTCAGACCTATTCTGATTTTCTAACCCTAGCTGTGGCCTTCAAACTGCTCTTGTAAATAGACACAATGCACTGTGGTAAACAAAATTTTAATGCTGCTGTTAAACTGCTTAGTGTGCATAAAATACCCTGTAACTATGCTCTTTCCTGTCAGATGCAGTATATACTTTACATTCCCCTTGTACAGCATGTATATATAAATACATATGTGATCAGCTGAGACTAAAAGAACATATGATCTTTCAGTGCTCTTCATTTTAATCTTGATGAGAAAGTTGCACAAAGAATTGTGCACATTAAGCACATTTTAGTCTCCATGAGTTATACACTTCAGTCTCCTCTAAATTTAAAGAGGCCTATTGTGCAAGAGAAAACAGGAAAGGAAAGAATTTTTTCTATTATTATTTGATGGTGGCAAATTTTCTTTCCATTTTTTTTTTAAATATCCCAGAAAAACCTTTTCTCCCTAGAATAGTGTCAAATAGGAAGAACAGAATATGTTTCAGGAGTATTTTAATCTCTATTAAATGGTTACCTATTCAGAGGAACAAAGCTGGATTTTATACACCCCCCACCTTTTCCTTCCCAAACTAGACCAGCGGCCCAGCCCTTTGGCTTTCAATTCCCTAAGAACCTACTAGCAGACACAAACGCTCCTAAATAATTCTTGCACTTCTGAAAAGTCCCATTTTTCAAATATAAATCTGGAGTCTCAGGTCGAACTCCTGGCCTCCTAAATTTAGCTGCTATTAAACACTAATAACAAGGGAGTGTTGGTACAGGAAAGACAAAGGCAGCCTGACATCAGAAGTCTTTGGCTGCCTCCTATTTCCCCAGAGCACCATAATGGCGACCTACTAATGCCTTCTTAAGCTTTCCATTCCCTGCCGAACTTTCAAGACCTTTATGATTTTTTGGTAACTCATGTTACAGTACAGAATCTTGAATGTTTTAGCAAAAAGGGTTACCCAGTGAGACTTACCAAAAAAAGCTCAGTATCAGCCTGTTCTTATTTTGTGTTTTGTTTACAGCGTATTTAAAGCTATTGTAAATTCAGAAACCACAAGGTGAAATTCAAGTGGAAAAAAAGGAGTCTAAGCAAAATTAAAAGATATAGGAAAACCAGTAAACCAGGCTGGATCTGAGATCAAAAGTGTTTCTGCCATCTTTCATGAATAACATTAAATATCAATGATTTAACTGAACAATTAAAGACTAATGACATAACCATCACAAAAGAAATCTAACAAACAGTCTGCAATTTTTATTTCATTATTATATGGGTTCCAGCATTGCTGTCACTGCTACTTACTTTTCAACTCCTTCCAGATCTTCTTCTGACAAGGCAGTTACTTGGGAAAGAGAAAGAAATGTCCTATTGATAATCTTTGCTCCACCTAAATCACCCTGATCGCGGACTTCATCCTGATCACGAACTTCATCCTGCATACATGTACATAGGAATGTAATTTAAAAATGGTGATTTTATTATGACAGTAACTTATCTAAATAACATTTTTATATTGAGGAGGTACGCAAGGGATTAATTCAACAAATGTCAAAAATGCAAGACAGCTGTAATTATACAGCAGTAACACAATACCTTAACACATTCTTACTAGAGAAAAGCTGGGCAGATACATGGAATATAGTATTTTTGTCATAAATTCATATGGGAACACACTGACATATTATGTGCACAAGATTAAATTAACTTGCAAGTAAAAACAACAGAGCTTTAAAGGTGCAAAAGAATCCATGAATCTAAATTTGACCAACATGATACTGTGTTGCACAATAATTAAATTTTAAAATTAACTTTCTCCTAAACATACTGTGAGAATACATGAAAATTACTATGTTATTTGCTCTCCACCAGGTACTTGATTGCATTTTCAAATTTACTGTCTACACTATCTCCTTCCCCTAGCCAAACAAAAGTCCAAGATGTTTGCTGCAACAGAATAATAAGGATCTGACACTACTGTTCCTAGGAAGGATGGACACGTTTTAGGGAAGAACAAACTGAGCATGAACCAACAATGCAATGGTCTTCGAAAAAACAGGAATATTTGATGATATTTTGTGTTGTCATTGACAAAAAAAAATTCAGTAAGAAATCTATGAAATGCAAAAAACAGTAGAAAAAAATCCCCTAAAACTGTTTCACAATAGAATACGTAGATGACAAAGTGAGGTGTGAGATGAAGCAGCCCCTTCAGAGAGGTGCACTGCAGGGGAAAAAGGGACAGTGGGTCATGGGACTATGCTCCAGTTGAAGGGGATCCACAATGAGGCAGCATAAGGAAAAATATTTCAGTATGAAAATACTTAAGCATTAGAATAGATAACCCAGAGAGGCAGAGGAATCTCCATCCTCACAGGCTTTCAAGAGCAAACTGGACAAAGCCCTGCTGGGCACTGGGTGCTGGCCCAGCTCTGACCAAGCAGCTGAACCAGTCCCAAAAGGCCTCCCAGCCTCCGGCTGGGAGTCTGCCTGGCCTGACCACACAAACCCCTGGCACAATTTGCTTGTAGCAGGTACACTTGTACTTCTGCAGGATCTGGGGTTTAGAGAAGTGCAGCAAGGCAAAGCCTGCAGAATCCCGCTTCCAGCTCATACACGGAGAGCAAGGCAGAATTCCTGACACACACCAATTTTTGAGCCCGACCAGCACTGCTCTGAGCTGATACCAACGCACTCCAGCGCCGGTCAAGGAGAGGCCCCAACTAAAGCTACACTACTCCCCCTGCTGCTGCTGAGCTACAAGATGTACTGAAATCCTGGGACTAGCTGAAGAGCTGCCACAGACGGGAGGGACAAAACAAGACTGAGAGCAACAAAGAACATTCATTCAGTGGACAGACTATTTTCTCCTCTCTAATTAAGTACTTGAGTACTTTCACATATACTTCAATATGAAAAATTATTGCTCCCAACTGTAAACAAGTGAATCTCAGATACACTATCTCATAAGAACAGAAATGAAATAAACGAAGGCTTCCTTCACATAGTTAAAAGCATGATGTTAGTTTGCTTTTATCAGCAGTAATTTAAACAGCATTAAAAAATGCTCCTACAGTCAGTAATGCTGCTATAATGGAAGCTGCGGGGAAAAAACAATAGCACTACCTGCTAATATACAATTATTGAAAGACATATTTCAGTAAGAAGAAAAAATATAAATGCTTTCCTATAGTGGTGTTAGAAACCTGTTGAACATGAGATTCTTTAGAAGCTGTGGGGGCTGAATTAAATGAATAACTGATATTAATGTTTTGGAAACTGAATTAATGTTCCTCCCTCGCTTTCTCTTAGGATGTTCAATACATAGAATACTTTAGTATTTACAGTGACCACCACTATATAAATTACATATGACTGGTCAGTCAGTCAACATCTTACTGGGCATAACTGTTAGTAAGGCAAAACACTAATATTTTACAAGCTGCAGTTTAAACTGAAGAGATAGGCAGCTGCTGTAACTAACTGAGTGTTGCAGATAAGGCTCCCTAATCTGCACATCAAACCACAACAGTTTACAGGGCAAGGTGAATGCTTCCCAAGATCCATTTCATCACCTTGTGGCTGGAACAACATTCCCAGCAGCAACATTCCCACCAATGTATTACTGGTTTTGGTAATGCTCATGATAAGATGGGGTTTGGGCACCACTGTCCACCATAACAAGCAAAGGTATCAGATAAGAGATAGTGTCACAAATGACAGATGAGGAACTATGGGACAGAAAGCACATGATTTAAATTTTTTTAAGATCAGCAATATTTCCGTAATTTAAGAAAGTATTGAAGGTCCATAAATCATTTAAACAATCCTGTGTTTATAGACAGTTGCTGTTTGGGCTGAACCTACACACACACCTGACTAAAAGCTTACAATTATTTTGATTGATTACTTTTGTCTCTTTAACCACTACTAAAAGTACCAGGAGATTATTTTTATATGCATTCACTGGTGTTAAAGAATTTACTGTTCATTTTAGTATTAACTGCAGTACTGACTGAGGTAATCCAAGGTGAGTTAATTCTAGTAATGCTGTCTTCATGTGTCAGGAACAAAACTCCTGAAACCAATCCTACCAATGCCCACTCCCAGCAGTAGCCTGCCTGTTTAAATACAGGCTGCTAGTAGAGAATTATTTGTTACAGGTTTATTTTCCTTTGATGGATTTTTAGCTGTTCTGAATGCATAATATGTTTCTGGCTGTTCAATACATTACTGCAAATGCTGTGGGCATCCCTTGTTAAGAGCATCAAATCAAAATACCAAACCAGACATTCTAAAACAAAAAAGTAAGATCTTTCAGAAACTCTCAGTCTCTCTTCACTACCATGAAGCAGGAAATAGCAGCAGCAGCCTGATAAAGTTAAACAGCAAACTGCAAAAATCCTCTGTGCTTACAGGTGGGAAAGAACTCTCAAAGCCTCAAACCTGTACTGAGTCACCCCTGGCTAGGAAAAATGCCCCACTACCTGCAGTTTTGGTGAGGGCCTTTCCAGAGTGGCCAAACCCCAAAACACAGCAATTGAAATGAGCACCAGCATTCCTCAAGAAAAATAAGCTTGTCCTTTGGGATGAGCCTTCTGCAGTGGTTGAAGACAGCATTTGCATTTGTTTGACAGTACACCACCATGCTTTGCAAAATCATGGCTTCCAAAAACATACACAGAGGGAACAGCAAATCTCACCAAGTGTAGCAAATACTCAAAGCATAAGGAACCCAAGATCCTGCTGTCCTCACCCTACCAGGGAAATCAGACTGGACTCAACTTT
The DNA here is from genome assembly GCF_037042795.1 of Molothrus aeneus. Lineage (NCBI taxonomy): Eukaryota > Metazoa > Chordata > Aves > Passeriformes > Icteridae > Molothrus > Molothrus aeneus. Next base: position 6,904,979 of record NC_089653.1, read on the forward strand.
CCAGTAGCTCACAAAAAGCAACCTCAGCTGCTCTGCCTGGGCTGACAGCAGAGCAGATGTACCCTGGAAGAGCGCTGTAGATCAGTTACAACTTCAATCAAAATGGGAATGAAAAAAACCCAACCAAACTACACCAGCAACACAGGCTGTTATTTGTATTATTATACACATTTTGTTATCAAGCTGTCAAATGCTTCAGTAGCAGCAGAAAATCCTGAAGCTTTCTACACAAATAGTTAAGGCAGAAACAGAAACACATTCACTGTTCCTGTTTGTTTTTAAAAGGCTCCACTTGTCCTCTCCCACAATGGGAAGTTAAGATCAATAGTTGCTATTTTTAATCATAAACATTTCTTTTGTCATCAAACAAATGAGGAAATAAAAATAATAGCACTCATTTCAACTATCTTCAAAAGGGAAATATGCAGATGCGTCAAATGCAAAACACAAAACCTAAAGGCAAAGAAAGCTTTCAAGGAACACTATAAACATGATGGTGTCCTTTTAATAACAAAATATGTTTCAAAAATGTCACAGTCCATATATCATGATTTATGGTTGACCAAACGTATGATGACTATAAATTTTCCTGATGTTTTCACAGCTGCAGACCACTTATGAGAAAATGTGGTTAAAAATAAAGCAGCAGCAAGACTTGATAAGATCAGTATTCAGATTTTCTAACAGACCTTCTGCTGGAAGTCATTACAAGCTGTAACGATTATAAAAATATTCCATTTAAATAAAAAGGAATTGTCTCAAAATGTAAGAAATTATATAAGGAAACAGTACCAGAATAGTGTTTCCTACACCCTATATATGGACCATGCTAAGCTACCTTCAGCCAAAACTAGAGACTATAGAATGTAATTCATAAAAACACATAATTCCACGTGGTTTCCAATAAAAATAAATCATAAAGGATAGACAGAAATATCACAAAGGTAAGCTGCTGTGTGTCAAACAAACTTCAATACATGAGGAACAGAAAACACGTGGAAAAAAAAGTTCACTGAATTCCTCTAAAGATTCTTTTTATAAAGCCATGAAGTAAAATCTACAAAAATTTCAATGGTACATTTCAACCAGATGTACAATATATTTCTGACAGCCTGTCGTGTCCCATAGAGCACACCCTGTGTCCTTTTACTGTGATCTGACTGCATTACCCCAGTGTTACGCTGCTCCAACTGCCAAAATATTTACACAGAGCGCTAACGGAGCTCTGTGAAAGATGCATATATTTTTCATAAAGCATTTAGAATACTTAGCAACACATTTCACTTGGAAGACGGTTTATTTATTTAAGGAAACCTAAATGGTGAGCTTTTGTACTGACAAAGACACAACCATGACACTGGCTGAAGGCGCTTAATCACTCCCACAACAGTCACAGCGACTGCTTGGCCAGCGGAGACAACAAAGCAGTTCAAGCAGAAGAAAATTATCTTATAGTAGCTACAACTACATAGACAGGCTTGAGGGAGAAATTCTGAGTTGATGCAATACCTCATACATTCTTGGGAGGAATGAATTTTACTCTTATACCTCTTGACAAGCAGCATTAAATGAGTTGCCTGTCAGAAACCACACCTCTGTCAACCAAGTCAAAAAAGGAAGCAGGAAAAAAACAGGGAGGAGGCCAAAGACAAGCAAATAAAGCAAATATTAATGCAAACACTGTGGATTGGTAAAATCCTCCAGAGCACTTCAGCTACCTAAAGCAATGAAAGGTGAGAAATACAACTGTGATATTGCTGGAAGGAAAGTGTAAGCTTGCTTCTACTGCCCCAGTGCTCTTTAAAAGGAAACCACAAGCCTTTTCCTCAACAACCAAAAATTAGGAGACTCCTACCACCACAAAAAAAGCCCACTATGGTGGTTTGACCTAGGCGGGATGCCCAGGAGCTGACTACAGCCTCTCTGTCAGCCCCTTCCTCAGCTGAACAGTGGAGAGGACACATAACAAAAGGCTTGTGGGAAAAAGTGAGGACAGGGAAAGGTCACTGACCAATTACTATCATGAGCAAAAGGGTCTCGGTTTGGGCAGAAAAATAATTTGTTACCAATGAAATCGGGGTAGAATAATGCAAAATAAAAGCTACATTTCAAAACATTCCTCCTCTCTTCCCAGGCTCAACTTCACTCCCAATTTTCTCTACCACCTCCCCCCAGGAGTACAGGGGGATGGCGTAGAGTGCTTTCAGTCATTTCATCACGTGTTGCATCTGATCCTGCTGCCTCCTCATGGGGAAGACTCCTCACACTCTAACCCTGCTCCAGCATGGGGTGGCCCCCACCAGGGAGTCTTCTATGAACTGCTTCAACATGGGTGTCTCCCCCACCATGATCTCCATGGGCCCCAGGGGCACAGCTGTGTCACCATGGGCTGCAGGGCAATATGCTCTGGCACCTGGAGCATCTCCTGCCTCTCCTTCTCTGCTGGCCTTGGTGTTTACAGGACTCTCACTCTCCTATATTCTCATCCCACTCTTCCAGCTGCTGCTGTATGGCTTCCTTCCTCCCCCTCCTAAATCTGTTATCCCAGATCTCTGTCTCTGGTGAGGTCACCCTTGGCCAGCCATGGGTGGGTCCTGGAGCTGCCTGGCATTGGCTCTAGTGGACATGGCAAAGATTCCAGCAGCTTCTCACAAAACCCACTCCTGTAGCTCCCTACGACAGAAGCCACACAAAGCCAACGTACCAAGAAATAACCATATATTTATAAAGGAGGGTCCATAACTGAAACCGGGCGAGGCAGTGGGAGGTCAGAGAAGGAGGAGGCACACACCAGCAGCAGCAGCTCCGGGTGAGGGAGCTGGCTGGGCTGTGCTAGCCCAGGCTCCAGAGTCTCTGCTGGAGGAGCTGCCAGGGCAGGCATTGTCTCTCCATTGAAATGACTGGGTGACGACAGTGACATTGGGACCTGACAGTGGGAACTGACATTGATGACAGGTGTATTTTTACATGTACATATGCATATTTACGGACACACAGAGCTTTTTTAACATCACACCCTTTTCTACACAAAATCACAGAATCGTAAGGGTTGGCAGGGACCTGTGGAGGTAATACAGTCCATCCCCCAGCCGAGATAGAGTCACCCAGAGCAAGTGACAAAGGAACGCATCCAGATGGGTTTGCAATGTCTCCAAACGCCTCTCTCCAGAGATGGAGACTCCACAACCTCCTTGGGCAGCCCGTTCCAGGGCTCTGCCACCCACCATATGAAGAACTTCTTCCTCATATTGAAGTGGAAATTTCTGTTGTGGTTTATGGCCATTGCTCCTCATGTCACCGGGCACTACTGAAAAGAGACTGGCACATCCTCCTAACCTGTGAGACATTTAAATATATTGATAAGACCCCTCTCAATCTCCTCCAGACTAAACGAGCCCAGCTGCCGCAGTGTCTCGTCACAAGCGAGATGCTCCAGACCCCTCACCATCCTTGCGGCCCTTGGTGCAGCTCAGCACGGACAATTTACCACAAACCGCTCCCGTCCCGGCGGTACCTGCACGCCCTCCGCCATGGCCGCCGGCACGGCCGGGCCCGCCCCTCACGGCGCCCTGCCCGCGCTCCCCTCAGAGCCCGGCCCGCCCCTCACGGCCGCGCTGCCGCCGCGGCCCGGCCCAGCGCCTGCCGCTTTTATTTAATAAACGCGGAACAGTAGTGAACTAAAACTACGTCGAAACATTTTCTCTGTCAGCTTTGTATTGCACACAGCAGCAGTAATTCAGAGTAATAGCATTTACCCGCAATATCAAATAAAATGCAAGCATTTGGTAGGTGAACAGTAAAAAGAACAAAGAGCGAAATAACTTACTTTGCAAAGTTTATGGATGTGCTGAGGGAGCTGGTATGACAAAACAACTTCCTTGTAGTGCCTCACATAAAGCAAAGGCCTCCCGGGATTTTGTGCAGCTGTTTCAGGCTGTGCCACTGCTTTGGAGTAGTTTGCCACCTTCAGAAGGTATTCAGTTTCTTAAAATGTGCAAACCACAAAGTACAGTACCTGTGTCCTAGCTGGGGCACAGGAGACAAGAACATGCCCATTACCCACTAAGATTGTGATGTAAAGTGTGAGATTCAACACGTCTGTAGCTCCTGTTCTGCTCAAACACCCTGACCCTCACTGACACAGGTAGACCAATCGCGCTTCCAAAAGGAGTCAGAAATCTTTGAGGTTCAGAGAGCTGGATCCTGCAGTGTTTTGTAGAATTATTCATAGTATTTTAAAGAAATAGAGCCCACACTGTGAATTTTAAAGAAATAGAGCCCACACTGTGAATTCCTACAATTTGTGCTGTGCTCTGTGGCTGATAGCTGCACAGCTGTGTTACTGCCCCTTTTACAGTGTATATAAATCTAACCAAATAAGAACATTATTCAGAGCTGCAAGCACTGCACGTAGTAAGGTGTTAAAACTGGGGAATTAAGTGGATGCAATGTAAGATTGCATACATTCATTATTATGTTATCTAGTTGGTAACAGGTAGATTCTAGACTTAACCCTGCACTCCTCGGGAACTGAAAATGCCCATTGACTTCCATGAACATTTTCAATGTAAAAGACTTGGGGGCTTAAAGCCTTTAGAAAGGGCTAATTCTGTTTCTCTTGCTCAATATAAAAGGACTGAATTCTCTCTTACACAAAACCTGAACTGAGCAGGTGATTGAAGCTGAGCACTGATTGAAGCTCAAACCACATTTCCAGTTGTGAGCTCCTAAACTTCCTACTTTTCAATTTAGATTTTTAGATAGTTGCTGTCAGAAGGCTTAGAAATAGGGGAAAAAAAGGATTCAAGGGTCGCATCAAACCATGCCATCTAATTTCATGCGGATCCTTCATGTTTACAAAACCACATTCATGTGTACGTGAATATTTAAGGTGGCTTTTCGATTTCCTTCAAATGCAAAACTTCTAAGTGCAACACAGAACTACTAAACTTAAAATGCTGACGTAGTCCTTTCCTATTACAGGTAACTATGGTAGATTTTCCTATGATTTCTAATCATCAAAGAGACCCCAGGTAAGAGAACAGCAGAGCTCTTTCTCTACCGGTGCAGTTCTGTTAGATGTAAAGGTTTCCTGAAAGTGTCTGTTATTTAATATTTAAAATATGTCATGTATGCAGAACATATTTGAAAGTCTGGCTTTACACCCTACGTGCTCTTCTATTTGTCTGAGAAGCAACCAGAGCTAAGGTTTGGGAGAGGCTCTGCCAAGACTGCTATCACTCAGTGCATGAGAATCATGGAAGGAACACTTCTTTGTCATCTCTCTTTGATTAAAGCTCTTTAGCTCATGGTGCCTGGGCCACCTCTAGCCTGCACAAGATAACCACCACACAGCCCACTAACACTCAGCCCTGGCAGGGGCTGGGCAAAGAGCTGGTTGTTCCCCTTAATTTTCTTCAAGTTGCCTAATTTTCATTTTACTAATTATGCACTGAAGCATCACCAATATAGAAATTCCACACTGCTCTCTGCACAATGAACTGCTCAGCTGTCTTTGTAAAAATACTTCTCCTCTTCATCACGATACTCCATCTTATGGGCAGGAGCAGGTTCTCCTGCATCACACAAGTCCATGTCAAAAGGGGAACAAAGGTCACAGCTGCAAGGAAATCTTTGATAGTGCAGTCCACCTGCAATTGGAACACATCCAGCAGCTTCAAGTGCTCCAAAATATTCCAACAAGTCTTTCAACGTTTTAGTAACCAAGGTGATTCAGTCTGATTTTGTTACTCATTGCAGAGATCCTGGCATTTCAGGAGTAAATGAAACTTAGTAATTTAAGAAAAGGAATGAATTTTCAGAAGTTGCCTTTTACAAAGCAAAGGTTTTGTAACACAAAACAGGCCCAAAGAAACATCCTCCTATTGACAGAGATCCTATAAAAATGTTCAATTGCAAACACGTTTCCAGTCACTTTTAGTTAAGCATTACCAAGCACAGTAATTAGCCATAGGCAAATTCAGGATGAAAAGCAGACAGAAATTCCTAGCAGAGCCTTGCTTGTTATATCAACATCAGATGGACATATAACTCTCCTGGCTGCCAGCCCTCATGACAACAAATTGCTTATACTCATGCCCTGTGGTACAAGAATTGAGAAAAAACTATAGGCATATGTGGAGGACTTGCACACAGTATTTGGGTTTGACCCTCCCAGTAACAAAGAGGTAATTTGTGAAAGCAACAGGACATTAGTGCTACGTGACTCTTCATAAAGAGCCCTGCATTACTGTACATGAGTGCATTAACGCAGTAATTAATCATCCCCTCCTGGCTCCTTTATAACATTCTTTGCAGATACTCTATCCAGGGAACAGCATTCCCTCTAGGTAATGTTCTTCTGTTTTACATATATAGATACACACCTTCAGAAAAAAATTCCGGGCATGATTATGTACTAGGAAAAGAAAAACATAAATCCCAGGTTGTCAAGGAAACTTGTTTTTAAAACAAAAAGATAATTCTGCTATTTCTCAGGCAGTATCCAATTAAAATGAGATACAGGTACAAGAGGATAACTGCTTTGGTGTATCAGCAGCAGGACAGAAAGAGTTCTGAGTTACTTGGGGACAGATGTTGCTTCTTTTTTGCTCACTGTCAACACAATCCAGCTCAGTATCTCTCCCTGCCTGTTTAATTAATAGGTAGGCAAAATTTCCATGTGATTTGACAGTGATTTTGAGAGACTTGTAATGTTAGTACTCTGCCCAGCAATAACAAAGTCCAAGTTAAATGGAGCAAATCATAACTTTTCAATTATTCAAAACAATATGCAAACGAAGAAATGAAAGTAGTAAAACACGTATTCTATCAACTATTCCATTATCTTCTCACCATAAAGAGAAGTGGCTCAATATAGGATAAAAGCAAATTTTAGATTGATTCTCTTCTTGATCATAGCCAGAAGACTGCTATATCTATTGCCAATAAATTGAATTGAGGTTCATAGAAATCCTAAAAATTAGATAGAAAAGACTTATAAGAACATGTAACCCATCTCCAGGGGACCTGTACTTTTTCTTGCCAACAAGAACTTGAAGCAGAAATAAAAATTGATTTAATCCAGTAGTTTAAGACAGCTCCTTACTGTGTATTAAACTGTAGAAATAATGTAAATGTGTGTATAACATTGCAGTTCACCAGCAGCATGAACTAAGAAAGCTTAGTTTTTCTCCCCTCTAACCACCTCTTTGTACAAAAACTTAAACTATGAGACCTGATGAATAAAATAAAGAAATAGGGATAATGTAGAGCATAGCTGTTTCAAACTACCTCCCCTCAAGGTCACCAATTGATAAAACAAAACCCAAAATCTCTATAGAACTCAGGGACTCCTCTTAGTTATTATTCAAACCAGAACAATACACCCAGAAGTCCCAAATTCAAGACAAGAGACAAAAAGAAGAGCACTGACCATTGAGTGACTCTAAGTCATATACAGCCATGAGTACACAGTGGCAGTGGACAAATAATTTATCATAAGGTTAGCGTATGTTGAGAGAATTGTTTCATTGACAGAGAGCTGCATTCTTCAGGAGGACATGCTGTGCGGCACAGAATTTGCCAATTAATGTAGTGATGAAAATCACCAGAAAGAATAATTTAACAAGTTTTAATTGCAAATAGAAATAAAACTTGTAAAATACAGGAGTACATATATTCAGATTCTATATAAAATGCTATATATTAAAAACATACTCAGGTATTGGTACTATATAATACACATGTATATATTCTCTCTTCAGACAGCCACTTCAGCTCAGATTCCCATCTACTCTGTATCTTTTCTAAAGATATAAACTACTGTTAATCTTGGCAAGTTTACAGGAACTGGAGGATATTTTACTCCATGAGAAAGATGAGACTAATCTCCTGGGAAAACTCTCTTGAAATTTCATTTTGATAGACAAAACTTGCCTTTTCCATTTGAACTACTGTTTCATTCTGTTGGCAGACCAAAGAAGATAGAAAGACACAACTGCGTGAAGTATTACATCTTAGTAACACAGCAAAGTCTACAGAAAAAATATAAATTCACTGATTCCATTGTCGTTGCCCTTTTGCCCCCAAATAGGAACATAATTTCTTTCATAGGTTTCATATTTTACTCCTTTCATGCCTTTGTTGCGAAGCTCTATTGATTTTTTGCCACCTTCTCCATGTGATGTTAACCAGCTTTTAGAATAACATATAACAATTTAGGGCAGCAAGTGAAAAAATACATCCAGCTGAAATTACAGGGGGACTTTAATAGAGAGACTATAGTTACTCAAGACAAAAGTTGTCTTGATACTAAAGCTGACTGTATTTTTGTTTATTTGTGAATTGTTTGTTTGTTGGACTACACAAACAGCTTCCAAGGTGTTTCAATATTTCTTTAGTTATTTAATAAGGACTGGCAAGCCTGAAGTACTGGGACATAATAACATCATATTTAAGTGATGTCTTGGAGTAGGATCCCAACTACAGTAGCAACACCTGAAGAGTCAGTATGGCAAATCAATCTCCATTTTACAGAAAGAGGTCTGTCCAAGAGAGTGACTGCAGTGTGTCACTCTGCAGTCTGGCCATACATCCTAAGTGTCCCTGCCACCAGATCCAAGCAACAAAGTGGATCACGTGTCTTCTCCTTGTGTACTTGGAATCACAGAGTACAAATCCCAAGAAGTGGATAAGCACATTCAGGAAGAACATGTCCATGTGGTCTCCTTAAATATGTAAGCATAAAGGTTATTTTGTGATCACTAGGCAATAGGGTTAAAATTCTGATGAAGCTGTTTGTTATTGCCCTTCCCCTTTATTTCCCTGACACATTTGAGGTTATGGACTTATCTTGGCAAAGTACATTAAAATAAAATGGTATATAACTCAGTAGTCAGTCCTGGGAGCACTTTCCTTCCTGGATTCTGAATTTGAAATATCTGCTGTGCAAGCATATGTTTATAGCGAGCTGCAAGGAGGAGTTAATGTCCATATTCACTCCAAAAAGATTATGTAGTTGCATGTAAAAAATGAATTTGCAGAGCTCTAGAGAGCTTAAGTATATTACTTCTTATAAAAATAAAAGTCATTGAGCAGAGGATCCAAGGCCAGCACATATATTTGTGCTAAGAATATCACTTTAACTGCGCATGAGCTCTGCATGTGATGTCACATAGAACATTATGGGTTTCTTCTAGAACAGGAGTCAAATATGTCCATAAGGTATTTACTAATGTAGTTTATTGATTTAGATGAGGCAGATTTAGCCTGTTTAGAGTGGAGATCTGAATATTCTAACCCATTCTTGAGCTCCTCAGTATCTTGGAACTCAAAATCCAAAGGAAGAGAAAGATGTGGCACAGCTAACATACACTCTGCTGACACTTGTGACTTGGGTTATGGAGAATAGGGCTATTTTGGTACAGGGAGCAGAGTTACCCACACATTTATCCTAGGAAATTTAGAAGGGGAATGAAAAAACTGAGTGCACTGTTTGACGGTGTTCCCTGAACTGGAGCGTATGCTTTTCTCATTTACTTGAAATTTGAAAGAAGATGATAGAAGTTAATGGAGTTTCATTATGGTAAAGCAATGTAAAAGGAATCATCTTCCTTGTTTTAACATCTGTGAACGCCGTCTTCCTCTTCCTCGCAAACAAAACATACGAGATTCTGCTCAGTTTTAATGCTGTTTGGCATCTGTGCCTATACTGCCAGGGACATTCAGTACTATTTACATTAACAGCAAATATTTTTACTCTAAAGTAGGAAACATATCCTTATTGATATTCAGCAAGTGGTGCGTTGTTGCAACCAAGATATAATTTACTCACTTGTCTGACTGGATTACATTACTCCATGCATTTTCTAGTTTCATCTGTGAAAAATTGAACTTTAGTTCTACAGCTGTCATTTCCCATAATTCTTTTAAAACAATCTGTGGCAAAAGGATAAAAAATAGCTCCAATAGAAACTGCTTCTGGGGATGGCATTTGAAAGGACATTATTTAGAGTTAATGAATTAGACTAAGAAGTTTGTCATATTCTTTACATGAGCTGTGAGTCAGACTTTGTATACAAGTATTTCTGCCACTTGTGTACTTTGTAAAGGCCACGACTCCCTTTGTTCCCTGGGAACCCTGCAGTGAAAACATTTGTCTTCAGAAGCACACGGCTTTGTTAGGCTGCCTGGGTAATATTTCCAGTTGTTCTGTTCAACCTTTCCGTGTGCTCAGAAGCAGCGATGCACCCGCCCACTGCCATCCTTGTCAGGGCTCCCCTACCTCAGCACTGCGGCCACCTGAGCGGGGCAGCAGCTCAGCAATCCACAGGCAAAGCCACAGGAGTTCAGCCAGAGCAAGGATGGGAGGACTGAGCCATTACTTATTTATAACATTAGCAATTAAAACTCAACTGCAGCAAAAATGGAAAGTCCCCAAAATGGAGGATCAGAATGCTCTTTCAGCTCTGATTTCTGCCTCTTCACTTCCTCTAATGTAAATTTTCAAACTCCCTTTGATGAAAAGAAGATCAAGCTCCAAAACCAGACTAAGCTTCAAAAGATGATTATAGGCTTTCCTACACAAAACTGACTCAAAGTTTTATTTCCTGGGTTTATCACACACAATGTAATTTTTCTTCTACCTCTTGCTTTTACACTAGCACATGGATCACAGGTTCCTTCTTGGTAACTACCTTTTGCATGTTACCCAACCAGACATTACTCTTGATAAATGACTGTTTAAATTTTCACTGCCTCTGCTGCGTTTCAAAATATTAACTGTAACTCGATGTTTTATACACATACCAGAGAAATATTTTTCTCACAGCCACAGTGAAAAGTTTTGTTGAAAATACAGAGAAATTAAATACAATCCAAATAAAGCATTTTTTACATTGAACTCAACCATGTAAATTTTTGGTGCCAAATTAGAATTAAAATCAGAGGCTGCAAGTAGGGAATTATAATAGAAACAATTTTTCCAATGCTACCTACACCTTTTGCTGTTATGCATAAATCCTGTTATCACTCATGTAATAATGATAGAGCAACCATAATTGTTTCTGTATTAGACCAAAAAAATTCCCTGTATGATTTAATCTGATGGTAAAACATAAATCATTTTACTAAATAGATACTTTTTGCCTACTTACAGAAAAAATTGACTCAATCTTCTTTCTCTCCACCCTATATAATTAAAAAAAATCAGACTCCAATTTTTAGCCAAGCATTCATCAGAGTATGTATTGTTAACAGGTGTTGTGTATTACATTTCCCATGCACACAGTGTTGGAATGTAAAACTGTAATACTGCTCCTAGGAACAAGTAGCATAATTAAAATTCTTTGTGAGTTTGATTTACTGGGTATTTTCTTCCTTTAAAATAACTACATTGCGAACAAGAGCCAATTTTTTAGATTTGATCTATGGGTTGTGCAGCTTATACTTCAGGTTCAAAATGGTGATTTAGACAATAACACATAACAGCTGAATAGTTATTTATAATGGCACAGCACCTGCGGCAGATTGTCAGCTGAAAGGCAAATCTAAATGCTTTCAAATTCTCTTGTGTATTATTATGGCAGTAGTAGTGGCCACTATAGATACAATAGTTAGGCATGTAATGTAACTTTTGTTTCTGATTGCTTGCCATTTTCTGTTTTATTCCTTTGAGACTGAGAATGTTCATAGTTAGTGTCAGTCCATATGCATTTTAAAAAGCTCAAGCACAGTTTAGCTTTCTGTTAATTTTGGGGGCAGGAGGTGTCAATGAACTTAAATATTAAATAGGACATCAAACTCTTTTCTCATCACTTTGAGATTTTGCACATTTCCCAGACCATTATACATGCATAATTAACACAACTTAGGCATTTTTTAAAAATCTTGATTAATGCTGCTAAGAACTCCAGAAAAATTTGATCTGAAATTTTAAAACTGTAAAGACTTTTTCTTACCTCAATATGTGCCAGGATTTTTCTATGAGCCTTTTAGCAGCAGCTCCCATTTAAAAATCTGAACTCGTGCACATGCAGTTTCCTTTTACATTTGGTTCCTTCCTGGACTGAACCCAGCATTGATCATTTGTGTGATGATGTGCTAATTCTGCATTGATGTGAAACACATGTTAGGGAGAAATATAACAGCTTGTTGCAGCAGACCCAGGCCCATACAAAACCATCAGTGCACTGATGTAACCTCCACCCACAACAGAAAGTCCATTTAGATGCACAGTCCACCAAGCAACGCTCAGGTTTCCACCAGAAGGAACATCTGGGATGTGAATATACAAGGATCATTCCCAAAAGGCAAGCACTCTAAACCCACTAGAATTTTCCAGACAAGACAGAATTTGAAATCCTCTTCTTTGAAATAATCTATTAAATAGCTATAAAATTACCTATATACTTTGTGAGTGTTGGGAGGCATAAGATGGGCCATATGCTTTGGATCTTTAGTTGGAAGGTGACAGACAGTCCAAGTACAACAGTACAATTCTACCAGAATGACCAAAGTCATATTAGGTAGTAACTATAAAAACATAAGCAGAAATAGCATTTGTCTCCAGATGAAAGGAAAAATAGTTTCCTATGAGCTAATTGCTTTAGAACACAAAGAATAGATAGAAAAAAAAAAGAAAGAAATTACTTGTCTGTAATAGAGATCTGTAACAGAGACTAGGAACAATCCACTTGCTCTGGGGTTGATGGGATGATGCCATTGCCAATTAGCACGAGCACTTTGTTTTATAACATCCATTTACTCACTACATGACCTGTTTTAGTGTACACCTCAAAATCATCTTTGGAGTACTTCCACTGGAGCCAAGGGAGTTAGTCCATGAATTAGTTTGGTCAGTGAAGTGATTCATATGCAACAGAAAGAGTTACAGAAACTTAGTCGGAAAAGAGTAATGGAGAGAGATTCATGCGTGCTATAAATCTTCTTGGCTTTGTGCTAATGTTATTTATCTATTTGAGATAGCAAGGAGGTTCTATAATGTGTGCAATATGGGACAGTGGCTTTGCAATATAAACTGTCCATTAGTAATGCAAAGTAACTTTTTTTCATCTGCTAGATCATTACTGTGAATTTTTCTCCCTAGTTTTGACATGTTATAAATCTTCATGAAGTCCACATTTGTTCTCTTTATCTTTTACTTCCATTTGATTCATTCTATTTTAAATGTATGTAAACACATTGTAAGACCACCAAGCTTTTTGTAATTTCAGGAGGGTAATGCTTCCCCTCCTTGGAAGAAACTGATGCCCCACATCTCAGTCTGTTGGCCCAGCTGGGGCAACTCAGACATTCCTGCGAGCATCCCTCACTTCACAGTGCCTGTACCACCATAAGACACAAAGGATTTAAATGGATTGAAGCACAGTTTGAGAGAGTTGAGCAGAGGTGTGGCACCAGAAGATGCCAGGGAACAAGGTGTAAGAACTCCTCTAGCATCCCTCCCCAGCAGTAAGCAGTGTCCCCGTGATCCTGTAGAGCTGTGTGCACTCCTCAAGTGCCTTGGCAGCAGCACTGAAGCAGCTTTGGCCACTCAGAGGGCAGCTGGCTCAGGGCTGACTCACATCCCCTTCATCCTCCCAGCCTTCAGCTGCCTGAGCCCCCCTGGCATCACTTCTGTCATTGTACCACTCCAGGATCACTCACAGGACACACGGCCCTGCACCAGCCGGTGACACCAGGCAAGATGTGACCCCTTCCACCAGCTCCCAGAACTGACCTCTCAAACAAGGTGCCACATGGTCCATTTGGTACACCTGGGTTTATTTCATGCAGTCACAGTATTTCCCATACTCTCCCTCTGTCAATAAAGAAAAGTGGAATGCAAGAAGTAGTAGGCTGCTACTCACTCTGGAATGACTTCAGGTCTGCTGAGAACTGTTGGGATTTTTTTAACTCTGGCCTTCACTGCCTATGTAGTAGAGACAGATGTATGTACTTACTCATCAAGAGTCCTCCAGTTGCTTCTCATCAGTAAATCTGTCTCATCTTGGTGCAGCAGAATCCACATTGTTGCACCCAAATCATTCCCTAGAAGAGCAGTTGTATGCTAAAGGAATTCCAAGGTGTTCCAAAGCCAGAATTATTTGCATACCTTTTATTATTCTGACTACAACAGAACATTGAAAGAAGTAATTGGGCTTTTGTAGGACACTGGTCCCATTCCACTTCCCACTGCAGATCTGCAGCCACAGCCACTGACAACTCCTCCATGTTACTGTGGTTTCTCTATAGTTTCATGTTGTTTTTATCTACTGTGCCTCTATCCCCAAACATTCAAAGTAGGAGCAGGAGACATGAGCTTGCTGCTGGAGTTGGCTTTTCAGCTAACTTGGATACATCAGGTCCAGTGATTTCTGTGATGTCTCATCATCATCCACAGACCCTATAGTGCAATTTCACTGAATATTCCAAGCTGGACCTACTGTCATATCACAACATTTGTATATTTATGGAGTAAATAAAGCTGGAGCAAAGTCAGTCCAATGCACACATGTTGGTTACAGCAGAGTAATTTAAAAAATGAAAGTAAGAACTTTCATTTCCAGCTCTTAACTTAAATTTTCACTACTTTTTATGGTTTTGATCAAACCACTAATGTTTTTTAAAAATTATTTTCATATAAAACTAGGCACTCAAGATTTTCAATATCATCAAGACACTAATGTAACTTAGAACTAAAAATGTTTTTAAAAATCACTGAAGATATGTATTGAAACCTTCCAAACAAACTTAAATTATCTTTCAGGATTTGTCTCCACTTCCTTCAAAGCCTCAATTTCATTATGTAATAATTGTACACACTTTCTAAATATTTTTAAGTTTGCAAGGTTCTACTAAAAATTATTTCGTTAATATTTATAAACTACAAGTACAGCTGTAAAGCTTTTTTTCCTACAATAAGAAGTATACTTTTAGCATTGCATATATATATATTTTTTAGGAGGTATTTATTGGATTTGATAATCACTACTCTGTGGGAAGCCAGCAAAAATTAAGATTTAGCTGATATTCTTTATCCAGGAAATCCTGATTAGTGGAATCTTACATAAGAAATACCAAGAAGTAAGGCAGTTTTACATTCTCTTTAGGAATGAGCTCTGGGGATCTGGATTTTCCTTCTTTGGACAAACACCTCCAGGGAATTTCAGCCCAGGAATTAGAGAGACTTTTGCTTCTTCCTTCCATTCTTTTTTGTGCCCATAAGCCATGTCTACTCTTTGAAGACAATTAAATAGCTGGCGAGGAAATGTCCTTTATTGCTAAATAGCACTTAGCTGTTTAAATAGTTCACTGACTAATAGTCACAGGTTAATAAGATAAAAGCATTAAACACGTTATCTGTGTGCACTTCACCTGAAATGAATTCCCAGACACTTCCTGCCATACATGAATGTTGTCATCTTATTGCAAAGCTCCCATACCTTCTGGGTGATTTCTCACAGGTAGTTCCTCACAGCACAGACAACAAACTCCATCTCCCCCCTCACCCAGCTAACCCACTCTTTTGTCACACTCGTCTTCTTATTGGACACAGCTGTGGCCTACTAAGGGCAGGCCTGTTCCTAATCTCTGGTGATGAGTACAGCTGTAACTCCTCAGGTGTGAGACTGCCTTCTGCACTATCTTTATTTTCTTATATTCTATCTCTCCACACATGAATACAGCAATTTGCAGGATAACCAAACCAGAGCCATTGGGAACTGAGTTGACATCCCCTTATTGCAGTTCCCAAGGGTTAGAAAGGCCTGTGCGTGTATTCCAGCCATGCCTGTGTTACACACACTAAAATGAATCAGGGCTTTGTGTGCTCTAGTTTTGTTCACACTGGCTCCCAGACAGGCACAGCAGGGCTGCCTTGAGCCCAGGATGCTGCTGTGCTCCTTACTGTGACCACATGGACATGGAGCAGGCACTTTTGCAATGCTTTCCTAGTTATTAGCACCACTCCTTCTTGGCAGGAACCAGTGATACACTACTGCAGAACAGCCAGCAGCCATGACCAGTTGCCAAGCTAAAAAGAATGCAATTTTTGGCTTCAGGCTCCAGAAAATGTTAAACCCATCCCTCCCTTGCATCTTCCCCCTTAGTCTGGTAGGCAGGAAGTGCCTCTGCCCACATCTATGAGGGAAGGTTTGATAAAGATGACCCTACGCTATCAAGTATTTACCTTTAAGTGGCAGTAGCGCATTGAGCTGTTATCCTGCACCATGTGATGGCAGCCCTTGTGCCACAAATACTCTCTTCTCAAGCCATCACTGTGAGCTTGACAAGCTGCCTGACAGCAAACCAGATATTCCAACAGCCTTATTCACAGGGTATAAATTAAAACAATACTAGCTCATAGATTTTCTTTGACTATTGGAGATAAATAGTTTGTTAGCAATAATCCATCATATTTCAACCCATTTGGCAAAAGGCAGAGAAATTCTTAAATGATGCTGTAGTTATAAAGCTGAGTAATTTCTTTATATTTATTTTACCAGTATGGATTTTTAAGTGCCCTCTGGGAGCAAAAAGATGTTTGTAGAGATAAAGCTGTAGGGAGCAATACATTCGTGCTGACACATGTAGCTGAACTACCAATTTTGCTTTATTAATTTAGTTGCTGGATTTCTACAGAGGTATTATCAGCTCCTAGAGGTGGATCAGTGGGTGGAGTGAGGTTGATTACAATTGATTTAGTAACCAAAGAGTAATTTTTCCATTGTTTGTTCAGCACATTACTAAACATATGGCTTAATTACAGTTGCCTTGTGTTCTTTTCAGTGTGGTGTTGCTTATTTTACTGAGACACTGATTTATGCAAAATATTAAGTGAAATAGAAAACAGACTTACTATGAGAGCTGGCATCCATAAAAATATTAGTTGCTTATATTTTGCACTGAGCCTATTGGACTTCTCAGGGGAATTAGTGTTTACAATTTAACTTGGAGCAACATGGGCTCCCTCCCTCCAGAAACAGTGGTAGAGCATGTACCACAGTCTGGAGCATGGGTAAAAGAAATTTACTTTTACCAGCAGCTGCAAAGAGAAATCCTCAGAGTTCTTGAGCCAAAGTCTCAAAAATGTGCTGAGGTAGCTGTTCCATTTCAGTGTGATTGCAATAATTGTATGCAAATGTCTCATTAAAAGTAATTCAACTTTATATAGCTATAAATAAAGTACTATGCTGTTGTAATGTGTTTCCAGGCCATTAAGTAGTATAATAAAGATACATGGATTCTCTCAACAGATTAGACAATCAAAAAACCACCCACCCCCACAATCAAGCAACTATACATTGGGAGATCTTGGGGTTTTTTTCAGTCATATTTATAATTAATCTTTTTGGAATAAATAATTCACCAAATGTAAATATAAAATAATGTTCAGTCACAGAACTCATAACTCAAAATATCCAGGAGGAATGCTTTTATATTTCCTATTCAGGATTTTAATTCAATGCATTGAATTTTGCTGTCTATTTCATAAACCAAATCTAATATACAATTAACTTTATAACCAGATAGTCAAAATACAAAATTAAATAGTTTTGCAGAGGCACTAAAATCCTTCTAAACATTTTTAGGAGAGAGTATGAGAATTTTGTAACCTTCACTACCCACTAATAGGATTCAGATATCCACTGTGAAATGATCCAAACATTTCCTGGGTAACAGCCTCTGCACTTATAATATTAATTTAAAAGAAAAAAAACCAAAAATTAATACACATATCTCTATACTGCTGTACAGAGATAGTCCTAGAGCAAGACTAGACAATGAGGGAAAGAAAAAGCGAGCCACAATATCAAAGTCAGCAGGACTGGCAAAGAGAAGGGTTTGGATACCATCACTGAGACCACATCCAAGGACTGAAAAGAATAAAAAACCTAAAGCAAACCCCAATTAAAGTTTTTCCTGTGAGGAGGTGGAGATACTCAATCTCTCAGTGGGGTCATGAGCCCATACACAGCCAGTACAGAGTGTTAACCACAGTTACTGCCCCACATGGGCCCTTCTGCCTGCACCAGGCTGTGCCCAGATGGTTT
The DNA here is from genome assembly GCF_037042795.1 of Molothrus aeneus. Lineage (NCBI taxonomy): Eukaryota > Metazoa > Chordata > Aves > Passeriformes > Icteridae > Molothrus > Molothrus aeneus. The sequence goes on from NC_089653.1 coordinate 6,923,035, forward strand.
TCTTTTGTTTGATCCTAAAAACGAAGAAAATTTAGATTGCCCAAAAAAACCCAACAATATTAGACATTGTTGTGGGACCATAAGGAGGCATTAAAATGGATGCTTAATGTGTTCTTGCCTTAGTTTAACCCCTAAAGATTTTCAAGGCTTGAGAAACTGAAGAAAATACATCTAGGAGAAATAAAGGAGAGGGAGAGCAGGTGAAGAGTTGAAGTTTTAGTGACTTTTTGTTGTGGTTTTACACTGGCTCAATGCAAGGCACCCACTAGAGTCACCCACTCACCCTCCCCTGCTACAGCTGGGCAGAGGAGAGGGGAAAAAAAGTAACGAACACTTCATGAGTGGGATAATGACAAGGGAAATACTTCAAGGGGCAAACCAGGCTCAACTTAAGTTGCAAAGTGAATTTTATTGCTAACAGAATCAAAGGAGGATAATGAGAAGTAAAATAAGCCCTTAAAACACCTTTTCCCCCCCAGCCCCTTCCTCCTTCCCACCGACAATACAAGGAGACAGGGCTTGGGGGTTTTGGTCTTATAATAAGGGCTTATTTTGATTCTCATAATCCTCCTCTGAGACTGTTAGCAATAAAATTCACTTTGCAACTTAAGTTGAGCCTGGTTTGCCCCTTGAAATATTTTTCCCAGTCCTTATCTCACTCATAAAGTGTTCATTATTTTTTTTTCCCTCCCCTCTGCCCAGCTCTAGCAGGGAAGGATGAGTGAGTGACTCTAGGGGGTGCCTGGCATTGGGCCAGTGTCAAACCACAACACTTTTTAACAGCAGTAACATAGGGAAAGCTGATATTCCAAGGCTGTGGGGGCATCAGGAGAAAAAAGTTTGGGAGTCATGGACAATATGCATACCCACACTGAAGTTAGCCAGGACAGGAAATGGCCACCTTCTGTGCAAGGTGCTTTTAGACCCGTGGTTACTCATAAATGCCAGCCACATGCATTCTGTCCGGTTGGCTTCTGCCCCCTCACTGCCAAGCTGGCAGAGAAACAAACCAGAGACAATGGTTTCAAATCCTAAATGCTTTCAGTGGCAATGCCAAGAGGTGCAATGTACCTGATCCCTGCACTGCAGCCTGCAGGGGCACACGGGGCAGACTGTGAAGTGAGGCAGGGTCCTGGGAGCAGCACAAGCAGCTCCCGCAGTCCCCAACTCCCCCATCACCACTCCTGGTCAGCTCCTACAGATTCCCAAGCTCTTTGCCAATAGCAGAACGGCATTTTCCCCTCACTCCTGAGCCATCCTGGAGCCTTTACTGGAGCACATCAGTGCTGGCTTTCTCTGAGAAGGTCTGACTGCAGCTGCATTGCATTCACAGCTCAGGGCTCACTGCTGCTCCTGCAGTAGGAAGGAAAAGAAGGGCACAGAGCAGAAGTATCAAGGGTGGTCAGCTCAGAAAAGAGGCCAGGCACAGGGGCACAAGCCACCGGGTCTCTAGAAGAGGCATCTTGTTCTCCCTCAGGAAGTTCTAAGCCAAGGAGCTACACCTGAGCAATTCCCAGTCAGTGCAGCTCCTAATGGAGCTCATGGGGAGTGGGCAGCACCGATGAGCAGGGTCTGGTGTAATAAAACCTTTGAATACTGTTCAAAAACGCTTTAGCTGCTAAAGACTTCCCCATGATGATGTTCTTGCATCCTTCAAGGGCTTAGAGCAGTCCATTAAACATAGTATTAGCATGATACAGCCCTAAACTTTTCCTCCTCCTGAAACAGAATCACAGCAGGAGCCAAGATGCAATTCAGTGACACAACATGCATAGTGACAATTTTCCAGAATGTGATTATAGGAGGAAAAATTCCAAATCCATCACAATCACTCTCACAGAGTAGCTTGGAAATCTGAACCAACAGAAGAAAAATAAAGCAACAGAGAATGAAAAAGATATAAACAACTCCAAAATAAATTGTTAACTCAAGATTGCAATATACTCTGTATAAAATATTTAAGATGTTTTTCTATTTATTCCTGAACCTAGAGTGATTAAAATGCTGCCATAGTACACTGTGTTGCTCTTTTTTTTAATCACAAATGCAATTTTAAGCAAGTAGACAAACTCTAGGAAATTAAAGTGAATATTTATGTCCAATATAAACTTCTTAATGGCAACATTCTTGCTGTGAGCACAGCAGCTGAAGAGGGTGGATTAAATTATTTTGGCCAGATCCTGTTACTATTGTTTTCACTGGCAAAATTCCCACTGACTTAATGGGAGCTGGATTAGATCCTGACTTGAATTAAGTACAAATCTCAGATGCATATATAACATAATCACCGATATTCCATGCATACACTCTAGTTTTCATGTCTGTTTTCCCTCTGTGATTTTTACTGATGCTCTGAAAATACCAATCAGGTACACTATACACCAGTGATTAAAGGTGCACAGTCTTGTGTTTCCAAATTTGGGAAATTTGTGTTTTACTTATATTTGAAATCAGAACCCACAGTCTGAATGACATTCAGCCTCTTGAGTACAAGGCTTCAAATCTTGGTATGTTTAGTTCCTCCTCTTGCAAACTTTGCAATGCATATGAACAGCACTTATTTAAAAGGCCAGAGAATTACAACACATTTGGCAGTCAACAGATGCTGTTGGTATGATATTTTCTCTCTCTCTCCTGTTTCCATCATTTGGGAATATTGAAGAGCAACCTGTAAAAACTAGGAAGCTTTTGGGCTTTATTCCTTCTGTCTTGAATGATGATCTCATAAAAAGAGAACAAGCCTCCAGAAATTTTAGGAGGACATGTTAATGCACAAGGGACATGGTTTCATCAAAGGTCTTACAAGAGCAGGAATTCCATCTCCCTCAGCAGGAATTCCATCTCCCTCAGCAGGGTGCTTCAACAGCCAGCTCTTGGTGCCAGCCCTGCTCAGCTCCCTGTGGAATGTGGGACAGCCCCTGGCAGTGACACGGGCAGTTCCACCCCAGGCACCTTGTCCTGGCACATGCTCCTGGCTTTGGGGCTCTCACCGAGCCTCTCTCAAAGCTTGCTAAGTGTGTGCTAAGGGAGGAGTTTGCCTGGAGCACACAAGGAGTCTGAGGCCTGACTGCCTGACTCCAGATGACCACAGGGCTCCAAGAAAGGGAAGAACAGCCCTGCAAGGAGGCTCAGCCAGAACACCAAAGTGCAAGGTGTCCTTTCATGTATCGTGTTCCAAAAAAAAAAAAAAAAAAATTAGTTGAAGTGGTGATCCTGAAAGGTTCCCAGAGTGCCCAAAGCTAATGGGAGTTAGTAACTGCATGCTCCCATATGCTCTGAGACCCGCTCTGGTTTCACACACACACAGGGGAGTGGGTTTTCTAAACAAGTGCTCCAAGGCAGTGGAGATTTATCTGTGATTACTGTGGCCCATCATTGTTTCAGCTCAGGAAAGCAATGTTACTTATAAATGACAGTGTAATTTCCTATGCAGAGGCTGTTTCTCTGTATGACTCATCTGTGTATTGCATTCCAAGAGGTAAGTATGAATCATGGATAACTGATAGAAAAATGCAAATGAATCCATTAAATTTTATTTTTTCTTATTATGGTCTAAACAGAGCAACTTTTAAATTTTTCTCCTGAGTGTGAAACTTATTGGAAATAAATTGTATCAAATCAAATTGAGAAACCTTTGCATTCTCCAAAGCCAAGATTTTCTTATTTCTGTTTCAGTAGGGCTGGGGATGTGGGGGTGGTTGTTGATGCAGTTGATTTTCATTTCATTTTTTTGCACTAAATTTACAGCTGAAGCTTTATGGCCAATGGCAGCAGCAGCAATGAAGTTAACTTTTTGTTTGTTTTAAATGTAAAAAGGGAGATAGAAAATTAGTTGTTGATGGCTATTATTAGGAATCAGAGAAATGGGCTGTAGGTGAGAATCTAAATCCAGTAATTCCAAGGTTAGTACCTGACACTTACAGAATGATTGTGAAGAGGTTTGAGAAATTCACTGCAGACATGTTTTAAAGAAAACAACCTGCAGTAGCAGCTCAACCCTACAGCATAAGGGAGTAATTTAGTTATGAGAGTGAAGAAGTCACCTGCCTTGGAGAGGAGCAGATTGTGAGCACCAGCACTTCTCAGGCACTGAGTGCAAGAACCAGGCAGCCCAAAATCAGGGATTCAGTGGAGCCCTGCAGGGAGAGCAGCCTGGGGGACACACAGCCCTGCAGAAGGTTTGGGATCATGGCTTCAATCTCCAGGAGCACCTGTGCAGGAGAGGATGGTTACAGCTAAAGGAGGATGTGTGGCAGGGCTGGAACAATTAAGGTAACTCACTGATTTCTTCCCTGGACTGTGCCTACTCTTCCACACAACAGGGAAGATGTGTCATTTCAAAGACTACATAAATCCATTATTGAAGTGCTTTGATACTCAGATCTGTTTAGTCTCTGCACTGTCATTTCGTCTTAAACTGTGACATTGGCATCAACTATTCAGTTATATCAACTATTCAGGACTGATTTGAACTCTAAGGAGTGCAAAACCAAATCCAAGGTGTAATGAAAACTGCCAGATGAACAGTATTAGATACAGAAACAAAGACCACCTCATTTCCAGGGCTGGAATTTTACCATAGTTTTTTCTTGTCTTGCAGCTTTTGTCCATTACAGATATCTCAAATTAAAGTGCATAGATTTTTTTCTATATACTGCAGTCTGCATGCTACTACTTTTTCTATTTGAAGCCCATAACACCAATTCAGAAAAGAGACTATTATGCCCGGCATAATGACCAAAACTGAAAATACCTTTTCCTGGAGCCCCTGAGGCAAAAGACATTTATGCCTTTGATGAAATTAAACTGACAATGTCAGCTTAATATTCTGCCATAAAGAGATTAGGATAGCTTGTATTTAACTGTATTTTGGGATTCAGTACACATCTACCTGTCCAAACCTCTGCTTCCTGGAACTGCTAGATCTGATTCCTTACAAATAGAGGAATTTAAAAAGGAACTACCAAAGTAAGAAAATTCAAAACTGAAATGCTGGCTATAATATTTACTTTATGCTTTTTGAGACAATATGTCCTGAAATGAAAAACAAAATGTGAACTTGGCAAATCTCAAAATCTATAATTAAAAACAACACCTGAAAAGATAATTTTTTTCAGCTGAAAAATAAATGCCACTTTTAAATGAATCTTCCACAGAATGATAAAAACAAGCAAAGGGGCAAAAACTGTTCTGTCTGCATTGGCAGAAAACATGGAGGGGGTTTTGCTAAGTACTTAAAACAACTGTGCTTTGACTTGGCAGCCACATCAAAAGTGTGACAGACTTGATTCATGTTCCTGTGCAATACAAACAATGACACAGGCTGGATCTGAGTGGCTGTCAGCAAGTAATTGAAGGGAGCACAAACAATTGTAAAGAGCTAGTGGTGCACAGTTCTGCTGTTAATAAATAGAATCTGAGCTAGACATGCACCTTGTTATTTCATAGTATTCTCCAGTTATTTATTTAATTTTAAAAAGCTTTTTTTGCCTTGGGTCAGGGACTTTCAGAGATTAACTGGTCCAGTTACTCTGCAAAAAGCACAAATTCCTGGTGCTGGTGGGGCAGTTTTGCACCACCTGTATGTGCTTACACAGGTGATCTGCTGCTGCAGAAGTGAAGAAGTCTTTGCAAGTGAACACATGTTGACCCACGGACTTAAAGGCAGCAGACCTGAAATGCATCTTGCCTGATCAGCTATAGCTGCAGTGGTTCTTCTCTGGTTTTGGAGTACTGTTCTAAATAATGCAGCACAAGCAGTTCTGGTTTTATCTGCAATACTCTGGTACCAAGACAAATGAAGTTACCAGCATCCTAGCAAATTGCAGTAGGTCAGTACCTTATGCTTTCATTTGCCAGATGTCTGAATCCAAGCCATTTCCTACAAAGATGTTAATGTTTACTCCAAATTAATAATGCATTTTCTTGAGACATCTTATGGAAAACTATGCTAGTCTATCATTCATTCTGAAGTCAGAGGCAAAATACATTTAAATGCAAGAAACTCAAGAGTACATGGAGTGGGGAGGAGGGGCTGAATCCAAGGATAAAAACTAGCACCTTTTTTAATTCAAAATTCTTAGCTTTGGCCTCTAAAGCATTATTATTTTTGTGCTCACCTTCAACATCTGTGATCACAACTTGTTTAGGTGAACTATTTTCAGCAGATGCTTGGGGAAGTAGAGAAAAGGAAGTCTTACTTGAAACAGAATATATTTGCAAGGTTAAGTGCTCTGAAGGCAGCACTGATTAGGAATATTAAATTGTAACTTCCTTGAAGTTCAGATATATTAAAACAGGCATTAAAGTAATTTTTAAAGCAAGAGAAGAAAGAAATAAAAGCCTCATAAAAATCTTATGTTTAAGCTGTCTTTTCACCATGAAAGTATGAGTTTTCACTCAACATACTAAGGAGCACAGAAAAGTTTCCCTGGACCAGAAATTATAGCCCAGGGCTGCACTTAAATAGATGAGGTTATATTGAATCTCTAATAGCCTACATCATCATTTTAAAGCCAAGACATCTTAGTTTCTCGATTTTTATTGAAATCAAAATTTCATCCAGGTGTTTTCTGTTCCTTTAGGAATTTTTATACTCATTTTCACTGAAAATTAGTTTAAGCAAGTACCTGATTTAAGAGCTTCAACATTTTAATGTGTGAAGAACACTTTCAGAGAGCCCATCCAGGAAAGAAAAGCAATAATCACATCTGGAGGCAAACAAAGCATAAATCACTGTGCTGGCAAGCAGCCAAGACAGTAGGGGACAAGTGTAAAAATGTGACTGAAATGGCAGCATAATATTCTAACCACATGCTGTTAACAAGACAAACCAAGGTTGAACATTATATTTCTATTGTCACAGAACACTGCATATGAGAAGGAAAGAAGAATGGAGACTTGCAAACTGAGGGTCAAATTCACTTGTGGAATAACAGGGAGAAAGTCCTTTGAGAGACAATAGGAAAATAGCACTTCTTTAGATCAAACCACACTCAACCACAGATATTCCAGTTGGGAAGGGCTAAGCATTCAGAAATTGCTATTTCTAATAAGTGCTTTAATATTATATTATTAATTTTAAATGCAGCCACACAGTTCAAAGCAAATCAGGCTGTAATGGTAGAGGGCATTTGGAATGCTACACACACCAGTGACAGTTTAGCTTGTCATCAAAAAGCAAATATTACTGCATGAGATGAATGCCAAAGTACTTCATTATGTAAAGGTTTACATGATGCATAAAATTATTATCAGCTAATGTTTAAATATGAGCAAGATTCCAGTCCAGCTCAAGGATGCAGTTTTTTAGACATTGCTCAGGAATAAAAGGGGTAGGCTCTGCCACAAAAAAACCAAAAAAAGTTAAAATATTTTAAAAATATTAATTAGATTATCATGTAGGTGAGTTCCCCAATAATAAGCTTTCAATCTGCAGTATCCAATGCAATCTGACATCATATCCATTGCTACCCTCATATAAAAAAAACTCCCTATGACTGTAGCAGACAGGAAATCTCTGGCTTTCTGGAAGGGATGAGACCTCAAGTATGTGGCACAGAACACAAGAAGTGATAAAGTGATAAACTATTTCTAAGCATTAGGTGACAATGTACCATAGGCCTGGCAAGATTCATCTCCACATTTTGAGTCCAATGAAATGAAGCTGAATTTTTGCTTAAAACCTATTAATAACATTCTAGAGTATTTTAAATCCAAACAATAAACACAGCAAATGGAAATCAGTCATTTGTTGAGCTTTCCACTTAAGGATGGAAGTCTGAGAGGATTTATCACTGACACCAGCTGTAATAAACTGGAATTGCAACCAAATATTAAAATTTTGCTTCAAGAGCAGATACGATTTCTTTATATTCCTATGAAGGCCAAGTGAGCCATAGCTTCAAATTAATTGAGAATGGGTACATTTGGTATACAGTTAAAGAGAAAAGGAGTAATCTGTAAATGCAAAAAAAAAAATTACAAGATAATGTGCAATGTCAGAAATAATACAGAGACTTGAAATATCATTGTATGAATAATGTTTGCTATCAAAATGGCTTCCTTGCATCACAGTGTAAATGTAAGGTCATGTAGAGCTACATCTACAGAAAGAGGCAGTCCTGGTTGCACAGAGAACCACTGGATGCCAGCCAGCTCCAGCAGTCAACCTGCCTTGGTGTCAGGGCCATGGGGAGGAAGGCTGGCAGGGATTGCCAGACTGGAAAGCATCAGCTTGGGTGGTGGGGAGAGGCACACTGGGCTACCTACACCTGGCCACTGGATATGTACTGAGATGTCCAGCAGAGGTTCCCACATGTTTACCCTATGCTGGAAAATACCCAAACAATTACAGCACATTTCTGTAAGGGTGATAAACATTTAAAAAAAATCCCTGAGTTCAGAAAGCAGGAATGGCAGATTTGCACACAGAATTAAACAACCAACTAACCAGGTACCAGGCCTCCTAATACCACAAAACAGATTTTAAATCAATTAGCATAAATGAATCCAAACTGGGAGGACATTAATTTTGTGCTATTGCTTTACCACCTAAAACCTCAGAACTACTTGGATGATACTAGTTTCCCAAAAATATTCTTTTATTAAGGTTTGGAAGACACTTTTGCTATTTCTTGCCAGGGCCAGTAATCTGTTTGGAAACTATTCTGCTGTACAGCAAGAAAGCACTGCTATGGGATAACTTTCAGTTGGGTGACCCCCTTGATCTCAAGCCCAGACTTTGAACAATAACACGCAACACAAATGTGAACAGATTTTCTTCTTCCTTCACATCGAAAGCATCTATTGATACCCAAGGGCTAACAGTCACTGCAAAGCAGATCCCCCTATGCTGTAAATCCCATAAATCTGGTTACTGTAGAAGAAAAGCACTGTACAACATGCTCTTTGGAATAGGTCTGAGAGGAAGAGATAGAAGATTTAGAAACAAATCAAAAAGCCAGGGGAAAGAAAGCTTAAGAATTCTGATGAAACAGGATAAAAGCCCGATTGATGAGCCACATTACTCCTGTTCCTCTCAACTAAAAGAAATTTGCTGAAGCACAAAGTACATGTGGTTGGCAAAGGATGCATGCAGTTAACTGCCTGATGAGAAAGGGAGGCAGAGCATTCATCCTCTCTACTGTTAGCCAGTAGTTAGCAGTGGTGAGACTTATTTAATCTTGTGTTTTCTCTGAGAGCAGATAGAATGGAATGAAATTATATTCTGTACTTCTACACCATGCTTGTGGGACAGCACTAATAGGGAGCTGTCACTGCTTGGGGCAGCTGTGTTTCTGTGCTTGTGCTGGGGGGCTGCTCTCTCTGGGATCCTTATGGTTTTACAGCACTCAGAACAGAAGATGCAGTAAATTATTCTGAACTGGCATGTGTGTGCACATGTCTTGATTTCAGCTTTACCAATGCAAGATTTCTGTGTAAAGCAGACCATGTAAGTTCTCTAAATATCAACCCTCTCCTAATCATTTCCATCCCTGCTCCCTTTCTCTGAACTGCATCAGGGGCTATGAGCATATACTTTTGTTTCACCCAGAAACAAAACACTGTGTTAAAACATTGTCATTAACAACAGCCTCTTAAAAATTATTTTGGAAACGTATTCTGATTTTCCAGTACTTTGTCCCTTCCTAATTCTGCCATATTCCCCTTCCCCTACCACAACTTTATAAATCTGCTCACACTCACTTCCAGCTCTTTGTCTTGCAGCCAGCGTTTGTCCATGATGTAGAGGATAAGGATTATTCACCAGAACACAGCAACCTCCACCCAGGCTCTTTACAGCAAGTTAAGAAAGGTGTGAAGAAACTGCTCGCCCTTAACATACAGTCACAGTTTAGAGTGAAAAATAAAACCTCCCTATAAACCAAAAGAATTGTTTAGAAAAATGTAATAAGAAAGGCTGACTGGGAAGCATGTTTTCTTCCTTGTAGGCTTTATTTACTTAACCACAGGTGGGGGGGATGAAGCTCGTGCCTGCAGGGAGTTCCTCACACTGGGGGCACTGAGCAGAGCAGCCTCAGCACTGGGTCTGTAACTGCTGACAGCAGCAGGGAAGAGGCAATTCCTGCTGCTCAGTGCAAGCAGCTCACCACACTGACTGATGGCTCTGCCATAAGACTGTGGGGCTGCAGAGCTCAGAGTGCTCCAGAGCTGGGGATTTGGGTATGTCTCAGTCCTGGTTTGGGGAACACCCATCCTCCATCACTGGAAACAATTACTGAGGACCTTCAAGAAGATGAGAAGCACAGCAGGCTCAAGTCATCTCAGTTCTGCCCCCATCTTACCCCTATTTATCTCTCAGAATAGGTAAGCATTGGTTTTCTCTCACTGAGATACTGCACGAGAGGATGAACCTGAACCTGTGCCTACCCTTTTCTCCTTTTCCTGTGTCTAGAATAGTCCTCTGAGTGATCCACCTGGAATATGGTCATGCTGCTAATATTTGAGTGTCTTCATCAATCATAAAAAGTAAATATGGTTACAAAACCAGGTACACGTGACAAAAATGCCAAACCAATCAGATTCCAGACAGAACTTTGCCATACTCTATTATTATACTTTGTTTTCCATACCTATTTCTGATCTTATGCCAGCTTTGCACTGGCAGGACAAGTTTGACTTCAGTAAAGCTAATGCTGATTTATAGCAGCAGGCAATCAGAATAAGGCTCTTATATTTCCTTGGCAATGGGTCCCCTGAGAAAGCTTGTCCATCTCCAACAGCTGTTGCTTTGCTACATCTGTCTAACTTTCCTTTTTAATGTCAATTTTTTCAAGGTTTTTTTAATGTCTATCAATGTGAGATAACATCATTCAGTTTTTCCTTTTGCAATCAAATTTTAGCAATCACAGCCAGATGTTGTTTTCATTACAACACCAGCTCCTTTTCAAAAAAGTTTCAATGTTTAACACTCAAGAATACTTTTTATTTTCCTTTAAACTGCCAGATCTTCACGCTTTCATAATAATCTGTTTCACCCTGACATTCTGTCTACAAATATGGCACATTTGATCACCACTGAATGTTTGCCTTTGTGTTCTTTTCACTTTCTTTTCCTGTTTCTTCTGCAGAGGGTACTTTATCCTCAAACCAGGTGAGTCCAAAGTACTACAATGCATTTCTCTGTCTAAAGCTATTTTAGAGATCTTTAAGTAGCAGGTGGGGGAGGGCAGATGGAGGCAGATGAAAATTTATTGATTTCAGGATCTGAACGTTAAAGAACCGCTTGATCCTTTTCTTTCAAATTTCTGCACATATCGAGGAGAGACAGAGTTGATATATTCAGTATTATACTCTGTGTCTATGGGGATAAGTTCCTTCACAACCCAACCAGCATTTGATTGATGTCACAAAATTCAGACAGTTGCCCATCTAAGGAAATGTTTCTATAAGGGATAAAAAAAATAACATACTTAACACAAAATCACCACCTCCACATTGTGCATTGCTCAGGGGCTTTGTGACCACACAGTAAGAAGAGGATACAATCTCACTCATGGAGGGAAGGAAGAACAGAAAGTTAAATTCCTCTCAGCAGAATGAGGGATTTCACACATGCAACCAAGGTATAAGGAATTCGAGCAGGCCTGGAACAGGCATGGTGAACAAGTAAGCAGAAAAAAAACCTTGTCTGAATGAGTCCATTAACTGTGGAATTCTGTCTCAAGTTGCAGCCCAGGTTTTCCCTCACCATTTCTAAATCAAGGTGAGGAAAAGCCAGGGCCAAGCTTTTACCACTGTGTATTGAACAGCTCATAGCAACTGAGCAATGACTCCACTTTCCCAAAGCAGTTTCCTGGCTCTTAGACACGTAGGTTAGTGTGTGTCAGATAGAAGAAAGGCATCAGAGCTAATCCTGCATTCATTTTGATTGCAAGATTAATTCCCAAATGGTGCTATATATGAGCAGACCTTCACCATACAATGTTTCCTCACTGCAGAATACACAGGTTCTTATTAAGGCTCCAATCTTGCAAATCCAATCAACAATAGCAAGAGGATAAGCACCTACTTCCAATGAATTAATGATACAGGCTATATCCATATAGATAAGATTGAAGGAGCAGACATATTCTGAAGGAAATTTATACTCCTTAAAAATAAACTTGAAAAGAATCAAAAATCAGACTCTAATCAGCACTACATTTACTCTGGTTTGAACAATCTGGCATAAGAAATCAGCCAGAAATAAGACAATGAAAGTATTTGTCATTACATACCTCATCATTATCTGCATTGTGCCAACTGCCAGAATGAATGGAAGGTGGCATAACAGCTGCTAAACAAAGAGCAGGCAAGTGTGGAATTACCTGGTTTAGAGCAAAGACTTTTCCTAATCTTTTACTGCAGAAAGAAAATCCAACTTGTTAAATTAAAACACAGCTCCAGAGTACATCAGTCAACATGATTGAACAGCTAAGCACATTACTCAACTCTCCATTTCAGAATTCCATTTCAACTTCTGTAGTTTCTTAGCTAAGAGCAATGACATTTAACAGAATTCTTTAGATCACGTCTGTAATGCAGTGCCCTAATTACAGTAAATGCTCTCTGTACTTTACCAGTAGCTTCATAAAATTGATTTGATTTTTCTTTTCATTAGCAAAGGAAAAAAAAAACCTAAAACCATGGTTACAGACAGGTTGGAAAACAGTTGCATTATGCTTCAGAACTGCTACAAAGAGGAAAAGAAGTTGAAGAGAAAGAGAGGCCTGAAGAAATGAAGTATTTGTTGCTAGCACAACAGAAACACATTCATTCATGCCCGCTTCTAAAACATTTTGGTACCTATTAATATACTTAGAGCTTTCAGGAAAAAAAAACACAAGTGTTTAATAACACCTATTTGATGCTGAGTATTCACATTTTTATACAGAAAAGACTATGTAAAAACACTGGCTATGCAGTCCAATAGTTCTAGGCCACAGGCCTCAAGGAGCTGGTGAGCCATCTTTCATAGTAGATTTATTAAAATGAAAACAGGAAGGCTTTTGGCCACATTCTTTGCTCTGAAAAGTAAGAGGACCTCACAATAGCAATTTCAAGAGTGTGCAGAACACATTCCACTGGGGCTGCTTCATCTCTGCAGATGTGTCCTTGGGTGCAACACCTACATCAGCATTTTGGCCAAAGCTGACTGGGACATGAACCTCAGTTCTGCACACTTGCACATGGCCAGGACAAGGTGACTCATTCTCTTGTGCTGATGACAGTGGTTACTGAAGCACCAGGGCAGGTTTCTGATGTAGAGTTGATTAAGGTATGTCTTTAATACAATGGGTAGAAGAAAGAAAATGTTAGGAAAAATACTGGTGCTGCTGGGAAGAAAAGGTGTGCACTACTTGATTGTAACACTACATTTAGCTGAACTGGAATGTTCCCAGTTTCATTCTAAGCCTCAAAAGCCAGATACCTTACAGCCCTATTTGTCCATACCATCTCCAGGCTCAATATTTACTTCTCTAAGTAATGTTGATGTGCTTGTGGCTTTGTGTCCCACATCACCAATGGCCCAACCAGCTTCCCCCACCCAACAGAGAGAAGATCCTCCCAGCATCTGTGAAAATCAGAACCCCTTTACAGACAATGGAAGGAAAGACAGGCTTCTCAGCAGCACTTTGCTGAGAAAAATAAGCAAGGCATTTCATTTCCTCTCTCTCCCTCTACCCCACCCAGTTAGCAGGGTTGAAAATTTTCTCATCTCAGGGTGCTGCTATTGTGAAAATAAAGTCACTGTGTGCTCATAAGGCATTCAGTCACTGCAGAGACAATGCCATATGTTAGATAAGGGCCTTCTGTGAGAAAGTAGTTTTTAAATTGTGGAACCCAAACAACTACTGAGCTAGGAATAAAGAAGCAGGATAAGATAATTCCTCTGCTATCACATTTTTGAGTGTTACAGTTAGGAGGAAAAAAAGGTCACTCAACTCTAACATATGACAAGTATGTATTACTCAATTATCACTAGAAACACTTCTCATTTCACTGTTTTCTTTCCCTTACAAGGTCTAAACTGGCAAACTTTCCTCCAGCACATTTTGCTCTACAGGATAACTGTGTTTTGTTGATTTCAAGTCATGGGCACTGTGGTCATATGAATGAGGAATAAAGTGCAGTAAATAAACGAGTTCAAGACACAAAGTAAAACACATCTTATATTCCATTCCACCCTGCAATTTGCTGTTCACTTAAGCAGGACCAGATCAAGACAGATTATATTAATTTCTAATGCAGAAAGAAGATCCTAATGTAGAAAGGAAGAAAATAACTTTAAAAAGTTGGCTTTTTTTCCTTCTCTTTAGTATATTGTGCTATTTAGATTGATTAATGAGACCTAATATCAATTTCATTCATGTATCCAGATGATGTCCAGAATTGTCACAAATTTACCCAATGCCTAAGTGATATATTAGGACTTTTATTTCTGATGATATTGAACATGCAGCCAAAAAGTCCTATTGGTCAAATATCTGAGGAGAGTCAAGAGGGCAAGATATTCCAACTAAATGCAGAAATAACTTACTCTTACTTCCCCTTTCCTTCCTCAACAATACTGCAACAAGTAAGCCTGCAAGCAGAAAAGGCATCTCAAAGGGCTTCTTCCCTCTCCATCCTATGCAGGAGCATAAATGTAAGGCAAGACAACAGGGATTCAGGGATACAGCTTTTTAGGTTGAAAACCATTGGAGACTGATGCTGAACTTGCTCTGGAGCTTAATTCATCTTGCCATGGAGGGAAGATAAATATGAGCTCATTTCCTATTGAAGCACACAAAATGTAAAATAAATATTGCCATATATGCAGAGGATTTAATTTCCTGTAACAGCATTCAAGCACCCTCACCAATGTTTACCTCACTACACAAACTCAATTTTATTTTTGAGTAATGGAGTCAGGTGATCAATTTTACAGGATATTCTCCCAATGAGCTGTCAGATATATGCCAAGATATTTCATGTGGCATTACCAAGCTGTTTGCTGGCCTGCCTAAGCTGCAATGCATGAAACACAAGCTTAGGATAACTAGTTCAGCATGGTGCTCCCTACCCAAATACAGACTGCATTAAACCAAAAGTATTGGGGTGTTTACTTAAATACCACATTTCCATGAGCTGGTTTATCTGAAATCTCTAGGAATCACATTTCCATGAGCTGGTTTATCTGAAATCTTGAGGAATCACATTTCCATGAGCTGGTTTATCTGAAATCTTGAGGAAACAATTGGTAACTTTGGCCTACATTCTCCTCCTGCACACACACAGCCCCAGTTTTCCTCTGCATTTGGCAGGATTTGGTATCTCTCAGCTTGTTTCCTGTCCTGAGTGCTCTGCCTGGCCTCCTACAGCAGCCCCCATTCCCCTCCAATGCACAAGACTCAAATGGCCCACAGAGTCTGGAGGAAGCAGAATCTGCTGCTTGTGCAATTAAAGGCTGCCAGAGAAATGGGCAGCTTGGTATCCTTACCACTAGCTCTGCTCAAAAAAAGAAAAAAAAGAAAAAAAAAATCAAAGATGAGGGAGCAAGAAGAGGCTTTTGCTGGATCTTGAGATGAAATGGCAGGTCACAGATCTGAACCACTGCTGCTCTTATCTTCTGTAATCATTCAGCTGCTTTGCACCCGCTCTGCCTCTCTGTAAAATCAAGCTATGTTAAGGAGTGTATTTGGCCCCACACTATTACTTTGTTTCAATTCCTTTCCCAAAGAAAATTTGCTCCAATAGTTTGATATGAATAATTTTTTAAAGAATAGATGACATTAGCTGCTTCCTGCAGATAAGATTTCTGACTTTTAAAGTTCGCTGTTTTCATTCCAATACTTTGATTAAAGGTTTAAAGAGATTCAATTCGGTCATTTTAGCTTCTTTTCTCTGGAAAGTAGTAGAGGCTAGGGTGAAGAAAAAAAGGCTGCAAAAAGAAATTCCTGAAACACGACTGCCATCCCACTTTTCTGTGTTATATATAGTAAAATTTCACTCTCTAGAAAAAAAGTGGGATGATAGCACACTAGGTAACCCACATTCATTCTGTTTGAGTCTTGAGGAGCAGCCTGCACATGGGAAGATACAGGTCACAGTTCAGTTGAAATACTGGAACAGTACTGGTTCAGATCTGGAATCGCCAATAACCTAATATGGAAACTTCTGTCAGGCTTGAACTGTTGGTAGGACAACAGGTAAAGAAAACAAACCTCAAAAAAAAAAAAGCCCTAAAAAAGCTATCACACTGTGAGGGGAAAAATTCAGCACCTTGTCAGGGGAGGGAGAGGAAATATCAGGTTAGGGGGTCAGGTTCTGGGTTGTGCAAAGACAGTTCAGTGTGTCCAGCCCTGGACTACCCCTGTGGGAACAAAGCAATTGCAAAGTGTGCAAAAAAAAATGGCCATTCTTGCCATGAACCCACAGAGAATCCAGAGTGTTTCACATGCATATTACTATTCTGCTTCTTTTCATAGCCTTAAGGGTTGGGTGGCACCTCCCAGTTCCATTTCATATAGCTTCCCTTGTTTCTGAAGTATTAAACTTATCTCTGGTAATAATCAGTGTATGTGGAGTCCATGCATGAGAGCTTGTCCTTAGCAATGTTGGATTTAGCAAAGCCTGCCTTCACACCCGAGCATAAAAACATCTTAGCAAAACTTGCTATAGAGGATAAAGAAGCAGATTGGAATGAAATTATCTTTAAAAGCATCTATTGGAAATACTTTGCTTAAAGTAATGTAAATTGATCTATAAATGTTATTTCACAGCTTGCCAACAATAGCAGATATAATGTGCTCCCCTGTTGGAGTAAGACATAATAGCTGAAATATTTTTTGTTTGTTTGGGTTGGATTTAAAGAGCCAATAACAGCAGCTACTACTTAGTTCTAATGCAGATGTGGTTTTCCTTTCCTTGATCACAATGTTTGTTCCTGCAATGAAAAACAGCTCATCACTTATTTTCACATCAAGTAAATATCTAAATAACCTCTGGCCGACAAATGAAAATTCACTGTGAAACATTAAAAAAATAATACATTTTTAACATTCCACACCAAAGGTTTTTTGGATCTGATATTTTAAACAAACTGTTTTTTGAAAAATTCAAATACCACTGCTATACAAAACAAAAGCATCTTTTGAGAAGCCTATTGTATATAATTTCTTCTACAGCTCCTATCTGTACTTTATTCTTTAAATTTTATTTATTTAACAACTTTAAAGGGTTCAAAAGATGCTGTTTCCTTCCACAGCAAACAAGTTTGTTATCTAGTGGATGGCAAGATACCCTCTACAAATTCATATCCAACATTGTCTGCAGGAAACTGGAGTAATTGCATTTAACCTGAAAATCCTCTTGAATCACTGCCATTCAAGCAGTACCCAAGAAGGTGTCCCTTCATTTGGGAAGTGAGAAACACATGTATATTATGCTTTCTGGTTCAGCTGCTCTAATTCACTATTCCCACACACAACCACCTGTCAGACACTTTCCTCCTCTCTCCAACCCTGCCTACCTCCCTTTCAAGATGTTTTCACTTCAGGTCCTCTTGTTTATCCTTTATCTTATCTGCATATTAAAACAAAACATTTCATTGTATTCCAACTTTGCTACTGCCCCAGCAGCTACATCACTTACTGTTTGTTTGATGTGTGTAACCAACTATTTCACCCCTCTGCTTGCTTTTTTTCTCTTCTGATTCACAAGAGACATAAGATTTCTTAGGCCACCAGGGAAAGGAGAATCCACCAGAGCAAAAGGAAGAGGTTATAAGTATTAGGCAGAGCTGCCACCCTGAGCTTGAAGAATTACCATTGTCCTCCATTGGTGGCATGGACAACTTTTTTTTGTTAGTGTAGCAGTGTACTTAATGTTTAGCTGAGTCTTTAATTTGGCTTAGCAATAAATATTCCTCATTTACATTTTTATGATGAAAAAGCTACATGATCATCAGAGAGGTTTGATTTTTATTCTGGTAACTTCATAATGGATTTTTGCTCTCTTTAAATCCTCTTCACTAAATTGTCTTTTTGTTTCCTTTAAATTCTGTTCAATTTTCACTTAACAATTTCATTGCTAAAAATTTCCTGGATATGTTAGTGTAAATAAGCATTTATATTAAGCCTTAATAGTTACTTAGTTGAGAGTTTCCTCGTATGTTGAACACTGTTTCCAAACTATATTCAGACTTTCCAAGGTCTGCATATTTCATGGGTTTTTTTGGGACAGTCCCTGCTGGTTTGACTCATAGATCTCACACATATCTAACCTTGTAGCTATGTTCTTCTACAGTTCAAACCATTATTCCTAGTGAAGATGTCAAAATCTGCTATCACTGAAGACCTGGCAAAACAGTTGCTTTGATCTGCACATAGATGCCCCTTCTGCACTGCTGTTTTTCACCATTTCTATACCAGACCATGATTTTGCTCTTCGCTGATAAAGACAGCATAGTTTGCTTCTCAGATTGGAGTTTGGCTAAAAGTCTGCCAAAGGATATTCATCCACTCACGTTCTCTGAGAAAACTGCCAGTGATTTTATTCCCATCTGAACTGGTCACTTAGTTGATTATGCTGCATAATGAGTGACAGACCAAGCCACACATTATAAATCGCATTCCCCAGCGACTCAGCATCAAGTCTTTCGGTCTCTTTTCAAAGCTTATAGAAAAAACACCCCCAAAAGCTCCACTCCATCAAGGGTCCCTTTAGGCCAAGATGAAAAGCAGATTCACATTTATCAATCCTTGAACAAGAAAACTATCAATCACTGAAAATACTTAATGCAAACCAGTGAAGAATGTTTGCTGAAGGCAAACAGCACAAAGCTACTCAGGAATACAGGGTAAAGTCAAATAGTGATTGTTTCAGCAGATATGCACAACCTATACATGACACAAAGACACGCTGCCCTTTGCCTACACAAATCAAGATCTATAAATCATGCCAGCACTCACCACAGTTTACCTTTCATCTCAGAAATTACAGCATTCTTGCTGTTTATGGCTTGCAGGGTACAGTGGGATGAAGTTTGTCCTTGTGAATTTAACCATTTCCAGGGTATTTTCAGAGGTCTGGCAGTATCAGTGAGCTGTAAGGAGTGATGGTGTAGTGTTGCATGGTATGCACTGCAATCCTTACTGCTGCAACAGAGCACTTCCCATTTCTGCCTTACCAGCCAGCAAAGGCAGATCTGAGACTGCCTGTTTGCACACAGCAACATATTTCTCTAAAAGAGTTGGCCATGTTGACTCTCACCAGCCAATTTTAATGAGACCAATTTGTACTGAAAAATGGTGCAAAGCAATTACTTAGCACTTGCATTTGTGCAACTGAAACAACTTTTTCAAGAAGGGAATAGAGTCAGTCACCTCTAACAAGGCCTGTGCCCATAACCTAATTTCATTTATTTTGTGAGGTTCCTAAGATGTCCATTATAATGATATTCAGTTTTGTGTTTCAGTTATTTCCTCATTCAAAGAAAGCAGACTTCTATTGACTAAACTGATCTCAGAGCAGGAAACTCAATGTATTACTAGAACAAAGGTCCCCAGACAATTAGCATGAGCCACATTTACTCAGTGAGTCATATACTTCAGTGTCTGCAGTGTCACTGAGGGCTTTGAAATGTGCCCTGACCATACCAGTATTTCAAAGATCCCCTCAAATTCCCACAAATTTTGACAAAGTGAAACTGAGCAACAGACAATCTCCAAGAGACCTTCTGTAAAAAACTCATTTTTGACAATTAAATTATCACAGGAAAAAGATCAGAAAGGGTAGTATTGTGAAACTAATTCATTCAGCCCCAAGGAAAACTAGCAGGGTAACAGACAAATTTCTTTAAGGTTTGGTGTGCTGCAATTGATTGGCTTCAATATCTGGGAGGGTATGTGCAAACTTTGGTTGTGGATTCTCCTACTTCTCTGTGACTTTCCACAGTATCTATTAACTGACATGATAGCATTTCTCCTAGTTGGCAAAACACGTAGAAACTTGATAATCTCCACTTTTTATGATGCCATTAAATTTAGGCAAAATGAGCAAACAGTTATTTGGTACAGAAAGACTTGCTTGTATAAATCTAAACCTGATCCAAACAGCAATGCAATTTTTGAAAGAATTCCAAAGGTTAGATTTACAAAATGTTAACGCACATATGCATGCATATATACACACACACACATATATTAGGAATGATCTTCACTAAAGTGAAGTACAACCATTTTTCCTTGATACTGAGTAAGCAGAAGAGTTTGCTCATGGTCCTTGCTGGTTTGGACCTATCGTCCTCAGCAGATTGGGTTGGAGCAGTCCAGCACACAGATGGGCTGTTCTGACCTCTGCCAAGTGGCTCTGATGTGAATGCACAGCCAGCTAGCTGAGGACCAGAACTACCTCTGATTCCAGTTACATTCCTATCAGAGCTTGAAATGGAGATGCTGGTGTAGCATCAGGAGAGGGGATCCCTTGGTCTGCTGGGGGAGCACAAGATCTCAACTCACCTGCTTGCTGCAAGATCACTGAACAAGAAAAGCATTGGCACATAAAGTTGTTTTTGGTATGTGCCCACCAACATTTATGTTGATTTTTTCCCCTAAATATGAATCACACACACTAACATACACAAAGTAAAGCACAGCTCACCTTCTAGTACTGCATTTTGGGCACAGTTCTCATATACAATTTTCCAAATGAGCTATGGGCATAATTAAAATGCAGCCACATGGCAGCACAGTTTCAAAAGAGAAGCCTATAGTAGTCAAAATGTGGGGAATTATTACTAAAGTGAGAGCAGCTGCATTCATTGGTCTAAAAACTAAAATAAAATGAACTTGTATTACAAATTGTTGGGGAAATATTTAAGATACTTGTTTGCTTGATAAAATGTTGGTAAGTTTGTTTGGTAAAGTGGCAGTATTACAAGACCAGGTTTTGTAGCAGAACTTTCAACCTAGTCCAAATGGGGAAATGCTGAAACTCTCATGAGAGACATTTACTCTTGTGACACCTCCTGCCTAATGTTTAAAAGAGAAAGGACTGAACGGGCTAAAACTAAACATTTGATGATTTGTGTGAATATAGAGAAGCAGAGAGAGAAAAGTGCTACACAGTGGTCATTTGAGTCACTGTTTTCCTCATTATTTGCTCCCCAAGTAGGCCAACCAAAGTGCCAAAGGGGATGCCTAGCAGGAGTGTTTGAAACATCAGCTCCCTGGTGACCTACATATCCTAATGTGGTTACATACTCCACTCGTGTCAATCACTGCAGCTTCTTTCAAATCAGTGCTGCTGTGCTCAGCACTTGTCCCAAGGATTTAGGATTTGTTTTCCTCTTTTGAGCAAAGCCAGTGGCCCCCATTTCTTTTATTATAGTGTGGTAGCAGCTTCAGGTGAGTAAGAATTATGGTGATAGGCACTCATCATGACCAAAGCTATTTCTTACTTGCACCATTGTGCAAATATGAGTAGGATCCAAGGTATATTGAAGGAAACAAGGGGATTGGTCTTAGGCTTCAGCACTGTATCATACATAACCCAGCTTCATTTGTGCAAGCTCTGCAGAGAAAGAGTGAACTCCATACAGGGAGAGGAGGGCAGAAAACAAGAGCCTGAGGCTACTGAAAAGAAGAAGGCAGGCACACAGCCACCTTATACAAATGGCTCATTTAAAAAACAAAAAGTCAGTTTGTCTTATGCTTGATAAGGTATAGGATGAGAAAATTTTCATCTGTCAAAAGTACCTGACCTTTAAGGTGGAAAGTAAGAAAACAGCAGCAAGACAAACAACAAAAATCTTTAGGATTTTGAGCATGATCATAATTAGATGCTTTGTAATTTTCATTGCTGTTAGCTGAAACTACACTTTTGGCCCATTTATCAACTATAGAAGAAATGATCTAATGACTACTGCATTTCCTGAGGGTGTTGCTGGTGACTCCCTCACTGTGCTTCTGCATTACATGTCCACCTCTGCTCTGATGACTGCCAGGCTTCCCCCACAGGGCTCCACTCTGCACCTCCATGGTTCACATGCCTCAAGTCTAAGCTCTCAGTAGAACACTTTCATTTAGAATAACTTTTATAACTGTATGATGGAATAACTGAAAATTGTGCATATATATTATCAAAACATGCAAAGTGCCTCACATAAGAATGTTATTTCATGAAATGCAGGAATTAATCATAAAGGAGAGTTCACTTCAGCAGGCTTGGAACCCCAATCCCAATGAGGGGCACGCTGTGGAGAGGCAGTGAGCCTGGCTCACCAAGAGCTCCCAGCAGGAATTTCCACAGCACCTTGTCAAGTAGCTTGATTGCAACATTTAGGACAAAGGCTATTATTATCTCATTTATTATGTGATTAAGGTTGGGAACATTTCAGGTGCTAGGTTAAGTGACAGCTACATGTTTTCTGCTGCTCCTGTGTTGTCTCCATTTGGGTACTCAGTAATTGAAGCAATATTTACCTGCACTACCTGTTCAACAGCACTATAATGAAACCCATAGACTTAACTGACAGGTACATTTTATGCTAGGAAGCTAAAGGGTTATTAGAAAGTGGTTCATCCTTAAGCTCAGATGATCTGGGAATGAGATAAGTCTTTCACCCATACCGTCTCCCTTTATATCTCTCAGGCATGTCAAAAATATCTAGCTTTTGGATTTTTGCTTCCCCTGCTGGCTGATGTCCAACCTCATTTTTTTCCTGCTTTGTAAAATCTTAATTTCTGACAGTTTTCACAAGCTGCACTTTAGAATTATTCCATCCGTGTAGTGACTTCATCTCAGAAAAGCCAAGATAAACAATTCTAGCTATTTTGAACTTGAACTCTTGATCAGTTCCAGATTTTTGTATATTTCTTAGGAATCTGGTAACATAGTACCATGCATTTTGGCAACCTGCTGTTGTTTCACTCAACAGCAGCAATGCTGTGGTCTCTGGTTTAGAGTTTTCAATCCACATTAAAGCTGCAATGCCTCTGATTACACAGGACTAAAAGCACTCCTGAACTGGCAAAATTTAACAACTACTCCAGTCCCCAGTTAATGTAAAGAAAAATACTTCAAATAACATAATTTATTGAACCATTAATTAGTATTCTACTGACCTTTTCAGAATGCCTAGGACTCATGAAAACAGAGGCTTCTTGAGAACCAAAATGCTAAAACATCCCCCTTAGTTACACTCCAGTGTTGTAATACTCCCTCATGTGTTAATTTGTATATTGAAAAATAAGCAGGACAATGCTGTACCACAAAGCTGGAACAAACAGGTAAGTTCAGGCAATGATGATAACAACACTGAATATCTTTCCAGATGTCAAATGTCAGTATCCTCAGGTGAGGGAATTACCCTATATCCAGCACTCAAAAGAACAAAGAGTCATTGATTTAGTTGCCCAGCATTTAGGAGTCTGAGTTTAGAGTCCATTTTGAAAGAGAAAAGAGGAAAAAGAAATCCAAGGTAAAAACAAATTTCTGTTACACAGTTCACACTCTGAAAGTCTCTGACTTATCTAAATCTGAGAACAGATGCTACCAGCCAAGTAGGACAAAAAAAATCCAACTGATACCAAGTACATTAGTGTAATTTATGCATTCAAAAAACTGATAGACACGCTTCTGAAAGTCTTTAAAGTAGAAGTAATAATGGAGCTAGTCAGCAATTTACAACTAGCAATTAATCATTCTTACAATATTCACAACATTCAGTTTTGTTCTTGTTATTCGAGGAGGTAATGATTAATTGATAAAAGTTTAGCAAGTGCACTAATAGCAGGTGCTCCTAATTGCAAACTCTTAGGGATAATTTGGTCTGAACTACTTTATGCTAATTTGTACAGCATTAGTCATAACAGTCTGTAATTTCACTTTTAGAACAACTTTTTCCTACAGTCACTATAATCTAATTAAGAATTTTATCTAGTTATTTGTATGAGGAACACTGCTGAATTGTAAATGTGGGAGCCTGATTACCATAAAAGATTAAAGAAGAGGTCCTTAAAATATGCCCCCCCCAATTAAAAGCCCTTGCTAATTAGTTTCAGAGAAAACTGTTTTAAAGTACCTTTAATGACATCATTTACCCTAATCTCATGTAGTTTGAAGCCCAATCCCAATACCTATATCCCCCATTTTTTCTGAACTTTCCTTCTAGCAGCAAGTACTTCTCTTGGAGGCCTCAGTGGGAGATGCTGCATTCAGGTACCTGTTGTCCATTTCTGCAGTTGTTGTGCACCTAGAAGTCTAGGTGCCTAGAAGGTAAATGAGCTCAAGCTACCGGGTGAACAAGAGTTAGCAAACAACCAGACAAACAAGCATGTTCTCACAACAGCCAAAGACATGGACAATGGAATTTATTACCCAGTTGCTCTTTGGGGAAACCTGCTATATCAACTCCTATTCTTCTAAAAACATCTCAGCTCCCCATTTATTCCACAAACCATTTAATGTTGTGCTTTTCAAGCAAACTGTGGTGTATGCCAGGATCCAGGAAACCCCTTGATCATGTGACAAGCCCTCATAGATGTGATAACAAGGTAAAATCAAAATACATACTGCAACAAGTCCTTTTCTCCAAAGCCATTTTACATACATAACTCTTCCTATAAAAAAAAAAAAAAGCAAATAGGAACAAATACTGTAATATTCTATGTGGAACATGTAGCTTTTTTGCAAGGCATTTAAATAAGTACTTTGATGTTTCCAGGACCACAGAAATACTCAGGGCTCTTCCATGATACTGGATGAGGTCTTATCTCCCCAAAACCTGTAAACAAGTGATCAGTTCAAACACTTTTAAAAACACTTCCTTCATATATTCAGTTTTCTTACAGAAATCCACATTGTGGATTATCTAACACCTAAAAAGCCATACTTGGTGGGTGCTCTCTACATTACTGGTTGCCCCACTGGTAAACTGATCACACAACACAACTGGAAGCAAGGCACAGCTAACTTCTCCCATCTGCAGCTCTTAGTAACTGGGGAGGTTTGACTTGAAACCAGAAGCAGCTGCCAAACAGATGTTCTTGCTGAGGCATGTAAAACTGTGCGCTGTATGTCTCTGACTAAAATGAGCAGTTGAAATCTGCTAGCTAGTAGTTAAGCCATCATCTTTTACAAGGCTTTGGGAAAGAGAGATGCATTATGGACTTGGTTGTACGCAAGAATTGCTGAGCCTTGTGACTAGGAGGGAAAATTCCCTTTGGGATGCTAAGGAACTTGCCTGTATTTGCATTCACCTAGGTAGTGTCCAATGACTGGAGGATCAGGTGAAAATTACAGGCCCTGAGCTCCTCCCTGACAAGGGTCATGCCATGTGTGCAATATCTAGAATTTAATATCTGAAACCAGTGTTTAGCTTGGAGCCCAGATCTGTCTTTTGTAGAACAGCTTAATAAATATTCTTCTCTTCTGCTGAAGCAGCACTTCAACTTAATGCTTTTTCCCCCTGCATTATGGTTATCAAAATAGATACATGCACAATAGAGACCCATTAGCATCTTGATCAACACAGCAATTGGGCCAGGGAAGAACATGAGAGACTCACATCAGTAGATCGTTGAATTTGCTCTTCCCCTTCACATGCATGCACTTCTCATACCTCACCATTATGGACTGGATTTCAAGTTCAATTGAACTTAAATGATTTATTACTAATGCACTGATATAGGGTAGAAAAATAACTCATTTTTCTCCCTGAGACCTGTCCTTCACATGGCTTGAAAATAATTGTCAACTTGGTGGCTAAAAACCTGAAAGCCAGTGATTAACTTTAAATACCAACATAAGCTCCAATTGCATTATTCTAAAACTTCTTATGCTATAAACATCTCTGTGGCACCCAAGTGCCTTCCAGTAGTGTACAAAGCGACCATGACTAACATCTGTCATGTGTCATTAGTACTCTAATCCCTCAAGGGGAAAAGCATTTGCAGTGAAGTATTTTGTTTTGGTAGGAAATTAAAAGAAAAAAACCCTGCACCCAGCTACACGTTTATCTTCGAGGAACCAAGACCAAGGAGATGTATTTTACACATGGAACAGGGTATGAGATCTCTGAAGGTCCCTAGCTCTTGGGGTAATCTATAACCTGCTTTTACAGCACCCCTTTTGGAAAATCTACTTTCTGTCACTGACCTCTTGATCATAAGGATGCTCCATCAGGTCTGAAGAGAAAGATGTCCAACCCAGAGTTGTCAGTTGCCTTCTAGCAGGCCTGAGCCTAAGCCATAGGTCTCTGAATGTCTGAATAGAAGGACTGAGGAGCTGAAGTTGATTCAATGCCAAGTAATAAGTCAGCAGATTGAAGATAGGCTTGACGTGCTCTGGGAACTCCTGGGGTGAGGAGACTCCTATGCTCTTTGGAGTTTCCAAGACTCACAAGACTTCATGGTGAGGTACTGCTGAGCTTATTACAAGGGCATTTATAAATTCCCCTGCTGGCTGACTGGAATCCCTGCCACCCATCTCTGGTTTACCTTCTCCCATCTGTTGTCCATCACCACTGACTGTGCTGTGCTGCAGTGGCATGGCAGGGTAGTGGGACACCATGTTTGGTCACATGGAAGAAGAGACAAGCAGTGAGTGCAGCCTTCACAGTACTGCCCCAACCAGTGCTCTGCAGGCAGCAGCTGGACAAGAACTGGAATGGAAAGAGTTTGCTCTACTTTGAAGTACGGCCTCTCACCAGTGCCCACCAAGACCACCTCAGACCAGCTGAATTGGTTAAGCTTGGAGAGTGCTCCTCAAAGTCCAGGATTCTTCTAGGACTGCAATATGAAGCCTCAACTACACTAAAATTTGGCCAGGAGTATTTTTTTTAAGAAAATGTCTGAAAACTGGTCTCTGGCTTAGCAATGCAGGCTCAACCTATAACTTTACAGTGACTAATCACTTCATTACATGTAACATTATCTTACAGGACTGTCCTTGAAGACCTGGAGTGATACAACATCATCCATGGCAAGGAGAAAAGCCACCCCAGATGCTTTTTTCCTTTTGCTCCAGACACTCAGGGATTTCCTGGCTGACATCTCCTCAAGAGCAAGAAGAGGGTTTTGATTCATCAACATATTTTTAGTCTGACCTTTAGCTTCCTTCAGCATTGGCTTCAGACAGGAACACAGCAATGCATCAGGCCACTTTTAACCCAGTAGCCAGCCTCAGAACACAGCAGTGGCTTATCTGCCCAAGCTTTAGCACACAGCTGATTTGCCTGTGCTGATATCTTTGCTCACCTAGATATCATGTCTAGAAGAGGTCCCTGAGAATACCCAAGGGTCAGCTCAGCCCACCCTGCTGCAAGGGCTCAAACCTGCTGATGTGCAAGTACAAGAGAGGTCAAAATTCCATTAAAAGCTTGCTCTTGGAGGTTAATGCAAGAAATGGAATGAACCCATTCAAAATCCTAATTTAAGTGCCTGCAAGTTTGTCACATAGACTATTTTAAAGCATGTTTTATATAATAAATACATTGCAAAAGAAAAATGCATACTTTTTGTGTGCTATTATTTGGTATTTTTTACTTAGCTATTTTATCACACATGAACATTTTACAGTTGCACCTGTGGATGGTATATAGTTGCTGTAGTGACAGAAGTACTAAAATACCTTTAAATACCTCCATGGAGACATCTTTTTCCACCTCTTTGGTACAACTGTATTTATAGCAATAGCAGTTGCCAGTTTTTCAAGACCAGTTACTTTGACTTATGATATTTTCCAAATTCCATGAAATGTCCCTTATTTAATATGCTTTACTGTGATATTTTTCCTCTGCCAAATTTTATTGGCGTACAATATATGGATAACAAAGCATAAATATCTTATTCTTAAAACAAAGAAAATCCTGTTCTTGGAATGCAATAATCCTGCAAATTAAGAGCTAAAAAGCAACAATGGTGAGTGTGGACATAACCTCCTCCCCCCTCACAAAGTTTTGGTAGTGACAGACTGATGAAGCCAGGTGCACTACGGAAAGTAACTATTCTTTTTAAAAAGCTGACACTAAAAAAGCTATTTATATTTCTGAGAAGAAAGCTGGAAAAGGATGAGTTTGAGAGCCTGCACAAACCTAGAGCACAGCTGCTAGCAAACAATAACCTACCAACAAAACACTAAACCACCATCAAATACCAATCCTGCCACTCCAGCTGAGTTTGTAAAACATCTCTGCTGCCACTGAAAGCCACAGCTTTCTCAAAATAAAAATGGAAGAGCCAGTGACTCCAGATTATAAGAAACAAACTCTTTCTACTCTATTTTACTCAACTCTGATTGTAATCATATTTATGTACAGCATAATGCAGCTCTGGTTTCAGTTCCCAAATGCCTCATTTTTTAAATGTTCAGTTTTGTAACCGTGGTGTGTAGGACATCAAAACTAAAGAGCTTGCCAAGAATGGGTGGACAGTTCATCCACATCCTCCAGAGTATGCTGTATGTCCCTTTAGGACACTGCACAATGTGCTACATTTATTACCAGCTATATTAACTCATGCCTCACTACTGACATCATACCATACAATGCTGCCCTCTCTCAGTCCCTGCTGCATTTGTAAATCTGCCCTTCAACATCTCCAACACAGCTTCAGCACTGCCTTATCTGAAATCTCAGCTGCATCTTGCCTTTCTGGTTCCTCATCAGGCTCAGGAACTGACTGTTATTACAAGTTCAGGAATGCATGTCCAGTCAGCACACTGGAAGATTCTTGAACTTGGAGCACCAGCAGATGAGTCATTTTATGAGGAAGTCTGGAGAGGGACTTTTTAACAAGAGCATGCTGTAATAGGACAAGGGGGAACAGCTTGAACTGAAGCAAGGTAGATTTAGACCAGGCATTAAGAAGAAATTTTTCCCTGAGAGGGTGGTAAGGCACTGGCACAGGTTCCTCAGAGAAACTGCAGATGCCCATCCCATCCACGGCAGGATTCAAGGCCAGGCTGGACAGGGCATTGAGCAGCCTGGTCTAGTGGAAGGTGTCCAGCCTGTGGTGGTGAGCTGGTGACCAGATGATCCTTAAGGTCCCTTCCAACTCAAATCATTCTATGATTTCAAAGTCTAGTTCTCATTGTCCAGGCTCACTTCTTCATTTACAGATGCCTGTTTCAACTTCTACCTATTTTGATTATTCTAATTTACCTCTAGGTGACCTCTCATTACACAGTAACACCACCTAATTTCTTCATTTTTTTAATCAACTTTCTCCCTGGCTTCTTGGAGTCCACAGCAACACACATACTCAAATTTGCATCTTATTTTCCTGTGAAATCCCAGTCCCACTATCTTTCAATCCTTTGAATGGATGATCAGTTTGGATTAAGTTTCATAAAACATACTGTGCAGAAATAAATGGTGCCACAGGAAAGCTCTTAACATCCAATGATAAAAAAAGAGAATCATAAATATATATACCTGGATACTCCTCATAGTACTATCCTATCCATGTAATAAACATGCTCATAAATAATTACAACAAGAAATAAAAAAAAACCCAAAAACTACCTCTTTCTGGTGGAACTTTTCCTGTTCCAGAAATGCATATTTGGAAAGAATCTGTTTCCTTTGTGCATGACAGCTCACAGACTTGCAGCTCATTGTTGCCATCAAACATGTATAAGACAGTTAAGAGAAAAAGAGAAAAAGAATTGTCAAGGCAAAGATTAGTTAATGAGTTAAACATATTTATAAAGTTTATGCAGAAACTGGACCCATTCCAGAACTACTATATTGCAACATCAGTATCTCACAATATGGACAGGATTCACATGTATTACATTTCCTTAAAGTATGATTTCCTCAAAGTATTATTTAAAATTTATGATTTTTATGCTCATGTGCCATTCTGTTACACTGGTGCTTCAGGTTTGGCACACTGAGGGCAGTTTCCAGTTGTGGAGCACCACTGGGTCACTTTGGTCAGTACTTCTCTGTATCCACCACTGCTGAGTCAGAGTTATGTGACTCCCAGAACAGCCATGGCAATCCAGAGTCACACAAAGCAACATTCCTTGCTGCAACAATTGGGAGCCTCATGTTCTGTGAATTCAAAGAATAAAGATTTCTGAATATCTGACTTGCAAAGGCTTCTCCTGTTAGTATTAGACAAACTTTTAGAAAAGCCCAAGATTTCAAAATGTGGTCAAGAAAAGTACTAAATATTTCCTGACTCACCATGGAAATGAAAGAATTGGCAAAATGTCTTTAGCCCAGAGTGCTGTAAATCAGTATCCTGAGGTTCTGGGCATTTTGGGCTGCAGTTCACACTAACATACCTTACCATGATTTATACTACCTCTGTGTAATGAAAGTAGTTTGGGACAGCTTGATCAGGCCCCCACCATCCTTGCTCACCTCTCTTTCCCTGGTTCCTACTCTCACCAAATAAACACACATCCCAAAACCTCCCTTTCATACACCTAAAACAAACCCTGAAACTCAAACCACTCAGACTAGCTGCCATTACTAACACAAGGGGTTTTTTGATGTAACTCTAATTGTGGTCCATTTTTGTAGCATTTGTGAATGTAGCAGCTCTGTCTTTGGGCTGACACACTGAGATCTACAATGTAATGGGCTTCTTTTAAAAGACTTTGGTTTTACTTAGTGCAGTCAAAAATAATAAAAGAAAGTTCCTTCTGTGAAGAAGATACCGTCCTCAAATCTTCCAACAAGCGCATTAAAAACCCTGTTGTCTGTCCTTGAGACCCTGAAAGGGATCTTCAAGTAAAGAACTGAAAGCATCTTATGAATCCTGTTTTAGAAGAGTCTCTATTTTCCAATTCAGTTTCTGACAAAAATAACCCACTAGTACGATTTCTAAAAATATATTGCATTTGGATAAACTTTGATTGCTACAAAGTTGAAGTAAGAACACTAGATGAGTAGATCCCAATCAGACCCCCAGAACACAGAGCTACTGGAGAATATTAATCGGCCAAGGTTTTTCAAAGAGCAACAGGACTATCTTGCCCCACTGAGAAACTTCACAGAAGATGGTATAACTAAAATACTGCAGTGGGATAAAAATAGTTAATTTTTAGTCTTGGAAAAAAAACCAACCCAAAACTGAACCACCACCAGTACCATAAAAAAACCTCCAAAAAAGCTGAGCTTGAAGCCCCATGACTGTTATTTAGCAGGGTAAATACTTGGATATAGTGCTAAACTTTTCTGTGAAGGAGTCTGAGGATAAAGCTGCCATAAACACATGCCAGACCTATCACTACAGACCCTTTCTTTTACCATCTCATTTGAACCCTGTAATGTTGTTACTAGTATATAGTTAACAGGGAAAAGTCACCAACTAGTTACAAAACTCAGTCTAAAACATCTCATTATTTCTTGCCAGATGCTGAAGATTCTCTTGTCAAGTAAAATTTTGCTATTTCAAACACTGTTTTATCAGACTTAGCAAATCCACAAGAATAAGTAGCCATTCTCTGGGATCATTAGTTGGTTTTTTTGGGTGGTAGGTTTTTGGATTTTCTTAAGTGGCTTTTCCCATCAGCAGTACTCAGAATTGACATCTGACTTCAAAGCAGTTTAAAGACCATTAGGACCACACTGTGACATTGCTGAGTCTAAATTCCAGAACGTATTTGGATGTGCCTATTACACCATATAAGCTCTCTTTCTTCCCATCTCTCAAGTCATTATGCAAACCAGGACCAGCAGAAACAGATGTCTCAAATAAAGGATGAGAGAAGTATAGTCAGTGGGATAAAACTCAAGAGAAGACAACAGATGACATTATTTATAAACAAACTGACATTGTGAGCTGTACAGTGGGGGTGATCAGAAACAATGCTCACTCATTTTTTGATTTTGTCAGACAAGTCAGCAATATTGTTTTACTCAACAAAAAAGTTTGAAGATCTCTGTGGGTGTCAGATAGGTATTAATAACTTATGGGTAAACATCACAGGAAAAAAAATTCTGGCACTCAGCCTCTCTTTTTGCCAGGATAGAAAATGATTGAGCAGATGGTTTGTTCAGAAACTGCAGCCTTTAGGAAGAAGCTTGTTTGTAAAACTGAATATGTTTTGCAACCAACAAAGATGTGGAAATTTTTGTCCTTAGGAAGTTTTCACTGATAACAAGAGGACAGGAAAGTCAGCACACTATTCTGGTTCAAAAGAAGTATCTACTCCAACTTTCTTTTTTTTTTTTTTTCCTCTTAGCAAGTTGTGGCAGTCCAGTGCAACAGACCATAATTAAGCTTCTTGACAGGTTTATAGAAGCCTTGCTCTCAGACAAAAACCGATGTCATCATATTCCTACTGCAGTGATGATGAATATGATTAGCAGGGTTTTTTGCAGATGGGAGAGTTGTTTTCTTTATATGCTACCCCTACCCTTGGCTGCATTTGTGAAGCAATTTCCCAATCTGCCAACCGGTATTTTGTGGTACAGTTCTGCCTTTCAGCCCCTTCCAGCACAGAGATTAAAAAGTCAGCTTAACTAATCAGCTTGTAAAAATGTTATGGGGTTTTGCACACAGATTCATGACTATTTTCTTCATTAAATTCTGAACATGTGTCAGAGGACTGACAAAATCTATATAGGTATATAAAAGTATACATAAAAAATTCATGCAGATGATCATCACTGGATCCCAATATCACCAGGGAAGAAAGTTGCTTGCTAGGACCATAGCCAAGTACCATTGTTCAACTGTTCTGAGCACAGATCACAGCAAAGGCCTAGACACAACCTGTACATCATTGAAAATAAAAAAATACAATTAAAAAAAGGACATTTTATCAGGCACAGATAAGAACAGAAACCAGTGTCCTTTTATGAGTCTCCTGATGAGATAAAGCCTGTCTTTGTGAGAGCTGACCCAATACAGGTCCCCAGGTACTCAGCCCAAATATTACAGGTTTGGGAATTTTCTTTTTTTATACATCTTTTCATACCTCTTACTTATGACTTGAGTTTATCAGAGGCATATGATTGTATTTAGCCAGACACCACACCCAAGAAATCAAGTTGCAGTGAGACACAGGTTGTATTGGCTTGACTTCAGACTCATTAGCTTAGGCTGGGTGCCATAATAAACACTTTTATAGGAATTCCAGTAAATCAGACCATGGAGGAAAAACTTAATTGTTAAGACTATGCAGAGGGTAAACAAAAACAAAAACAATGCCACCAATTTTTAGCTTACAGCTTATCTTGACAACCATAAACCTCTGTTCCATCTGTGAGAGGAGCTTGGCCTTTTCACTGGCAATTGCTGTACCAGGAACCTGTGCCCAGCCTCCATTTATTTGTGCCCCAAACACAATAACAATATTATTCCAGTCAGTTCATCACATTATCCTTACACTGGAAAACAGGAGAGAATTACTTGGAAGACAATTCAAGGATTCCGAGCCAAAAATGGAAAGTTTTTCTCTTTGCTGAGGACAAATGCTACCGTTTTTCACTGTAACTTTAGGTCTTCCACTTCAGTCATGGTTGAAACAGTGCCTGCAGAACAAGGTTGCTTCTATTCTTCTTTGAAATATACAGTGCTGCAGAACTACTGTGTGTTCCCAGAAATAGAACCCAGGCTGAAGGAGGAATTACAAATCCTAATAAAATACCTGAAACCTTTTCTTTTTTTTTCATTCTGTTCTTCAAGAAAAAGATGGTCCCTCCAGAGGGCTTTTTTCTTCTGAACTATAAAACCAACAGAAAAGATGTATAACTGTAGGGAGCTATTAACTGCTGACATGCTTTCCCCCAGCTTTATTCAGAGGGGAAAACACACCCCTCTTTGCCATATTTTGGGGCTGCAGAAGTTTGGATGTCTGGAGCTCTGCCAGCTCACAGCACCTCACACTCCAGCCAGGGCCTGGTGTTTGTGGCAGACCCACGGCCACTCATACCTGTCTTGCCAAGCAGACAGAGCTTCCACCTTCCTTTCTGAAAGCTTGGACTCACAGTGCACTAAAAATGAGCTGAAGTCTGTGCTAAGCTCCCCCTCCTTTATCAGATCTGAGGCTTGGAAGGCAGTGGCCCACAACAGGTGGTAGCTATCCAAAACAGCCAACCATTTGATGGGTCCTCTCCTCCTGGGAAAGGGAATAGAGGAGGAGAGAAAGGGCTACAAGCACAAGAAGGGAAGCATAGAGAGATGCAAGAGAGCAGGCTGGCAATTGGAAGCCTTTTGCTTTGTTGCTTCATAGGTGCATGTTTGCTTTGTGTGATAAGCTTACACAAGAATATTTTGAGACTGGATTCTGCAGTTGGTGGCCTCAGTATGGGGGGGAACTTGGACCATGCCTTGTAAACTCTTATATGATGCCTTGTAAGCTCTTATAAATGTAGGGGCAAATAGAAAGGTACCTGAAAATACTGGGGGCTTAATTTTCAGATGAGGATGTTTTTATGTGCCTCCTTTTCTCTGAACAGAAACAGAGTACCCTGCTAAATTGGAGACTGAGCATTTTACTTCTTTTAAATGAAAGGAGTGGGCAGCAGAAGCATGCTTATAAGAAAGAACAGACAGGATTTGTGATGTTCATAAAGCCAAAAGCTAGGAAATTAGATAAAAGAAAACTATCAGGGTTATATTCTTATGAAGACTGAAACTGAGATTGAGAAGTTCTCTAAGTGAATTATGATTTACTGGATAACAGATACAGAAAAATTTCACTACCACTACCTATAAAACTACATTGGTTTTTTATCAAGTAGCTCTGTTTTAGCCCATCTAGTTGATGAACATTCTTCTCAACTAGCAAATATAAATGACTTATGGGGATAATATTTCAATATATGATGACATTGCTATACCTCGGATTCTTTTAAGATGTGGGTTATTAAATATTAAATATCAAAGCTGTAAATTATTGTAGCAGCTTTATACAACTAAATTAAATTCAAACAAAACCTAATTTCCTTAATCATTGACTGTAATCCTCCAGGAACATATGCTATTAACTCAGCTACAAATGGCATAGAAATTGTATGACTTCAGTTAAATTATTTTATATCAAATTCTAATCCAGGGCAGAGTCTTCAGTAAATCTCCTGCAGGGATTTTAATGCTTCTGCAATCATATTGGCTCTTTACTAGAGAGCTAATCTTTTTATACTCTGGTTTTTTCACTCCTTTATCCATTTCCTTCACACCCTTACTGAGCTATAGCTAGTACCTTCTATCACATATCATATTTTGAAAGATTTGGCTTTCCCCTCTTGCATTTGATCAGCAATAGTTAGGCTTTCACTTAAGACAGAATTGGAAAAGTTTTTTTGTTTCACATTACGACTAAATCATTCCCATTTGTTTCAACATGTATGTTAATTGCCACTTGTGGTGATCTCTTTATAAGGCTGTCATAATTACTCACAGTTTGCAGTCAAGCATTGAGAAAGCAGAACAATTTCCTCTTCTTTAAGAACCCTATGCAAGTAAAACTAAACAGATTTAATTTAAGCAAGAAACTTCCTTAGAGACTCAAGACAATGACTAGATAATAAAGAAACAAACCTTAGAGCCCTAGGAGGTAAAAGACTTGAAAAAACCTCCAGAGATCATCTAGTCAGCCCTCTATCCCAAGTGATCAACTAAACTGCTGTCATCCCTGACAGATGTTTCCCTAATCTGTGCTTAAAAGCCTGCAACTTGGACATCTCCTTACACAATCTATTTCAGTGCTTCACTGTCCTTCCTAGCAGGATATGTCTCCAGACATCTAATTGCATATTTTTTTCCTTTTTTTCCTCTTTAAGCCTTTTACTTCCTTCTCTCTGCTTTAGGACTGGTCGATAGGCTA
This sequence comes from Molothrus aeneus, assembly GCF_037042795.1. Taxonomy (NCBI): domain Eukaryota; kingdom Metazoa; phylum Chordata; class Aves; order Passeriformes; family Icteridae; genus Molothrus; species Molothrus aeneus. Next base: position 6,958,819 of record NC_089653.1, read on the forward strand.
TTCCTAAACACATGGGACTTCCATCTCCCCTAAGTTTTCTTTTCTCTACACTAAATGATGGTACCTTATTCTTTCCTCAGCAGTCTTGTCCATCTCTGGACATTCTATCCTTTCAGCTCTCCCTTGAAAAAGCAATACTAGATTTAGGGTAGTTTAGTGAGGTTTTTTCCAGCACCAAGGAAGGCAGAAGAAATAACTGAAATTTGGCACGTTACAGGTCTGTTTATACATCCCAGCGTGCCTCCTTCACAGCAGAACAACACTGCTGACTCACATTGAATTTATGACCCATTCTCATCCCTGGTGTCTTCCAGCTAATACCCTATAATTATTTCTTTATGAATATCTTCAAAGTCTCTTGAACTGAAGGCAACTAGCCATTACCACCAAATTTCACTGCCTAAAACATCCCATTCTGTAAGCAAAGGAGTAAATTCTGAGACTCTTTGTTCAGAGCTCCCACAAAGAGAAAAAAAACCCACCCTAAACAAGAACAAAAAAACCACTGCGTATTACCACAAAATCTCACAGAACTTTTGTTCTGGAATTCCTCCTCACAGGATTTCCTATGCCCTGCACTCCAGTTCAAACTGGAGTCCCTCCAGGTGCTTGAACGGGGGTCTTGTGATTCTATAAGCACTTCAACCTGACAAGGATGTCACTTTGACTGTCTGAAATGGAATCATTTGTTTAAGTAAGTAATTTCCTACTATAGAAATACTCCTACCCTTCTCCACTGGTTCCTCCCTCACTGAGCCAAGGTAGGGCAGCACTTCAGCTAAGGCCCTCCTAAGCACACAAGACGGACATTGGCAGGTTTCAGCTCTGCATCTACCTGCCAGTGTGACCCTCCATCACTGCTGACTCGTATTCAGCTAGAGAACCACCTCCAACCCTAGTTTGTTTTTGGGAACTGGTGCAATTCCACATTTCTGACAGCTATGGAGTCTGCTTAGTGAAATTAAGTGACTTGGCCTAAAGGCAGGAATTATTCAATGTAAGCACAGAGATCCTGTGGCACAGTGTTTAAAGTGCCAGATTCCCTATTCCTGCAAAAAGAAGGTCACTGGTGCTGGGGGCACAGTAAGGTTTAACATTTCCCAAATGCATCAAACATGCTGCAATTGGCTGTTGTGTGGCAGAGATGTGTGGCAGATCTTGCCAAGGTGTCTTGGATGAAAATCCCACACAGTGTGATGCATGTTCACACCACTGTGTCCAGGCTTTGCCAGAGCACAGCAGCTCCTGCAAACATTAACTCTCAAGCGTTCCCAGACACAGAACAGAGTTTCCAGAAAAAAAAAGAGACAGAAAGAAGGAAAAAAGGTAGGGAAAAGGATATATCATTAGTAGAGCACTCTGTACAGACAGACACAAGTCTTGCTTTCATCTTGGATCCAACCAACACTACAACCCACTCTGGATCAATTTCTTCAGATGTCAGAAAGTCTCTACTAATGCAGCCATTTCAGGTCAGAGCAAAGGTCCTTCTAATTCCAGTGTCTGCATCCAGCCTTAGACCTAACTCCATCCTCAGGGAAAGAGTACAAATCCAAGGTAAACAAAGTTTCTCCCTCAAGAATTCTCTAGCCCATGATCAACTAGCCAGACAAGTCTAAGATGCAGATGGAACTATGCATATGCAGTAGAAACCATGAAAGAATTTAAATGACAGAACACTAGCACATACAGAGCCATAGAGGGAAAAAAAATCCTAAAAAAACCCCTTCTATAAGGTTCTGTGCAGGAGCCAGTTCTTTCCCACACTACAGTGTACATCTGTACTCATGCTGCGACCCCACTCCCCCCAGCAATAGCACCCCTGAGGGGTTCTGTGCCACCTGGCTGTCCACTGACCAAACAACTCCCTGGAAGATTTCCTAGTCACAATATGTTTGAACAGATAACAGACATTTTAATTACCATGTTTTATTGCTAATTGTCCCTCACACTCCTTCAGCCAGCCTTATCATGTTTGTCCATGCTAGAGTTCATAATTTTTTAAGTTTTCTTCAGCTGGACAGCATTTCAACTTTTTGAAGGATGCCTTCTTGCTCCTGCAATCTCACTTACCCTGCAAATGCTGGCTTCTTCTCACTCTTTCTCAAGTTTCCCTTGATGCACAGTTATTATCTCTGCACTTCCCATGTGATTTACAGAAGTAATATCCACACTCCCTGCAAAGAGTTAGGTGTTCCATCTGTCTTATTTTCAACATGCCTGCTGATCTGTGTCTAGTTTTCCTTTTTGAAGCTGAGCAGAGCAATGGTAGAGAGCTCTGGCTTGCCTTACTCCTGCAAGGATGCCAAATCTAAGCACATTAAGATCCCCCTTTCAGAGGACGTCTTCAGCTATTACTCCCTACATCATATCCCATAAACCACTCAGGATTCAAGTCAAGCACTGACTTCATGGGTTCTTGAACCAGCTGCTCCACAAAACAGCCCCTGAAACATCTAAAAATGTACTCTGTCAAGTCTGGATGCAATATTTGCCTCTTCTAGGCCAAAGAAATGAAGCTGTCCATGAGTACTTCCCCCTCTACTCAGGCTGTTGTGCTGCCATCATGGTCCACCACTGAGTAGGCAGAGTCAATATTGTATCTTCTTCCTGCTTAAGTTTGGGACTTTCACTGATTGAAGTTTGGGCTGTTCATTGATGAAATTACCTTGTTAAACAGTTCAGCTCCCACATGTCTTCAATATGCAGAATTACTTAGCTCTCAGCAAAGCTCTCTGCATCCTTCCTGAGCACAGTATCATGAGAATGTTGCACTGATCATCTTTCCAAGTTTTCTGACATCTGTCTGCCCTGGAAGGACCTCCATGAACAATAGGACATACCAGCTCTCCAAGTCATTTGACATTAAGCACTCCCACAAAGGAATATCTTGTTTAAACAATCTCTTCAATCTGTCTGCTCCAAGTTTCCTCTTTAACTACATTTGACCTTAACGCCAGCGGAAGGGCTGTGAACCAGCAGCACCCAAGGCACGATATGGCAGTGACTACTGGCAGAGATTATCTATAGTAGGTCCTTGACTTAAATTCATTTTCCTCTGAGCGTGAGGAGCTTGAATTTGTTCTTTCAAAAAGGCATGCCACACAGTCCATTTATTTATTCAGGCATTTCCCAAGCGAGCCATCTCTGCTGTGGAATGGACTTTTGTTTTCCTTTTTTTTTCTGGGCAGGGTTCAAGTAAAGTAGTCTTCCCTTATCCCCCACCCCCAAGGATATCAGCTGGCCAGCACCAGCACTTCATAAAGGAAGACGCTTGGCTTTGCAGTAAAGAAAATTTGGATCTTAGCAATTGAGGAAAAATACCTTCTTAGAAAGGTCAAAACTCTGAGAAGAATATCATCTTGTGTTTGAATAGAAGAGGATTGTTTAAAATTAATTTAGGAAATTAGGAACTCTGCAACACCACAGTATAACATGGACTTGATTCTTCACTTGCATTTTACAGTTGGCTATCTCAATTTAAGGGCTTTGGCAGTAAATTAACACAAAACTGGAACAACACAGTGGCAATTTCGATCAAGAAGATATTTCTCTTTGGTAGAGAAAAGTGTAAATTCTGATACAATTTATAATCTCTATGAGAAACACTAAGGAAATTTTAAAACAAATTCTGTACTTCATACACTTTGTATCCCACGGGATACAAAAAGTCTGTCTAGAGGTAACTGACCTAACAGTCAAACTTTAGTGCATTTTTTGTATATGCCTCTGTTGACCAATTCAGTAAAATTAGTGTTAGCCCAGATTTCATCCCTGTTTCTGGAGTTCTGCACCTGGCCTGCTTCTTAGTCCTGAAGCAGGGCGTAGATCATACAATAGAGTGGTTTGACTAGATTTCAGATTCTGACTTCTGCTGCACAAGGGATTCCAGTGAACTAAGCATACAAGTTCTGCTTTCTCTATTGCAATATTCAACGATTTTAAAAGCTCCCAAACATGAATTCTCTTTCAGGGAGAGCAGAAAGAGGGGTTTGGTTTGCACTCTCAGAAATGCAGTGGAGCTTTCAGCAAAGTGCCTTTCATTGTGTCTTTGCTGGAGATGCACGAGGCGAGAGCAGCAAGTGGGGCTGCACAGCGATGGTAACTGGGCGAGAGGGGAAACCTCGCCGTGCTTGGTCCTTGAGCGATGATAGAGGAGACAGAAACAACGGTCCCCACCCCTGCCTTGGGCCGGCCAGGGCTGTTCCGAGCCTGCAAACCACTGCAGCATGGAAGCGTGTCTTTTTTTTTTTTTTTTTTTTTTTTCCTTCAAAAAGTTTTCAGGAAGTCTGGGGGAGGGGCGATGCTGTTTCTTTTTTGTTATAATGGGCCCCTTTGTGGAGATGGAGGAGGAGAAGCGATCTGTGTGCCGGCGAGGCGCAGGCTCCCCGCTGCCTGCCAAGGTAACTCGCCAGGGCTCCTAAAAGCGGCGGGGCCCCGCGGTGCGGGGAAGGGAGGGCGGGCTGCGGCATGGAGCTGATGGTGCTGCTCAATGCCCTGGTCACTCGCCTGCTCTTCGTGCTGCACTCGCTCATCGGGGTTTGGAGAGTGACCGCCGTGAAGAAGGAGCCCAAGTACTGGCTGCTGGCACTGCTCAATCTTCTCCTGTGCCTGGAGACAGGGCTCACCCTCAAGTTTAAGCAAGGCAGAGGCTACAAATGGTGAGCATATTCCGCCGGAGCCCCTCTTGCTTCTTTGCATGTTCCTTGCTGCAGATGCGAAGCTGCCCCCCGAGAGCAGGGGCTGCCCTGTCCCGGCGCTGCCAGGCGCTCAGGGATCGCGTTTGCTCTCCGGCTGCTCCCAGCAGCCAGGGGTGGAAAGCTGGTAGAGTTTGGCTAGTCCACTGCCAGACAGAGGGCTTGCAGGAGGGGCAATGGTACAGCAGACTACGCGGGAGGCACTCTGTGCGGCTGTGTGTGTCTCTTGCTAGAGTCAGGAGGTGGATGCTGTGGGGCTGCAGCGGGCTGGGGGCACCGGCGCACCTCCTGAGCCCGGCAGGGGCACAGGGTGCGGAGGGACCCTGCAAATGCCCTGCATTTACACCCATCCTGCCGTGCCCTGCATTGCACCTCCTGCCCTAGGACTGTATGCCCCTGCTCTCCTCCGTGCAACAGTGCTAACACCACGCTACTGCATGAACCTAAACTTTGTAAAAAAATAAAAGATGAGTAGCAACTCTTTTGATACAGCAAGAGTGGCTTAACTATTTGGATGTGAGAGGCTATTCCAGAGAAGAACTTTCATGCGTGAAAGGCTGCCCGAGAAATGAACAAAAAAGTTAGTCATAGCAGAGCTTGGCCAAGCACATGGGGTTTTACATGCATCTAAAGAATTACTGCTGTCATCTACAGCTCATCAGCGCTCAGGCAGCCAAAACAAAATGCTCTGTGAAAAGGAGGCGGTCACGTAACTAATTCTCAAGATTTCACTAGGACCTTTTATTGTTAAAAACTCAAACTGCAGGCAGGCCTTCAGACATATCCAGTACTAGAGAGCCCTGGAGTATTTCCATGTTCTTAAAATCCTGCCCATTGCAACCTGTGAAAGTCATTATAACAGAAGGAGTGTTGTGTGACAATTCACGCAAGAGTTCCATGCTCTAAATTTAAATGCAATAAAAGCGGTGATAAAGTCTGGGACACTGGAAAATTGAACAACACCAGAGCCTCAAATGCAGTTATGAGACAGGCAGATTGAACAGCACCAATTATTTTGGGAGAGGAGGCAGCAGCAGAATCTTCATGAAGCAACACTTGCAATGGAGCTTTTAAAAAATCCAAACAAAAATAGGAACCAAAAGCACATCCATGTTAGATGCATACGTAGAAGAGTGGGCTAAATTTATCTATAAGAAAATTTTGAAAATGGATGTGGTCCAACACTTCAAGCAGCAAAATAAAAGTACATATATAGGTGAGACCTGTAGACAAATGGTCAGCATCTATTTCCATCAGGGTAATTTTCTGCTCCAGTGGAAAACAGTCACAGAACAAACATCATCAGCATTTGTAGAAACAATTCCACAGACAATCACCAATCCAGGCAAGGGGCAGACTATGCAGCAGGACTCCTGCCTCCAACACCCTCATATTCTCTGTTCATTATTGACAGAGGACTGTTACTGATTACACCAGCATAAAACATTTAATGGCACATGTGGAGAAAAAGTCTTCTTGTGAGCCTGGCCATGTAATACTTCCTCTAGATTGCTCCTTCTGAAAGAAAGGCAGGGTTAAAGCCCCTGAAGTCTCTTGGCCTGATGTGGTATCATTAGCTCAGTATTGCTACCTGCCAGCTGGATGGATTTTTTGTGTGCTGAAGTCCTACAGGAAATACTGTAAAATGTTAGTTCTTCCATTCAAATGAGAGGTGTGTTCTCTCCCAAAATAACCAGGCTAAAAACCCACACAATCACTAGCCTTTTTTTTTTTTAGGGGAAAAAAAAGCTAACAACAACAACAAAACTCACTGTCAAAACAAACAACACCCCCTCAACCTGAAAAACAAAAAAACACAATTAAAACCCAAACTATCTTAGAAGGGATAGTTTGAAACATTCCAGAGCAGCTCAGCAACCCAGTAATTTCCCTAAGCACCAGGATATTTTGTTTTCCTCAGTACTTAATCTTCACTGGAAAAGTCATGATTACCAAAATAAAGGTACGTTCAACATAGAGACAAACAGTAAATGCAACGACATTTGGCCAAAATGTTGCTGCAGTTGCATACTTATAAGCAGTTTAAATTCATTGCAGAATGTGCCAGTGACAGAATAGAAGGAAGCAAGCAAATGTCCCGAGCTGGACCCCACTGCCAAGCCTCAGGGCATTGCATCAATGCCCAGTCCATACTGTAGCATGCAGAGCTAGATACAAAATTTGTGGCATTGCACCTCATTCCTACTGTATGCAGAAGTACAGAATTACCAAAAAAACCCACCTCAATCAAATGTCATGTGTTTAACAAGAAAACAGCAGCAACTCACTCTCACAAGCATCACTACTTGTAGGAGTCATGAAATCTCTCCATTACTTCTGAATAAACCCAGCTAAAGAAGCTGAAGATAACAAAGCTTCATCAACATCCGTTATTGTGCTGGTTTTAGTTGAATAAATGATTTTTGTGGGTGCGCTGGCATTTGGCCAGCACCAACCCATCACAGTTATATAGAAGACTAGCAAAGAGAAAAGAACTAGAGAATTCTACCACTGCTAGCACAAGTGGGGAAACAAGGCCAAGATCCATTTCCATAAACCCATTTTAAATGCACAGCCTGCAACTAAAAGATCTACTGAAGCAGTGCTTGTTTTAGGCAAACTGATGCTATTTCTACCTTTCCTGTGTCAATGCACAGGATTGTGAGTAACCTTTATCTCAGCATCACTCAGTGAAGTGACTCAATGTATTAATTCACTCTTCATGAAATCAGAAAGAGCATGTTAGCTACAAGCTTTTTAAATACAGAAAATGCTGTGATAGAAATACCAACAGCAAAGTGCCTTTGGTCAGTTCTTAAAAAAGAAATTTTTAATAAATTTCCATATATGACCTTAAATGGATGTACAGATAAACCTATTATTTATAATACTCACACAGCACAAGCAATCCAGCAAGAATAGCAATTCTTATTGACAATTACCCTATTTCTTAATATCCCATATAGTAAAGGCACAAGATACCACATATCCAAACATTATCTGCATTGGAAAGTATTTATGATGTATCATAATACCAAGATATCTTTTCTTTTCCTTCACAGGTTTTCACCAGCAATATTTTTATATCTGATTTGCATAGTACCATCACTATGGCTACTAGAAATTCATCATGGGACTCAGGTATTTAATATGAGACAAGATAGACTTGTTTGAAATGGATGCATTATTTGATGGGTTGGCTTCAAGCATGCAGACAGAAGTCTGCTAAGTCTTGTTCCAGTTCTCTCTTTCATATTGGTGGGTGTCCCAGTCTAGCTACAGCTATATTATGACTATTGTGCACTTCCTAATTATCAGATAATGAGCCTCTTTCCTAGCTAAAAATGAGACCATTTATTTGTATTTATCTGAGGAACTGAGGACTACAAGTTTGAAAAACACAGCCTTTCACCCCCAGGTTACCAGCATGAATCTTGCTCAGTAGGGTAAAAGAACTACGTTGCTTTAGAGGCCTTTGCAAAATAAAGTGAGTTTCACAGTGTTTAAAAGCAAATGCCACAACTTCAAGCAAGTTAAAATTGAGACAGGTATCAGTGAAAGGGGTCTTAAACTCGGGTTACCTCATGTTTGCTGCAACATAGGAGAACACACAGATTGTTACCACAGCTGGAAATATGTCTGAAAAGGTTTATATCCTTCCTTTCTTTGTGCCACATAATAATCTAGGAGGGGGGGAGCTGGATTCCAATTCAGGACTAAAGCACATGGTAAAATTTTTAAGGGCAAGTGTTCTGGGGTCAGTTAGGGCCAGAACAGAGCCACTTGATCCAACAGGTCTCCCTGAGTCAAGCTCATGCAGGTTAGTTTCAAGTCCCTATAGCACTTCCATGCAGTGAAAAGGAAATTTTGTCAGTGCCCATATTTGCACATATGCAGTGTCCTACATCCATAGCAGTAAAGGTTCTGATTGGAACAAGAACAAAAAGTAACAGAAGAAAATACATAAATTAGACTAAGAAGACCTAGTGCCTCATTTTCTCCTTTGAAACATTGTTAGAGTCCACAGAAGCATAATCAAATATTCAAAATTGTGTTTACACTAAAAATGCCTCAGGCTTTTTCTAAATACAGCAGCAGGAATTTATTGTCTTCTTGTTTTCCCAAATCTCCTTAAACAGTCATAGACAGGTAATGTGGATATTGAGAACATTTGTCATAGTTAAATCTGGTCCAAGAAACAGGCTAATTCTGTAGTCAAAGGCAGCAGTTTATTTCCCAAAATGATGTTAGAACATGGCATACTTTGTTCTTATTGATATACTGCTATGGTGAATTAAAGAGGGAGTATATCAAGTTAACAGCTTAGTTTCTACCTGGAGAGATAGGATAGAGAGTTCTGGAAACACACAATCTAACAGATTCAAAAACAATAGCTCCAGAAGGGGAGCAGCTTTCCTAACAATTAATCTCAAACACAGAACTCAGACTAGCACTACTCTCCATACTGATGTATTCCTGGGATTTCATTATTTAAATGCAAACAGAATGGGTAATTATGTGGTCACTAGATCCACACTTTTAATATGTACACTATGAAAACAGTGTGTGGTCTTTAAGGCAGTAGAACTTTGATCTTGTGTTGAATCTTTACCAGGAAGCATCAGCTGCTCGTGTCACTGCTGTTATTTAAAGCAGGTGCTAATAGGCAGTCTCTCTTCCTGAAGACAGAGGCAATTCTGCCTCTGTGTACTGCAGAACTGGACATATAATGCCATTCATATATCAAAGGTGAAATACTGACTGCATAGAAACTACTGCTTTGTGGTAATGTATTTGGGGATGAAATATATGTTTAGGAAAGATGATAAAGTCAATTGAACTGTACAGAGTGAAAAAAATTGCTGTCTGCTCTCAAGGAAATTGAAACCATTTAATCCATTAAAAAACCCAAACATTCTTCCATAATAATATTCAGGATCTCAGGGCTCTGTTACCTTTGCAAATTCCTGGTGTGCCACTGCCACAGAAAGCAGTAACTGAGCATCTTTTGCAGGGCTTACCCAACTACCAGGGCTCTAGCTGATGCAGGCTTCCAGTCAGGAATAAGACAGACACTGGGTAAACCTTGTAATTATTTTTAACCACCTTAGCTTGAACACTTTGGGGATGTATTGAATATCACTGTCCATTCCCTCAGCCTCATTCTGAGGTGGGATTCTCTTACCAGCTAAAACTATACCATAATGAGCTCCTCAAAGTGATCTTATATCTTTCACCATTCCTTCCTTCCCATACCCTTTATATTCATCAATTTGGAAAACAACTTCGATGATCTTTTTTCATGTTTTACATTTCAGCTTCGCTGTATGAGCAAAATGAAGCAGTCAGGAGTGCTTTGAATTTCTGACATCACATGTGTTTCCATAGTGACAGCCACACTGTTTGCAGCAAAGCACAGACAGCAAGCCAGGTACCTGTTGCTTGGCAGAGGGCCTGCTCCAGGAAAGGGCTGGACTCTTTCAAAATGTCCTCAGATTGACAGCCTCTGTGCACATTAATAGGTTGAGGGTACTCCACCCTAATATTCAAGTGTCAATTTTACACCCCAATGCTGGCTCCATTATGAAAAGTTTTACCTAACCTCAGTTTTATATGAAAATAATAGATTGTGAAAAAGGTGCAAATAGAAATTGGCTGAATTAGATTGGTGTTTTAGGTGTCCCCCATGCACTGGCAGTCAGTTTCTCTGCAGGCCATGCTCTGGGACATCACCATGTCATGCAACAGCATTTCCATTTTGATTAGATGGCTTATGAATCAGTAAGTTTCATCTCAGAAGAAACGAAAGAAAGTAAACAAAGTCAGAGTTGATACAAAATGTGTACAGCCTCTTCCTTTTATCTTTGCATAGAAAAAACCTGAAAACAAAAACATTTTTATTTTGCTTGGTAAAAAGTCAACATTTAGGACTTACTGGGGTCTAATAATAAAAAGGCAAATCATGCTTATTAAATGCCCATGAAACAGTAAAACAGTATTCACTTGCTTCTTGTCACATTCCCATTTAGTCACTGCACATCCATAACTCAATAAGTAAATATGCCTGGCACCAACAGTCCTATTTACATGCATATACATGATGTAAATAAAGGCTCTTCTCCAGATTTTCAAAGATCATTTCACAATCACCACTTATTAAATATTCAGAGAAGAGCAAACCCAAACAAGATATGAACATACTTAAATGAAAAAAACCAGAAGCCTACTTTAAAAAAAACAAAACCAGGAGATTTCCATTTCCTTCCTAGAAGCAACTGAGAAGAGCTGTGGACTGGCTCTGAGCTTGCCAATCAGTCCAAGATCACTAAGTCTTGCTCTGAAATAGTAACCCACCTCTCAGCTGAAAGTACTCACAAAAATGACATACAAGGAAAGACACCTACCAAAGACAGCAATAATGTGAATTAATTTTCTTAGAGGTACTTCCTGCACCTTTGTGCCACTAGAACAAGAGAAAAAGAGCTCCCCTGCAAGCCATGGCATGGTTTCTTCTGCCTCCTTCTAGTGGTCAAGCTGCTGAGTCCTGCAGCTCCTCAGCCTTGGATGTGAAGTTCTGTGCAGGTTCATGGCTGCTTTCCTATTACCATGCCAGAGCAGGCAAGGGGCCAGAGGGGTGAGCTTAAATGCAGACTTAATGACAAATCAAAGGCTGCCAGAGTCAGCCTTCCTCCTCCTGCACAGGTTAGTCATCCCTTTGCTCTACCCAGGCTACTTGTTGATCTTCACTTAGTATTCTGGGGTGGTTAGGACAGTTATGCAGTATTTTTAAGTTGTGGTCACCTCAGGTGTGTCACACAGCCAGTGGAAGTATTTCAGCCTGACTTTGACCTTGGGATGGGTCTCCCTAGACTTAAGGGTTTTTCTGTAGGCAGCAGATACAGATGCCTCTCCAGAGCACCAATTAAGTTACATTTCCAAAGTATCCTCTGAACAAGCCATTCCCTCTCTCTCCTCTAGTTGAAGGCCAAACCCAGGGAGATTAGCCCTACAAGGCTGTAGCCAGGCAGAGAGTACCAGCCCCTCCATCTCACTGTTTCCATGCCCAGAACTTTAGACTAAATGGAAACATCATCTTCCCCACATCTGTGTGTCAATCTTTCAAGACTCTCACACCCACTGTTCAAATAAAACAAGCATTCAGCTTAAGACTCTTTACCGCCAACTCTAAAAGCAACAAGCACTGACATTTTTTCCAGTTTTTTCCAGGCACAGGAAATTTATCTGCCATAAGGTCAGACAAGAGGCAGCATTTACCCAGCTACTGAACAACATCAGAGACCAAGCAAAGTATCAAAGTAGAATCTGAAATTTCCTGAAAAACATTGCTCTGATATTGGCAGGCTTTATGCTGAACACAACTACTCAGTATGCTCTCAAACACATTCCAATTGTTACAGAAAATCAATCCCCATGCAATAAAATGGTGGGGGGCCCAATGGAGAAATGCAAATCATCTGCAATTCTCTGGCAAAAATAGGACAGGATAAAAGTCTTTAGTAACAGCATGGTTTGATTTTCTAATTATCCTCTTTTTATTACAATGGAGAGAGATGTTATGGATTGTTATGAAGACAGATTTTGGAGCCGTGCCGCCCAGCTGCTCCTGGGCCAACTTTGGGTGTGAAGGTAGAAAGGCAGGACAGTGCTGCAGAGAGAACATAGTCCCACCACTGGATTACTGTAGTTGGAGTAATAGTATGTTTCAGCCAACACTCAATTTCCCAGATCATCATGTACTTGCAGGAAGTAAAAATAGCCTTTATTCTATTTCAAAGGGATAGGCAACAATACAGGTCTAGTTCTTTTAAATACTCCTTTATTTCACCTCTCACCCTATGAATTTCCATACAAAATAAGGCACACCAGGGGCAGGAGAGGTGGAGGATGCAACCCAAATATCCTACCTCATTTTCAGCCTTGAGGGAAGTCATACAGAAAAATGAAAGTGACATTTTCAGAGAACTTTTTCTGGATAGTAGAAAACAGAAGCAGATATTTTGAGAACAAGTTTTTGTTGAAGGCCACTCCATTGGCCTTTGAATTTGCATTCTCTTCTGCAGTACAACCCTGTATTTTCTTAGGAACATACCAACATATCACTCTTGTCCTCATGAGAGGAATTCCTCCCTTCTGAAGAAGATCTGATGTTTGCAAAGGTCCTCACTCTTAATTGCATTAAGAGTGAGGACCTTTGCAAACATCAGATACCCTCTGCAGTTCAGCAAAACAGGATACAGCCATAGAGCACATCTGCTCCTGGGTGGGATGTTTACACATGTGTCATGTTTTTGTTCACAACAGTACTGTGGCAATGAGCCTGGGGCTGTTCAGGTCAATGTCAGCAATCAAGACTTCAATCAATCCAGAGAGAGCAGTCATGGAAGTGAGGGAACAGATCACCACATCATTCAGACGGTAGGGCACCTTTTCCTGTTTCTGGTAGAGATCTTATGACAATTAGAGATAAGCACCTTGTGAGTAAAACAAAATAACAAAACAAAAAACCAAACAAAAAAAGGTAAAAACCCAGAGCATGTATATTATCTATATTTGTAATTTAGAAAAACACATTTTGAAAATACAGCATGCTGCATACTAACTATTGTTGCTAAAACCAGTCTCTGTGTAAAGAAGAGGCGGCCCTACCATTCTCTTGCAAATCTCAGTAACTGGATTTAGAAAGTGCCTGGGTAACAAGTCTGCAAAGCACAACGCTCAATTGAAAAATGAGGATAGGAGGAGTAGTACACAGAGAAAGATTTGATATTCATTATCCAAAGTTTGTATTAGAGTGCCTTTATAAACCAGGCCTGCGAGATGGAAATTGTTCTCATACAATGTGAAAGAGAACAAAAGCAGGCTCAAAGACAAATACAGTCTCTGACAGTATGTCTAACATCAGTCTCCTGAAGTTACAGTACATTATTGTTGTCTTTTAAACAGGCTAAAGTCTTTGTCAATCAGCTCTCCACAATCTGTGAGACTGTATGGACCCTGGCCCTCCACCAGACTTTTCTACTGCTACTAGTAGTTGGGAGATGGCTTCTCCCCATTGGAGTTGAAATCACCCGGGATCAATTGTCTCAGCTGCTTCTCATGTTTGTAGGAACAGCAGCAGATATACTTGAATTTGCTAGTGAGACCTTGGACATTGAGGATGTTCGGTAAGGATGTTTTGCTGATGATATTTGTGTAATGTGCAGTGTTCAGACTGGTAAAACTGTTTCCCATAGAAAGCAGAAGGCTGCATTCAAGGCCTCTGTGTGCCTGCTCTTGCCTTTCCCCCTGTGAAAGTCCTGTGAGCTTTGTTGGGGACTACTCATGTGTTGCCAGCAGAGAAGCATGTCACATCATCACAATGAAAGGGTTCAGGGAGCCAAATGAGCAGCCTGACTGCCAGGAGCTCTTACAGCTACAGAACCTGAAGCACTGGATACGCAATAAGCCTCCTTCAGGTTAATGAATTGTTTCAGATGGGCAAGGAAGCAACTAGAGCTGGCTTAAGTGATTCATTATCCAAGTTGCTTCTTTGGTTATCTCATGTGTACTTCATGGTAGAGTGACAAAGTGTTCAAAGATAAGAAGAAAGGGAATGGCACAGTCTGGTGTGAATTTTCAACACTGATCTCTCCCAGAGAAAGTAAGCTCACCTCCCCCTCACACTGCTGAGAGATGAGCTGTGAACATCCATCATAAGGAAAGAGTCACAGAAAAGGTTCATCCTCTCTAACAAATACTATTTTATTTTTTTGTAAATATCACAGCAAGGCTTTTAGAGCAGAAAAAGAGTCCTTCCCACTTGGCAAAGAAGCTTCAGGCTTGCAAGGAATGTGTAATCACTACAAGGGTAAAGATATCCCCTCTGAGCCACAGAGTCTATCCTCATATGCTTATTATTGTAACATTAGCTTCAGATATTTAGTGTAATTACACAGCTGGAACATGTAAGCCTTAACAGCAAAAATACCATACAAAAAGGTGCTTCTGTTTTCCTTAGTGTTGCATTGTAAAAGCACATAAATAAACCAATCACTGTTTCACTCAGCTACCCTTTAAATGATTAAAAACACTACAGGAAGCTTTTTTGTGATCTCATAAGGAAACTGCATCTTCATTGTTACCACTTTTCCCCCTCCCATAGGAAGAATTACGCTCTCATAAATGCAATTCTTGCTGTATGGACCTGGAGTATGTTACAGTTTCCACTTGATCTTGCAGGTTAGTACTTGCACACAAACAAGAAAAGAGAAAAAATGCCCTTAAGTTTTCGTTGGTACATCTTGTGGTTGTGCACACACTACATACAGGCTGTACTAAGGACTTCTGGTGGAGAGGAATTCATATACAACAGCTTTTGAAGAAAGCTCATTGTGGTTTCTTTTGAGGAAATACTTGTTTCTGGCTAACCTCTGATCTCTCTCATTGAGCTGTCTACTTTCAGGAAAAGGAAGAAATGATTGCACTATTGTGTTGTTCCAGTTGCCTGTTACTGCCTTAAACTTCACTATGTGAGCTCTCATGTTAGAGCTGGTCTATTATGCCTCAAATCTGGATAGGTCCTAGACCCTACAGAGAGGCAGGCACTTGTGAACCACAGAATAGCACAGCCAAAAGCACAGGAGAAATTACCTATTCGCTAGAGACCTAAAGGACCATATTATGTTGAGACTGTATGATGTTATCTTCATCTAAAAGGGCCAGCTATTCAGCCAGCTCAGGGCTGTGTTTGTTCCTGGGCAGAAAAGGCTTCTCCCTGTCCAAAAAGAACAATGAAAGTTGTCTGGAGCATCATCTGTTCCAACCATTTTGGCCTCCAATCACAACAAGTTTGCAACAACTATAGCAGTCCAAAAATGCATTATCCTCAGTACCATCTATACAAAATAGATTTCTAGGCTAACACACTGACTAGAACAATAAATTTAAAATTCCTGAAAGATTATTTTGTTCATTAGTCTTTTCTACATGGATGCTGCTAGGCTTTGTTTCCAACAGGGAAGTTATGAAAATATTTCAGCATTTCAGCTCAGCAGCTCACCTCCTAAAAAATCAGATGCAATCACATTTCAGCTTTATCATAGCTAAAATTCCTGCTACTGCTAAAATATATTCTATTAAAGATGCACAGCAGTCAGGTTTAAAAAACCTCAACCAACCAAATAAAAAACATCCTATATACATCACCACCACACAAATAAATTCAAATAGCACTTAAACAATCTGTTTATTTTTTTTTCCTCTAGCTGTTGCTTTTCCATTTATTTAATTACATCTACCAGTTAAAAATTAAATTACTGAACACCTATTTCCCTGAAATTACTATGGGTACAGTTCATTTTAGGTAGTTCTATACAGTTGCACAGATAGTACTTTTTGTTCAAGCATCAGAATGTTTATTCACACATCAAACATGAGGTAAAACATTTTTAGGCAGTTATTATTAGACTACAGTTAGGACTATTAAACAGCAATGGCACAGAAGCACATTAAAAAATTACCTGCTGCTGAAGTTTGGCCTAATGGATTCAGCAAATTTCTATATTTTACAACTCATTTTCCATTTGAGTCTCATCTCTTTCTCCCCCCACCCCAGCATTGACTCAAACAATAGCATTCTTTTGGCAAGCTGCAATGTTTGGCACTTGTTACTGCATCACAAGTGTGATGTTTTTTAAACCGATGAAATCTCCCTGTCGAAGAGACAGGTTAATTAAGCTTTGTGTATTTCTGTGAGATACAGCCAAATTTCCCCCCACAAACCCTTCTGATGCTCCTTCTCTGGACACTACACCATAGGGGGCATTTGAGCCCACCACCACCTCTACTGCCAAGGGGAACCCATGCATGCAAGTTCCAGCATTGTATGACATTGGTGTCCACAAGGCTAAGAATAAGAATCTGTGCCTCAAGTCTTACAGGGCAGACAGAAACCACATAGTGCTCAATATTGCCTAGCACTGACAGGCCTTATTCTTACTATGACACATGAAAAAGGCAATGGTTATCTAGTGAATATTTTTAAAGCACTGTCTTAGCGTGGAAGAAAGTAAAGTGCTACAGCACTGGCTATTCCTTTTCAGCACAGTTTTTTTCTTAAGGATGCATACTGGTCTGGCATGTTGATTTACCAAATAAAAGATCTGGGGAAGTTGTAAAGAATCACTAGGTGATCTATTTCTGCTTTTTGTTGTAGAAGTGTATAAATAATGGTATGTTTGAGGCATACAAAAGGGGAAGTGTTTAATCCTGTTTGTCAGACCACATAAGTGCCTCAGGTGAGTTCAGTGTCTTTTGCTGAAAAACATCCCAGAAACTGGATATGCTATAGGTTGCACAGTTTACAGGTGAATGCATTTATAATCCAGAGTACTCTGTATTGTGAGTGCCCTTTAGGCCAATACACAAAATTGTTTTAACGTGACTGTTTTCCTTGCAGTACAGCATATTGGCTGCAAACCAAGCACGTCGGCCAGGCGGATCCCCAGCCTGCTGCTGTGCAGGTACAGTGCAGAACTCTGGAACATTGGCGTCAGCCTTTTCATACAGGATGGCCCCTTCTTCATTGTGCGTTCAATTCTCATGGGCCACTTCAGAATATTCAATCAGATGCTGGTGTTTTTTACAGCTAAGAATATCTTAGTTGTGACTCTGCAGCTGTACCGGCTGGCAGTGATAACCTTAGACTTCCGTACCACCGTTCTGCAGAAGAGCAGGAAAGGAGAAGTCTGTTGCTGCCCATGTGAGCCTTATGAAGCTCGTGCTCATGCTACTGGTCGCCAAGAGAATGAAATGAAAGAGTTTGTTGCTGTTCCTCCAAAAGAGGAATCCCAAGCTCCTTCAGAAGATCACTGAGCAGTTACTGACTTGTAAGAGGTTGCATTTCCCACAGCTTCTTCAGAAGGGCTTTGTCAGTTTCTGTGATCAAATAGATCTTGAGCGCCTAAGTCATCTTTTGCATCAAGAGAACATTCATTTCTTCTAAATTGTAGGGGAACTTTTCTCAAGCAAATTCTTAGCAATGGGACATTTGTAAAATCCATTTGTATGGTGGGTTTTGACTAGTTCCATATTATATTACTCACAGGGATTTTGTAGCCATAGTTTGTAGTAACAAGAAAGGTTGGGAGCACTAACAAGACTGGTTGATTGGTTGTTACCATTGGTGACACTGTGCTGACCTATGTACTTGCATGAATTCAAGTGGAAGGACAAGCCTGTCTTTTATAGGAAGCACAAAAGCATTGAGCTCTACTAGAATGGTAGGGCTATGACTAAAGTGTGATGAACAATATATTTGCCATGTACAGAAGGAACTTCAGCAGCAACAACTGTGCAGGCATGTTAGTGCTGTTACTGTGACATGAGAACATTGTTCATTCCAGAAATTTAAGGAAACCTTCAGATGTTACCTCATCTTTGGCTGGATTCAGTTAAGAACTATGCAACACCATGAAACTACATACAAAAGACTCTTATGACCTGCCTGGTGTGAATAACCTAAACCTTATCAAAAAGAAAAATCAGCCCCTGAATCACTAGAAGCCAACTGCATTTGCTACAGGCATTTTCTACAGAGTTGCTTGCCTTTCTATTTCTGCCAGTTAGAACATATACACAACACACATGGACAAAACCTCACCAAAATATTTGTAAATAGTTTTTTCTTCTTGATTTTACAGTTGTGACAGTTTTTTAAATGTCTCTATTTTGTATGATTTTTAAAAGTGGCCTGACACAGACTCTCTCTAGAAAGAAGATGGCATTGCTGCTGAGGGCATCTAAGCCAAAGGATTCAGGCATGCACTTCATGTTTCGTAAAGCACCATAAGGTCCCATGAAATAACCTGAGAGATTGTCTGGTCTGGTGAGTGTCAAGATCCATTTTTAAGCAATGGCTAATAATTAATACTTGACTACTTTCACATTTGGAGTGAACAACATGGGTCCCAATTTCTCCCAAGAGCACACTTGAGATCAGTGTAAGATCATTTGCTCGACGTAGCTTAGAGAAGCTGAAAGTAAGATAAGTGATTTTTGAAAGTCTGCCTAAAAATTATATTTTCACAGAAAATGGCAGGGGCTTTTACAGATTCCTGCATCCATTCTGAAAGAGAGCAGAAAAGCATATAGAGTGACTTAATTAAGGTAATTTCCCATATTAAAGCACCAAATTAAGCCTTATTTTCTAAAGCCTCAGCTATCTGAAAACCAGGGTCTGGTTTCAGGAATGAATGGAAGTGTTTCTGCCATCATTGCAGCATCATGAATTTATTTATCCACAGCCTGATAAACAGTGATACATTTATTCTTTGAAAGATGAACCTGTTTAAAAGGCCCAAACACCAAAGATGTGCACATGTGTTTATACTTGTGAGTTCTTACTGTTCTGTGCAGGATAAGACCCTTCCATTATGAAGGAAGAAAATGCACAGCCATAAGAAGTATCACATGCTTCATAGCCCTGTCTACCATTTATATAGTAGTAATGTGCAACACCTCCTTCTCTGCTTATTTTCAGCCTTTTTCCAGCAGCAGTTTTAAAAAGCCAATTCCTACTTGCCATGGTGTTGTGAGGTAGACATATGGAAAATGGAATGCAGTTTCATTTTGGATTTTAATTCAAGTCTAGAGGTAAAAAAGTGACAGTTCTGATGATGATCTGTGCTGCCTAAAACCTTTCACACTGGGATGAATTTAGAATCACTTGGTAGAACCATAAGACAGCTCTTCCTTGTGGATGCAAGCCGGAACTACTCATATTCATTTTGAGTTTACCACTTGCTGATATAGTAATTATCCTGTTAAAAGGATCACTGCTAATTAATTTGGAGTGTACTGAGCTTGCTAGAACATCATTCTAAATTCATCAGCACAAAAATTGCTAGGATGTACTTTTTAAAAACTTGCTATTTCAAACCTTCGTTCAGCAACAAACTGCCTACTAACTCAGCCTGCAGCAAATGCAAGATCCCCTGGGGTCAGCAGTACTGAGACTGGTTACAGCAGGAATATTTCACAGCAAACTCTATTTCCTGGTCTTCAGGCTGTTCAATTTTAAACAGCAGTAAAGCTTCTAATCACATTTATGGTGCTAAGAACTCACTCCAGTGTTAGGAGTCTACAAGATCCCATCCTCATTCACTCACAGACAATATAGGCCAGATCCTCTTCACGTTTACAATAAGGTAGATTTGGACTTCCCTTTTTTCCTCCCCACTATTGCAGTGATGGCAATCAGATTGCTTAAAACCAAAAGAAAATCCAGACTAACAAAGCAGTATTATAAATTCCCACTTGGGTGCAGAGAGGAATCACATAGACCAGGTAGCAGCAGGAGTGACATGCAGCTCCCTCTTCTTCACTGAGAAGCCTGGAAATGGCAATTAAAAAGTCTAGTAATTTGTACGTTTTGGGCAGAGCAGCAAACCCCAGTTGCAAACCCTCCTCAGTTTCCTGTTGCAAATGTTTGGAGCAGGACTGCAGCTTTGTGTTTTGCAGCAGGCTGTTGGAGGCAGCTGAAGCAGCAGCTGGTTGTGGGGAGCCCTGGTGCCATCCCACAGCCTTCCAGAGCTCTGCACAAGGCAAGGGGTAGACTGGATTCACCTAAGATCTGCCAGAATCTGTGGTGTACCCAAAGATGTCAAAGATTTTTCTACAGGAAAAGCTGCAGTAAACCTTCAGATGGGGAAAATTCAAGCCTCCAAAATGGAAGAACTTCAGAACATTTATCTTAACTGTTATTTACTCAAGTTAGGAGAACACATTAATAAATCTGTTCTGCAAATAGATATCTGACCATTTACTGTTATTTATTCTGGTTGTTCCTGCCTTGTCCTTCTAAATTATTCCATATTAAACCTCACTAAAATGTTTTGCCACTTGTCTTTTCCTGAGCTAAAATGTATTCCTCCTTTCTTTTGGACATTGGCTTAAATAAGATCATAGCCCTAAGCAGGAAAACCAACAAACAACAGCGATGATTTTATTGCATTCCTGTTGGTATTTGTACTGTACTCTGTTCTCTGTGACCATGTGGAAATGGAAGAAAATGTGCAATTACTTAAAAAAAATTCCAACAGCATTTTGCAAATAAAAGGCAGTTACCTCAGGCATAGCTGCCAATTTATTATGTGAGAGCTGACTGTTATATGTTCCTATTAATTATTTCTTCCACATGCTGCTTTTCCTTTCCATGCTTCATAACTTAATTACTTAGGCCAGATTCTGACTGCTGCTGTTGCTTTGAAAACCCACGAGCAACTGCAGCTAATTTCACTCTGTTCTGGGTAGGTTCTTTATTCAGAGCCTTTGCCTCCAAGTATGCAAGTCACACTGCAATCCCCAAGAGGATGTGTTTAATATCTGCACACAGGAGGCATTTTAAATACACACACAAATACATACATGCATTTAGATACCCTCACACACACCTGGCAATGCCCAATATACAGCTTTTATTTCTGTACCAATCTGTGAACTGCCACTCTGCAGATGCCTTCAAAACAGAAGATACCTAAGCATTATGAGTATCTTGAAACTTGGATACTAAGCATACCATACTCTGAACAAAACACAGCTCTAAAAAAAAAAAAAAAGTTCCCTGGAATATGTTCTTTCCATGCAGATTTCCCCAGTTGAATGAAAGCAAGTTTTTAGGTGAGCATTAGAACATAACACCAGCACAAGGTATTAAAACTGCACAATGCCATTTCACTGATGCTGTGTCAATAGAAAATAGGCAAGCTTTGAAATCAGGAGGCTGAAGAGTCCCTGGCCCCTCTGTCTTTGAATTCAATTTTCCACTTTTTTCACACTGTTATATGAGAAAGGAAGTCTCTCCCTCCTTACAAGAGGAAAAAAACCAGATCATCCCTAGTCTGTAGTGGTGAGGCAACAAAAGTGGCTCACAGAGGCAGAAGAAGCAGAGATGTTTTCCCAGGACTGGTCACTGCACCAGCAGGGAAATACAGCATTACAGACCCCTAATGGAACAGATATTAATGACTGAGATAACCATACACGAGCTGTGTTCTGGAAACATTGTCTGGCCCTTCAGAGCCAGCACAGGAAGGATTCTCAACAGCCAGCTCCACTCCAATATCCCCACTAAGGTGCTATGACAGGAATTCCAGTGATCCCAAGTCTCTCATGAAGGTATCACTGAAATCTTCTGTGCAATTTTTTCCTAATTTGGTCTCCATTGGTTTGTGTCTTTTCCCTTCAGATTGGGCAAAAGGTATGGGAGTGAAAGCAATGTAACTACTAAAAAAGCCTTCATTTATCAACCTAAACCCTTACCTCACCCTCTACATACTGCTCTTTGCTCATCCACATTTCTGCCTGTTTTCTGGGCCTACCTTCCAGATCTCAGCACACAGACAAAACATGCTAAACACTGCACCTCCCACTGCTGCCTGTGAAAGTCTTTTAAAAAGCACACAGGAATTCAGGTCAAAGATTAAGAATAGCCTATTTCTTCCTGTTAAAGATGAAAGCTATCTTCAGCTGTCAAAGCATTTCCTCCATTTGTTTTTAGCCTGCTACAGGGAGAAGAATCTTTTCCTGAGCAGTGTCTCTGTGAAGGACTAACTTATAGGAAGAGCAGCATCATTTCCTGTTGCCCTATGGATTATCTCTTTCAAACTGTAAGGTCACACAAAGTTTGAAATGAGACTGTCAGGCTGTAGGTAAAGATAATAGAGTTGAAAGGTGATACAATATAAAAGTGATGACCTCACCCAGCATTTTTAATTTTGGGAGATGAGAAAGGCCTCCAAGCCAAGTAAAACAGGTCTGCATGAGTAGCATCTGTAATGGCAGTTTGGAAGAGCTGAATTAAAAATTGCTCTATAAATCTTCCATCTCCCATACATCTAACTAATATTATCCTAAAATAATCAGACAGAACAAGTATAATCACAACTAATACCTAGGCCTCACAGAAGACTCCGGAAGAACATTAGAATAGATTTACAGTGTAAAAAACTGGTTGAGTGTTGCTGTTGTTTCATTTTATATTATTCTGGATAAACTGATGCTTCACGTTTGAAGAATGTGCTTGGCTTAATTTTATCTGACATCCTGCCTAAGTGCTTCACAATTTCATTCCCCTGATAGAATTCACAAAAAGCTTGTCTTTCACAACAAACTTGGTAGAAGCCTTGTTGGAGCATCTTTCGGGATTGCAGGAGACAATGGGATGCTCAGCAAGCGCAGCACATGAACCAAGACAGCTGTCAGACATCATAACTCACTGCAGGCCTCACCCTGCCTTCAGTAAACATTCACAGTGCCACAGCTGAAGAGCACTACTATGGCTGTAGTATTACTACAGAAACAAAAGACAGGGCTCATTTTCTCAGGCAACCAATTAGAACATTCAAAAAGCACTTTCCAAAAAGATTTATCACAACTGCCAAACTAAAACACTGTATTTCACTTTTCAGAGGTCAGCTCTGAAGCAGTTAAGAGTTCTGTCACTCTGGGAAGTGGCTTTTTCGTCTCCCTTCTCCATCCAGATTTCACATTGAGGTGAAATCTAGTTGTCTTAATCCAGTAACAAACCAATGCAAGTTAACATTCTGCCTTAGGAGCTGCATATCAAGTCTAACTTAAAATTTAGGTTCCATTGTGGCAGAAAACAAAGAATTATTTGTGGTCTAATCCAAGGAATACTAATTCACTTGAAAAAACTCTTACATGCAGAAAAATGAGAGAATGCATAAGGAAGATTTGCCACAGGGGTAGCCTGAAGCCATGTGCCAGCAAGTTACTCTGCTTGTATATTATGAGAATTTTTATCCATCTAATCAATAAGAAATGAGTAGTTACTATGGCAATTTCTACACTACAAGGTACTTGTGCTGCAATAGAGTATGTTCTAGAAGGACAAATACACTTGCCACTCTGTTATGTAAATTTTTGCACCTTTTCAGTGTTGCAGTACAGTGTGTAAGCTAGGGAACAGTGAGAAGGAGAAGGTGAGAAGAATAAAATGAGTTAAAATATAGGGTGGTTGTAAAGGATAGCTTGGGAATTCTTAACTGATAATAATAGATGCCAGTTTAGAGCAATCCACAAACAATAAAACGAATCAACCAACGATTTTGCAGAATTTTATTTGAAATCATGTATAATGAAACCTAGATTTCACTACTGCATTTCCTTTTGATTACCTTCCTCCAAGTTTAAACTAATGGGGCTAGAGAGTAATCTCCCTTATACCACCATCAATTCATACTAATATTGCTTTCAGAGAATAGCAATACACTGCAGTAGCCCAATTACAATGAATGTATTCCCTTCAAGCACAATACTCAATAACCTTGTAGGGACTGCTGACACAGAGAACAAGCATAAAAACTCACTCTAAAATATAGAATACTGTTATAGGAGCACAGGGTTCTTCTAAAGGTTTGAAAATAACTGACCCAAATAATCTTTATGAAATACACAGAGAAAATACATATGCCTTCCATAAAATATTTATCACAATTCCATCACCTTATTTTTTGCATTTTTAATTTTTCCCCTACACATCTTCAATATATTACCCTTTTTTAGGTAATAGAACAAATGCTGAGGAGAAACCTAAACCCTACATAGGCAGGTGGCTCCCTGCAAGAGCTCAGACAGGAAGAGATGCCATGGCTACATAGGGAGACAAATTAAAACTGACCACACCTGAAGATGGGGCAATGATTGTAGCATGAACCTGTCAAAACACATGGTTGGGAGAGAAGTCAAAATTAGCATGGGGACAGCTTCAGATGGGAGAAGCAACCACATACGAATGCAGAGGTCTAAGGATACTTTGAAGCCCTCACTGACTTTTCCTACAATCCATACATATACACTGTGAAGTTACAAGTGGGTATTTGACAAATAGATGCACCCAAGAGATGTTTAGATTTTGATACCCTTTTTCTAAATGAACAACGCTAAGAACTGAAAGCTTACATGACTAAAGGTATGGGAGTTCTTTTCCAAGGATCAGATGCAACTGTATTTTCACTCATATAATATTGCTGACTCTAAAGTTACATTATAAAGAAACACTAATTCCTATTTTAGAAGGTCCTAAGCTTCACTGTAGTAACAAAGACATACCCCAAAACCTCACAGGTAGATTATAATTAAAAGAAGCAGTAAGTATAACCCACAATAGCATGCAAGTTCAAAAGAGATATTTGAAATGGCACAATGCCTTTGAAATACGAGAAGAATCGAATAAAGAGAGACCTTACGTCAAAAGATAAGCTTAGGCAAAGCTTGTGAAGGCTGGAAAATTCAATGGTAGTTGTATATCACAGGGCAACAAACACTGAGGTAAGGGATAAACATGCAGACAGAAATCCCAGTCTCTAGCACTGCACAAAGCAAAAGCTGTTAAATGAGAGGGGCTGCCTAGTGAGCTTGCCCTACACAGGTCGTTATGAAGGAGCATACTAAGAGGCTGGGCTGCTTCCGGAGAAGACACTGAACCTTCACACTCTGCCTGCCTTATGCATCACAGTAGCCAACATTTAGCCACTTGAAATTAAGACTACGTTTGGATACAGTTTTCTAGGACTCTGGAAAGGATTCACAATTGGACAATTAAGAGGTTTAAAAGGGCTCTTTGTTTTCTCTTGAATGTGTTACCTCAACAGCACACTCAACAGATGATTTCAAGCCCATTTCCTTACTAAAAAGGACCAGCTACATCACTTTTTCCACTGCAGAGAGGGCATGAAACACAAGAGGTAGACTGGCCTAGAGACAGTCAACATCATAAAACTAGACTTGGAAAAGTTTTTATTCTCACCTCTTGGAAGTTTACTGAGGTCCTTAAAACTACAGAGCAATTCCCCAGAAAATATCACGTAACATAGCTGCCAATATCATAGTTCAGAAGTTACAGTGTTTCCCTACAGTTCATTAGCTGGGTACAGGAAATGTGTCCTTCTGAAATTAAGGACATAGAAGGGAAGATTTCTTTCTTCCAGAAAAACTTCAAGGCTTATGTATTAAAGGTAGATGGAAAACCATACATGAAGCCTCTTAATTTAATACCTCCTTTTAAAAAAATCTCCAGCTGATGACATTTTAATTTGGACCAAATGTTTTTGTGTCTACCTCCATACTGCTCATCCTAGACAGAACTTTGTTAGAGCAAGTTGTCCTTTTAGCCAGCCCTGCAGCAAAGGTTCTCTTTAAAGCAGTGAAAATGGAAAAACATGTGGCCTGTAAGGAAACACAACAGGAACTGACTACACATCTAAGCTACTTCTTGAGAAGTGGCTTTTCCATGGAAGTGTTTCCAATAACGAACTTCAGCAAATTTCCATTTTGCTATTTAAAGGGCCTGGCACTGTGGTTTCAACAGATGTGCCATAACACCAAGTGTTCACATCACATGAAAACCAAACCTTTTTAGAAAAGCAGCTTCATTGTACTTCACTGAGAAAAGTGGTGCCTACTAGGAACTAGAAAAAGCAGTATTTCCCCCACAGAATGGTTGGGGCTTAAAAGGTCTGAAGCTCTTGGATCTCAAGTACAATATAGCCATGACAGAGCATAAAATATGTCCTGTGGTTATAAAACACTATGTGCTCTCCACTTTTAGTATTTTATACTCCCTACCCTCCCATTATCTAATTTCTATACTGTAATGTCCTATTTATAGGCTTCAGGCTCTTTTCTGGTTACTTTATTGTCATCAGAAACAATCGCTTCTGCTTGCACTTCTTCCTTACCTCAGATTTATACTGCCCTCAGTGTCTAGAAAAACAAAACAGACCCATTGTTCAGTTGACAACCCAATCCCTCAAGACAGCTTCACAGTGTGGTGAGAAGTTAGCAACACAGCTGTCATAAGCACATTGCAAGATCAGAGGCCTAAGCAGAAACAAAGATAATATTAAACATTACACTCAAATTAGAGCATGAAGGAATTTATCCTAGACTGAGTCACTCTTAACAGTTTAATGGAAAGTAAGACCTTGAACTGTACAAGTGCTTAAAAAAAGAAACCATATTATAAAAAAAAAGAAGGAAAAAGTCCTTCACTGAGTCATAATGGCTGCAAGAGTAGTTAATTCTCCTTGTTCTACATTTTTTCTTTGTCCTGCAAGATTCCTTTCATCCCCTTGCTCCTACACAGGTTTGGTTCCAAGGAGCTGCATGGACAAGGATCTCTTGTTACTACTTTTCTGAAAGATACGTCTCAAACTACAAAAAACCTGAAAATTAAAGTTAGTAAATCCCACTTCATCTCCCTGTAGTTGGGAACACTAGTTAAAGGGAACAGAAGCTGTATAGGCACCCTTGTCCTGGTGGAATGCACTGTTACTGTAACTGGAGATACTGCTTTGTTAGGAGAAGCAAATAGTCACATGAACATGGAAAAGGGGATATCACCACAGGGAGGTTCTCAGCTCCTACAAAAACATGCAGCTAAACCCTCTGCCTTTGTATTTCAAGGAAAGAATGAGAGACCATGACTTCTTCAAAAACTTAGTAACATTTCAGATAAAATTAAACGTAATTTGCAAGTGCTTTGCTTATACACAAAACTATTGCAACGAGGCCATAGGTACTGGGGGGAAGCAGGGAGGGCAGAAGGATACTCAGAAACAGGACATGCATTTACACCTTACTCTGGAGCAGGCAGAGATCCTGGTTAACCCCAGTGTTACCATACTCAAATCCTTCCTTAACAATTTTGGCACAATTTTACACAGCTACGGAACAACATACACCTCTTCACACCACACATCTTCCATAATGAAACAACAAGTAGGAATCATCAATTGTACCTATGATACCTTTGCTTTCAATTGTCCTGTAAATGGGAAACCTTCAGGACAGACTCAAAAAGGACAAAGTCCCATTAGAAGGGGTTCCCTTCCCCTCTACTGCATTCAAGATATAAATTAATCCTCCTAAATCATCCAATTTAGAAAATTGTGCTTGGTCTTCCCTTCTCCTTACTATGGGACTATACATGCTATGATTAACATCTTTCTGAGTCTACCTTGACCAAGAGCATAGGAAAACTTCACAAAATAACCAGCTTCTGTATTCACAATTTCATTATCACCACAGGAGAACAGAAAACGTTCTTACCATATCAGGGTGGTCCACTTCCTATTGAAGAACGCAAGAACACATACAGACACATAAACACTTGACCTAATCAAATTCACCCCCTGCAACAGGAAGTTTGTACCCTCTGAGCTGCCAGTTCACCAAGTCCCTCCCTTCCTCCTGCAGCTCCCGGGGCTCACCTGGTGGCAATTGGCAGCTCCTGGATTGAATTCAGCAGAAAACCAAGCAGCAGAGGAAAGGGAAAGGAGGCGCTGTGCGTTGCTGCATAAACTCAGCTGTGTTGCCTTACTGCCTTTGATGAATGGCAAGTCACATAACCTAACTGGAAAGAGCCAGATCAGGAAACTATTTCTATACTTAACTGTTGAACAAGAAGGCTTGCATTTAGTGGATTGTTACTGACTTGAAACTCTCTTTTCTCTGTTGCTGACTCCCACAATATGACAGGAAGATTATCCAAGGCTATCTCTGTCCAGTGCATAACAGAACAGAACAGCAGAAACTCTTCAGATTTGCCTGCACTTGGAAAGGATCCCAGGAAGGACAAGCAGCAGTGGCTGGATTCTTTCCTGGTTTAACAGAAACAAATCTATTCAAAATAAGTGCTCACAACTGGAACAAGAGACTGTGAGACATTGATGAGAAAATGGAGTCGAGAACTGACCAAAGAGAGATGAACCCTTTCCCCAAGTAGAAAACGGCACCTCTGCCAGTTTTCCATTGTTTTCCCTCATCTCTCTATTTCCTTAATAGCAAAGAGAATTGGGATCCCGCATGGAAATGACGGTGAAAACCTCTTCGGCCTCATCCACTTTGGACTCTGACTGAATTCAAATGTGTCTGGAAAAAGGATTAACAAAGAATAACTAGTACTGCTGTAGTAGGCTTGTGAACAGAAGAAAAAAATTGCATTAAATCACCATTTTAGAGACAGGTCTGAGACTTAAGAGGTTTTTTCTACAGTGACATACAGTCCCCACTTTGGAAATTATTACAAGATATAAAGTTCTTAAGGGCTCCACAGCTTGCTTGAATATCAAATGATTCATCTAGTTTTCTATTTCTCTATATTCATATTTTCAGCCACAGTGAAATGAAGATAATAGAGGCTAGAAATGAAGAGCACAAACACAGATGTGTAGTGAGGGTCTTCTAAAACCATCCCAGTCTGTCGGGCCATAGGTGCAGAATAGTCAGTAGTGGACAGTTAGCTATTCATGCTGCCCTATGACTACAAGAGCATATCAAGTGGACCCTCATGTTTGGGTAAACATGAGTTTTGCTAAAAATCAATGATAATTTCTGACAGTCATTAATTATATAAAGAACAGGGTGTTGTGTGTGTCAGCCACCAACTTCTCTGGTTCTGACAGACTTTGATATTATAATTATCTTTATTCATCTCTGGAAATAGACCACTCTTCCTTTGGAGGCTACAGATTTTTTGCTAATTTCTTCATGCCCTTGAGTTTCAAGAAATGGATGTGTCACTTACTGTGCTTAATCTAACAAAATTTCTTTGTCTTGCACTTTACTGAACCAAGATTTAGCACTTGGTCTAACACCCTCAGTCTCACTGTGACAGCTGGCGCTGTTATCATAGAAGACCAAGTCTAGGCCTGGGCCCCCAGTGTTCTGTAAACTACAAGTGCAAATAAAAAAGTCTTGTTATTCTTTCTCCTGAGCCTCTATCAGCACGCAGTCTTCCAATCTGTTACAAGCATGCCAGCATAAATGCTTGTTGAAGCTCTGTACACAATGGTCACTGCATCTTCTGCCTTCCAGAGCACAGAACTTCACCTGCATAGCCAGGTGATCAAAGGGAGGGAGCCTGGGGCAGAGCCTGGCAGGCAGACATGTCAGTCTCTGCACCCTTGTTCATGTGTTAGAAGGCTACAAGATCCAGTGTGAAGCACAGCAGAGCAATGCTAAATAGAAACTACTTCAGAGGTTTTCAGAGCATGACAGGATCAGACCTGTTACAACTCACACCTTCTTTAAATCCTTTGCAGCAAGAAAATGGCAACCCCTCAAGTTAGCTGACAGCCATGGGGATCTTTATCATTCCATGTATCATTCTTGATTTGTTCAAGCTGATTGTCAAAGATTTATGCAGTATCCAAGATGACTCATTAATTGCTTTCCAAAGGTTTCCAGCATTAGTTGTCTGAGAAAAAGAACGTGTGAACAACCTTCATCTAAAGGAACTGAACTAAAAAGCAATGTAGTTATTAGTAAAAGCAGCGAAGTGTCACGATAAGACACTTATTTAGAACATGAGATGACATCATCCACCATACCATTTACACCTAAAAACCAGCTATGTAATGCAGCTCAAGTCAGCATCCACATAAATCTAAATGTGGCTAATCACATTAGTCTGTCCACACAAAATGAAATTACCTGTGACTAATACTAAAACAGATGAAACTGAGGAAAATTATTTGTAATGCAACATGAGCATCTCTTTGGGCTGCACTCAGTTTCTCACTGGTTTGGAGGTGAGGACAGCATGAAAAATAGGACCCTTATGCTCAACAAGGCTGAAA
Source organism: Molothrus aeneus (assembly GCF_037042795.1). Lineage (NCBI taxonomy): Eukaryota > Metazoa > Chordata > Aves > Passeriformes > Icteridae > Molothrus > Molothrus aeneus. Next base: position 6,989,177 of record NC_089653.1, read on the forward strand.
GCTCAGCAAACACACACACTAAGAAATTATTTTGCCCAAAGACAAATTGTTCAATATTTTGAAAATATTATTTTGCCCCCCAAGAAGGACAGTTATTTGGCTTCATACATAATCATGATCTCCAGAGAACTACACAGAACAAAGGTGCAAATAAAGACAGAGAAAACAATAATGAAGTCAGATGTCCTGTGGTCCTGATGATATGCTTTCAGGTCAAAAAGTAACTAGTTCTAACAGCATTTTACTTAGTAGAGATAGACACAGTTCAGAAGTAGAAAATTGGATATGTCTGTGAAAAAGCCATAAAAAGCTTTTTCTTTTTTTATAAAAGCAATTTATACCATCTGAAGATGTGGCTGAACATACAACCATGTCCTCATTAAAGACTTCAGGTGCTCATCCAGAGGTGAGTATTTCAAGTAAAGGAACAGGTACCAGTGGTTTCAAAGATCTGGTGCTTCCTGAATACACATCAGCACCACTGTGGGCAATTGCTGTGTAAGGAAGGAGTATCAGGAGGGGTATCAGGAAGGAGTAATGCTGTTCATGCATTGTGGTGCTGGGCATATTAGTGACTACCTTAGGATGTGTGATTAAAACATTATGCTTTTTCTACTTGTAGTTATTAAGAAAGAAAGAAGGTTCCCAGCTTCCTCATTTTAACACACAGAAAGTACAATTTGATGCCACATATATTAACCACATAAAGTAGCCTTAAGAAGCAGCTACAGATCCCATGATAAATGCATGTTTTGCCAGAGACAAGGTTTAGTTCAGCAGGCTTTTCTGAGTCTGAACTCTACAGAACAAATGAACCTTACCAAACTGTCTGAAAAATAATGGCCTCACACCTCTTCAAGCTGCACAGGTATTAATGTAGAGACAAGGAGAGATAACCAGGATGGCTTGAAATTTACATCATCGAAATTAGTTCAAGGAGGCACTAGAAATCAGAACAGATGACAGCCATGTAAGACCTCTTCTTTCTAAGACCAGGAACAGAAAGAAATGTCCTAGAACATCTGAGTTGGATAAACCATTTTCCAGTGCTCTTCTGAATAAAACACAGTGAAATGGACTGCCTCTAGAGAAATTGAGATGTAGACCGAGTACCAGCCAATAGTATATGTTTAAAAGCAACAGCCTCATTCAGCCAAAGAATTCTTTTTGGATATTTTTGTTGTTTAAATGAGGAAGAGAGAAGCTACTGGCAGCCTGCCATTGTAATGTGATATCTTGGCAGGAAAACACTTTGTGTTATATCACAACCATATGGTGGTGGGAAAGATTTTTTTCTATTAAGTTTCTGTAATAATCTGTTCCTATTTTTAATGCAGCCTTTCTGCATAAGGCAAGTATGTTTGCTTCTCAGTTCTGTCACAGGAGTTGTTAATGTACGGCTACACTTTTATACCTAATAATGGCAAATATTAAAACATTGCATTTTCAGAGGTATGATTAGCTCTTCTGTTGTGAAAAGGTAAATGAGCCCACTGATGGAATGGAGCTTCTGGGAAGAGATAACCCTGGTTTCCCACAGGATGGAACTCCTTTTTTTTTTTTAACTCTAATGGATGAGAATACATACTCAAGTAGGTATGATTAAATGAGGTCTGGCTTTCTTTGGTAACAGAGGAAACAGGAAGATGTGTGGGAAGTTGTCACTTGCATTTCTGTCCTCAGCAGCTCAGCTCCATTTTAGGAACAGCAACAATAAATAGATTTCCTATTGCTAGTATAAAGTCAGAGCAAGTGAATGCTATAGGCAACTGAATCTTTCATACATTCTTAGGACGGGTTCCTGCTCTGGCCCAGCTGACTTTCTCCCTCAAAATGCCTAGAAATCAGCAGGTAGAAACATTAGTGAATTCAAATTTTTTAGCTTTGTATGTCTGCACTTTGACTTTCCTGTTGGGATAAGCCTCTTATCAGTATGAGGGCACAAATAAATTTTTGGCATATGAATACTCCCCAGAATCCAGTAGCAAACATGTTTTTTACTATTCTGCTCATGTTTCTAACTTTTGCAGTCTTCTATCTTTGCAACACAAAAATAAATAAAAGTACACAGAATTTCTTTTCCATTACCAGTAATCCAAACACCACCACAATCACTTTTGCAATCACCTTTTTTGCCAAGGAAGCTGAAATACAAGATAAGACACAGAGGTACTTATCTAACAAAGTTTTTTCCAGCACAGCAAATAAATTTCCATTAAGGGTTCCTGAGGCAGATGCCTGCAGGATCCTAGTTCAGACCACATGAAACCCCTGCAGCTTGCTGTTGCCCAGACAACTCTGCTTGTACTCCCAGGAGTGCATAAAGCAGTGGATGGGTAGCTGGATTATGCCTCTTCACGGCAGTTCTTTGGCCCTGTATGGCTGCACTGAAGCACAGGAATTAATTAAATAATGCCCCAAATACTTGCAGCAGTTGAATGTGAACATCTATGGAGTTAGGCAGACAGAATAGTTTCTGGCATGTTTCTGACCCATGTAAAACAGTATTCTCCCCAGCCCCAGGGTGGGTGTTCAAGCTGTGATGTCCCAGGAGCTGTCCCCAGCCAGCAGGAGGAGGCTGGGAGGAGGCCCAGAGAGTTTCCAAGGGTGATCATTTGCTGTATTGTGCCCAGAGTGCTCAAGGCCTTGATATTTTCATAGTTCCTAAGAGATTTAATTTAGTAGGAAATGTGTAAACTATGCAACTCCCATTGATTTCAGCTTTGAGCTGATGTCAAGAATGAGTTGCACTCCATGATTGAAAGGAAATAAGTCTGGCCCACATTTGAATTTGCCCCCAGTTCTTCATGATATTTTTATGATTTGGGTGCCTACAAAAACCAGATAACAACAGAAGTACTGAACTCTGGAATGAAAACCCATAGGGAGGAGTTTGTGAGAAAATGACAGAAAATTCAACTGCTGTGACTTGCATGATGGCAGCACTGAAGTTTCTTCATGAAACATTACAGTGCAAATATTAGACTGTTTCAACCAGTGGTCCATAACTTACCTACATGTTAAAATTCAATTTTCTCTACTTTCATATACTTTCTTGCACTTCTTGGAACATTACAACCTAAGAGGTTTCTCTCTATGATGTTTAGCATATGAGTGTTATAAAAAATATCGTCAAGAATTTAATATATTTACAGCAAAATATCATCAAGAATTATTTACATTATTGCCAGCTCTTTTGAGACACTTTGACTAACCCTGTCTTTTGGGCTTTTCCTTATTAAAAATGTCCATGCCCCTTGATAAAACCATTCACACTTTAGCCAGAGAATCCACATTTTGCTAATATGATGTATTTTTGACTGACAGCATAGTTTTCAGTCTTTAAAAATATCCATATGCAGCAGTCAAAACATAGCGTGCTTGCAGCCCCTTGGAACCTTAATTCCAAGTCTGTCTAACTTCCTGTCAAAACTTAAAGAGTAAGCAGTAATCAGAAAGATCTACTGTGAGAAAGAGCCTGTTTTGCAGAATCCAGTGAGACAAAAGGAGGTTATCTTCTGATTTTACACAGTAAAATTGCAAAACAAACAGTTCAGCCTCAAAGTAATGAATCTGAATTGGTCATGGTATAGCTCAATGGAGAATAAATACACTCAAAAAAGTAAATGAGAGATGAAAGAAAGACTTGACTGTAATTTACATTTGTTAATATGGAAGTTATGAAAATAAGTAAATGCTTTAAAAAATACATTAATTGAATTCAATCACATTTACAGTTGGAATTTGATTCTGTCATTCTTTTTTATACATAATCCAACAGAGCTCAAGCTGCCTAAAAAAGCATCATTATTACAGTAACACTGGTGTCTCCTCTGCCTAGTCATGAATTGCCACTCTGCCAGTGAAAGGGGGTCCAGCAGTAAGTGACCTAGGAGCACAGGCCTCCTCTGCCTTAACTACCATCATACCTTCAAGCCAGGATCTCCTGAGTAAAGCCTTGTATACTGCAAACCTTATTACCAGCTCTTTCCAAACCTGTGCTTGCAAGTCAGCCATAAATAACATGGAGAGTTTGCAACCGTTCCTGTTGAGATCAGTGGTGAAATTTGCTTAAACTTTGCTGCTTCTGGGTGTGTAATGGTATGTGGGATATGGGTGCACTCCAGAATGGCTGCAGCCATGTGGTAGCTCATGACTCCCACTGGAGACCTCTGGAGAGGTAAACTGACATCTCTAGTCCAGGTCACAGGTATAAAGGGAAATGCAAGCCCACTTCATTCCAGAGATCACCAAATCAAGATATGGTCACTCAAAATGTCCCTGGGCACACAAGCACAGGAAAGGCAGCAGACCTGGAGACAGCAGGATAGCATGGCAGCATGCTTGTGTGCCCAAGAGACAAGACAGATTTGTTCAAAACCAACTTGTACTATGCCTAAGAGCAACTTATTCTCTCCTTGTGTTCATTACATTCTCTCTCCTCTTTATGTGAAAATAATCATTTTGACCTGCAGAAAAATGTTTAATTATTACTCAGTTTCATGGTCACAGCATCAAGTTTTTTCAAAGATGTCTTACAAGCTGAGGGGAAAAAAAAAGCACCCTGTTATCTAAGAACCTATTGGAATTCTTCAAGTCTCTGGGCATGCATTATGTATTCACCAAGTTTGCTGCTGGTGATGTAAGTTAGAAATTCTCCTGCTGGTTTTGATTACAGCTGCAGAGTCACAGATTTGAACACCAGTAGACAATCATTCTTCTGAGCCTGCACATAAATATAAAATGTTTCCTTTTTCCTTATCTCATAAACCTTCCACTATGATTACTTCAAAATGAATTCCTGTTTTCTTCAGATTTTCTCCACTTATCCTGTTACAATTAACAAAATGTATTCCATCCAACAAAGCTATGTTATTTGCATATTCAAAGGTCACCATACAGGTTAAAGTTATTTAACTATGAAAGAGATGATAATTTCACAATCTTTTTTAATGCAGATAAAATACAAAATTACCTCTGGGTTTTTAATTTGCACATTTACAGACACATGATAAAGAGTTTTACGATAATGGTATAAGCAGCATAACGAACTTTCAATTAGGCTGTGACAGCTCTTCCCTCTAGTCTTTGCATTGTCGTTTTATTATTTAAAACAGTCATCTCTTTAAGGGAGCAACAAAGGATATTACTGCACCCATACTTTGGAACCAAAGTGGCAGCTTCTCCCAGGAGTGCTGCTGCAGTGTCAGCTCATGTGTGCACTACGTGACATGGAACTGCTCCTTGCCAAGCAGGGTGGGAAAGAGATGGGATCAGATGAATTAGATCAATGGACCATGAGGTTGTGTGGGTGTTCTGACCACTGAACAGTCCAGATCATCAGGGGAGAGCAGTGATAAATTGCAAAGAAAGTCCTGTGTGCTGCTGTACACACTTGTGGGGTTTTTAAACTTTATTTCATATTGAATTTGTACAAATACAATAAAAATCCTGGACATTATATTTAAATTAGTCTGGAAAAAGCAATGCTGACTGAATTTCCTATGAAATGGTAACAAAGCGAAATTCTGTTCCCCATCTAAAAAATTCTTGGCCTACCCTAGAGAAAACTAGATACCTCAGCACAACACTTCATTCACCTCAGGGAAACCAGGGCAGCTGAGCCAAATCCATTGCAAAGTTCCCTTTTCTCAGTTAACACCATGGCCACAAATCACTCTCTTAAAATGAACAAGCAGAGGACAAACATTTCTGAGTATTATGAATTACAACAAAGTCAGTTACTGTTCCTATTTGTGTTGAAAGCTAACCCTGACAAAGTCATATGTTGTTTTGTCCCCAACTTTGTCTGCACTTTTAAATCAGAGAGTAATTGATTGCAACAAACCAATTTATGTAATTCTAGATGTCTATCCAAAGCCTGCAAATGCTACTTGCAAAGTCCTAGAGACACAGCACTAAAAAATATAAAATTATAGGACTTTAATGAAAAATAAGATCCTAAAATCCTTCAGAAATTGACATTACTTATTGAAAATCACGGCTAATTTTACATGTCTGCTGACTGCAGTTGATTGCAGCCTTTTCTGGACATATCTGATGTAACACTATTGCATGGACCAGTCTTGAAGGGTATAATCAATAGGCCACACAAAACAACAGCCAAATTACTTCTCTTTCAAGCACTCTGGATAGCAAAGAAAAGTGAAAGACAGATGAAGGCACAGGAACCCTTCTTTGAAAGCCACAATTACAGATGATTACAATGTGTCCAGAATAGCTATTGAGCTATTCTACTGTCAAAAGCTTTGCTCTCCTTAACAGTTGTCTTCCTCATCTTCATTTGCCATGAATCTCATCCTGGGATTCCCATGCCTGTGACAACAAATAACACAGTGACAGGACCCTCCCTTTACCCCATTCTTTAAAGAATTCTACGTCTTCTGAGATGCATCTAATTTTACTTTTGTCTCTATTGTAGATTGGTTTATGGAGAAAGGAGAGGAAGAGGCAAATGCAAGTGACAGTTGTGAAGTGACCTAATTGTAGAGTTATACATATATAAGAATACAGTTATATGCTGTTCCCCCCATAGTAATGGTCCCCTCCAAAAAAAAAAGAAAATTCATATTCCTAATACAAAATACAATCTTGGAATGCAATTTTTCAGAACTTCTACTACAGGAAATATGACTACATGCCTTCATGGCTGGACATGAGAACACGACAATATTTCTATAGGAAATATGCATTTAAAAGACTATTTAGAAAGAAATGAAGAATTTAAAAGTCTGCAGGAGAAGAAGTGACTTAAGATTGAGTGAGGAGAAGGTCTCAGATGAACTTAAAATTTTTAGAAGTTGATAGAAGTGAGAAGCCGTGACTTTATCTGGAAGTGGTTGTGTGAGAAGTAGTACAAAAACTTAGTTTTTTACTTCATATCAAACACTGCTGAAAATTGTATTTTGAAGGGCCAAAGTTCTTGGAGCAAGATGAAAGTGCCATTGTAGTCCAGAAGAAGACTGTGTACCAGTGAGAAGCTTACTTGGACCAACCCTTTACAGAGTTTGATACAACACTGAAGCTCAAACGAACAATGTTAAAATGTCTGAATTTAAAAAAAAAAACTTCTTATCTCTCTGTTGCTATAGCAAAATTCACAGTATGGCTGAATTTTTGTGCATGCAAAATATGCAGGAACTATGGAACTACCAAGTTGCAGTAAGATCTTCATCTTGAAAATCCTGCCACTACTTAGTACTTTTCTGCAGAAAGCACCTTGATGCCAAACTGTAGACGCTGATATAAAGGAAGAGAAGAGCAGTGAAAAGTGGTTTGCTATCTATCTGTACAATTTGAAGCATGAGATTTCACATAGCTTAAGGAGTTAGAAGTGTTAGTGGTCATAAAATGATTCAGCACCTTCAAAGTGTCCTGCTGAAATATTAGTCTAGGTAACCTTCCTTGACAATGAATTTAACAGATTTACCAGACACTGAGTAAAGGCAGTATTTCTGTTTATTGGACTCATATCTATTCTCTTTAATATTATTAAGTTCACATATTCTAAGTAAGAAAAAAGGAGGATTTGTTTTCACTATATATTTGTGATCCTGATGCAGATTTTTAATTAAACAAATTCTTTGTCCTGTTTCTTTGTCATGCTGCTCTATGGTATGCCTCTTCAGTTTAAACATAAATATAAACATAATAATAATAATAACAATATTAGTATTGCAGGAGGCAGCAGAAGCTGACACCGAGTCTTCTTTTAAGGTACCTGCTGCCTTGGTACCATTTTCTCCATCCTGCGATATGAAAGACTCTTTGAATTGCACTATAATATGACCTGTGTGTCTAAGTGGTGCAATAAAAAAAGATCCACTCTTCTCCAAACTGTTTACCAGCCTACACTGAAGAGTAACCAAGGCTACTGGATGGAACTTCAAGAAAATATTTTAATAGTTGATTTGACAAATAAATTGAAGTCTCAGGCCAACTCTCCAAAAATTCATGCCAAATTCAGAAACATTCCCTTTAGAAAAAGGAAAAAAACACACACAAGAACAAGCCTTGTGTGATCATACTATGCCAATGTTTTCATCCCTTTCTGCCACCATTTTCTTGCCCTAATAGCTTGGACACCCAGTAGCCAATGTTAGTTAAAGCTGGCACAGCAACAGCAACTGAACAGAAAAATTCCTACCAGCTCCATGAAAACAACCAGCAAGCTGAAGGAAGGAGATCCTATTAGTGCCCTCACTAAGGGGAAACCTCTGACATGGGCTCCACTGGTGGGCACCAACAGCTGCACATCAGCAAGAGCAGTTGCACTGCTTCTATCACAACTCACAGTATTTAACAGCAAAACTCAGAGCAATGAGTCCTGTGAGTTCTGCCACTCTCAAGATGGAAATCAACACAAAGAAAAAGAAGGCCAGTTCTTCCAACAGCTTCACCACCTCATGTGGAGAAGGATGGAAAGAATCCCAGCCCCTTGCTGCCTGATGTAGTCAGTAGTGGATGATGAAGGAAAGGCATTTTAGTCATCACTCTAACTTAACTCAGAAGGAAAATTGTAATTCCGCCCCCATTCAGGATCAGCCAAAGAAGAAATCTGACTCAGAGGTGTCTTACTGACACAGAATGTCCAGCTCATGCTCATGTGTTACTCTTTGCTCAAGCCATCGCATCACCCAACAGCTGGTCCTGATCAGATACTAACTGAACACCAACTGCAGTACATTTTCCAGCAAAGAAAGCAGGCATTTTATTCTTTTAATGCACAGAAGTACTTTTCTCTCTGTATCTTATAAGTACTTCTGAATTTCAGGTACTTTCACATTTATTTCAATCACCTGCCTTCAGGTAATTTGATGAATCTCAGGGAGATTTTGGAACACTTTAAAAATTTATTTTTTCTCTTTTAATAGAGCCACTCTTCTTTTTTATCATACCTTCACTTGAACATTTTTATCAAGACAATAAAAGACAAAAGAGCCCTATATTTAAGCACTCTACTTGTGTTACAGAACTATACTCTCACCTTTCTTAACCTGCCTGCATATCAGTGCTGCAGAGCTGGATGCATGAGGGCACAAGGCCTGAGCTTAAGACAGGCTCATTAGACACTGAGGACTTAGGGCCTGGCTGTACACAGAGACTCACCGCTTGAAAAGGAACCGAAAGTCAAAAAACTGCTGCCACTTGCACCCAAAAGGGAATTTCCCAGAAAAAAAAAAATTCTGAATGGGAAAAAGGCAGAGTTCCTTCATTCTAATAGGAAGATTATGGTTGCAACTTCCTCCCATTTCTCACCACCTTAGAACAATGAGAGGTTTTCCATGTGACCAGGAATGGTGGCAATATGGAGCCACTAAAAGGCTCCAGGCATTAGAGTTGAAGAAAGGAAAGAGTAGAGGACAGTGTGTTTTGTTTCCAGCTTTTACCAGCATTATACCTTAGAGAGAAGGAGTAGTCTTTCTTTTTTGCAGTGTGCATGGAAGAGCAAGTAGAAGGCATTGTGAGTCAGATCAGATCAAGCTCTCTCTTGCCAAACTTTCCACTGAGTTTTGCATGACATTGCAAATGACATTCCTCTTGGCCCTCAGTTTCCCAGCTGTAAAAAGACATCTTGTTCATGGAAGCTGAAAAGATGGCTGTTATTTAGTGTGGATCCTTAGAAATAAGCATCAAGGAGAGGAAGGTTCTGGTCAGATGACCAATCATGAAAAGCAGATATTATCATGCCTCCGTGCTGAGAATGTGTTATTTTTCAAGAAACCACTAGAGCTTAAATTCTCCCAAGTCTAAGTTCCAGTAAAGTATGAAAATTTTAGCATTTTAAAGATTTGTGTGGATACAAAACAAGCTGAAAACTAACTTTTTAAAATGGAAAATCACTAATTCCAAGAAAGGGGTTTTAATTTAGGTGAAAAAGAGGATATGTTTGTCTCTCTTCAGAGGCTCCTTATGCTGCACTATACTAGGAACAACTCGGGACAGGAGGAACTTTTTAGTTCCTTTCCCATGCTGTGGTAAGAATGACCTAGAAGTCCTCAGAGTCCTCTCAGAGTATTCAGCATGAAGACAGGAATATCACAAGCCCTGGTTGCAAGGCTTCTTGGAGCAACAATATCAGAGCACCAGAAGCAGAAGCAAAACAACTGGTATGCAGTTTTTTGTCCAGAAACCTGGCATTTTGCTCCAAGTTTCCTGAAACCCAAACAGTTTCCATGAAACATTAATCCATGAGTAAATTTATGCTGTCTGATTAAATCTATTTAACTAAGAAAGGGGTTGCTATTGATTCCCATTCATCTCTCCTTGGAGGAGGGAATGGACCATAAAAATGCTGTGGTAATATTACAGCAGGAGGCTTAGGTAGAGAGCAGGGATCTGGGAGAACTGAAGCAATGTCTTCACTCTGAGGGTCAGGTGAAGCCCCATGCTCTCCAGGTAGGAATATTTCTGGTGTACATTACACAGATCTATCTGATTTGTCTCTCTATCATCTGATGTTCTATCTACAAAAAAAGACAGACTGGTCAAAGGAGCCAGATGCCATTTAGGGCAATCATCAGTGTTACCACAGGATTGGAAGGGAAGTTGTTTCAGGAAAGTTGCCGTCAGTTTAACTCCCAACACGGCTCAATAGCTACTAAAAGTGGTTCTGAAGCAAATAATCTAAATTGAACGGGACAAATAACTGGGATTTAGAAAAGACAGGAGTTAGCTTACTAATTATCCACAAAAAATTGACATTCCAAAAACCAAACACACAAAATTAAGTATCAGATTTCCCGAATAATACTGAAAACTTCATTGCCTTAGCACAGTTACTGGCTCTAAGATGTGCATTGAATTGCAGACTTTGGCAGTATTTTCCAAGGCCCTTGGGAAATACACTTACCATGTCCTAAACCACACCCTGTTGATTGTTACTGCTGGTTTATATGGTACATATTAAACAAACTGACAAGAAATCAACTTTAACTGGAGATGTTGATTTGAAACTGCATGCAGTCATCTTCTAAATTCAAAATCAGCATGTGTAACATTATGTATCAGTATGTGTAACATTCATAACAGTATGAAACATATTAGTTTCCTTAGCACATTAAACAAGAACAGTAAAGGTTCTATTTTTTACTCTCTTTTCCTTCTTCTTTTCAAATTAGCAGCATAAAATTCAGAATATGCAAACACTTAGAAAGTGTAAATCAAGACTGATTTAAGCACAGAGGTAGTCTGGCAGTATTGCATCACTCAGTACCTACATTTACAGTTGACAGAATCTTCCTCTCAACTTCTAGACAGTTAATCTCTTATATTACTAAAAAAAATTATTTGAAAAAATTTCATTGTATATAAACCAACCTCTGTTCACAACTTCTGAAAAAGCCCTAATTATCCATACAGCATCCAGGGATAACACAAATCAGAAACTCCTACCTCTTTGTTTCAATTCTTGTTCATTTTTTCCCATGCCATAGGTCACACTTAGATATGTACACTTCAATTTTCTTTTAGGTAAAAACATCTCTTTCTGGTGTGCTTCATGACCAAACAGTCAGAGAAGCAGGCTGATGCCTAGAAATCATTGTGTGCTATCATTTCCCCCAGAAAAATAAGTAGGAGCAAAGGTTGTTTCTTGTATTTGAAGCTGGTATTGTCTAATGAGCATCCTCAGCAACAGGCACTGATAACCATAATCTTTATTATAGAATAAAATTCTATATCAAGACAGCCCAGGGAAAGCACATAATTTCTTTCTTCATGAACTAGTATGTGCTAGATAAAAATAATGTTAAAGTAATTTGGAAACTTTGCTTTCAGGGGATGCATTTTGCCTTTACGATTGAGTCTTCTGAAGGGAAATTTCTGGAGTAAATCTGGATGAACTTAGCCAATTGAAATGATTTCTTGAAACCTACTTGTGACTGAGGGGTTCAGACCCCATCAGTACCTGCTGTAGTCACTCTGGGCTGACCTCAGCATTAAACTTTCGCTATGACAGCACTGCATCTCCTAGATTTAGTTTGGTTATTCCTTTGCAATTGATATGCCTTTTTGTGGGCTGGATTAATACTGCTCCAGGGGGTAATGCTGCTTGGCAGCATTCAAGAATGATGATATGTACTGGGTTTTAACCCTATGCTAACTACCTTCCAGCTGGAGCTGTGGTTCACAGCAGGACCACAGCAGCAATTCTTTCACAAACTGGTTCTGTGGTTCCTGTGAATGATCCTCTAGTTTCCAGGCCTACTTCATCTTTCACCTTTCAGAATGACATCTCAATTGATCTCTGATAGATGGTACAAAGCATCCCTTCAGTTCCCTTGATGGCAATCACATACCTTGTTGTATTGGAGGCTGTCTCGGGGAGAAAAGCATTTTCCAAGTGTTCTGGCTGTACCTTCTCACTACCTACAGAGGGGAACTGATTTCTTGGACTTTTATTCTGCCACACCAGTTGCCTGGGCTTGATATTTTTGCATATTTTGTGCTCAGTACTTTATCATGGAAGAACCAGCTCAAAGGAGAGAAGAAGAGGAATGTTGTGGGATTTTTATCATTAAACCAGACCTTTTAAAAAGAAATATAAATATGTCTAGTGACTCTTGCAGAATAAGGATGGGACTCATCTGTCTAGTACTGTTAAATCAGCATAAAGTTTAGATGTCTACTCTTCTGAAAGAGAAGAGAAATGTATCCAAATCTCAGGCTGAGTGCACTTCTACCCAAAAGGGAGGCAGTGCATTGCTTGTCAGGGAAGGTTGTGGTTCACAGACTAAGGCTGGGAGCAGCCCATTCTAAGGTGAAATGGCTTTGCTGCCCAATGAAAAACCACTCCTCTTCTCTTTATGTAAATGAAAGCTTTACAGAAAACTCTAAAAATGGAAATCTAGACTGAACTCCATTGACTCTATGTCCCGAACTGTAACGATATCATTATAAAACCAGGAAATGGCTCTGGTAGTGCAAAAGACAAAGAAACTTCTGTACAGCAGAAATTAATAAGATTTTTTTTCTTAAAATATATTTCCAGTAATGTTTCAACAAGATACTGTAGTGACTATTTTCCACAGATGAAAAAGCTTTAGAATACCCAAAAGAAAAAAAAATCCAGTAATTTCAAATAAAATATTGAAAAATGGAAACAGGAGCAAAGGAAATATTAATCCTGGTTAGAACAGTCTCTTACATGTTTGGTTAGGAATGGCTGGTGAAGATCTGTAAAATTACCTGCACTGAATGATGCTGGCTCTGCCTCTTACTTGCAGGATGATTTTGTACAAGTCATCATCAACATGGCAAATTCACCCTGCAAAAAATCAGGACAGAAGTAACCCAGACTGCTATTTGATACCCAACAGAAGTGTCATCCTGCTCCTCTCAGGAAAGCAGCTTCCTTCATCTAAACAATGTCATGTTTGATCTCTCCATTGTATCTCCTGGGCCTTTCTGAATTGCCAACTGTGAATCTGGCTCCAGGCTGACTTAGGGGGTTAGGAATCTATTCCCAAGAGAGATGTTTGCCTCCTCTGTGTTCTCAAGCAGCTCATATATCCTCTTACAAACCTTAGTGTGTCCTATCATGATGATTTAATATTTGCTTGGTGGTGGAAAGTCACATGCAATACACCTGTAATGCCTAAACCACCTGGCTCCTGCCTGTCTCTCAGCATTGGCAGGACAAGTGCTGCAGGGTTTCCAGTGCAGCTGCTTGTGAGAATCATCTGGCCCCATAAGAAAGTAACCACAATGGGGGTATGGACTAAGGTTGTTTGTCTGGACAGTGAGTGAAGTCAAAATCCAGCAAAAGTGAAGTGGTTCTGTGGAAAATGAACTCTTATCTCTTACTACATCTCCAGGAATTCCTAATTGAATCTAATATTTTTCCTACTGGACAAGAAGTTCTGTGCCATTTTGGCCATGAAACAATGAGGGGAGCCTTAGAAATCTTATTCTCAGCAAGATCTGTGATCACTGTATTCTAACAGCAGAATTTTTATGTAGGAAAAATTATAGACTTTACTGTAGAATAGGATTTCTGACTTGGTCATACAGAATAAGATTACTCCAGTCTCAAGGCAGATTTTGTGATGTTCTATTGCACGGAAAATTACAACAATGTACAGCAAAGAAATACTCCCATATTGCTTATAGCAGATGTGGTTATGTTGACACACAGTCTCAGGTTTGTTTTCTTAACATTTTGATTATATTTTGCCAATATTTTATTTTAAAAGTAAAAATATTACTTAAATGATTTCCACAGTTTTCATTTGCTTGTTGCTCTAAAAAGAGATTCATCAGATGGTTTGTGTTAAAGGATTTTCATAGCCCTTTCTTGGCCTAAAATGAAAATTCACATCAGGAAATCAGAGTGGAGAGATATTTCTGCTAGAGTTAGAACTGATGAGATTTTTTGGTCTAACACATTAGAGAAAAGCCCAGCTGCAGTAAACAGCACCATGGGATTAAGACTGGACAGGTGCTACCACAAAAACAAAGGCTAGAGCATATCTCACAATGATTGAGAGCAGTTTATGTTTTGATTCAGTAAGTTATTAATATGACTCATCCGTATGTTACCAAATATCACACCCAGCAAGTGAAAATTGAAACATATGCCTGTGAGATATAAAAGGGAGATTTTACAAGAGGCCTTGGCAGAATGGGTGTGAAGGAGGGGTAAGAACAGGGGGAGAAGAATAGAGCTTTTCTTGCAGTTTGCTACATCAGGTAAAATGAATGCACTTAAATTTTCCTCTGAAGGAAAACAGGCAACATCCAGATTTTTTTTTTCCTGCTAGCCTTCCTTCTAATCCCTAAAAAAAAAAAATCGAGATGAGGACAGAAGGGTAGTGTATTGAGACATCATAGCACTGTGCAGAAAATGAGATGAGGTATTTCTGATTCCTCCTGTTTCTCATTCCTTCAGCCTTTCCCTAATCCCAGGGCCCATGCAAGGGCAGAAGAGCATGCATGGATATAAAAAGGAAAGCTTTTAGAGGTTGTCCCTGAGCTTAGACCAATACCTATTACAGTTTCTTAACCATTTTCCCTAGGAAGAATTCACCAGGCTAGCGGGAAATTATACAGGGAAATTAGAGTGTTTTCATGTCTCTCCTCCAGTTATTTTCAGGAAGAACACCACTAGATGGCACTGGGAGCTGTCACCACCCTGTATGGAGCTGCCGCCTTACCTGTAGGGGCGGGCAGCGGGAGTGCAGCAAGCGCTGCTGCTGCTGAACTCACCGCCCTGCTTTGGACACTGCATTTGCATGGCAATATTAGTTCTTCATACCAGAATAAAACTGAATGATCAATATCTGACTGTCCTTTAAACCATACTCGAAATTGTATCAGCTGTCTGGCGTAATGGTTCCAGATGCTATTAAAGGGATGATAAAATAATCAGGGACTAACGTTATATTCACATTATCAGCTACATTGTTTTCAGTTCTTTCAAATCTCAGCATGGGGAGGAGCACTGCGTTAGTAGTGTATCCTAACCTCATTAACAGGGCTGACAAAACCAGAGAGCAACTGTATTTTGCATAAGGCTGTATAGTTTCTAGAGGACAAAAAAACTTCCTGTTAAACTGCATGAAAATACATTTGAACAAGTGTCTCCCATACATATATACATACATATATGTACTGCCTACATATATGCAATTAATATAATTGAGAGGGCATATATAACAAGTTTGTGATCCTAGTTGTCAGTACATGGTATTTTTACATCCAGTCATGCAATATTTGAGATCCAATACATCACGTGTCCAAAAGAAA
This sequence comes from Molothrus aeneus, assembly GCF_037042795.1. Lineage (NCBI taxonomy): Eukaryota > Metazoa > Chordata > Aves > Passeriformes > Icteridae > Molothrus > Molothrus aeneus. The sequence continues at coordinate 7,004,945 of NC_089653.1, forward strand.
ATCCTGCCAACACACACAAAAGAATGCATTTATCATCCTAAATCCAATATATAAAACATATGCTACTTGTAGAGCATATGTTAGAGATCCTCCCCCTCCTTCTCTCTGTGTGAGAAACTGGCACAATTGCTGTCTCTAAGCAGAAAATCTTCACATGAACATGCAATTCTGCAGTTCCATACAGGTGAAGATCCATTAATTCCAACTGGACTCATTCACTCCCAGAACCAGGGCACAGCTCTGAGAGTGGTTGCTTTAATGCTGCATAGTATCTTGAGTTAGCCAAGCTGGGACTCCAAGGATCCTCTCTCAGCCTAACCTCTCTGCCTTGAATGCACTGGGAGTGCTGAACAGAACTTGCAAGCAGAGATAGGCAGAGATAGGCAAAAACATCCAAGCTCAAAAAAAAGAAAAAATATTTGATCTTTATGGCGCTGTTTCCCCATTGGAGAGTCAGTCTCTGCATGAAAGGAATACTTACTTACAGGTTAAAAAGAGCTCAGGTACTTCTGCACTTCAGTGTTTGCTGCCTGTTCAATGTTCAGATGACTTGCTTGGTCCCAGTAGGCCAATGCATCTAGCACCAAACACATATTTCTATTCCTTATTCTGATATGCACTGTGTAGAGAAATCTTTTTACTAAGGATTTGTGATACAGTTCTCTTCCCTCATTGTCCCAGAGCCAACAGGACAAAGGGCCCTCTGTACCAATGAAGATTACCCTAAAGAAAACTGGGTTTCATGTCTCAGAATCTCCCTTCAGCCTAACTTCAATTCCATTAATACACACTGTGCTCAAGTTCCTTCCTCCAGCTGTTTCCTGATGAAAGATTAAGGATTAACAGTTTGAGCATTACTGCTTCCCCATCTTGAATCAGTTCAGCAGGACAGTCACTGAAAAATTTCACATGAGGGTCACAGAGTGAAGGAGATTGTGGGTTTTCTGGGGGTTAGGGGAAATCTGATGTGGGAGTTTGACCTCTATAAAGACAATTCTTTAGGCAGAAATATTTCTTAGGTGTGTAGCCATATTATTCAGCTCAGTCTCATCACACACTGAAAATCCCAGGAAGTAATATTTTAATCATTCCATGATACTCAGAAGCAAAATAAGACACCCAAAAATTAAGAAACCAGATGTATTTTAAGAGACTGTGAAAAGTTCCTTTGGAATTTAATCAAGTCTCAGAGTAATGAAAATAAGTCATTTCCCATATGCTGCTATTCAGAATTCTCTGAAGCACCATGCAAGATGTTACACCCATGTCACAGGTCTAATCATTTGCAACTGCAAGTGATTCCTGAGCATGCAACAATGTAGTTGAGGAATGCTGACAACATCTCTGAGAGGAGACTGATGCAAAGCAATTGTTCTAAAGGTTACCAGGGACCTACAAAGCTACTCCACAGAGAAATAAAGGCACTTTCTCCACAGAGAAAGTCTGGTAGGCTGGTGGACACAGATCCTTGACAAGCTACACAGAGAAGTGAAAAACTTTTGGAAGCAAAATTTTTTTGCTGACCACTTGAGTATTTTGCTTTGATATCTGACTTTTCACTCTAGCTTTGAGAGGAAAATGCAGAACCATTCACTGAGCATTGCCAGTATTCCCAAGATTTAATGATTCCAAAATTGAACTTTTTGGCAAATTAACTTTTCCACAGAGAAGGAAAAGAATAATCCAGTTCCACATCTCCATTGTAGCAGCCTACCAGAGCAGTACTCAGATTAATTTACCAGCTCTGATCAGAGGAAAAGTTCTTTTGCTCCTGTGAAGCATAACTCTCTCTAATACTGACCTGAATCAATTTTTTTGTTTGCAATATTCATCTTCTGGTTTTAATTATTAGGAATATTAAACCTCAAGTTTTAGAAGGTGTATTAGTGCCATTCTGAGTGCAGTTGATACAGACATAAATCTTCCATTGGTGTACAATGAACTAGTTCTTTGCCACTCCATCATGAACCAAAACAAAATCAACACACACACATTCTCTAGCTGCTGTCTATAAATCTGGCCAGTAGAAGTACTTGGACAGCTCTTCTATAGGTCCTGACTGACTTTCCACAAATGACCTGGTTAAGCCACTACTCATTCAGAATTCCCCAAACCCACAGTGCAGCAAACCAGAACCCAGAAAATGTCTATCCCCAGAGGTGTTTGGCTAAATTTCTAGATGCTAAATAGGCAGTGAGATGTAGTCACCCAGCCGTGGATTGCAGCAAACACACATCCAAACCAACTTAACAGAATGGCTGACTTGACAGTTTGCAGGATTTTGAATAAACTTGGAAAATTTTGAGCCTGCTGCCTAATTGTCACTTCTTTTAGATTATGAACATCTTCATGTAAGTCCCTTTTAAAAAGTAGACTTTGCTCTGTCTTGTCATCAGTTGCAATCTCATGGATATTTGTAGCATCCTGGAAGAAAGGCATACACAATCAATTTTTTGCTTACACAGACAACTAATTCACAAGGCATAGTAGATAAATGATTGTCTCCTTTCTCAGTTGTTCTGAAGTTTATGCTCATCATTTACAAGGATACAACCTGAAAAATAATTCTATTTTTTCTTTGGAGATGGTTCCTATCCCCAAAATATTCAAAACCATGCTGGAAAGATAAAAGTTTGTTGAATTTTCACTTTGTCAGGCAGTAACATCTGTTTCCAATTCTATTTGCTAGAATGCATTACCTTCACAGAATTTCATTCCAAATTAACTCCAAAGTTCCCCAGCACTGAAGGAAACACAAAGTTCCTCCATATCCATCTTGCTATACACTTTGAATTCTTAAGAACAGAAAGAGAAAATTCTTGTACAACAGCTACATTACTGTAAAATTGAGCGTCTGAAAAAGTGAACACCTTGTCTATGTGGACCAGTCTCAAGATAGACCAATGATTACTGAGTTGCTGAAAATAAACACATCTGATTTCAGCCTCAGAGTTTTCCCCATATGTTATTGGATTTACAGCCTTTTATTTCTGTACTTTATAAGCAGATTTCCCTGAAATATGTGTATCCTAGAAATGAAACCCTCATTTTTAATGCTGAAAGTCTTGAGAGTTTATCAAGACTGGGAATTTTCTTGAGAGAAAAGCTTCTTTTCAGAGAAGGAGGATTTTTGACATTTTTAATGTTACAGAAGTCAGGCAGCCTCTGGCTTCCTGCTACCAGTAAGAACAGCTAGAATAAAATAACTATGAGTCTGAAAGCCCAGTTTCAGTTCCCAACAAATATGCTTGCTCCAATTAACATTAGTACCATGGATACACAGAAGAGAGCAAAACTTTTGTAGGTCTCTAAAGGGATGGAAAACACTGCACAAATATTGATTTCCTTCTTCCTCCCTATGCCTTAGGTCATTAAATATTAACAATGCCAATACAGTAATGGTCTATGCTTTCACATCAAGCAGTAACTTAAATAATTAATTAGAGAGAATAGAGGATAACTCTGCAGAATGGATAAGCAGGGGGTATCCCTGTATGTCAGGGAGAGTTGCACCTGTTGAGAGCTTAACAGTGGTGATGACTTGGTTGAGCATTTATGGCTAAGAATAGGGGAAGGCCAGCAAGGCAGATATCATGGTGTGAGTCTGTTCCAGACCACCTAACCAGGATGAACAGCCAGATGAAACATTCTCTGAGCAGCTGGGAGAAATCTCACAATCCATGGCCCTTGTTCTCCTGGTGGGCTTCAACTTACCAGATGTCTGCTGGAAGCTCAACACAACAGAGAGGGAACAGTTTGGGAGGTTCCTGGAGGGTGTGGAAGAGAACTTCCCAATGCAGCTGATGAAGGACTCAGCTAGGAAAGGCTCCTGCTGGACCTGTGTTTGTAACAGAGTAGGGCTGGGGGGTGAGCTGATGGTCAGAGGCTGTCTTTGGCACAGTGATCCTAAAATGGTAACTCTTGTTTCCTGGAGAAGTAGGAGGGGGGGTCAGCAGAACTGTCACCTTCCAAAGGGAGATTTTGGCTAGTTTAGGAGACTAGTTGAAAGAGTCCCTTAATAGCCAGTCCTGAGTGGTTAAGGAATCCAGGAAGGCTGTATGTGCTTCAGGAAGGAAATTTCAAAGATGTGGAAGCAGGCCATTCCAAAAGATGAGCTGGCAGGGAAGAAGACTGGCCTGGCTGAGCAGGGATTTCTGGCTGGAACTCAGGAAAAAAAAGGAGAGTTTATGACATTTGGAAGAAGGGGTGGGCCACTCAGGAGGACTACAAGGATGTTGTGAAGTTGTGCAGGACAAAAATTAGAAGGGATGAAATCCAGCTAGAACCTAATCTGACTACTGCTGTAAAAGACAACAAAAAACATTTCTATGAATACAGTAGCAAAAAAGGAGGGCTGAGAATCTCCCTCCTTTATTGGATGTGGGGGGAAACATTTACCATCTTTGCCTCAGTCTGTAATAGTAGGACCAGTTGTTCTCCAGGTACCCAGACCCCTGAGCAAGAAGAGAGGGATGGGGAGCAGAAAGAAGCCTCCATAATCCAAGGGAAATAGTCAGCAACGTGTTACACCACCTAGACAGGTAAAACACTATGGGACTGGATAGAATCCACCTGAGGATACAGAGGGAGCTGGTGAAAGTGCTCACTGAGGCACTTTTCATCATTTACCAGCAGCTGTGATTAACTGAGGGGGTCACGACTGAGTGGAATCTGGCAAGTGTGATGTCCATCTACAAGAACAGCTGGAAGGAAGATCTGGGGAACTACAGGCCAGTCAGTCTGACCTCAGTGCCAGAGTAGGGGATGATAATCTCTGGTACTACTACAAGGCATTTACAGGACAACCAGGCAATCAGGCCCAGACAGCATGGGATTAGAAAAGGCAGGTCATGCTTGAATGATCTGGTGAATTACACCCTCACTGAATTTGCAGAGGACACCAACTTGGCTGGGAGTGTTGATCTGCTGGAGTGCAGGAAGGTTTTGGAAAGACTCTTCTGCAGGCTGGATCAATGGGCCAAGGCCAGTTGCATGAAGTTCAACAAGTCAAAGCGCCAGGTCCTGCTCAGTAGAACAAGAAGAAGCAGACTCAAGTTACACCAGGTGAGGTCTAGATCAAATAGTAGGGAAAAATTCTTAATGGAAAAGATTGTCAAGCAGTGGCACAGGCTGCCCAGGGAAGTGGTGGAGCCACCGTCCCCGGAGGTTTTTAAAAGATGTGCAGATGGAGCACAGGGTCATGTGGTGGGCTTGGTAGTGCTGGGTTAATGGTTGGACTCAAATGATCTCAAAGGTCTTTTCCAACCTAAACAATTCTATGATTCTATAAACATCTAATGTGTTAACTCCTTGAGTGAGTAGGAAAGATGGTAGAAATCAGCACAATTGCATGGAAGACATAGGGAAGCATTAGCCATAGGGATCCAGAAGCATTCCCACAGTCACAAATGAGTTCTGCTGGCTCTTGGCTCCCCTTTCCAGCTGGGCTCCCTAGTGTGGATTTCTGTTCACTGTAGACAGCAGCAGGGGAAGGGGAGGGGTGAATATATTTGAGGTCAGAAGGTCTGCCACCAAGAGAACAAAGAAGGAACGACATTCTCAGGTAATCTAGCTTAAGAGACAGCCAGGCAACTAAGGACCAAAACGAAGAACTTTCTGTAGAGATTTAGTAAAACTACATTGACTTCCTGTGATAGGTTAGAAATTACTGTGAAACCCCATCTTGACAAACCTTTGGTTGAACAACAGGCTTACATTTTGTTGTTAGGGAGAGAGTGCAGGGAACATTAAGTACCTTGAAAGACTGCAGCCAAGACATTACCCTAATGCTGTTTTACCACACTTAGGAACTGATGTTTCTTTAAATATGTGAGCATTAACACTCTGCCTGTCTAATTATGCAGGCACAAACTTTTACATCATGTTTAAGAGGTCATAAATTTAGTGTAATAAATCTCAGCTAAAACATTTAACACAAAGTATGTTCAGCACTACTTAGAAACTACTTTTAAATGCCACACTTGCAGGGCTCATATATTTCCATAAGACTGTGAGAACATCAAATTCTTTCTTTCATATTGTGGGTTTTTCATGCCTAAAGAATATTCTCAAGAAGGTTTGAACATTCAAGGGTAAATGTTAAAAACAATATTAGGAAATAATGCAAGATGAATTAACATCTGTAACATCTGCCTTCTGCCATGGAATCAATTCTGCCTGCATCGGAACTGTTGGAGAAACCTCAGTAGCAAAGCTTTGAATTGCAGATTACCTGTGATCCAGTAAACATCCACATTCCTTTATGCCTTTGGTTTTCTTGGCCTGAGTATATGCAAGCTGGCTAAAAAAAAGAAGAGCATCAGCTGCTGTAGTGTTTTCAAAAGAGGAGATGAGCTCAGGGATTTAATCCCAAAGATATGCACCTAATTCATGAAGGCAAACTATGTAACAGAAAAATGAAATGGGATATTGGCTTAAAGTGTTATGGAGAAAGTCAAGTGTGAAAAGACTTGTTGATCATATCTGAGCTGCCAATACATCTCTAAGTTTATAAAGAGGGAGGGAAAATAACTTCAAAAAATGCTTCATTACTGTAAATCAACCCCCTTTTATGAGGTTTAAGACAACCCTGAGCATTCCTTAAGACTAGCTCACTCTCTTCGTATCTTTGCTTGGCTTGTTCTGAATAAGCAGCAAAAGGAATTAGTCTTCAAGTGATTACTCAAGTCTGTATGATTTTTTTTGTTAGTCCCTTATAACAATACCCCATATTGCATTTGTACAGACACATTGTATCCTTATATTTGATGTGTTTATTATCTTCTTTATCTTCTCATGAAAATAATACCTTGACAATCCCTAAGATACCAACAATACATCTTCTGACCCTATGACTAGATTGATGAGTGAAAGAATATTGTTTAGTGATTCATTCTTCTGCGTTTGCAGGTTAGTTTATAGATGCTTCTACAGCAGTATTAGAAATTTATTTTGACACTGACTGAGTAGCAAACACAAAGACAGTGAACAAGCCAGTCTCTGAATGAGACTCATAAGTCCATGAGCTTGTGGAAACAATTACAGGTTTTGTAGCATAAGCTGAAATCAAATAGTGAATTTGTTGGAGTGCTGGATATTTACTGTACCTTGTCCATTAGCTGTCTTTCTAACATGTCTGGAATCTTCTCAAGGAAGACCTAGGCTGGGCATTCCCTTCCAAGCATTGGAGAAACATTCCTGCAGTACCAGGAATAGAGATAGATAGATAGATAGATAGATAGATAGATAGATAGATAGATAGATAGATAGATAGATAGATAGATAGATAGATAGATAGATAGATAGATATAGATAGATAGATAGATAGATAGATAGATAGATAGATAGATAGATAGATAGATAGATAGATAGAATTATTTTCTAAGGCTTTCCTCAATTCTGATTGATCTCATATAGATAGAAGAAGCCAGAGGAGACACCAAGCTGCTCACCGGAGCTTGCAGGAGCACTCCAGCTTGGTTTTAAAATGTTTAGCTAAGGAGATATCTCTGTCAGCCTCTTTGCATCCAGACAGGAGTATCTCAAACCAGGACAGAAGGCAAGAACAAAGCAGTGCTGAAGACTTGATGACCATAGTATGTGTTATGGCAAAGTTATTTCAGGCAAGTTCTAGTCTGGCTCTGTGGTCTGAGGGCTGCCAGCAGTTCCATCAACACTGTCTTATCCCTATTTCTGCCCTGCAGAATGAAGCTTGCAGCTGCCCTGCCTCCCACAACCTCTTTGCTTTCAGTGCCCTGACTTTGACTTCATAATTACTTCATGAGACTAAACTTATTCCACAGCAACAAGATAGAGTTTTCAGGAGAGTTTCCCAAAGGAAAACTTGAGGGTGTGTTTGCCTACAGTTATATAAATAGTCTGACCTATTTCAAATACCATTTTTCAGTTCTTCCAGGCACAAGTACACACACCTTCACTTGGGGAGTTTCATCACAACATCCTCTCTGTGCTCTCAGGGTAACTTTTTTTAAACACCAACAACAGCTTCTATAATAAGGCCTTTATCCACCATGCTGGGAATGGCAAAATAAACAGAATGTCACTGATTTGGCACAATAGGTGGTTCTGGCAAAGTGAACCTATTTTTCCTATTGTAGCATGTAAGACAGACTGATCCAAAGGCAATCATCTGAGATTAAGTCAAAATGGAAACAATAATTTTTCTGCTGAAGCCTACTCAGGCACAAAGAATTCCAATATGTAAGGTTTTACACACCTTTCAGTAAAATCAGAGCTGTAAATGTAGATTCTATCACCTTGGAATAGCAATTGTGTTTGTGCCATTCCTCAAAAGATTCCTGACTTTTAGATGAATTAAAAAGAGGAATAGTGATGGCCTCTCCTGACATACATTTTCCTTGCTGCTAAATAAATTTTAACTTAAGGTCTGCCCAAAATAATAATAATTCTCCTTAAGATTTTATTATAAAATCACTGGCAATGATTCTTTATTACTTTTCCCAGTACCAGTAACAATGCCCAACTCACTACTCCTTATGCAGTAGTAATAAACCTCTTGGAAAAAGAATATTCTTTGAGAGTATTTGAATGATGACTACATTTTATTTGAATGATAGCTTCATTTATTTCATAGCACACATGCAAATATCTTCAGACACCTCAGAATCCTCTTGTTCAGTAAAGCTTACTTCAATAGCATGAAGAGTAAAAAACAGAAGGCTTGACTAGGATTACATCTAAGTCTTGTGTCTCCTTTTAGATGCTGTAACTAAGTAATTATTCAAGGATCTAATTATTGCATCAGCTTTTCAAGTGTAATTATTTTTTCATGTTACAGAATTGACATTGTTTAAAAGAAGACATAACCCATAGATTAAGAATGTGCTTTTAAATGAAACTGTTTCCATTTAAGAACTACTCCAAAATCAGCACTGAATACACTCAAAAGAACAGAAGGAAGCAAGAAAATATTTCAAGTTTATGGAGGGTGTGGTGTCACATTTTAGGCTAAATACATAGGGGATGTTTCCCTGCAAGCACTAAAGTCACAGCCACCAAACATGTTGCTATGTGTTAACAGAGCTGCTGAAACTGGCCTGATACGTCCTGGTCTGGAGCAATTGTCCAGGTAAACACACCAGCTCAACTTAAAATTTCCTTAAGGCAGTCCCACATTCCAACTACGTAAATTTACTCTGTAAAGGAGGACGAATAAATCTTAACAAAGTTTGTGCTATTTTTACTAGGTAGTTTCTGACATCTACATGAGCCTGAGAATGCTCTATTTATGTTAAGAGTACAGTGAAGTGAAATATGAGCAGCTCTTAACTGCCCTGATAGATCATCTGGAGAGCTGACATGCTTCACATGGGCTAGTGATTAATTCCTGTAAGTAAACAAGGCACATTAGAGCAGGACACAGCAACAATGAACACTTGAAAACACAAGACCTTTGGATCTAGCCCAGGGGCCAGGAAAGGTTGGTTTTCATGTAGCAATGTTCTCATGCAGGAAAGTTAAGGACACGCAGAGGAAGTAATTACAAAAGTCTTGACGACTGGGGCGGAGAAAGACATTTTTGGAGGAGTAATATATCCATCCATACTGGAGAATTTATAAACTTTTGCTAGTAATGAGAACCGCAGTGCCCTCCAATTGTGTAAAAGCACTAAAGATGCTGGTGCAAAGGAACATCACATCTTTGATGTCTGATTAGAGATGTACTGTGCAAAACAAACATCTTGGCACTAATATATTCTCATTCCCAGTCGTTTTGAGCCTGTTATATCTCTTTCCCTGCTCACACAGATCTGACCTCTCCATAGAAATATTCCTTCCCCTGGAAAGTAATCATTTTGTATGCAGGGGAGGTAGAGAGAGTATAAAACAGAACAGGAAGTGATAATTTCTTTGCACAGAAAATGACAATTTCTTACAATCACTCAAAATAAATATTAAAAAAAAAAAGACTAAACACCTATAGGGTTTTCTGAAACCAGAAACAGTCAGGAAGGAGGGAGTGAATTTCAAGGTGAAACATCTATGCTATGCTCCTTATTTATTGGTGTTTGCATAGCTGCCATTTCTTTATCTTTTTCCCAAAAGGCATGGCTTTTCATATAGGCTCCTCCACTTGTGCTAAAAAATAATAGTACATGACAGGCAGAAGAATGGAATCCCAGCTCTGCTGCGTGCAACACTGCATGCAATACTAATATACCAATACAGCAGACAGCTAGGGTTATGTTGTCCGTGAAGTTTTTAATATCCTTTTCCAAATGTATAATTTTTTGCTTTTTCCACTCAAAGCACTATACTTTCTATAAATACATTTTCTCCATAGTCATTGTGAAGATTCATCAGCAGTAGAACAGTAGGAGATTTTAGGACAAATCTCATTACCTTGGAAAATAACTTTTTTCCAATTACTTTGGAAAATTAAGTACAGCTATCAGCCAAGGACATTCTTCAAAACATCAGTGTTCTCATTGTTTTAGGCATGCACTTACCACTGCATTACAATCTGCTCTGCATTAGCATTGGCGTAGAAAGGATTCCTAGAATTTGACATTTAAAGTGGAATCTTACTCTACAATTAAATTATTATTCTTTCTCCAGTAAGGACAGAAAAAAAAATAAACTTCTTTTAACCTGGGGGGGCAGGAGGGGACATTAGTGTTTCACTGACCAAAGTCTGAATACTTCTGCAGCCAGGCATCCTATTTAGGGATGTTTGCTCATTACCTCAGACACACACGCAGCATTCCCTGGTGTCATGTGCCCAATTCCAGAAGCCATTAGAAAGTCACGAGGTAAAAGGCGCGTGAGTGTGACTGCATAACCCCCACCCAAGCTGGTAGGACACCTTCATGTCTCTGCAGCCCTGTCTTCATAACATCCCTGAGCAGTCTCTTCTGCCTCTGCTCATAAGCCTGGGGACAGCAGTGTCCTGGCCACGTACAAGTTTTGCCAGACAAAGCACTCACGAGTGCGGGTCAGAGAAGGACCAGCTGGCTACAAGCACTGAGCCAGTTTTCCTTGCAGCTCTTTGGGATACACAGCTCTGTTCAGCTCTGCCAGGCTTTTCAAGCAATGTGTGAATATGAGGATGTGCTCCTGGAGCATCCCCAGAGCAGCCACTGTAACAGGAGCTAACAGATAACTGTAGACAGGTACAGGATTCAAGGCCATAATCTGTTCAAGAAAAGTAATTTCAAACCCTTGAGCCAACAAGGGCTTGTTTTTCCATGTTTCCTGCTGCAGCAGGACCAAAGGAACAATGCTGCATAGCTCTCCTACTACTCTGCAGCATATTTCACCCAGCAAACTTTGGGCATTCATTTTGCTATAAGTAATAACGAGCAAAGAGTCATATGGGCTATAAAAAACAAGGACAGTGTTATCTGTGGTGGAACACAGAGGTTTGCATGGAATAACAGTACTTTCTTTCATATTGTTTCTAATTGTTCTCAAAAATGTGCTGCCTTATCTTTTCTCAAAGTGATCACAAATATTTTGCACTGTCCAAGGGTATCTCTTACTAGTTAAACTTACATTCCAAGATCAGGAAGTTCTTTATCTAAAGTGAAATTTTGTAACTGAAAAACACAGGAAAAGTTCTGTAAACTTATCTTAGTGCTCAGGCAGTGAGTGTCATGCTTCTCAGATAAGTTATCCTTTCTAAACTTGAAAACTTTGTTCTCCCAGCATTTTAAATAATGTTTAACTACTTAAATCCCACACCAGTACTCTCAGCAGCCATAATGGAAAAAAACCCCAAAGCCACTAAAGCCAAAAAACCAAACACCACCACCACCCAACCAAAAAAAGCTAATCCACTGAGGTTTTATCATTGTTCATTTGTGTGTAAATGTTTCTGAAACTTTTCCAACCCTGGAGAAAATTTAGCAAATCGGTAAAGTAAGACATTCTATAGCTAATATTTCCATTTAGATTGTTACTAATATTGTTTATATTGTTATTAATGTGGTGGCACTGACTACATCAATATTTGGCTTGTTTGAAAATACTGCAGCTATTTACATTTCTGCTAGACATGCCACATGGAATCTTTAGAAATGTGCCTGATTTTCTTCCTTATTTCTAACAAATGGGACAGAAATGGAGGGGAGAATCCATTTTCATTGAAAGGTGAAAGGCTGGTGGTGATTCATAAACAGCTCTAATAAAGTTCTCCTAAATCAAGATCTAGCTACATAAAAAAAAGGCTACTTTTTTGACTCACTCTGAATTACTGTTCTTAGAACAAGGCCACCTGGGGATAATGAACAGCTGATTTAATTTTTAATCAGCATTTAAAAGCCTTTTAAGTGGAGCTCATTTTCATTAGTTTAAATAAAGAACACCTCGAAAAGTGAAAGGTCATTAAACCTCTGGAAGTACATTCATGCCAAGACTTCAGCTAAACATAGGTCCTTTTAACAGAGTGCCAAGGGGTTTATTAAATATAATGTGAACAATTGCTCACTTCTGTAGTCAAACAGAGCCTCATAAAGGGATCTATTGTCTCATCAATGCTTTACACAGGAAATTGCTCTATTTTGAACTTGCCTGTACAGTCTGGAAGCACCTGTGTACAGACCCCAGTGCACAAGATATGCAGAGCTCAGTTTCAGTGAGATCTAGGAAGGCTCTGGACGCCACAGGATTAGGAGTGATGAGTAGCATGGCTGTAATAAGGATCCACCTGCTTGGTAAGAAGGAATATTTTGCATCTTAAGGCTTTGGTATGAGACTTGACCATTTTAAACTCTGCAGTCAGGTTCAGCAATTGTGAGATACTTGTACACACTTGGTTCTGCATCTTTTTTACCCTGCCCATTCAACCCAGGCTACAAGTCTGGCCTTCCATAGTACAGCTGTTTTCCTTGCCTACAGGGCAGATTTCTGTCATGAGTCTGACCTGAATACCCTTCAAGTTTTTAATAAAATGCTGTCAAGCATAAATAAATATAGATATAATGAAGGATTGGAAAGTCTGCTCAGTAAATGGGGCTACCCTGAAAAGCACGAGGCTCAATTCCTCCATTTCATTCTCAGATTTGTTCCATTCTCAGGGCAGTCGAGGGGTTAATTTTTTTTTTTTTTTAATGAGCCTGTAAACATATAATAGAACATTACTTATTACTTCAAGCTGGGAAGTTCAGCTCCTGCAATGCTCATTTTTCACAAACAATCAGCAAAATGAATGAGACTGAATACACATTTAGAATTGTTCAGGATATTAAACGTCACAGCCAGAAAAAGCTACCAGATTCATGATAACTCCATAATGCTTTTCCTTTTTGGGAAATTCATGCTGAGCAGAAGAGCATACAGCCAGCAAAAAGCCACACTACCATATCTCTTACATCCCTAAGATATAGATGAGGAATATAAAAAAATAGCCACAGGCCCTGGGAAAAAAGCCCCAGCTGAGAGGAAGAGAAAGGGACAGAGGGGTTGGGCTTTACAGAGACTTTCCAATATTCTCAAAGTTGTGTACCAAGTCAGAATCAAGAAAAATATTCCTAGCTCCCTCACTAACTGAAAGAAAAATAGTTTCAAACTCAAAAGCTCCCACTCAGGGAAGATTTAAAACAGCACATTTACCTCCTTAAGAGGTTGGGATTAATCTGAATGTACCGGATTTTAGTGTCCCTGGCAATTTTTCAGCTAAAATTGGTTCTTATCTTAACACTTATTTTTGTTGATGTGAAATGGACTAGGAATCCCACAGGGAGATGGTGAAATCTCCTAGAGTAAGTTCACTTCAGAGTAAGCTCAGAGTTCTCAATATGCCTCAATGTTATGTTGCATTCATCCATTATACCTTTGACTCTCTTTGAGTTCAACAGTCTTATGGTTTGTATCAAAAAGCTGAATTTGACCCCTCCATTCATAAGCTGTATCCAAATCAGCCCAAATTTCAGGTTTGGGATAGTACATTGTACACTACACATATGTGTGAAATAGTCTGAATTCCTACATAATAGGAATGGAACAATCCCTGTGCCTAGGTTTTCCTGTTGGGAACATTAACCTCACTTTCCCACCCCAATCTATTGGATGTCTTAACTTTCTCTTTATGCAGAAGACAGATCTCATGAAAATTAATTCCCCATAATCACTGAGGATTTGAGGTTGTAGATTTGCTAAATGAATTCACACATTACAACTCAGCTGCTTTAAAGCAGATTTATAGTGTTCCTTCTTTAACAATAGATAAGCCTAGTGAGGCTGACATGTTTTTAAGTACAGGCAGAAGTCACAGGGGCTGCATGCCTGGGTGTGTGCCTCAAGCACACTGGTAGACTAACGCTTTGAGAGATGTTAGAAAAGTTGCTAGTTCTCCTGAAAGGATCAAGCCACTTTCAATTATTATTATTTGTACTGGTTTTTTTCTATAATGCCGTAATAATAAAAAACTCCATATTTACATTTTCTTAGGTGGCTGTGTCTGTGAATCCTATCAATATCCAGGATAAAACATGGGGAACAATAGGGAAGAAGTGGCAATTTCACTGTTTAATACCAGAACTGCTATTCTAAAAGTAAGAGAGTCTATTTCTCTGCTTCCTTATGTGTTGGCTTTTTTGTTCTTGGAATAATAAACCATATACTTCCATCCAACAAATCACAGCAAAAGTAAGTGTATCATATGTAGGAATTAACACAGGACTTTGATTTATTTCAGGGCATACTTAGGAACTGCCATGGCAGAAAGATAATACACAGTTGACTGCTTCCAAATAGGAGGGAAAAAACTCCCAGAATTAAAGAACTTCTGTTTTAAATTAAAACAAGGGCTAGGTTTCCAAGGGCATGTGATCATTAATTTATAAAGACCGTGGTTTGCTTATCAGGTGACATTAATGGAATCACTGACCTGTATCAAAAGTTGTGGAAAGAACAAACTTAGGTTCTTTGAAACAAACAGATTGGTTCCATGCCTTGGCCACAGAGACCACTCTAGCTTGTTTTCAGCTGAGAAGTGTCCACACACAAAATCCTTGGGGACATTTCCAGGAATCTCTGGCTACAAACGATGTTTCAATCACTGAAACAAAACAACCAAAACCAACCAAACAAAAAAGCCAGCAAAAAAAACCCTTTAAAAGCCCTTGATAATATGATTGACAAGACTTGTCCATTCTTGAATAGTAACACCACACATAAATGTTTTCAGCTCTAAAAAGATGATCACTTGGAACTCAATAATGACCCACACTCCTACCACCATCTGCCACTTTTGTATAGAAGCTGTACCATATTTCTCCATAGAACAAACCTGGTTAAATGTTAGTTATATCTGATGGGTCTTCTTGTATTATTATTAAGGAAGACTTTGTAAGGTATCTAAAACTGATAAACACAAGGTCCACTCAGGAAAAGTAGAAAACATTTTGTCTAGATCAAATAAAGGGGATAATTTCTGGATGGCAGGTTAACAATGACAGGTCCTATTTTTAAGATGTGCTGTCCTCCTAATCAGGTCATTACTAAATACTGCAAATCCAGCCTTGCACTTCACTCAGATTAGCAGGAAATGTACAAAAAACTCCACTCATCCCTAGAACAAAATACAAACTGTAAGATCTGTAATCACTTCTATGCAAAAACTGCCATGTGCTAACAGGCAGACCCTACTTAGACTAGTTATTTGAATAATAGCTATCAGATCAGCAAGGAACAAAGGCAATGATTTTTTCAGGAGACAGTCTTTGTTTTATTAGTTAGATTTACTTTAAACTCATTGTAAGAAGCATAAAAGAAAAATCTTCTCTTAAAATACAGCAATTTGAAGTTTATGAAGTGAAAAATATCTATCCAAAGCTGTTGATTATTTTTCTAAATTATTCTCTTTTAAATAACACCTTTGTTTCTATTTACTCTTGAATGGACAGACTAGTCAACTGGAAAAATGCTACTTGAAAGTCTGCAGGCTTCATTTGTTAAAACTGACTTTTGATATGATTACAATTTCTGATTTATTTTTTTCTGATGAAAACAACATCAGAAATGGAACCATGAGGTTCACTCTAATTTATAAATTTTATATAATTTCCATTGTATTAATTGGAGGATATACAATCCTTCAAAAGCCGTCCTTCAACTATAAATGTTTGGATAAAGAGTCAAATATCTTTTTTTAAAATTTGTTTATCTCTGTGAAGAATCAAATGGAAAGTATTATAGAAAATATCACTCACAATAAAATCAATGAGATATACCTGCTTAAAGGCTGTAAGGTCCATTTATTTCATAGGATTCAAGCAAAACAAACACTTTTCAACTCTGGAACTTGCAATTTTTTTATTTCTTTTTTTTAATTTTTTTTTCATAAATCTCTGGATATAAGATAAGGTGATATACAAAAATCTCAGCTGAAAATAAATTCAAACTAGATAATTCCTAATATTCATTTATAAATATCAGTTATGTACTTTAAAATATCCTCAGTGCTTTTGTGCTTTTATTCTATTGGCTAACATTAAATTTCTATTACTATATTATCCGAATTACAAGAGTTGTTAAAGATTAACACTGAAACTGTCTTGGAAAACAAGTCTGACTTCATAAATGTTGTGTAAGGATAGCTAATCATAAAATATCTCCATTACCTAGTTTACAACCCTTTTAAACAAAAGTCTAAATGTAATCCAAGTTAAGTGCTCCTATTACTTCAGGAACAGGAACCAGGTGCTGTTTCATAGGTTAAATTAAATACTAACATATTTATTTCAAATACTGTTGAAGATCTAATACTCTCTACCAAAAATCTCTGCCTCTCTAAAGCATAAATGCCACATATATCTTTATACACAAGTTTAGAGAAAGCCTTAGAACAAACAGAAAATAACATAAGCATCATAATAAATGCACAGGATTTTCTTTGTGGTGAGAACTTAAATGGGGAAATTCCTGCAATAAATCAGAAGCAAAATTTCATAATTCTTGATCATCATCAGTTTTATGGACAGGTAATAAAGTTTTGCAGTGCCACCTTTTCATACAGGTTCCAATATGCCTGAATCAGAAACAAGAGCATGCAGTAATCAATGGAAAGCATGAAGGAGGAGGTGAGAGATAAAAACAAATAAAGAGTGGTGATGATGTGAAAATAAATTTTCCATGGCTTTGCTGACTCTTGTGAATAACAATACTTGAGGAGGCTTAATAGGCAATACTTTGCTTTTTGTGAAACAGACTTGGATGACAGCTCTTAAATCCAGGAAGTCTTACAGCTGCCAAGCATCATTACCTGATATTTTATTATCATATGAGATACCACCCCTGACATGACAATGGGATATGAATGGCATGTCACATCAGTCTGAGCTAATCTTAAAGAGTGTCTCACTCCATTTTGGTAGCAGATACAAAAGCAGGTGACAAGGAAATCAGGGATAAGCTGGAGATGTGCTAACACTGTTCCTTTCTTTCCAGGGTGTACATACCAGTGCTAGGATTTATGTTTCTACACAATTCTTTGTAGCCAAAAGAAAATGAGGACTATCCAGCACTGAACCAGTTTTGTGGTCCTCTTTCAATTTCTAGGAAAGAAGAGTCATCATGGAAATGCAGATAGAGAGTTAATGATTATGAAATTTCCTTGAACAATTTCACTGGAGCAGGTAAGTGCCACAGAAAAACAGGATGTGATAATTAGATTAGAAACTTACTAAAATGTAGAAAAAAAAACCTGTTTGTAGAAGCTACACAAAACTGGTTGCTGCAAGGAGTTCCGATTAATGATTAACTATTATTTCAAAAATTGGCACTATAATAAAAAGCAAGCAGTTTCAAACTGAGAATAATTTAAAAAACAAAATCAAAGCTCCTCTGGTGGCTTCTACAGAAACTTGCTGAATCTGAACTAAAAATAAATAACTCTTCTTTTCTGCCATTAAAGCCTGACTGACAATGCTTTGGCATTTTTAAAGGCCCAAGATTATGTCTGCAAGTCAGACTGTAAGAAGACATGAGTTCAAGTTACTCAGAAATTTATTTGGCTTTTCAGAAAAGCTAAATAAAGTCACTTTTTCTGACTGCCATATATACAGTGCTGTGAAATATATCCTTAGTTTGAGCCTCAACCCCCAAAGACTTACACCAAACCTTTAAATAAGGGGATCCCCTGGGAAGAAGAGAACTGGAAAATATCACTGAAAACACCTCCTTAATTATTTTAGAGAATTAATACTAAGGAGTTAAACCATGGGGAGGTGCAGAACCAATGTAAATGGAAATGCTGCACAATCACAACGTAATCATGCCAGACAGCAATCTGCACACAGCTGGTGTAGCATGGGGCACCTGTGGGTGGAAGCAGGAAAGAGAGCTGGTGGCATTTCTCAGTCCTCCTGTTGAACTTGTAAGGTATATTAGGAATTCCAGGAAAAAAGTATGAAAATTACCAAAACAGACTCATGAAATGGTGTCAACCAGGCAAATGCATACTATTTCTCCTTAAACATCCATGATTTGCAAATTTCCAATGAATCCAATACAGACTTGCTACAAATCCTCCCTAGGGCCACAACAATTGGCCAGGGATAGCCAAGATTTCTGGCTCCAGGACAGCCATGGAGGTCAGGGTTCCAAGCTGGCTGTCACAAGGTTGGCAGCTGCGTGGACATTCTGATCATGATGAGGAGCATAAGCACTTGTACAGCCCTTGCTCCTCAGTACAGCTTTGAAGTGTGTAGCTTGGAGCCTTAACACCCTTTAAATGCACTACTCAGAATTGGAGAGGTAACAGTTTGCAAAAGTTTCCAAAATTCAAATACAGATCTCTCAATCAGAGTATACTGAGGACACTAACCTGTTGCAAAATAATCATATTTATGGCATCTTCCAATACATATGTTTCTTGTGCATTTTATTTCCAAGAGATTGTGCTTTGCCCTGTTAAAAATTGAAACACGACTTAAACATGACTTAGTTAAACATGACTTGCAGGGAAAAACTGAAAAGAACCATCCACAGTCTTATGGGATAAGGCTGAAATAGAAAATAAATACTTTTTCATAATGTCCTGTTCACACACTCATCCAACAGCAGTGGGTGCTGGAAAAGTCAGACCTTTTTCCCTGCGCAATCCCAGCCAAGCATGATACCCAAGTTTATTGCTCATAACATATTGAATGAAACTATGAATTTAAAACATATACTAAGAAAGTATTTTTCATAAAACCAACCAACCAACCAAAAGTACTACAAACCCCTTATTCACCTATAATAGCTACTATCATTGCCTTATTCTTTATGCTTCTAAGTCTTTGTAAAATTATATGTTTACAGTTGTAAGCATGTGGCAAGCAAATTATATATCCATTTAACATGCTAACAACTGCTTGAAAGTATTATCTTCTAAATTTTCCTTATGATCTAGTAAGGATCAGTGCATGTAAGCCAGAACATAAACACGTTATGCAACATTTTCAGCAGGAGAGATACTGAGCTTTTCTCTCACCAAGGGCCAGGCCCAGGTGATGAAGATGTAACTGCACTAGGACTGTCAGTGTGGTTTAGATGAAATGCTTTTGTGTTAAGCAGTTATTTTTCCAGAACAGAGTTGTAAAAATGAGTGACATTATTGTTTTTTCTATATTTTCCTGCAGGGATAGCATACCTGCCACTATGAATTCAGACAACCAGAAATAGAAGAGAATTTCTACTTGTATCAGTACAGCATCTCCTTACTAGGAATTATCTACTCTTTGTAAGCAGTAGACAAAGGAGAATATAATTTTAGGAGAACTACTAAATTTCTCACACACAATGTACTGTGCAGTCCTCTTGTTTACCTCCTAAATGTTCTTTTTAAGGAAATCTCAGGGATGTCTTATGATGAATTCGTTGCAAAGATTGCATTCCCTCCATGTTCCACCTGGGTACACCTTGCTAATTGGAGGTCAGATGCAGAATTGTTCTTTGACTGAAAGTATTACTACAATAACTAAATAACAATCAAAGCCAAGAATTGCAGTTGACTTATAGAATTCTCATGGCATAATACTCCAGATCAGCCCTCACTGAAAGGCCAGAACAAACTATAATTTGTGGGCTATATGCCTGCCTGTGCCATCTCCTATATTAATGCAATTCCGTGATTCATATTGCATGAGGATTCTGAGAATAGAATAGAATAGAATAGAATAGAATAGAATAGAATAGAATAGAATAGAATAGAATAGAATAGCAGGTGCAATACCAAGATATCCTAATTCTGGACTTGCAGTAATAAAAATGGATATGACTTCACTGGAATCAAAGGAGGGAAAATCAGTTGACATCTGAAGAGAGTTTAGCAGAATTTGCTCTCTACTCCACAACCAACAGAGTGAGCTAACAGAACTGTTCTTAAAACCAAAAGGCATGACTTCTCTTCCCAGGGACAAATGATGCAGTCTCCTGAAAACCTGTATACTTGTATCAGGAATGGATCAGAGCTTTGTGAACTCCCCACAGGACTCATGCCAACAAAACCATCTAATGAAGATGTAATTGTATTTAGAAATCATGTACTGTACTTACATGTGTATAATACAGAAGTTTTGCACAGAAACAAAGCCCACTTGCAATTTAGGATGTGCAAATATTTTTTCCTTTTTTTTTTTTTGATTTTTGTTTGGTTGGTTGGTTTGGGGTTTTTTTGGTTTTTGGGGTTTTTTTGTTTGTGGTTTTTTTTGGTTTTTTGTGTTCCTTTTGAAGTGGAAAGAAGAGAAACCCTAGAAAGCTGAGATGAAACTGTACTTACATGAAGCCATTGCTTTTAGGTTGATTTTACTCTCTGCTCCTCTCACTAGCTGTATTCAAAAAAGTATCACAAAACATTTGACTTCATGTAACGAAAGCAAAATTTTCTGTCTGTTTAAACTCTTTATGTTAAAGGAGAACTTAGCAGACAATTGGAGTGCAAGACATTGAAAAAGTTTAACCCAAATGACCTTTACACAAATTAGTGGTGAGATAAGTGATTCTTTGCATACTGCTTGGTCTTCAAGCCATTTTCAGGAAAGGAGAGAGAAACTCACATTAATTTCTTTGGTGGTGGGGACCCAGTGTCTCACAATAAAAGTAGCAACTTACTATTGGCTCAATAAATCAAGCTGGTGTCATGCAAGCTCCTTACCTGAGCAAAGCTGAAGCCTCTGAGTGGCGTTTTTGAGACAGGTGCTGCACCATGGCATCTCATAACACCCAGCACAAGTGTGGTGTCAGTCAGGAGCACTGGATGGGGATGGGCAGCAGTTTATGTTCAACCCTCCTCTTACTCCACTTTTTTTTATTCCATTTAGTATTCACCATCCACACAGCATGTATAATAGGTGACTCAAGTAAAATATACTGCTCCCAGAGGAAGTTTCAATGCCCTTGAATTTAGCATAACTTCCTGAGTTGATTTAAGAAGGCACTGCTCCTGACTACCATTTCTGAGCTCATGACCATTACTGTTCCCAGTGCAAAGGCAGCAGAAGGGACTATGTGGCTGAATCTCTGCCTTCCAGACCATGAAATTTGTTTTGCACTGGGAGTTAAGACACATGATCCTCATCCCGCTTTTCCTGCTTCAAGTTCAGTAACCTCCATCAGAAGGTGAGGTGGAGAACAGAGACATATCTTAAACTGTCCCTGGAAAATTTATCATGGTGAGACAAACTGGGTCTAAAATCTGTCATGTTATGAATTAGGCAAACTGTTCTGTCTGTGTTCTCCCTCTGGCCCTACCTCTAAATGTAAAAAAGTGCTGTTCCCAGTATTCATGATTGTAAAATTTAAATAGACCAAGCTAGGTCATTTATCTTATCAAATGTTTCCTGTGTTACAAATGTATTGCTCTCAGGGCTCTCAGTTCCAGTGGCATACAGAATCCTTTTTCTCCCCAGTGAAAGATGGAGTTGCTGTATTGTGCAAGCACTTTGAAAACACAGGATGTCCTTGTTAAGGAAAGACAGTTGTGATGTATCTACATTTTGAGGCTTGGAATACAAGTTCTCTTTTGTCTTTTACTATAGTGCTTTGATTTTGAGAGTTCTTTTCAGCTCAGAATTCTAACAGCTGTTGCCGTGTTTTCTTGCCAAATTACTGGATTGTGTGACAAAGCCATGATTTGGCACTTCAGGTTTTGAGTAACCATGAAAGGAAACCTGAATTAA
Source organism: Molothrus aeneus (assembly GCF_037042795.1). Taxonomy (NCBI): domain Eukaryota; kingdom Metazoa; phylum Chordata; class Aves; order Passeriformes; family Icteridae; genus Molothrus; species Molothrus aeneus. The sequence continues at coordinate 7,027,090 of NC_089653.1, forward strand.
AATAGATAAGGAAGTGCTAAGTACATATGACCAAGACTGTACTTCAACAGCAAAACCCTAGCCCTACATTTCCCATCTAGCTAAGCAGGAAGCAGCTGTTTATTCCTGAAGTGCAATTTCACCAGCATAAATAAATCCAAAACCTCCATTTAGGCCACTTTTAGATTTTAATTAATTCTAAGTGAAACACCTCAGGAGGATGAGAATTGGTCAAAGAAGCAACTGTGTCAGAAAGTCTGTGTGAAAGAGGCAGACTGGTAGTCAATTTAGAGAAAGGATGAAGGTGCATCTAATCTTGAAGAAAAATCTAAACATTTTTTCTGATTATTCATTTCACAAAAATCTTATTTAGAGTGGCTGATTAAATATAATTGTTAGACAAAGCTGCTTTGTTTGCAATCCTGTCCTTTGTTCTGGGTTGAGCTCTACCAGATACATGAAATATTAGGCAGAGGCACAAACCAGAAAGTCTGAAGGGAGATTCTTCAGAAAAAGCCAGCAGCAAGCTAACAGTAGTCCTAAGGGTAAAATAGATTTTAAAATGTCCCCTTCTCTAAGCTCAACCCCTTTCAGAGCTTTGTTCAGATTTGTAGCGAAAGTTGTCTCAAAATGCTTACTCAGGCCTCAGGTATCTTTTTGAGGTCCTTGCTTTGAAAATGAGAGGAATTTGGCTGTCTTTAATCTTTTTTGATATATTTAGAGTTTCTGTTCTAAAATGAAAACCTGACTTAAGGGTAATCCTTATAGGAAGGACAACCTTGACTACACCCTGCTCAGCATGCATCAACAGCAGTTGACCTGCAAAATAGGAAGGTCTAAGCAATAGGGTCCAAAAGCATTTTCATTCTTGGACTATGTTATTTCCTCTCCAAATGAACACTTTTAAACTTGCAATTACTCAATATAATCTCTAAATTAAGTGCATTTACTTGCAGATGTGATACTAATCCTATTTATATCTTTTGGAGCATTTCTTTTTACTGGATAAAAAATGTGATTGAAGTGTTTCAAGACAATCAAAAACATGCTATTAATAATGACTTGTGCTAAAAACATAGTCTTCATTGTTATCACATGAGCATATCACTTAATATGAGAATATCAAAGACACAGGCAATCCTCCAAGTAATCTACTGAGTCCTGTCCAAATGAGAAAAATACGAGACCATTGTGACATGAATTTTTCATTGTTTCCAGTTTTATTCTCTACACTCTTTTCATCTCTAACTACTTGTTCAACTATGTTCATTCAATTACTGAAATCCAGGTGGTTGAAATGTATCCAGTTGGGCTTTATCATCTTTTGAACTTCTTTTGCAGTGAGGTCTTTAATGACTATAACTGTTGTTCTTGCAAATCCTCTCACTCACACTACATAATGCAAGGTTATCTTTGCAAAACCTATCTACAAACTTGACTCAAGTTCACTTGTATGCAAACTTCCAGGAAGGTAAAATTACCCTTCTTACACAGTGAGAACACTTAGCATTCATTTGCTACCTTCTAATAGCATCTCATATTAAATGCTTTTGAAACCCTCTTAAACAGAACCAGATGTTTACAGAAATTCTAATGTCTGTCCAAATCAAATTATCTTCCTACCTTCCCACAAACTCCCTTTATTCATTAAATAATGCATTGAAATAGAAATATAGAGCATGCAATGATTGACAGAATTAAACAAGAGGCAGATGAAGAGAAAGCTGAATTACTTGCACATTTATGGCCTTCTTTTGTTGTTGTTGTTTTTTGCTATCCAGACTCTCTTAATGACATTCTACAGTAAGTATTTTGATCCTGAAAATTCATGTTTACTAATCACAGTTTCTTTAAGGGTCATTTAAACACGGGTTCCTTACTTTTGTTTATATTCTGCAGTGGCCAGACTTCTGTTTTTTCTTGTGAGGCTAATAGGAAAAGGCCCAGAAAAGAAGGAAAATCCCCCTTTCACATTGCCACAATGCCCATTTCTGTGGAACCTGCAAGTTCTACTAGGACAAGCCTCCCGGTTCCAGTGAACTAGTGCTGTTGTGGAGATGTGTGCTGTGGCACATGATCCTGGAGGAAAAATGAACTCAGGTCCCTGCATAATCTAAAATGCACACAGCATTAAAGCACATAGTGGTTTTCTTTCTTCAAATTGTAGAACACATTGTCCTCATCATCAATGAAATTGCTAAAACCATGGTAAATTGGAGAGATCCAGCTCATGATTCACGAGCCCAAGTATTACTGCAGTGAGCAATTGAAACAAAGGGAAATTGGCATTGTCTCTTCAGATGTGTAATCAAACAAAGCTTCTCATGCCATTAAAGGTCATTGGAATTGGCTATTACATCATATTCTACAAGATGAACCAATTTGAATTTAAAAAAAAGTAAAGAAGAGAACTCATTTTCTTGGAATGCACTTCAATTTTCTCCTCTGTTCTGAGCAAAATCTCCACTGGATTCAATCTAACTGCACAAAAAGGTTAACCCTCGCCTGCCTGTTGAAAGAATGTGATTTGCCTATGTAAATGCCAATGACATCTATATTTCTAACATCCAATTGGAAATATTCTGTAGAAATACCTTTATTATGGAGCTGATTCAGCTCAATAAATTCTGCCAGTGTTTGCCTAAAGATGTGGCTGCCCAGAACATACTGGGAAAGAGTGTAAGAGGAGAGCGAGCAAACAATATCAGCCAAAGCATAATGTGATTTCCAAGCCTGACAGCAATGCAGAATGTTTGTAACCTGTTCCCATATCTATATCACCTATATAGATATGTACATAGATATATATGTAGGTGCTCAAAGAATATGGACATCCTCTGTTCAGCTGGTTTAATCACAATATTTTAACATGAATGCAGACTATAACCCAGCGGTCTTTATAGGCCTCTGGTGCCCATGTTTACTTCATTATGGAAGCTGATAGGAAATCACTCTGAATTACAAGAAACCCCAATGCTTTCTTAATATTCATCTGTGTGCGCTGCTTCAATGTAACACATGGGCTAAGCATTCACCTGCACAGTTGCTTTCATTACAAAGGCAGCAATATGGGCCAGCAGCAATTCTCTAAGATGTGTTAGTTGCTCAGAGGCGGAGAGAAGCAACCAGGAAAATCAGGGAAAGATCAAAATCCATGTTCTCTGCTTCTCAGTTCCTTTGAGTGGCTCATGTTGGTCACTATTTTTCTTCATGGCTCCCATGACCATCAGTGTGGGGACTCAGTTCAGACAGAGGTCTGATGCAGCTTGAAGGCTGATAGAAGACTGACAAAAGTAGGAATACTGGCATAAGTTTGGGGTTTTGTTTGGTTTTTTGGGTTTTCTTTTTCCAAAATCTGTTCTCTTTATGCTGGTTCTCATTTCAGCTTCGACTAATGAGGAACCATATCAGTTCCCCAGTGGAAGGGTCACTGAACTTTGCTAGTAGGAGGGCTCCCATTATACACTTGACAATAATGATATTTATTTAGTACAAGTACAAACACAGAGAAATTCTGCTGGGCCAGTGCTCTCAGAACCACAGATTCCTGGTTTAAGACATATTTTATGCCACTGACTCTTTCCTGCCCTGCTCCCACCAAATGCAGTGGAGATTCTGTCTTTAATCTCACTATATGCAAGATCAGTCTCTTAATTTAACTGTGAATGCTTTTCAACAAACTCTCTGCCTACAGCCCCATTGTCTTCAGTGGGATCACACAGAGCATACCTGCAATATAGGATCTGTTGCCAATAATCAGTTCTGGCCAACACACAGCAATTGCCCTCATTAAGGCTACATCTCACAAAAGGAAAGTAGCATCCTAAACTTCAAGAAGGTGAGGTATCACAGCAGTGAGAGCAGATAGAAGAAATCTCTTTGAACAGAGCCCTGCTGCAGCAATTACCCATCTGACAGGAATGTTACTTCATTAAGCAGGAAATACATCAAGGCTATTATCCTCTGAGTTCTATATCATAATTGAAATAGCTGCAGAGGTATTTCTTTTGCTATCTGATAGATCTGCTTTTATATCTGCTGACAGGAATTCAGCTAGAATTAATAGCTGTAAATGTAGAATTTACAAAAGAAGTGTAGCTCCACACAGTGCACTAATTTCTTCATTACTCTTCAAGCACCTTAAAGTTAAATGACATTGAATGCTCAGATTGTGAAAGGTGTTAAACACCCCTGTAAATCTCCCAGGCATCACTGATTTCACTAATAACAAGTTATGCTAATTGCCCTGTGCATAATGAGGGCCAGATGTCTCGGTACTGAAGGTTACAAACGTTCAATGGTACTAAGGCACCTCACTCATTTTGGCCACATTGCTTCTCCAAATATGATTTTAGCCCATAAAATTCATCTCTCCAGGATTCCAAAACCAAATGTTGTCATCAAGGCTGGATTTAATTTTGTTTTTATTAAAGCCATGTCAATGTTAGAACTCGCATTTATGTGTAGTTGTACCTACTCAGCAAAGATAGTGAAATATTATTATGTATAGCCAAAAAAATCACAATGAATCACATAACTCCTACAGATAGATTATATTATTTATTTCTTCTCTTAATGTTAATAGCACACGTGATAAATCTGTCCTTTCTTTTTCTTCATTTTTTCTCCCTTCTCTCCCACTCTCCTTTTCCACCTACAAACCATAGTTTTTGTAGATCTTACACATTCTTCTCTGCTGTCCTACATTTCTATAGCATACAATTTTTGATTACCTATTTTCTGTTCCAATCCACCAAAAGCTTAATTAGTATCTCAAGCTTGTCAAAACACTGGGAAAAAAATAAGGAAAAATTACCCTTGTTTAAAAAACTTTGACCAGACCTATTGAGTGCATGTGCCTGTAAATAAGCAACTAAAATACATTCCATTAAATATATTATCTGAACTATCACACTGCTGACTCTGAAATACTTGGAAGTACAATGTTTTCTAGGAATATAGCTGTGAGAATCTAAAAACACAGTAACACCAAAGATTTCCATTTCTGTACAGCTTCTCTTCCTAACACAAAAGACTACTTAACATGGTCCTCCATCAAAAAAGTCTTATGTTCTTTAAAAAGGACTAGTTGTGCTCAGTTTGTGGAAGCTGTTACTCTCATAAGATCTGTAACTAGACTAAGATAACTATCTGGAAAAAAAATAGTAGTTTTTGTTAAGTAGAAGTCATCTATGATTTTGGCATAAAGAAGAATCTGGACAGTCATGGCACAGTCACTGAAGGGTCTCCATAAAGAACAGCTCTTCTTGGTGCATAATTGAGAACAATATTTATGTTCAGATTTGGGAGTCTTGTGCTTTATTTATGAATTTGCATACATCATATTATGGATTCTTGGGTCATTTCTAACAGATGGTAAATGTTAAGAAAGGAAAATGTGCTTGTAAGCACAATACTGCAAGCCATAGCGGAGCTTGAATGAATTGGGTTCTCGCATGTACAGTCCTCTGAATTTTAATACCCTTACACAACATTTCAACTCCAACAAAACCATTCATACATACCAGTGATTTTAAGGACTGTCTTTCACTGTCATGCAGAGAAAATTCTCATTTCTTAAGCATCTGTTCAGCTTTATCCTTACAAAACTTGATTAGGCATATATATTAGACAAATTCCAATTAGTGATATAAAGGGATAAATGAAACCTTTTTAAAACACATTTTTCCCCCTTCCACTGAGAAAAGGCAAGGTCTTCAGCCCAAGTTGCAGTGAGAGCAGTAAGTGATTTACTGTTCAACTTTTTTCTGCCTACTAAAATGGGACTTTTTCCTTTAATTTCCCTGCTTTACTCCACTTCAGGAGCTGCAAGTTACATGAAACCTACATTTAGAAATAATCATTGTCTGTCAGTTCACTATGATTTCTAAAGATGATTTCTTCTATTCTTCTAAAAAGATTCATATTCTTAATGAGCAGCACATCTGGGACAATTTGCCTAAAACAGTGATGTAATCCTTAATGGCAACAACTCTCACCCCAAAAACTTTGATAAAGATCTGTGTAATATCCTCACTAGGTTAGACTCTGCTCTCATTTGAAATTGTACAGAGCTGAGAATGCTACAATGAAATGGTATTTTGACATACGCAACTAAAATGGGATCTTTTTCTCAGAAAGATTTATAAATACTGTGAAAATTATTCAAATACAAATGTTTCCCAGATGAGTCAAGCATGCAGAACAGCTGTAACTTAGCCTAGTGGGCAGTAGAGAAGACTTGGTTAAGTCCTATGATACTCCACGGGGTTTGGGTTTTTTTTCTCTCTTACTGAAGAGAGACTTACTAAAGTTTAGGTTTTTTCTTCTCCTTTCATTCCTTTTTCACCTCCACCTTGGAACAGCTGCATAAAACAAATTAGTCCTTGAAAGACAGGAACACTGAAAATATGAAGTAAAATAATTTCCCCTGGGATTGTAAAGCATTTGTGTTAAATCAAATGAAAAATCAACTTAAACATCCATATGAATGTCCTAGGAGAAATATTTAGCCACTTTGATACTTTCTACCTATTTCCTCCACACCAAGGAATAGAGCAGGAGATTCCATTAAAATAATGTTACGTATGAATTACCCTTCGCCCACAGAGAGTAGGGAAATTACAGCTTTTATACTCTGTAATTTACAGGGACTTGTTTTGGGATGCACTAGGTTGACTACAACAGTGCTAAGTTTTTCCAGAATATAAAGCATGTTATTTAGAGGAGGAGACCTGTACTGAACTCACAGGCACAATTCCAACCATTTCAAGGGTTCTGTTCCCCAGCAATGTGCAGAAAATGCTGAGGTGCCTTTTCAGAGTTCAAGCACAAGTTCACAGAAGGACTGAAGTCATTCCCATGCCCTAAGATCTTTCCAAGCATTTTATAATACTTGAATGCCAGCAGGTCTGTCTAATGGTTTTTATCCAACAGAAATCCAGTCAAAACCAGTTCAGGCTGATAATACCTGGCCCAAAAGATTGACCATGCACAAGTCATGGAGTTGGATAAGGAAATAAAACCTTCACATCTGGTTCTCTATCAAAAGGTTCAGTTCTCAGCTCCAGACAGAATAGAAACCATGTATGGGCACAGTTTCAGTTGTACTTGAGTATTCCAAGATATGGTCTCACATACTCTTTATCAAGCCATGTTTCATAGCCTGTTCAGCAAGTGAGACAGCTCTGGACACTTGGTGGCTCCACAAAGCCAGCTGCAGTAAGAGTGGGAGCAAACTACTTTGAGTGCACCATCAAAAGAAATCTTCCCATTTCAGCAAATTTCATTTTCTGAGTACTGTAATAAAGTTATTACAAAAGCCAGGGCTATGATGACACTGTGGTATATCAAATAAAGAGACGCCAGGTGAAGTGGTATTGGATCTGTTCCACAGAGATACTCATAAATTCATTGGATCACATTTTTCCTCAGAGTTAGAGCAGTTTTCAAGCACAGAACTTCCCAGAGCTAGATTACAGTTTACAAATAGGAGACCTAAGGTTTTGCTAACTTTTATCAATATTCTAATAAAATAATTTACATACTAAGAATACAGTTGCATATGAGATGCTATTATATAAAGGTATTTTTTAATATTTATATTCTTACACTTCCTTTCTTTTGTTGGGAAAGTCCAACAATTGCTGTATGAAGTAAATATTTTTTACTATTTACAGAAGGTCCCTCTTCATGAAGAGACATTTTGGGCATGAATCTGAGCCCTCTCAAAGACTGGCAGAATATTGAATTCAAACACTGTTCTATCCAAGTGAGACATTATATGGAAGCCTTTGGAAACTGTGCTGAGACTGTTATATTACATGTAATTTCTGACCATCTTTGCAATCCTACCTATCCCAGGGAGGTCAGGGAACCTTTAGTCAAGCCTGCTGAAGAAGCTGGTGAAAGCTTTAAATTGTCCTTGAACCAAATCATTGTGCATAGTGCGTTCAAAACGTCTTTGTAAGATCACACAGTGTTTGCACAGACACAAGCAGAGCTCTGTTCATCACTATAGCTCTGAGGCAACACAAAGAATAAACAGCAATTATCATGTTTCGTAATTTTTAATGATGCCTCTGTGATTTTGCTTACAACTTTATATGAAAGGACTGCAAAGTGCTGCCTCAGTTTCCCTGTTCCAAATTATGATGACCACACCAACTGCATGCTCTGAAGGCTGCTTCTGGAAAGAGTTACTGAAAGAGACATTTATCATTAAATGAAATCACTTTTTGTTATACCATGTTTTTTCCAAATGGCTACTGTCTCCTTGCATACACAAAATGAGGTGTTTTGTTAATGATTCAGGGTTGTGTAGTACAGAGAGTACCTGGAGAGAGACAGGCTAGACAGGAGAGGCAACTTCTCAAACCCAGAAACTCTTGTCCTCTTAGAAAGCTTAAGATTGGGAAAATTGTGCATTTCCTCTACACAGACCTTCTGAGGAACAAAGGAAAGCTCTCTAGGAAGTTCATCTTGTCTAGAATTAATAAGGATGAATAGAGATAATATAAATTTTTCCTTTATTTTCTCTGTATTGATTCATAGCTGGTTTTGTTTGCCTTCTATCTAGGCTTTCTTTTTTATCTATAAAGAGCCTGTGGCCCACTTTTTAGTCTTCCTAGGGTAAGTGAGGTCTGTCCAGGTACTTTTCCATTAGTAAACAGAAACATTTGCTGTCTCCTAGGTGCTTAGCCTTGACAGCGAGAGGGGAGGGTAGAGCAGATGTGTTCTTCTTCAATTCTATTAATAGCAATGTAGCCTGATTGTCATTCAATAGGGAAATCACCTTTCTGCAGGGCTGATGCAAAAAAGTTAGAAATAGATAAGCAAAATGTCTTTTATGACTCCAGCTGTGCTTAAATCAATTGTGGGTGGTTCTTGTTCAAGGTTAGAGACAATATCATGGGTAGTTTAGGCTGTGTAAATCCCATTTTCAGAACTGCCCTCCGAACACAGCATTTCTTCTTTCAGCCATGGTCCTCCAAACATAGTTTAGCTAGTGATGCCTAGGAATTATCTTCCTATGGACATGTGCCTTTTCTACTCCTGGATACTCAACAGGGCCTTGCTTGTTGTGTCCTTGAGATCCCCACGAGGTGAAGCTTTAGAACTGCCCATGCCAGCACACGGGCACTTTAGGGGCAAACCTGGGTGTTGAGACCCCTACTACCAAACTGATAGGAGCATCCAGCCAAACTCCTGTGAGCTCAAAGCGGGCTGCAAACATCTTTGAACAAGCAAAACTGAACCATGCATTTGTTCATCAAAATACACCGGCACTTACACTAGTGTTTCATATCTCCAAAGATCAAGCAAAAGCAGTCATAGATATTTGCTTTGACTGTCAGTTTGTGCAACCTCCTGTATCCACAGGACCTGGCAATCCATGAGGATCGCAGAGCCTGCAATTATGACAAAGAGATATCATGAAATATATATCTTTTGGGAAATTCAAAACTATCCATGTATCAGTAGACGCCTTTTCAGGTGCAGTTTTTGTGTCCTTGCATACAGGAGAAACAGCCAAACAGGTTTGTCATCACTTTTTGCAAGCATTTGTAACATCAAGCCACTGTGCCTCCTTTTAGGCTTCTTTGTGCCTTGTACTTTTCTGTGCATGCAGTCCTGTGTCAAGGAACCCTGTCTGGGCCTGCTTTCTCAGCAGAGCCACCAGCCTAAAGTGCCCTGACTTGCATGAGACCTACCCAGGATTAATGACTCTGTCACTGCTGGTCTGGCTGCCATGGATGAGTGCAACCCTCCTAATGGCTCTGTTTTCTCACACCTCCCTTGGGTCATTCCCTATCCCCAAGGCTGACAACTGAGCTTCAGGCGTTGGACTCTCTCTGTGAGACATTTCCCCTCTAACAACAGCATAGGGTGAACTACATAATTATACTGTTTACTTTACCAGCCAAGGATATTTTGCTTATAATCTTTCGTTGTGTTCAGGCTACTTTATGTGAGGTGTTTGCTGGATTTTGTAAACTTAAACCTAAACTTGTCAAAGACACTCTGAATATGCTCCAGAGCCATTTCTTACACGTCACAGAGACTTATTTTCTACACAATTTTACCAGCTGACTTGGTGTTATTGAAATGAAAAGCACATAAATGCCTCCTAAGAAATACTCATGATTTGTTTACTTCTCTTTAAAATCTTAATCCAAAATGTTAACACTGACATTATGCAAAATGCCACATTTACATTTAATAACAGCATCCTGAATAAATATTTATCAAAACTGCATTTTTAAAATTAAACCTGCTGTGAATGAAAAAGCAGATAAATAATACATACAACAATAAACTTTCCTCAGTCAATCCACCCCTTTGGCAGCATAGATAGTATGTGATTGTGCAATATTTTTAAATAGGTAACGTCTGAGCATGATCCTTCCTACTTTCGTGAGGATTTGTTGACTGAGTATATGTACACACAGAGTTAATCAGATCAGTTGATTCCCCCATCTGTTCATTTCTCCCCAGAAAGAGAGACAATATTTTATTAATCATGAGCAAACTATAACATAAAAGCAGAAACTCAGATTCAGAGAGACCTAGCCTAGCAACAGAGCAACATTCTAATTTCAGAGGACCTAGCAAAAGGACTCCAGCATTCTGACTCGGTGATAAAATGTAATACTCCAGATGGGTGACATTTCTGATTTGTCAGCCTTAAAAAACCAAAACCTAAACTCTCATCTGTAACAACTCTAGTATAAACAATTCTTCTGTCTCACTGGCCAAATGAACTAAAGCATTTATGCTGTTTTTACACAGATGTAGTTTGGTCTATAAACCGGAGGCCCATTTTTATTTTTCTTCACTTGCTGATGAAAAGGTTATGCTCTTGCATGATCTGACCCATCACAGACCTGGCTATACATAATGGGGTGCTCCTGCCCACAAAGTTTGCTGTGAAGTTCCTCATTCTAAGCAGGAATAAGACCACCTGTCCTGGGATTCAGTGTGAAATAGTATAGAAGACAAGTTTCCTTCTTGAGGCACAAGGTGTACCACTACTTCATCAGTGATCTGATTTCCAGACTTGTGTCTCATGGATTGGAGCCACACTCTCAAACTCTGAGCTCCCAAGCCCTCTGTGGCCCTGGCCTGGCATTCCATGCCCAAGTACAATGCCCAGAACCAGCTCTGTCCTGCCTGAACAATTAAGTTGATAGGAGAAGAGCAGGAGCCAGAAAGCAAAGGAGAAAGAGGTCCCCAATATCCCCCTAAGGGACAGCAGATGGGTCACACTGATGGTGGCTGCCATTGGCCTGTAGAGCTGTAAGAAGGATTGTGCTGCAGCAGTAGGAACTGTAGGGAGCTTGAAGCTGCAAGATATTCTGAACATGGCAGTGAGTCCCCAGCTCTGGGAACAATGACACAAAAACCAGAACATTCCCTATAGAACCAGAGTTAAGAATGAGCAGTGCTCTTGTACTGAACACAGCACAAAGCCAACCTTTCTGACCCAGCTTTTCCTGCTTAATTTATTACAGATTGCATAAAAGCATAGAAATGATAGACAGTGCTTCACTTTGGGTAAAATTATGCAGGTCTATGACAATTAGAGTGAAATGATGAATAAGTATATTTCCAGCAGAACTAGATGTTACACTTTATGGACACAGACCCACACACAGATTCCCCCATGCAGGAACAGACAAAAATTCCCACTGAATGGTTTAAAGTTCATGAAATGGTCATACTGTTTCACTGACAGCTGTAATAAGAATACATGTATTTTGTATTACTTTATTGCATACTGAAAAACTGTGTGGCTCATAAGGAAATAATTTATGCTATAAAATTCCTAGTATGGAAAAATCAGTAAAATGTTCTCATTAAGCACTTTAAAAAACAAACATCCAGTCCCAAGACCTCAGGACATTCTATTTCCTGATGGTTTCTTGTTTGAATTTATTTTATCAAATCTCCACAAGAAAGTTCATATTTTTTGTAAAAGATGTTCACTAGCTTTTTCCCCATTTTCTAAAACTGACCTTAGTACTTGTAAATTTTAAAAAATAGTGGGAAAAGTATCCTTCTAGGTGGTTGGGGAATAGACCTTGTTCTCTACCACTGTACTCTGAACTATGATTGTACAAGCTTTACAATGGTTCACATCAGGTGTAGATGACCCTCTGTTTGAAACTCTTTTCCTACAGGTTGTATCTCTGTGGAAGCATGATTTCTGCTTTTTAGCAATTTTGGCATCTTTTTATCATTTCAAGATGATGTAAATTTGTTTTCATAGTATTCATATTATTTCCTCTTCATTCTTTTTTTCTGCTTTCTTTGCTTTTTCCACTGAAGATACAGGAAATTGTAAGGCAGAGGAGAAAAGTCAAGTGGAGAAAAGAGAAGTATGCAAGAAAATAAAAATTTCTTGGCTCTGTAGGTTTTTTCCCTTTATTTTGCATGAAAATGAGATTCTAACAGCCTTTGCCAGAATTTCAGTTCCTGCCATTGTGTTTAGCCTGACTGCAGTTCATGGAGAATTACACCAACTTCTCATGTTCTCTGAATTCTTTGGACTGGCACTATGTTATGAGGGTTTTGGCCCAATATGGTGATAACTTGATCCTGAGGTAGACCTCCAAGATTCTACAGTAAATCAAATAACAAATTATAACTCTTGAGAATGTGCCTCAGCACAAGCCATTTGGCTACTTTTTGTTTGAGTTTAGTTTGGTTTTACTGATGTACCTAAGGAATTGGGGTGGGGTATTAGGAAAATTTTAAAAAAACACTAAATCTTTCTTCACACTGAAAGCACAATCCTCTAAAATTACAGTCTTTAAGGATGTACTTTCAGTGGGGGAGACACAAACCTAAAGAAAATCTCCCAAATCTTCATCCTCACATATTTAAATTGTAGTACAGCTGAAATCAGCTGCAAAATTTCCATTTACTTCAATGGGACTAAAAGTTCCCTCTGAGAATCTAATCAGTTTTCTTTATATTGTCATTTTTCCTGCTCCTATTATGAACACTGCTGCAATTTGTCTGCACAGACTTCTCCATAGCTTTCCAGCTCCAAGAGCATTCCTGATCCAATTTAGCTCATAAACAACTGCATTTGTTGTTCTTCCAATATATTTCTCATAATGGTACCATTTTCACAAATGGACCCCAGCTCAGTAAAATTTGTTCTGCCTAACATTAGTAAAAGCAGACAGATTTTCCTCAGGATACAGTTCCTAACAGTTTTTGTTTCCATAGCTAGTGTTTTTCTGCATATCATTACAAAGACTGAAGGAGCATCTTCAATACAGCTCATAAAATGAATTCAGAGTCTGAACCTCCTCCTTTTTCTCCTACAAATACTAATCCTCTATCAGAAGTGTGGAGCTTCTCCACTCCCACTTGATGTTGAAATTAATGCATTAATTTTGCCAAGGATAAAGAAGCATTGACAATAAATAATAGTAGAATTACGTGGTAAATCTTAGATGCTCTGTTTATTATATTCTAAAATGGGTTTAGCAGATAGTATTTAGTCATCCTGTAGCAGAATGCTAGATATAATCTCATCTTAAAGAACAGATCTTGCCTTTTCTGGTAACTTGTTTTGCAATATCTAGAATGATAGCACACCGTGGACTTATTTGCTCATCAAGTCACTGGAGGGAGCTAAGTAAACACATCAATTATAGTTAAACAGAATTAGCAGCAAGAGCACACAATAACAGATTCTAAACTATTTGTTCCAAGTTACAGACTAGAAAGACTATAAAGCCCTGAAAGGCTTGACGAACAGAAAATAATATCTAGCTAGTTTAAATATTTAGAGAGAAGAATACAGATGTTGCTGCTCACTGGTGGGACGTTCCTTAGGTGAATCAACAACTGAAACAAATTTACAAGGAAGATGTTCAATTGAAGAAAATCTACTCCTATTCATTCAATGAGATTGTAAAATCAGCTGGTTAATCTGACATGTATACATAACTGTTGTCTGCAACATAACTCCTGAAGTTGCTGCCTGTACATTTGACTTACATATGAACTCCGTATTTATAATACTTGATATTTAAATGAAACTACCAAAATAACAGGAAGATCCATTAGCAGCCTAAGCATTGCTTCAATAGCACATGAGAGGTTACTCCCAAGGGATCACATTACCATGGAAGAGAGGAAACTAATGATGCTCCCTGTAGCAAGGGGGTTCACACTGACATATAGCCAGATTATCAATCTGGTTAAGGCAATACAGTAAAGTGATGCAACACTGGACTGCAAGGTGGGAAGTAAAGACAAAAAAAATCTGAGCTAGAAAAGACATTCTTGGGAGAAAAATATTTAACAGTTTTAAATAACATCTCTGGGTATTAAAACACTTTATATCCTGGTTACATAGTACATCTTGCTTGATTATGTACTGTGAGAAATTAATATTGTCTTGCATGTTTTTATTGGATGTGAGAGAGAGCATTTATTACAAATGTCCACATCTTTTCTCCCATGAACAACACATAAATTAGTTTTTCCAGAAAAAGTCTGCCAGTTTTGGCTCAATGCCTCAGTGTCATGGTATTAGAGACACAGGCAATCAGAAGAGCTGCTGGCAGAAGTGAGTGCTGTATTATTCTCATTTACACTACTGACAAATCTGGCCCACTGCTATACTGGCTAAAACTGTTACTGTAGGAAACACAGCAGGTAAAACTTCCCAGTGGCAGAGGCGATGTGCTGCATGAATTCAAAGCATCCCCAGCTGTATGAACCTAAACCAGCCATCAGATGGAAAATGTCCTGTCACTGCTGATTTGACCTAAGAGAAAGCCTCTCCTAATCAGAACTAATTTCCTGAGTCAGCGTGTTCTGTTAATGCCTGCCACTAATCACACAGATTTACAACTCAGTGCAATATTTGTGAACCAAAGGAAAACCCTCTGAAATTGAAGGATTATTAAAGACTATTATCCCAACACTAAAAAACACCAGAAAAAAACCCCCACAACCCTTTAAAGACAGTTGTGAGAAATGGCAGGACCTTGATTTATGACATTATCATAAAATAAGAAGCATCTAATCCAAGGGAGGAAAACAATTACTTAGGGCTGGCTACGTGTGCGGCAACATGTCCGTTACCTTTCTGCTAAATATCAAAGCTCCTGCAGTCCTTCCCCACTATCCCTGTAAGGTGGAAATCAGCTTTGCCATTTATAACACATGGCATTTCACTGAGGCACCCAATTGGGAGATATTTTTAGACTACAGAGGAGAGATTTGTTGGCTAATAACCTTGCAGCATTCCTGCATTATGTTGGTGGAAGAGTCACTGACAAAGTAACAGTTCAAACACTGCTTTTCTGTCATCCTCTTGTCCTTTGTTAAATTCATCACCTTCAACCAAGAGCTTCTAATAGCTGAAAGTTCAGAAGTCTGTAAAAATAAAATGCCTATGTGCAATGTCTTGGATAAGATTCTGTCAAAGATCACAAAGTTAGGATCTGATGAGGCAAACATTTCTCCTATGGGAACAAACAATACCTAATTAGACCTACAGATTTGACCCATTATGTGTGTATATGTTTAAAATCATTCTATTGCCTCCTGGTGCTCATTTTATCTTGCTTTGTCAATTTTTTGGTAGAATTAGGTTACTTACTATAATCAATGGACATTTTATGGATGTGGTTTAATACCATATACAAGCATCATCTCCCATTACAGCTGTATAAAAACTACTCACATTACTGATCTCTTGTGGACAGGTTGCAGGAGAGGACCCACAGCTTCTGGAACATAAATTTACTTCATTCTGTTCATTAATGTCTCCATGCTGCTGACCTAGAGAGCAGAAGAGATAATTATTAGGTGTTTTCAGCACCATTTCCCATTGAAATTCGTTTGCCATACCAGAAGCAGAAAACAGGCACGGCAAACCAGGTACAGCCCCCATATCTTCCCACTGAAGCAGAGTAAGTACTATGAATTCAGCACATTTCAAATACTGGTTATATTGTTCATGCAATTTAGCTTTTGCATTGTGTAGATATCTCATGCCTCTTTCATTAGCTGAAGCAATTAAAGTACAGTCAGACATAAGATTTATATTTTCATATTCCCTCTTTGTGCGATTCATTTTGAGATAATTAAAATAATTTTTCAGTGAAGCTGTCACAGCATAATGAAAAATGTTATGGGAATATAAACAAGACTTGTAAACATTTTATGAGGTTTTTTTTTTAAAGCGGGAGGGATCCACAATAGCTTTAAAAAATCGAAAAGGATTCCCAAGGTGAAGAAAGAACTATTATGGGATTTTTAAAACTCAGCTAACAATTACATGAAAATAATTACTTTCTCAGAAAAGAAATATATGAGAAAAACATCAGCTGATTAAAATAATTCAGGATACTTCCTTCCTATTTTCTCTGTATGATTATTACTGTACCTGTCCAGATAACAGAACAGACAATGTAAAACAGCACACATAATTTCCTGTATTAGCTGCTTTAATCTGCTGTGATTGAGAATGTATTTCTGGACACTGTCCAGACAGGCTTCTGGCAATCACAACAGTGACGAGACCTGATGTACCTTGTTAATTCCCTTAAGGCTAAATCCCACAGTCTTTGCCCAGGCTAAATTCTCATTGAGAGTTTTATTTAGGTTAGATTGTGACCTATTAACCTTAACATCTTGAATTCATAGTTCTTTCATCCACACTTTTTTTTCTTTAAGTAAAGTATCAGATTCACCTAATATACTGATACAAAAAGATAGTCCTTGGTACATTGAAAGTCATGTGTCTTGTGCCACTGGGGAACAGTGCTGGAAAAAATGTTTCTGCAAGTTATGGGGTAGTTAAACTGATGTGAAAATATGGAAATAGAAGACAGGCATTAGATCATTCTCCTCCCCATTTTTCAAGCAGATACGTACAGGAAAAAACACTGAATCCACATACAACACCAATTACATTACTAAATGCAGGATTAAAGGAGTTTTCTCCAGCAAATTTTTTTTGAGTTTTGTCCCACTTCATTTACTGTCTATTCCTCTAGAGACCGGTTAACAGTTTAGTATTTTTCTTTCAGTCATCCTTGTGTCCTTCAGCAGTCTGGAGGTTTTTTACCTCTGGCAGTAACCACAAGCCAATGTGAGTACTGTGGAAGTACCATTCATTTAAAAATACATTTAAAAAAAAAATTATATATACCTTAACAAAGATGCCTCTTGTTCCTTCAAATATTGGTTTCAGAACTCCTCTCCAGTAAGTAAGCAGATATCTTGCCATGTCAGTTGCTTTTATCAACACCTCTACCACTTTTATTTATCTTTTTAATTAAAAACAGTAGAAACACCAATGCAGGAAAAGCTAAGTATTTCTGCTCTTCTGGTGTCATTGACATCAAATCCATCATTCAAAATCAATCAAATTTTATTTTCTCTTCAGTACATTCTGATGCTTGACATTTGTGAAGTTCCTCCCTGTATCTCTGTCTGCAAGACCTTACATGACCTGAATCACTACAACCTCCATATTTCTTATCATTTATAGCTGGCATTAACACCTCTGTTTGTTTGCTGGACTTTTTGCCACAGCCCTGTTTCAGTCTTCACTTTGTACTTTGTGAAGCTGTAGGCATTAAAAGCCTTCTACAGGATAATACAGCAGATAAGACATCTAGATACCACTATTGCAGTTTGCTGCAATAGAGGCTGGATTTACTTCAAGGTTTACCATGTGCCTTCTGTATCTTTGCTTTTATAATTTCACTTATGTGCCTTCTATTGCTGCAGAGAAATAGACTTTCTGCTAGGAAATGCTTGCCATCAAAGACATAATGTAGATAAAATTCACTTCGGGCTAGACGGTCTAAAGAACAACAGTATTAGTGAGAAAATAGCAGAAATTTCTAGATTTAACTGCAAACTAAACATAATCTATAGAAATAACATACCCTAAACTGTCACTTTTCATGACAAACATTCTTGGACCCTGAACCCTTCTTCCTTATAGATGACACTAGAACAGCCCAAGAGAGCATAAGCCAATGGCTCTGTTCCATGCAGAAAGTTCTTTAAAAATAGTTATTCTAAATTGTATGAAATTTCCATTTCTTGATCCTTCCTCTGTAACTGATACAAATTCTGCTGTTGAATAGTGCATACTTGGAACTAGGTAGCAGAAGCACTTCAATAAGTATTCTTAAACAGAGTTTGATGTTGTGCGATTTTCTCTTTAAAAATAATTCTTAATCATCTACTGCTTTTCTTTGTTACTACTGATACTAAAGGCACCTGTGCAACTCAGAGTGTAAAGTTAAAATCAGAAGGAAAACTCCCACACTTTCTGTGTTTCGCAGTAGGCAAGCACTTAGAAGGAACCAGACAACCCAGTTCACAGCACTGCCTTATTTGAAGTCCTTCTTATGCTGAAGCTAATGATGCATCTAGCTAGGCGTGTGAGTATCAGAGCTAGAGAAACAGCTTGAAAAAATAATTCAACAATTTAGGGTTTAAAGGATTTGATTCACACCCTAATGAGAAGCCACAAATGATCATGAACTCTCACTTTGTTTTATGAGCATTCATTGCTGTTCTGTTGGATAAGATATGTGCTATTTTTGGATAATAGTTCATAAAGAAAATGTCTTGTGTAGTAAATAGAGCAAAGTGTTTCATTTTCTTAGAGGTAGAAAAAAGTTCCAAGTTACAGCCATTGGGATTGCTGTATGCACTGAGCAAAAGCCTGATCCTCCTTTCCAAACAGACAAAGATTCTGAAGGAAGAAACTAAGCTGTAGGTAGCGCTCAGAAGATCAGTTAGTAAAGACACACTTATCCTTGGAAAGAGCGTTTTGGCCAGCATAGTTTACATCTTTTCCATAAACATAGTGAAAAACAATCACTAGAAGGGGATTCTACTGGTACAATCTACGTGCTAACAGCTGGTACTTGCCAGCAGGAAAAGTGCATTTTGAAAAACAAATCAGATGAGAAGCTCTGTTCTCTCTCTGAAAAGAATAAGAGAGAAAAACCCAGAGCAGAACAGATCAAAGAAAACATGTGGTAATCAACTTGATCTCCTGTTTTCATCTGAGCACCTAGCAAGAGGAACTCTCATGTTTCCTGCAGGTTCTCATTCATACAGAACCTCTCCTTTCACATACACATCTTTGTTTCTCACTGTTACAGGTCTTGCTTTCCAAAAGGAACAAGGTTGTCCAGAGTATCCACAGCCTTGGAGTGCTCACAGGGGAAATACACAATCCCTTGGCAAGCCAGCCACACTCCTGTCTCACAGACATGCACTATGAGTTAGGGTGTCATCTGCTCCTCGCCTTGGTCACCCTTTAATCATTCACCACTGCACAGATACACATGTCCAGCAACTTCATTCCTGTCATTTCTCAGAGCCCTCACAGAGGGCCGCATCAGAGTCCTCACATTTCTGCCTGGCATCTGCAAGGGCAACCTAACCAAGTGCAAGCCCTCCAGAGCCCCAGCTCTTCAGCAGGAGCTGCAGCACTAATAATGAACTGTGAATAACACTAATAAGGAACTGGGAACTAATAATGTAAGAGCTAGCAAGGACATTGATTAACAGACATTGCATCAGGATGACTGGAACTGCAGGACGAACACACATTAAATACAATTAAGAAAACAAAGTTCTTTGCCAAGAAAATTCACTTTTGTAGTAATTTTTTTTCCATAAAAGGAAAGCAAAACTGTCCTGTGAGACTTTCCTGCTGAAAAGAAAGAAAGAGACTTTCTTACTGTTGTTTTTTTTTTTTAAATAGTCTCCTTATTTCTCCTAAAAGTGCCATGTTTTATTTTAGGACAAAAAAACCACACATACCACAAAAGATGCTAAAAGTTTCTATTCCAATCAGCTTTTTTCATAAATATCTGGTGTCCTAAACAATACTTCAGATATGTTATCTAACCTGGGAAAGCTAAGGACACATTTGAATTTCCAAGCAAATATAAAATGTAACTAAGTTAAAATAATTCAGCACCAGTTTCTACTTTCCTTTTTTTGTCCATAGCTTAGACATGTGGGTATTCTTCATATTTCTTTTTCTCCTGAGTCTAATCTGACATTTTCTTCCAAACACACACCATTTAAATCCCAAAGAAGGCCAGAAGCAAAATTTCTGGCTGGTAGGACTCCACTGAAGTCAAGAGGAATTTATCCCATGCGTATAAAGATCTGGGGGCACAGCTGTAGCTTAAAAAGAAAGCAGAAAATTTAAAGCACTCTAGACACAAAAATGAATTGTAGAAGTTTGCTTAAATGGGTAAATTAATGAGCTTCAATATATAATCCTGATTTACCGCTCTGGAGCTGTCACCTGCCACATAGAATATCCTTACAGCCTTGCTTGTCATATAGTTACAAAGGAGCTAACCCTACTGTAGTGGGATTTCAGCAAATGAAAATTAAATCTACAAAGCCCAACCATATTTATTTGAAAATTTTAAAATGGTGTATTTAAAGATAAAAGCATAAACATCATGCACAAAAGATTTACATGAACCTGACTAGTAAGACATCTTCTTCATTTAAAATTAGCTGCTGCATGAGTAGCATAACTAATGAAATGGTTTTCTTATAGATTTGTCCCCTACTGTCATGACCCAGTTCCTACAGCAATATTTCCAGCTGCATCCTGCAAGAGACAGCTAGAAAGCAGAGTTATAGCTAATCTGACAGTGCACAAATGCTAATTGGATGGTCAAGTACATTTTGACTATTAACTATACCCAAATGTTATACATAATGCGAGTTCTATCAGGGTGATCTTTCTTTGGACAGCTCTTTTCTAGTCACAGGCTAAGTCTCCCAGATTTTTTATCCATTTAGACACCTTTGTGTCCTACCTAGTCCTTTTTCAGTTTTCACTGAAATTAACCCCTGGGCCCAATATAGGTGGAGGCAGAACTGACAGAGAGACAATCACTGCACAATGGAAGGGTTTTCCTTGAGCATGTGACAAACAAATATAAAAGATAATGTGGAAATATCTCAGAATCCCTGTCACTATAAGAAAATTCTTCATTTAAACACTGCAGGATTTCTGTCCTTAATCACACTCACCCATAATGAGAGGCAGCAAACGTGTAACTCCAAAGGGGTTGCTCATGCTGCTGGTGCCACTGCATGTCCCCTGCCTGAGGACAAGCTGAGGTAACAGGATAGCCTACTCATGTCAGGAGTCATCCAGTTCTAAGGTTTGAAGTCCTTCATGAGGTTAGAAATGGGAATTGCACTGGACTCATTGGTGAGGAATACACTGATTTTTTAAACATTATTTTTAAGGAAAAGCCTTAAGGAGATGAAGAACTGGAGGGCAAATAACAATCAGGGAAGCTGTGAAGCAACAGAGTCTTGTGAGTCTGTCAGAATATTTTATAACATTGAAAGCCAAACTCAGATAATCTGCATCAGCAAGGCAACCACGTGGTGAGAAATACTGTCATGAGTTCTAAGTGCCATTTCTCTGAGCAGACAGGATTTGGAAGTCTAGAATTCTTCCTTGCCGCTACTGAGGATTAAATAAAAGACTGTGGGTGGATGCAACCAAAATGCAGGACAATTTCCTTATCCTTCCACCCTGGAAGCATGAGGGTCTCAGGAGAAATTTTTAAAATGCAGGTTGACAAAAAGTTCTCATTAAGGGGGCAAACATTTTTTGTTTTCAGTCTGGAAAGCAATGCACTTTGTGTAAAACTTTAGTTGCTCCTAAGGTCTGATCTATGTGTTTTCCTAACACATTAGATTTTGTTCCAAGTCAGATAACCACAATTTGGAAGAGGGAGGAAGAGGGATGGGGGGAGAGAGAGAGGATGGGGGGGGGGGGGGGGGGGGTGTAGCTTATGTCTTGGATTAAAGACAGTCCAGTAGCAATTGCCTCCCAATTACTTTAATTCCCTATTTCCTCTGGCTAGGCAATGTGATCACAACTGAAGGCTGCAGCTGTCAACACAAAATAATACAGTCAAATAATTTAACATATTCAAATATTGAGTGATATCTTTGAAAAAGGCAATGTAGAAGTTGTGCCACCCAGTGGAACAACTAAGAAGAAAATACTGAATTCAGAAAGTTCTACAGTGCTCAAACTGCAAATCCTTTCCATGGCATCATTTAGACCATGGTTATTAATTCAACTTTTTATTTATTGTTCTGAAAACTCATCAGATGCTACCAATACTTCTTTGGTTAAGTATAGAAAATACAATTTAAAGCAGGATTTTAAGGAGGTATGATCCTTTATCTTTTCTTCTGCATCTTTCATGGCTGTATAAAGATTTGATTTCTGAAATATTTGTTTGCAATGAATTAAAATGTTCTGCCTCAGCCATGTTAATCTACTGCCAAATATTAAGAGAAGTAATTTCTATGGAGTATTTCTGCAAGAGTTTAATTAAGGCTGACAACAAGAAACCAATGAGTAAAGACAATAGCACTGATCTCAGCAAATAACTGTAGTTGCATTATGCAAAGTACAAGCAATCCCAGTCTCCATATCCAATAATCAGACCAGCACAGGGCGCCTGTCTGATAAGGAAACACTCATTAAGGATGTCTAGCAACATCAGCCTAAGGAGGTGCATTTCAGATAAAAGTCTCTCCTTGGGACAAGAACTTAAGTGAATAAGATGTACTTAGCCTCTGCTTGTGACAAAGCCTTTTCCTATTATATTATTTAGAAAGAGATTCTTTGCCCCACACATTTGAGGAAAAAAAACAAAAACCAAACAACCTGAGAAAAGCATTATAAATCTCTTGCAGGCATGTCCTGGTAAAAGGAAACACTGATTCCCTTTAAGCCCCTGAGCTGTAAACTGAAGGACTGGAAGAATCTAAGTGAGGCCGCAGCATGGGACAAACACCTTCTCTCTTGCATGGGCTAGCAAAGCAGGAAGCAGTCAATGCTTTAGCAAGTGCCAAAGGTAGCATTGAAAAATCCTTCTGCTGTGTAGGTGATAAAAAGTCAGAGTCCTTCTTTCCAGCAGCTATCAGAGCCCAAACTCCTAGATATGCTAATATGCTGCTGCTGCCATAATGCATTTGTCATTGTACATGCTGGGTATGCGGTAAAGCTTTCTACATAAACCTTAAATGCTTGTTCTAGTCCATGTCCATTTGTGCTGTAATCCTTGTGAAGAACATCAGGATGGGGCAGTTTTACTTTAATAATGCTTGGGCTTTGTCTGTTTATAAGGCCTCCAAACAGAGTGCCATGATACCTACCAGGCACAGAGGAACTCTAGGCCTTTTTTCTGAACCCTTGAAAAGCATGTTAAACTAGCTCACTCTTGGTTCATTAAACATGTTGCCATACTGCCAGGTGACCTTTCAGTTGCAAATCTCTTCAAAACTGCTTTTTGTTGCATCAGCTATTCAGCATGTTCTCAGAATGCAGACATTTGTCTTATGATTTTATAATCATCACAAATCATAGGATAAGAATGACCATGTTTAGTAAGACAAAAGGCAATATGAATGTGCTCCTTTTGGGTATGCATCTGAATGTTCACTGTCAAATATAAGACTAACATCTAGCTTCAAAAAGTGTAAGATCTGCATTTTGAGGGCTTCCACTCAGTGCATTTAAGCTTTGCATGAATTGAAGTGTATGCATCCACCAACACAGACAGAAAAAATACGTCAAGAAAAACATCCAAATAAATGAAAATATTGTTTGAATGAAAGCATAATACTGATTTAATGAGCACATTTCTAACAGCAGTAGCTTTCCCTTTTTCTGTGTAGAAAAGGATCCTGCCATGATGAAAGGCCCAGGTACAGGGATGAAGAGAAATCACCAACTGCTCTTCTCAGCCTTGTCATTGCCCACGCAAGACAAGTAAGAAATAGCAAAAAGATCCATGGTGATAAATATATTGTCAATGACCACTGTTTTGTTCTTAAAATTTCACATGTATGATGATTTCAAGGCTGCCGAGACCTCATGTAACTTGCAAATATGCACATAGCTGTGGATCAAATAAGAAATAGCAAATTTTTACATTACATTCATGATGAAAAAAAATATGAAGATAGTTTTTAATTTATTATTATTTCACAATTATGAGTTAAAACTCATTCTTTCAGACTGGAGGCTTCCTTAGCAGACTCATTGGAAATACTAAGGATTGCAAAAGCAAGTGCACAAAGACGCAAGAAGAATTTGGTTTTGAACAACCCATATGTAATTTACACAGACAGCGTTTATGGATCAGTTAGAATTGTCTATTTGCAAGTAGATAGTTTTGCTTTTTATTTCTGAAAAAAAGTCAACAGTTGGCAAAAATCATTTGATTAATTCATTCTTTAGACGCAGTACCTTCATTCCAGTGTTACTCCCATAGCTTTCAAGTTAAACCACACATCTTTCATCTTCATATACAATATCTTAAATGTTTTGCATATTTTTTGTTCAAAAAATTACTAGTCTTTCAAAGCCACATGTTAACAACATATTCAAATGTCTGTGCACTGACTCTAATGATTCTAGGCAATATTTCAGCCAACAAAAAAGGATTTTTCTGTTTACATGGTGTTATCCAAGTGAAGTTATTGGGCTGACTCAGATTTTTGTATTATTATATTTTGAGAGAGTTATGGATCTCAATTCAAGGAATTGTACTGTATACTGGAAAACAGAGCATAGATTCAGACTGAGGTCACAAATACGGGTACATTGCTTAGAGGAAGAGCCAGCAAGTAGTTAATAGCCAGCAGCAAGATTGTTCTGCATAGGTGGACCATAGAACTTTCTCTGGGAGCATTCTCTCAAGTTGCTTCATTGGGAGTTACAAAACCACAGTTTGCTCTAATGTTTATACTTGTGAAAAAAGGCTAATGAGGTGTCTACTATAGAATCTTTCATTACTATTCACCTAGTTCAAAATATTATCTGCCTTATTGAATTACAGTCTGGCTCTGTGTGATCTGCTAGTCTCTTCCTCCACAGTCTGCCATTCACACTCCTCTTTCAGCCCCCAAGGAGTGAAGAGATGGTTGGCTGAACTCAGCATCTTACAAGTGTGTTTAGGCACTGGAGCATACTTATGTGAATCTGACATAGTGAGCTAGTGGAAAAATGCAGCTGGTTTAGCAATCACAAAATCTTTGAAGCCAATCATGCTGTTCCTCTAGGCTCCTGTTTCCAGAGGATTCCAACTAGAGGGTTTGCAACAAAACCAAAGCAAATCTGCATGCCAGGATGCAAAGCAGAACACCCTAATAGGGGTCAGTACATCCACCACCTCATGACAGAGCTGGAGCTCCCACTGCTTTAAGGTGTGCGCCTTTTATCTACCTAACAGCTACTCTGATTAGATATTCTACCTTGTGCTGTGATCTTCATTTGCTTAATAGTCTCCAGATGTACTTTCTCTTTTTCCTTGAAGCATTTGAGAGAAGGAAGGGGTAATATAACCAACTTGAAAGGCAAAATTTGGAGTGAAACATTAAAAAAATTTATTTTTCAGATCTGCCGGGTAAGACAGACTACCTTACCTTAAACATTCACTCTTAAAACCCGTATAGCACCCCATTACCAAACCTCGGCATGGATAATTAGGGAAGAGCTACTCCAAACACATGAATTCAGCTGAAATAATGTCCTGAGATCATTTAACTACATTTCTATATGAAACTAAGTTCATCTCTTAGTCTCTTCAGGGCTTGGGATAGAAGTCCAACTTTAGATTTTTCATTTTTCCCTTGTTAGCCGTGACTAAGCCAGGAGTCACACAGACCTACATTCTGAAATTCACCTGACAAAACTGGCAGCTCAAGACTAAACATGATTCTGCTTGAAAGCTGATGAGCTTCTACACTTCTTCACTCAGATTTGTGTAAGATAGGAAAAGATCTTTACCCCAAGGCTCCTTATTCACTAATAAAAAAAATAGCAAAGGAGCTGCCATTTATCAGAAAATTAAATTCTTTAGTCGAGCTGATGGTTTACACAGTAATAATGGATTATTCTTTCTTGTTTTCACATTGTATAGGATTTTTCTTTTTCCACATTATACAGAGGCTTAACTTTCTCTGTACTTTCAAATGCTTTGCGGACCCTCTTGAAAAGACAGGTGGCATTTATTATGAAATAATCTATAGAAATACAGGGGCAAGGAAGAGCTGATCATGACTTAAAAGTAGATTTCATTGTACTGTGGAAAGGCCTGGTTCTGCAATTAGAAGAGGACATCTCTGTTTCCTGTTTAAGTCCAAGTACACTTCCTATCCATGTATGCTCCCCTGTGGTCTGAGGCCTCATGGGTGCTGCTTTAAGCAAGAAGCCAGACAGTGTCCTGCAACACCCCTTCTGATCACCAGCTCTGTGACCTTCTCTCATTTCTATCTTATTCCTTACCCTCTTCACCCCACCCAAGCTTCTATGGCAGATATTTAATTTTAAAATTGTTCTAGAGCAATTTCCTTTGTCTGCCTGCAACTATTATAATCTGGCTGACATATCCAGTGTGCCAGTGTGTCATAAACTGGCTGTTCAGCAAGAGCAGCAGCAGTGATCTACACTAAGATTCTGTTCATGAGAGAAGATCAGGAGGTACACACAGAAAAGAAATTTAAGAGGCCAAAAAAAGAGGTCTGCTATAATTCATGAGGGATCTCATGCAGTCCACCTGCTCTTCCTAGCAGAAGTCTAAGGAATGATATGACAACAGCCAGCCAACATTAAGACATCATGAAGTAACTAAGGTCAAGAGGCATTTATGATGACATCTGTTATCATGAGAAACTGTCTAACTAGAATAATCTCACTTAGATAAGTGTGTCTGTGCCATGAAAACTGATCTGACAGCAATCCCAGTTACTGTCAAGAACCTCACCATAAGCCTGTGCAATAAAAAATGTAACTTAGC
This sequence comes from Molothrus aeneus, assembly GCF_037042795.1. Lineage (NCBI taxonomy): Eukaryota > Metazoa > Chordata > Aves > Passeriformes > Icteridae > Molothrus > Molothrus aeneus. The sequence continues at coordinate 7,053,957 of NC_089653.1, forward strand.
AGTCACTGTCCTCCCTGCTTCAGAGGTGACCAGTATAAATCAAGAGCTGACTGTATCACAGATGAGCTGAGTGACTTTAATGAGAAATCTTGTTCTTATGGATTACTGTTCCCCTGCCACATCTTGCCAGCAATTCTTCAGAAAATTATTCTACCATTCCCAATTGCAAGGAAACAGATGGCACATGGAGGGAACCTCTCTGAAGTGTAGAGTCCTGGAAAAACAAGAATAAATAAATTAAAGACCAGAGGCCAACACTATAATTGTCTTCTATCAAAATACAGCTTAACTCAGTGTCTTGGGTTTGCGTATCAAGGTTCTGGTAGCAGTGGCTACCAGTGACAGAGACTGCAGGGGTGGCTCCATGAGGAGCTGCTAGGAGCTTCTCCCTTATCTGCCATGCCAGCCAGCTTCAAGATGGACCCACTGCTGTCCAAGGCCAAGCCCATTACCCATGGTAGTAGCACCTCTGGGATAACAGATTTAAGGAGAAGAAAAACTGCAGCAGCAACTGCAGGCAGAGAGGGGAGTGAGAACAGGTGAGAGAAACAACCCTGACACTAAGGCCAGTGGAAAAGGAGGTGGAGGAGATGCTCCAGGTGTCAGAGCTGAGATTCTCCTGCAGCCTGTGGTGACAGCTGACCTCCTACAGTCCATGGAGGTCGATGGTGAAGTAGCCCTTGGAGGACCCCAGGTCAGAGCAAGGGGATGCCCAAAGGGGGCTGTGACCCCATAGGAAGCCCCTGCTGGAGGAGGTTCCTGGCAGGACCTGTGGCTCCACAGAGAAAGGAGCCGACTCTGGAGTAGGTTTACTGCTAGGGCTTGTGACCCCATAGGGGACCCATGCTGGAGCAGGCTGCCCTGAAGGAGTGTCTCCAATTTGAGGGACTCCATGCTGGAGCAGGGGAAGAGTGCGAGGACTTGTCCCTCTGAGAAGGAAGAAGCAGCAGAAGCAATGTGTAATGAGTTGACCACAACCCCCATTACCTATCCCACTCTGCCACTGGGGCAGCAGTAGTTAGAGAACTCAAAGGTGAAGTTGACCTCAGGACAAAGGGAGGGATGGGGAAAAGGTGATATAGGATTCAGGGTTCATTTATCATTATCCTGCTCTGGTTTGATTGGTAATCAATTAAAATTATTTCCCCAAGCCAAGTCTGTTTTGCCTGTGACAGTAACTGGTGAGTGATCTCTCCCCAGATCTTGACCCATGTGTGTTTCATTACATTTTCTGAGGGGAGGATAGAGCAGCCTTGGTGGGCTCCTGCCATCCAGCCGGGGTCAACATCACACGCTAGGCTGCGTGTGAGTAATAATTTTCTATTTAGCACTTAGGGCAGTCATTGTTTCATCCACATTTAGATAATTCCTGCAGCAGCTGCCTAAGCAATATATGCTGTTTTCACAATGGCATCATCAATAGAACAATCTACTGTAAGGTATAGAAACAGATGAAGCAATATTAACAGGAATATATGAATCTTCCTGGATTTTTAAGTATCTGAACAAATACCAGAGCATCTATATTTCAGTAATAATTTATACATAGGCATATTGCATATGCATCTATGCATATGAAATCCATCCATGAGATCATAAATACTCAGTAAAGCATATTTATAACCACTCTTGCTAGTTCAATGAATGCTAAACTTTGAGAAGTAATATAGTGGGTTACAAAATGAATATCTGAGTAGCAGTGAATGGATACCAAATGTATTCATTTTTTTCCATGCTTCTCAGCTGTGTAATAGAAGAAAGAAGGGAAAATTTTCCTGAAGGCACGAGTTATACACAAACTTGCAAATAACATCTTTAGCAACTTCCAGCTGGGTAATAAGTAGAGAAATAGCATTTTTTCTTATTGAGGTAGTATGGGAAAGTTCAGTTCTTTTGTATAACTACAGAGTGGCTTCCTTAGAGAAGTAGTTAATTCAAACATACTTGGCACAGTTTTAAACAATCACTACTTCTGCAAGCTGCATCAAGAAAAAAAAACCTCTGAGGAAAGCACAGCATAGATATGTAACACATGAACATTCTATTAAAGCCATCAAAAATGTGCCACTTCTAGTAAGCTCCTGGAACTGTTTCTCTACTAGTATGCGATTCCTTTGATCAAAAGAACAGTGCTGTGGAAGGAGATTGGGTACTGTTAAAGGATAAGTAATAATTCAGGGCATGCCCTAAGAACCTGCACCATTGGCAGTTATGTAGCTGGCATTTGGCAGTTCTGAAAAAGTCTGCACTCCTGTAGATAATGAAAGCAAATCAAGTACTGCTGCAATCTTGCAGACTTTCATTCCCTCTCCAGGGACTCTCTTGGAGCACATAAAATCGGGGTAAATATCTGATTTTTCAGATAGAGGTACTTTTCCTAAAGTACTGATGAGATTTTGACACAATGCAGAGTTTCTGCCCCTCTATGCAAGTATCTCAGCAGGTGTAGCCAACAACCTGCAGCTGACATAGCTGTCATTGGAGGAGTTCAGGTTCCCTAGCCAGTGGCAAGAAAAACAAAAAATGCATAACAATGGAGACTAAAAAGCCAAAAATGGGATACAAAGCTCTATCTGAAGTCTGCCTAAGCAGTGTTTATCTCATTGGCAATGCCACAAAGGTCAAGAGCCACTAAACCACCCATGCCACCATGAATTCCCTAGAAAAACTCCTGGATCTGTACAGATCATACATTAAAGAAAAAGACAAAGCTTTTGCTAGAACCAGCCCAGTAGCCAAGCAGGTGTCACTAAGCCTATGAAAGTTTTGATGAGAGCAGACTGTGTTTTCTCTTTGTAAAAAATGAACAGCTTTGATGCTACCTTTCATTTTTTCATAAGTTTTAAATAAAGTAATTACATCCAGTCTTGTCTTCCATGACACAATCTATTACTTTTCACCTAAACACAGCTCTGCTGACACCTTCAGCACATCAAAAAAAGCTATCCTGGTGGCAGTTAACATGACAAGTGTGCTGTTCTGTTTTGTGCTGGCTACATGGCAGTTGCCATGATGCAAACAACCTCTTGTCTTGCAGAGCCTTGCAGAGGATATGACTCAATGCTCTCATACAGGTAGTTTATTAGTCATGACCACAAGACCATGGTTTTATGCTATGATAAGCTCTGACTCCTTCTATTTCTATTATGCCCATGAGATTTTTGAGGATGATACATGGGAACAGTCAATTGTGAATGAGAACAAGGTGCCCCATACTGAGATATTATCTGCTGTACTACTGTGGATTTTACAGATGGATTTCCAGAAGCAGCTGAGCTTTTCTTTTTCTGACGTACATAATGTTCATGACTGTGGTGTCAAAGATCAGTTAATACATAACTGAAACTGAAATAATCATACAGTTCCCCCCTACCTCTAGGTTGCTATCAACACTGGTGTTTGCCCAAATATATCCCAGAAGGCATTCAGACTCGATTAAATTTACCAGATATAGAGAATCCATCACTTTACTCAGCATTTGACTCTATTTGGCCCACTTTAATTTTTAAAGTTGGTTTCCAGCTCACCAAGTCATTGATTGTTCAATCTTTTCTCATCAGATCTGGATGAACATGTGGGATAACGATAGCTTTAACGTCACTGCTGACTTCTACTGCCAGCAGACCAGAGAAATGTGTTCTCATCATCCAGGACCTGACTTTTGTTGAAGATTCCTAAGTTTTAATTAATACATTTACTGCCAAGAAATTGCAATAATAAAGGAAGATTTTACTTACTTTTTGACACAAAAAGTACTAATAGCCACTATATTTATATCAGTTTACTGACCCTACAGAAACTTTCTGCTCAATTTTATCACTGATCATGGATTAGAAGGTAAGTGCATTAGGCAAGTGCCCATTTAACTCTTCAGGAATTTTGAGCAAATTGTGTTAGGATCATTTGGCTATTGGTCTATTAATTAGATATATTGATTAGACAATTTCTCCAAAAGACAGTAAATTAACTTTACCTAAGCAATACACAACCAACATCATTATTTCTTCAGATTTCACTTTATCATCTGAGTGAGCTCAAAAAATCTGAAGGTTTTCATGTAGATATGCAATACAAACCTGTTATTCTGATTTATAGTTGGCTTGAACTGCTCATTTAGCACATTCAAATACAAGTAGCAGATTAACCAGGATTATTACATACCTACATAAATATATATATACACCCCAAAAAAATTATATATATATACACACACATAAAAGGCAAATAGTCCTACCATCCTTAGATCAAAACTTCCTGACTTTTATAAGAGAAAATGTATGAGCACAATCACTACTCAGTGGTTTGAACTCTTCCTGCCACAGCAAGTCTCTTCTATATTGACCCCATGTGAGAGAGATTTTTCTGAAGTGGCCTTTTAGACTGGCTGTATATGAACTCTCATGCACTGATACAGTTTCTAATGGCATCTTGAAGCCGCACAGCTACAATGGTCAAGGAAAGACTTCTCCAGAAAGGCAACATTCTTTAAGAAATCAAATTGTTCAGATGTTCCTGCTTGAGAAAGCAAGGAGGCAAAGAACAGCAGAATGCTTATAGCATTATATTATTCATAATGCTACATATTATTGTACCTAAACTTTTTTTTTACATTACCGTTATCAATAAATCTTTAAGATGTTCCAGATGCACAGCACTGATCTCAGCTGAAAAGGTTACACTTAAAAGATATGTCACTTTTCTCAAATTGTTTCCACAGCAAACATTATCATCTAAGGGTTGTACTTGAAGAATATCAAGATATGGTGACAAGCTCTCTTCTAGAGAAGAAACAGCAATATAAATAAATATAAATAACTATAAATAGCCATATGTGAGTCAGCTAAACATAAGTGATGTTTTATTATGTGGCACATTTTAGGGAAGGTATTTTTTAACTTGCTATACTATTATTAGTTGAAATTATTTTTTCAGCAGCAAATAACCTTGTAAATTCACTTTAAGTAAAAAAAGTTACATTTTTCAGAACTTCCACATACTTCAGCACATATGAGACAGTATTCACTGTTCAAAATCTTCACCCTGTGGGCCAGAAATCACTGGCATACCAGAAGCTGCCCTAAAGTAGTCTATGAAAAGAATACAAAAAAAACTATACATACATATTCTCACATGTGCAAGGAAGCAAGCAAAGAAGCACAGGGAAGAAAAAACATAATAAATATTCATAGTTCAGCAGGTTGTGGTCATTATACAGAAGATTTTCCAGTATGAAGAAAATGTTATCACTGCACACATTTAAAATACCAGCATCAAAATACCAATGTCAAAACAGCCAAGGGGCAGAAAATCACTTCAGTTCCCAAGCCCAAAAGACAGTTATTAAGCCATTACATGCTGATTAAATCTCATTTTAATGTCTAATATCCTACAGATGGCTTTGTACAGGCTTTTCTCAGTGTCGCAGGATGACCCTCACCAGGTAATGCCTTCAGTCTCCTTAGTTGTAAATTCTTTGTTGGCAGAGCTAACTCAAAAGCTGGTCACTATAAAATTTGTTTTTAAAAGGGTCCCTAAGCTTTTAAAATCAAAGCCAAGAAATACATTGCTTCCACTCTTGTTTTGTTTCAAAATGCCAGAATACCCTAAATCTACAGTGATGGGTTCTGTCTAAGTAATGATGTAAACCAAGGTGATATGAAGTAAAGCTAAGAGTTATATTTATAGAACTAGGAAAGTTCCAGTTTTGGACTTCATTATGCTTTGCACTCCACAGGCCTTCACTTGCACCATAAGACATGGAAGGGACTTTTCTCTGGTACAGGATGTGTCTGTCCACCCTGTGTGAACCTGTCATGATATATGACAGTGGCATAAACAGTCCTCTCCTACCTCTTGGAGCTTTGTGCTGAATAACTTGGCTGGACCTCAGAATCCTGCAGTTGGCATTCAAATGGCACTGAAAACCATATCTCACTAAACTGCACTGCTGTGTTTCCTGTGCTGCTTTAGAATGTCAAAGGAATCTTTTTATCATTTTGTGTCCAATTGAAATGAGACAGGGAGAACTCTAAAGGTTATATCTTGTTTTCCATTCACAATCCTGACCTCCTTACCTCATTTCCACTATTAATAGATTTGCATTCCTTAAGACAGGAATAAATGAGGCTCATCTTGTAAGGAGAGTAGTATCTTTTAATAGCTGTACTGAAATAATGGAAGAAAATAGAGAAGCTTGTAGACCCTAAAGGAGTGGGTTGTGCTCTGAATGCTCCTCTGTTTTTTCCTGCTACAGTACCAGTCTAATAAAAAGATAATATGATGTTACCACTCACAAACTATGCTTAATTTGTATCCCCAGATCATCACAGCTGCAAAAATCTACTTTAGAAAGGTGACAGCTGAGAAGCCAGTTTAAAACAGAGAGCAATGGCTTAATATGAAGAGATATCTTTATCTTCCAGTTACACTGCAGAGTTAAATTCCTCTGGTTGGTTAAACAAATAAAAGCCTTTCCATAATTCTTTAAATACCAACTAATTCTAGGAAAAATAGTAATCTGGATTTCAGATGCACCTTTAATTAAAGATGAGATTTAGCTAGTTTCATCCTTGGGATCTCCCACAGTTCATCTATAGCAATACATCTTAGTAATACTATGAAATCAAGCTCTTCATTTTAAAAGCCCATAATTTCTATATTTTTTTCTTCTCAAAGGACAAGATTCACCATAACTGACTTTCTGTCTTCCATGAATTAGAAATCCCAAAGTTACCTCACTGCCTGGACTCCCTGGTAAAAGACAAATAATTTACAGGGATGACTGACTTGTCTCCATGCCAAAAGCAGGTACTCACAATCATCTGCTGAAAGAGCCTCTCTCTTCTGTGGCCACACAAGAAGCCAAGAAAATTGTGTAGGTTATGGACTAAATGCAAGGGTCTGGTCCCATGTGAGATGCCTTAATATAACCACTGCTGCCCCAGAAGAGCAACAATTTGCCTTAGATCCTGTGTCACACCTGCCAGTCCTATGGCAGGACCTTAGGGCATTTCAAATGGCAATACATGCCTCTGTTTAGGCAATTGATTACTGCTACAGATATCTAACTAAAAGCAGCTAAATTAAATAAAATTTTGAGCAACAGGAAAAATTAGTGAACTTAGTAATGTTAAAAGATCTTCAGGTAAATGGTGTAAAAATGAGACAGAGAAAAGCATAGAAAGCAATGAAGGTGGCTCCTTCTCTTTCTGCTATGGCAAAAGGCCTTTTTTCCTCTACCACTTCTAGGCTTAAACCCACCTTTCACCCCAGCACTTCCTACTTTGGATGCTAAGGAAAGAACTTCCCTTGTTTCAACCTGCTTTAACCAGGGCCAAACCAAACAGAGGAATGCCTGTCATTTCAGAGGAGTAGGACAAAATTTGTGTTTGTGTCCTGCAGCAGCCTTGCTGTCACTGCAAGTAGTTTCAGACACTTGGCATTTGCAAATCCACAATTCCAGGCAAAGCCATCATGAGGCCTGGTCCCTCCAACACAATCAACAGCCTGTTTATAATCACATGTAATCAGCTGAGCTGATGTGAATGCACATGAGATGGCACATTTGCCTCTGCACTTGCAATTGCTTTCAAGGTTTACTTGTAGAGCAGGATTTTGCAAAAATCACAGGATTGTATACACACTACACAAAAAGGAGTACTGTTGAATAATAAATAGTTCACATTTTCTCTGTTCTCTAGGAGGAAGAATGGGTTACACATAGCTTTATTTGAGAGTTTCATGGATGTACACTTCATGACTGCAGGAAGTTGGGTTCAGAAAAGATTTCATTTCATACTTTGGATACACATCTTGATTAGATTATTCTGCAGCTGCCTCATTTTAAAAGAGGTGTTAAAAACCACTGTCCTATTTCCAAATCTGGTTCACACCCTTTGGTATGCTAAGAATTTTAATATGTCTCACATTCTACACTTTACTGTAAAAGTTAACAAATTCTGCACTCAAAATCCATGCTTGTTACTAAGTATGTGATTTAATACTGAAAGAGAGAACTGCTTTATATCATTTTACACAGTATGAGCCATATAATAAGCATTTCTGCCCCAACTGTATCAGAAAAGTCTGTTTTTACTCACCGAAACATGAGTGTTTGAGGCCCCTGGGATTACAATCCCACTTTTAAACCATGTTTATCTGAAGATACATTCATTTTCTAATATATAAGAATGCATTAAATCTAACAGCAAATAAAGCAGATGTGAACCATGAACATTTGCTCAGAAAATGTGAGATGAGGTAGGATAAGATGATGCTATCTGTAAAGATTCAGGCAAGCTTGCCCCAGATTAAGAATAGATGTTTTAATGCAAGTATTTGTTGTAAATTTATTTCTCCTTTATCGTATCACAGATTTAACTGCAGTGCAAACCTTTCATATGCCTCCATATGCTCATTTTAAGTAAACTTTGCATCTGATGAACAGTACAGACACTGCATTTGCGTAACTGGAACATCTAAAATGTGAAAATCCATATTGAGCAGTAATGGGACATGCAAGCCACCCACCAAAGAATATGTCCTTTTTGCCAAGAACAAGGAGAGTCTTATTTGAAATAGCTCAAGTGACAATAGGGTCACAGGAAGGCACAGCACACCAGTTTAGCCAGGCCACATTTTTTCTCCAGGATCACACCTCCCAAGGTGAAATCAGAGCAGATTGTCTTACACCACAACTGTGCTCTAGAAGCAGTAACAACTACAAACTGACACTGGCAATACACATATGGATTGTTATCTGGTCAGCAAATATATTCAAAGTTAATGCCAATCTATCAAATATCTTCAGGCTCCATTACCCTTTCCTTTCACCCAGCTGCTGTTTACAGACAAAAGGAATCCACTCTGTTTTGCTGAGCAGATCAAAGTGTAACAGGCTATATATGGCCTGCAGTGGAAGAAAACAGTGTGGCATGTCATAACACTGCACTGACGTAAGGCCATTACAGGCAGCCACAGTGACACATTGCCTTTTGCACCTACGGCAATATTTTAAGCCTCTTTCCACCATGTCATCAAGTACAGAGGTCAGCCACCAGCAGCCTCAGGCAAAATGTGCCAGTGCCAGACAAAGAGGACTGGGACACTGGGGGCAACTCTAAATGTGGACTTGTGAACTGAGGTCTGACTCAGCTCTGCCTGGGCAAGTGACTGACAGGTAAGGATGTGCTACCAAAGAAAACTCAACACCCAGCAGGACACAGAAAGGAGAAACAGCAAATTTCAACCATAGTTTACTGTTAATAGAAACTTGTGTAAAATCTTCCCTTTGCTAATGGATTCTTAAAACACATATATTGCATGAGAGATTTTACTTATTCTGTAAAAACCTACATTTCTCAATTTAGGTAGTTAGGGTACTGCCAGAGTAGAAAGAGAACTGCACTCAACTTTCTGCCAGGTTATGTGAGCACAGAGGAGGAGGTGATTTATCCCACTCCTCATATCCTCATCCTGAAAGCAGAATTCCAAACTCTCTACCAGGCCTTGCAAAACATAGGAGCAGACATGAAAAATCTACTGCTTCATCAACTATTGTCAGTCTCTTTCAATGAAATACAGCCAGAAATATTTGGTTCATGCACTACTTCATACTCTTTCCTCTAGTCCTGTGGGCTAAACAGCACATCTTGGGAAGACCTGCTGTGGAAATAGAAGTGAAATTTAGAAAATTCACAGGAGTAAAGAACAAATTTTCTGTCACTGAAGCATTATGAGGCATCTGGACTGGATAACCTGGACCCTACACAAAGTAAACTCCATAGAGGTGGATTCACTCTTTTACTATTTGTAACTCAAAGATGACATGGTAGTCAGAAGTAATCATTACACTGCAAAATGGAATTATCCTCTTCCTTTCTTAAGGTGTCATGCTAATCACTAAGATACATGACCCTTGCTCCATTCACTATAATTCAGTGCATGAATTATGGAAATGGCTTGTTCATAGTTATGAGTACCATAACAAGAAACTGCTACCATAACTAGTAACTGTTTTATACTTAATTTCATTTTCTCTGGCAAGCCCTAAAACCTTGGGTCTACAGATTTAATGGAACAGTATTTTTTTAATCCAGTGACTGTACCAGTAAATAGAGACACTATCTAATGTTAGTAATTAGATAGTAACTCAATAGAGTTACTATCTAATGAGTTACTTATCAGAACATTCAGGTTGTTAGCAACTGATCCAGACCACTCCTACATATTTCTCATGATTCCCTATAGTGTAAGGTACTGTGTTATTATTTGATCATTTGCAACATGCTGGTTCTTTCCCAGCTTCTGCATTTGCCTTCCATAAACATGATATAACAGGTATCTACAGAAGGACAAGAATGTCAGAGCACCAAAACAAGATGCAATAAAATGGAAGATGGGATGTGAAAAACACCTCTCAAGGTGAAATAGCATTACTTGTAGATTTCGATCACTAGAGAATAAAGCTAGGCTAAACCCAGTGACATTGCAAGCTAGTTAGCATACCCCATGCAGAGAAACCTTGTTTTATAGACTGGCTTATGATTAATAACACTCCAGGAATGGTACACTCCAGCTGACATGCCCAACTCCAGCTTAAAAGATTACCTTTTTTTCCTAGTCATCATTAGAGTAAAAGTTTATGTTAGTCAAGCTAGCAAAAAGGAAAGAGGATTTGTTTTAAGGGAAAAAAACCCCTTGCACAATGAATGTTTAAGAATGTTTCAGTTTTGTATATTTGATCTACATGACCAGTTTATAAACTGCTTTTAAAACTGACAAACAAATCTTGTCAGAGAATAATACAACACATCACTAAGCTGTAGCAAATGATTTCCCTTAGGGGTTTGGTTTTGCCATGTGTCCGGAAAAGACCAAATAAAAACACGTCCTTGCTAAAATAAAGCAGTTTTTCACAATTCAGCATCCTTTCCCTACTCAAAGGTTTTATTTTTTGTAGCAAGGCTGTGCTGTCTTGTTGGTTTATATGCAGCCATATGCTTTCAATAAATGTCAGCAAGAACAGAACAACTTCACCAGGCTCCTCAGAGAGTGTTTCACCTGGCTGTATAACAGCTGCATTTCCCTGAAAGCTGAGAAGCCCTAGGTTTATGATTAACAATTTAATGTTAGTTACATCATGGGAGAGGCACCTTGTGCAATCTTCTTACATAATTTACTGTACACAGTATTCATTCCAACCTGAGTTATAAGTCATCCATGAGCAAGTCCTGAAGAATTAGAAGAAGCTGTAAGCAATACACAGGAAAGCCTAACAACAATGGGCATTTGTGATTTGTTAGGGACTTGGTATAAACCTTTACATTTTGAGTTTTCAACTGCTATGTGTAATCATCAGAAACCTCCAGACAGATGTAATCTCTCACATTCCCAAGTTGTAAAATGGGCCTTTCGACCATTTTTTTCCAAACTGCTTTCTTGTTAGTACTTGCTGCAGAAAATTGCTATGAAAGTATTAATATATTTTGATGGCAGAACAATGAATTTCTGACAAAGCTGGTGTTCTGCATAATCATGATCACCATCACTTTATCTGTGCGAATGATCTCATTAGACTTTCATCTTATTCTCACTCAACTGGGACTACTCACATATGTAACATTGCTAACGTATTTGGATGATTGAAGATTTCATTGAAACCAGTAGTTTGCAGTGACATTCATAATACTGCAGCTACTTCCTAAGCATACCAGCAACAGTCTAAACTTCATGAAGTGTAGTGTATGGGAGCAGTACAAACAGCAGTAGACAACAGAAAAACAAAATTTCCCCATTGCAGGAGTTTTGTCAGAGGGCCTTTGAATGGAGGGTTGTTTATGAACTGAGGGAGAATGATCCACACTTGAGGAATATGATTGCAAGACACAAATGTTTGCTATCACAAATAATGCCAGTAAACATACAATTCAGCAAATATGGGCACCACCAATAAAAGTGCAAAGCTTTATCAGTCACTTCCTTTAAAAGCACTGAAAAAACCTCACATTCCCTCCTACATGTGGAGGACACACTCCTACAGCCACTTTCATAGGCCTGCAAATTTTTTTTGCTGCTAGGTTTTTGATACACTTTGAATTACAAATGCAGCAGAAGTGGGCGCTTTCTTTCTATATCTTTGCTTACAAAGGTGAATTACATATAACAGTATCATAACTGCATTATACGCCTACTGTATATAATGTATTAAACATTACACTACAGCAGAGAAAGGTGATCCTTCCATTTAGAACCTGCAGGCAGAATCTAAGTATTACTGCAGTTTCTAAATAGATCTGTTGTGCCCTCTTCATCCATGAAGTGCTTAATTCAAAAATCTCTTTTCACACCAAATTTATCAGACCCCAGGGATCCCTTTGGCATCAAGAATCACAGCTCAATAACACAATCAAATGGCATGTAAGAACTGGGTTACTGATCAATTTGTTCTCTGGGATGCTCAAAACATCCTGAAGTCTGCTGATTTGACTGAGTGGTCTCAGTTTTAGAGAGGGAATTCTCAGAAGGCAAGGAGCTGCCAGAGTAGCTTCTTTCACCATCTCCTCCAATGGGCCTCTTTTCTAGCAAGAGGCACAGCCAGGAGCAGAGAGTGCACACTCCCTGCTGGCACAGATCCCAAGGGCCATGGCTGTTACCACGTGTGCTGGTGACACTGGGACAGGCAGAGCTCTGCAGCCACAGAGTGGAGCTTTCTGCCAGCTGCAGTCAGACTCTGCACTGCCCTGCTGCAACGTTTGTGCAAGCTGCCAAACAGCCAGTTTGCCTTCATACTCGGTCAATATTAATTGTTGCAGGTGGGATTGTCAGGAATGACTTGTGGCACACCTGCACAGCCAGAGTACTGTGACTGAAACTGGCACTCAAAAAGGTGGCATTGCAGGTGTTTTTTCCAGTAAGCTCTGGATTCTCTGTGTATGGATCTATTTTTCTTTTACATAATCACTTCAAACGTAGTTTTTTTGGAAGAAGTTGCTACATACTGTAGCTACACACTGTGTTTCATAAAACCCACATTCTGATCTGATAATTTTGCTCAATTTTTCACTGCCTGTTCACTGAACTATGTCTTTCCATATCATTTTTCTCAAAGGCTTAATGCACTTGTGATCTTACAGTACATCTATTTCTACATAACAGTGTAGGTAGCAGAACCTCAAATGAGTACAGCAGGAGATTCCATACAAGCATATATAGAACTTATGTGTTCATATGCAAATGGCAGAACCAGGCATAGAAGATAAGCTCCAGGAATCACAGCCAGGAATTAGTGATTGTATCAGCATCAAGGGATCACACAGCCAGGCTTTGTGGAGGAACACCATATGACCACATTCAATTTCTTTGAAATGCTCTGTTCACTATGGCAGAGGTAGAAAATGGTCATCCTAACTTCTAACAGAATTAGATGCAAGACCTGCATCTCAAGGGAAGTACAAGCTATGTTCTCAGTCTGACATTCCTGTTTCCAGTGGATCCCAAAGACCATATTTCATTGGAATAGGACTATATTTCACTTGTTCTGCTCCTGGGCTCAAAGTAATTTGCTATTTTGCATAAAAATGGCCTTTGTGAGTCTGAACAACTATACTTGAGTATCAGTAATTAAGTAAGTGAGGAGAAGGCTGCTACAGGTACAAAATGTGTTTCGTATGTGTTCTATATATCTCCAGTGCATCAAAGATATTTAATTAGCTTCATCCATATTAATAATGCTGAGAAAGAAATAGTGTTGGTAAGAGATCCCCACAGCCAACAAGTGCTTTCTGACCTACTACTGCAAGAGTTCCCTTCCTCATTATTTTGAACGAGGTTCCTTATGTTGTAACAGATAATGTTATTTCTGTCCAAGCTCACGAAGTATCAAATGCGTAAGAGAGGAAATTACATGCTGTTTTATAGAGTGCCACTTGGAAAAATTTGATTTGATATGTAATTTCAAGCTTATGGAGTCAACTTGCCACGTTCATTATGGATTCATAAGCATTGCCTTAGGTTTGGTTAACGTGGTTTTGTGTTTTAATATACAATAGAACAATAATGTAGCAGCTCTACCTGAGAGAGATTCAAGACTTAACTAGAAATTCATGATAAGGAAATTCCCCATGGTGCAATGCGAGGTCACCTGGGCTGAGTAAAGATAACAGCCAGGATTACATAGAGTAGCCTTATTTTGGGATATCAAATTAGACACACCATAAAAGCTTGGGGTTTCAAAGGACAAGAGATCCACTGTTTTCAGAAAGAGGGTAGCTTGAGTGCCACCAAAAGCAATGAGCCAGTAAATCTTGGAAAATAAATGCTTTATTCCAAGAAGAAAAAAATTTTTAAGGACAAATGTCTTTTTTCCATTTTGCAATAGGCACTTGAAAACCCTGCCAGCATTTGCAAAGCTTATATTATTTAATGGTTGTATGAGAAAAGGCAGCTGCAAGGAAACTGACAGCTATGAAATCCTAAAGTAAATTTTACATAAAATACCTTTATTAATAGGTGGAAACTTCTGTATTTAGAGGACACTCTCCCTTGCTGTGTCCATTAAAGTAGACAGAACTTTTCATAAAGCTGCCTTAAAATCACAATATAGCAACAGCTATAGTAGATGTCACAAGACCTACACAGAGGAGAATACTGTCATTCCCTAGTTAATGTGTCCTTTCTGCAGTGCTGTGCCTACCTATCATGTTCAACTAAATAAAATAAATGCAATCAAAGACTTCCTCTGGGATGGTGCTAAAAAGCTAAGTAGATTATTGGAGGGTGGGGATGGGCAGGGCAGGTTGAGGGGTACAAGCCACTCTACCATCTTCCTAAGATAAACTGTATTTACATTTCCTCAGCGTCTGGTGCGCAGTGACCTTGAAGCCTGACTGTTCTCACAGTAACTGTGACAGGTGTGACAGCAGAAGTACTCAGATAGCTGCACTCACTGCTGCAGCAAGATAGAAAGCAAAGGAGGGCATAGGCCATACTCCACTTTTAAGAGGATAATATACTTGATGATCCATCACTTTGGGTCCATGCCTTTATTTTTGTACCTCTTACTTCTTGTACAGAACTGTGAAAGTGCTTAGGAGTGCATTGTCATCCATAGCTGCCTCAGTCTCCTACCTTCCCTCAGATGTTAAATCCCTCTTGGTATCCCTCCAAAGGCCTGTGGAAATATGAAGTTTCATGCCTCCTCTACTAACACCCTCCACTACCTCTTCTCCCTCAGAAAGACTTTCCCAATCAAGTATACATTTGTGAACATAATGGCAAGAATATGAAATCTGTGCTAACCATCAGGAAGCTACCAATATGCTGAGAGCACTTCACTGAAACAGTAACTGGAAAAGAACGTAAAGGGATTTTCTGTCTCTCAGGCTAAGGTCTAAACTAATTTATTTTAGCTACTGTAAGAAGATTCCTCTTTGCATACCATTGCTAGAGCTGGCCCATTAAACCCTGAGATCCATGCTGAACCAAATTTATAAATCCCCTTTAGAACTTTCCTTGGACTACCTAAACACTGGATTCCTTATGTATTTATGAAGATCAAAATCTTTGATGCATCAGAAAAACATACCATGTTTTCTTTTTTGTTATACTGCCCTGCTTTGCCAGATAGCACAAGATGCATAAAATACATTTGGCTCTTCTGTGACCATGCAAAGAAACAGCCACTGTTTGATGGGATACAGCCATGCTCTTGGCTCCCTCCCCCTTGGCCTTCCCCACCTCAGGAAGAATGGGAACAGGGGATCCTGGACTGCAGCCCTGTGTTCCTGAGCATTTGGGTAAGCACTCAGCACATCCTCATACCTGCCAGAGACCCAGCTACAGCCAAGAATTAAAGACCACCTATTTTTTTTCTTTCAATGCAATGTTTGAAAACATATTCAAGAGCCTCTTCTTCATCTTGCTCCTCCCTTTTTTTCTCCTCATGACTGTCAGTTCTTTTAACTGAGTATCATATCACTGGGATTGATTGCACAAGAGTCACCTGAATGCAAGTCACAATGTTTAACCTTCCATTCACCTGCATGCTCTGAGACATATGATCTCCTTCAAACACTCACCCTATGATTTACAGGTCAGGAAAAAGTGAACACTGAGGCAGCAAAATGCAGGGCTTTAAATGAACTGAAATGAAATGTTTCATATATACAGGCATAGGCTAAACAGTCAAGTCCTTGTTTATGATACACCTTATTTTACCTTCAACCCACAGTGACTTTATCACACTTCATTTCTAAACTCTGGGCATAAATTCTCACAAACCCAATGTATTTCATTTATTCATACTGGTAAATCTTTCCTTAAGAAAGTTGTCCTGCTAAATCTTTTAGGACTGAGACAATGCCTGCATTTGTGCATCAGCTGAAAAAAAAAAAAGCCTTAAGAACAGGCCAGTTTTCCCCACAGAACAGGACAGGAAATCAGCACCACACATTTCCAGGAAGGCTACACTGTTCCAGTACCAAAAGCAATGTAACTCCATTGGCCCAAGACAGCATTTGAACTAATGGCAAATGGAGCCTATGGCAGTACCCTTATTTATACCTAAACTACTTGGCAGGCTGCTGCATTCTAAGAGGGGACAGAAGGAAAAAAAAAGCTTTATCCCAGATGCCCAAATCCATCATGCAGCAGAGAAGTAAGACACAGTATATTCCACAGAAAACCAGGCTAGTAAGAAAATAACTCCTTAATAAACCATCACTCTCATGGCATGACAATTTCTTTATATGCACATACCTAGTCCTACCCAAATATCTCACCATTTCAGCCTATGCCAACTGTTCACTAAAGTTTAGCCATGGTGCAGACACTACTAGATCCCCAGAAGATGCAAACATGAAATTGTATCTTCCTTAGCTCTGCTACTCACAGATCTACTTGTAATCCAAGAGACATAAACTAGACAAGGCATCCTGGCAGATCCACCAAAGTTCTCACTGACTTTCTCCCTTAGTAGCCTTCTAGTTTCAAAAATTGCAGTTCTCTTCTCCAGCTGCTAGATACAGCAACTTCTGAAGACACTGAGTTTATCAAGGAAAGTCATTCCAGAAAAAAAATCCCCATGCACCAGAACTTATCAGATTTACACCAATTTGTGCTATGGGATTTTTCACTTTCATTGCTTTCTTCTGCCACTAAAAAGTAGATATGAATCCCTTTTATTCTCACTATCTGGGCAGCAGTGTCTTTGCTTTCAGGAAATAAAACCTGACAGGATCAAATATCAATGAAAAAATATTGAGTGCTTGAAAGCTCAGAAATATAGCCTAAGAACTAAAATATTTTCAGATGAATGCATGGACTCTGTGAATCAAATTTTGCAGTCAGCAATCACCAACTGCTGCTTACTCCACTAATGGCCCAGACTAATACCAAAATACAAATGCCCTTGCCAGGTAATTCAGAAAGTCAGTCATATCACTAGGGCTACAGTTGTTTGGGATTTTTGCCTCACAGATCAACTTTGGACTAAGAAAAGATGAAGTCATCTATTTTCCACAAAATAAATCCAGAATTTAAAAATAACCTGGTTTTTAATGATAGATTTTGTCAAGTTTTTCCACTTGTTATTCTGTTCTTGGGAGCCACAATATGTAACAGTACAAATGCTGGGATAAACAGATGACAGGATAGATTACCATGTTAACTTTTAAAAGCCAAAACAGATTCAGGATTAGAAAGAAAGGAAATTTCTACCGTCTGAAGTACTGACACTGATTTCCTATTCCTGCCTTACTTGCCAGGCTAGGACTTTGCAACTGATTTGCTACCAGTACCAGGGTCTCTGACCTGCTGATGAGATGAGGCATCTCAACATAAGACCCTGCAGAAGTGCTGCTTGTCTGTACTAGATAAGGAAAGTGCACATCACTGCAAGTTCAAATCCCTTTCCAGAGAACTGAATCTTGATGCCCTGTAGACACTGCTGGTGATTGTAGCACCAAAGATGCCTGGTCCTTGCAGCTTGGAATCTGACTGTGTGTTGAAGATTCACTGGCAGCCTTAAAAGCTGTGACTCAGTTTATTTAGGGACCTTAGGATAACTGACATCTATGCAGATAACTTGTAACAGTTTCTCATAGCAACTCCAGGTGCTGCCATCTAAACTGGTAGGTAGGGTGCTTCTTTGAGGTTTCTCAGCACAAGAAAGATGTGGACATGCTAGAGTGGGTCCAGAAGAGGGCCACAAAAATAACCAGAAGGATGGAACACCTCTCCTATGAGGAAAAGCTGAGGGAGTTGTTGTTTGGTCTGGAGAATAAATGGTTTTGAGGAGACCCAATTGTAGCTTTTGAAAACCTAAATGGGACTTGTAAGAAAAATGGGGAGAAACACTTTAGTAGGGTTTGTATGATAAGACAAGGGGTGATGTTTTTAAACTGAAAGAGGGAACTAGATATAAGGTAGATATTTTTTACAATGAAGGTGGTCAAACACTGCCACAGGTGATGGATGCATCATCCCTGGCAACATTCATGGTCAGGCTAGACAGAGGTCTGAACATTCAAAGATGTCTCTGCAGGTGGGTTGCAACTTTAAAGGTAACTTCTAACACAAACTATTCTATGATTCTATTATTATTTTGCTGCTTCAGCATTTCTGCCCAGATCTTATTCTTTCTTTTCCCCTGTATCTTGTGTGGATTGGTTAGTGTACACTTCCAACTCCATAAAATGATGCACTCTTTTATTGTGAGGCACAAATGTCCATTTATGGTTTTTATGCCAGTGGATTGGGTTAACCCTAAGCAGTGAAAAATGCCAGGCTACAAAGAGGGAGTCACATCACAGACAGTGTTCTGCATCTTCAGAACATGAAGAATTCTTTATGGAAGCTGTCAAGAAGTTCTCAAAACTCACATTCTTCATAATAGACTGTAATTGAATGGGCAAAAAAATACTTAGACACTTGTCACTAAATTTATAGACTTCCCTAAATGGAAAAAAATAGTTCATAGTCTCTGAACTACATAGAAATTCTAGTACAATACTTAAAAGTTCTTTGAATTATTTACGTAAGTTCTAAACACGTCATGAACAAAGGAGTATTATCCTGCAAAGGCTTAAATAAACTATCAAATACCTACAAAAATGTCTAAACTGGTGAAAGAACCTGCTGAAGAGCAAGTAGTTCAAGTAACAAATAACAACATTGCCTACACCAACTGGTCAACTCCTTTCTCAGGTTTCAAGACATTTGGATTTCCCTGAAATATTTTAAACTATGATTCTTCAAATGCTCTGGTGTTTTCTGAAAGTTCTACCAAAAGAGCAATCAGTATCTAGAAACAGTGATGGATCACTGACAGTGATTTATCTTGTTAGAGACAATGAAAAATCTTCTTGAGTTTAGTGCCATATACACTCAGTCTGAAAAGACTAAGTAATTGGTAACAAAGCACAGGACATTGCCAAAATTTTCTGTATGTACTAAAATTGTCTTCACATTTTTCTTTTTTTGAGCTACGGGAGCTAGTTACATACCCAGAAGAAAACTTTTCTGTGGTTATCAAGATATATAGATCTTCAGCCCAAGTGAAGATCTGCAGATTAAACACTAGCTTTGCATCATTTAATTAACTATTTTCATTAATATGCAAGTCTGAAGATTTGAAAGCAATAATCAGTATTCCCTTGATTTTTTCCTCATATTTCCTAGTTTTCCAAACTTTTTAATAGGTTCATTAAAACGCATCTGGCATACTTTCAATATCTCTGTTGGAAAATGCAGAGAAAGTTCTGATGCAGTATACCACAACCTTTAAATGTAGAGGCAATTAAAAAAAATCATAATTCTCTTTCTTGATCTTCTTTAACTCTCCAGTTCCACAAACAATTAAAATCCAGACCATCAGATCCAACACCTTGCTAGAACAAAGAAGTCAGAATCTGTTGTCATTGTATTACAAAGGTTCCATACTGTTGTCTCCCTATTGCAAGAGTTTCATACCTCCTTGATGCTTCTCGTAGGCAGCTCCCCAAAGCACTGACTCTTCCTTCTTCTCACAGTAGCCAACTGACTCCAGTTCCCCCTCAACAAACCAATCCACTCTTTTATAGCACTCTTCTTCTCATTGGCTACAGATGTGGCCTGGTAAAGTCCAGCCTGTTTCTAATCTCTAATAATTGGCTCAGCTGCAACTCCTTAGGGGTAAGATTATTTTCTATACTATCTTTATTTTTCTTATATTCTATTCCCCTAAAAGAATCTGAATCCAGACACAAGGATTACTTACTGACTGCCATTGTAGCAGATCTCTCTTATTTACAGTGAGACAACTCTGGTCTCCACTAGTGGATACACTGCAAGGTGATAATTCTTAACTTTTCTTAGGGTCTCGGAAGCTAACAGCAAAATAAGGATTCCAAGAGCACATGGAACAAAGGAGAATTTCTACTTGGCACTCAGGTCCTCTGTGGTCTCAGAAAGGGCTTTGTGCTGTGTTGATTTTGGCTTCTGAGGAACCATGGCACTTACAGCACACAGCAGAGGGTAGCATATAAACCGGAAGTTTGAGTTTGGGCCTTTTTAGCAGCAAAACCTTTTGTTGAAAAGTTTCATATAAGCAGCTACATTTTGTTTTAGCTGATAAATGGGAGACAAAAGTGACACAGAGTGTTTCCCTTCACAAAGAATTGAAAACAGAGAGTAAGTAGATTAAACAGCATGAAAAAATACTACTTACAGTTAAATATCCTTTTATGGATGGCAGCCTATTACCAGGTCTAGAAAAACATGTTCACATGAGGTTCAAAGTCTCAACAATGAAGCATATTACTGTAACATATTGGACCAGCTTGAGAACTATCAAAATTGCCAATGTTTACATTTCAGATCTATGTGTGCATCCATTTTTTGCAGGCATATCATAATCTGAGCTATCAGAAAGCACTGTTTTTTCTATAGTTATACAGACTGGCTAGTTTTGGCCAAAGTTCCTTGGTACTGTAAGTGGTATTTGTGAGGATAGAAACAAGGAATTCTTTTACAGCAACCAGTGTTTGAACTAATGCATAAATCATCACAAAAAGATATGTTTTTTGACTGTGATGCTTGTGAGAGACTCCCACACACACTGCACAAGAGGGGTTTGGGCCTAGATGATAGGGATTTGGAGGTGGTGTGCTCATTCTATCTTCCACACTGGTGCAGACTTCAAGATAAGGAGTGGAAACACACAAAACAATTTGACATTTGAATAGTGCTAAATCTAGGAAGGGAGATACAATTGTATCTTTTTTCTTGGAAATTCATGGTCACCAAAAGAATTTGTGCTGGCAAATAAGTAATTGGATTACATCCAATACACATTTTCAGCAAAACAGTGTTTAATTCACAATGGGCCTGCTCTCCTTGAGTTACAGCTGATCACAAATGCTTTCCAAGCAGGCCAAAACTGTGCTGTTCTAGTTTGGTAGCATTTCACATTTGCTGCACAGTGAAAGGTTATGGTCAAAGGCTGTTGAGAACTAAGCCTACATGGTATCACAGGTCTTGGCTCGTTGTACAGAGGATTTGTTAGGAAAGCAGCTACATTGGTGCAAATCCTCTGTATTGGCAGAGCAAACAACCACACACACTTCGCAGTGTTGCAATCCATCTGGGTTTCAAGTGGGGATTAAATTCTGCAACCCAGGCTAGACAGGAGAACTATATAGCCACAAACCCTTACCTTGCAGGAGCACACACAAATGGAGGGACTGAGCCACTTCTTCTCTACAGCAAATTCATCCATGAGCTCTGGTAGTCACACGTGTAGAAAAAGGATGGAGAGGAGAGGAGAGGAGAGGAGAGGAGAGGAGAGGAGAGGAGAGGAGAGGAGAGGAGAGGAGAGGATGCGGTAGGAATATTTTACTCTGTTCTTGTACTGCCTCAGTTTTACATCTGAACATAAGGATGGATAAGCTTCAGACAGTTTAGCATTCTCCATTAGTTCATGATCTCTTTTTCCTGGATCAATTTTGTGTAGTTATGAAGTCATGCAAGCTTTTCTTGATGAATTTTGTGCTTTACCAAAGACTAGTTCAGTGTGGCTAAACATATTCACTACATTCAATAAAACTGTGAAAATAAATGAGTGGAAAGGCTTGTCTTTATCCTCCTTCCATGGCATTGCTGTTTTTTTCCAGTGTTCTTTGGAGTGTACTCTTCAAAACCTTGTCCAAGCTGGTTATAAGTGTTTTTATTAAAAAAGAATGAACTGTATTAAGACATGATTTTGAGCAATGCTGGATAAACAGGAACTTTGCATCAAACCAGAGTTAATAAATGTTTATTTGTTTGAACCACTAGAACTCAGGAGCTCTGCTGTCAATTCACTCCTGATATTTATGAGCACAAAGGAATGGGAGATTCAGGTTTTCCAAAATCAGGAATGGATTCCCTCTGCATTACTTTTATAATACAGATTTGACATTTCCACAGCCTATTTCTCCTCAGGATAAAATATTTCACTATTACAACAGTCTGGCAGTGATATCTTTTTTCTTTCACAGTTTCCAAGTCAGCATCTTTACCCAGATAAACCTCTGCCAGTCTTACGTAGGTTTGTCTAGTATGAACACAATGTGATTCATGTGATTGCTTCAGTGTTTATAAGATTATTTTTATAATACTCTATAAGGATGAGATAAACCTCCACCAGAAGGTTCTAGCGTACCTCCTGACGTTTTGACTCTTGTTCTGCTCACAGCTCTCACTGAACTATTTACAATGTTTTAGGTTTGGACTTGCCAAATCCTCATAGGGAACAACTAAAACCTCTCACTCATCTGATTTGCTGTATTGAAGCTGTAATAGGGCCTTCTAAGAAAGGCTCTGAAAGCCCTCAGGAAGGCTCCTGACAGTGATTCTGATCTCTCTTGGGACAAAGAAGCAGACTCCAAAGCCAGTACAATCTTTGCTACACACAGATGTGGAGAACAGGAGCTCCACCTGTCCTAACACCAAATGACAGGGAATAGGAATGGAAGCCAGACTGGGGATTCTGGGCAGAGCAAGAGAATACTCAGCAAGAGGATGCCACTCTCAGAAGTCTGTTTCAGACCAAGGTGGCAGTAAAGGGATACAGTAACTACAGTCATAACCCTAAGACAATAGCGGATAAAACATTAAAAGCATCCCAATAAATTGTAGCATAATGAGCCATTGGCTTCCAAGCCTGTCTGGAAAGCCCAGGACTTGCTCATCCCAATGTCCCATATGACCTCTTGTGTCACCACAGTTCACTTGGCAGAACTGAACACATGAACACTCCCTGCTCTCCCATGGCACAAAGGTCTGTGCTCCATTCACTGCCAGTGGCTTCTTGCTCCAAGGCACTGGTTGGAAACAGCTGAGGAGACTTCCACAAAGCTTACAATCTACCTCCATCCTATGTAGTGAGTGCTGAAGAGTACAAATGCACTTACTGTCACAAAACAGATTTTGTTTCATTTTTCTGCAGAAAAGAATTACCTCTCCCAAATCTTTTACCCTTTAAGAACTCAGACATATAATGAAAGCCATGAGTCACCTGAGCTACTCTAGTCAGACTAATGTAACTGCAGCTTGATAAAGGTGTAGCAATGAAAAGACTCACAATCATAAACATTTTTGTCACCTCAGTATCTCCTGTGAATGAGGAAAAATCACAGTCTTAACATCATGACTGGTATCAGTCTGTCTTATATCTGGGTTCAAGAGATATTGTCATAAAAGTTACACAACTGTCAGCCAACAATTATTCTTAACAGCAAATTTCATAAATTGTTGTTCTTCCATTCCTGGAAGCCTAGAACTTACATAGCTTCTCCTCATCTATTCCATGCAGTTTGAAGGATAATGGCACTCCATCTCTGCTTATAGATGCAACACCTGTAATTTTGCACAAAAACAAGCACAATATTAAAAGCATAAATTATTTTTCAGAAATCAATATGGACTATAAATGAAAGTTGGTAAAAAGAGAGCAAGTGTTCTGTGAAGATCATTAGCTTTCCATACTACTGCCTAATTAATTTAAAGCTGAAATTGAATTATCATACCTTAAAGAGCAGGTGATTTACTAAATACTTGCTTTTTTTTTTCCCTGAATGAATCATACAGTCTTAGCATTGAAGGCATAATTTTAATGTAATGAAAATATCCTACACCAGTAACTATAGATCAGTGATAAAACAGGAAATCCTGCCTTTGCTGGCATGAGAAAGTAAATAAGTGAGACTATCCTCAGCCTAGCAATGTTTCCTCTCTGATACAGCTGAGAAGTTGTCTTGTGTTGGACTCAGTCTGGGATTAAACATGAGAGTTCAATTTCTAAAATTGTCAGTTGAGAACCTTTCAAACAACCTAAATCCATTTTGAAGTGCTGAAGGAAATACATGAAACAGAATCAAGCCATTCAGTGTTCACAAAACACAGCTGACTTAAAGCAAACTATATAACCTGTTGTGTGGGTGGACTTTTATCTCATGTCAGTTTAGTTAGCAAAGCTAAAAATATTAGCCAATACAAGGTTGGAGGCTGTCCTCTGAACAGATGCAGATGATAACCCTTGTGAGCTCAGCTGTCTGCTCCAATTGCCTTGCAAATGATAGTGTGTTTCCAGCACAAATTACAGGAATTTAGACAGTTTGTTTGTACAGACTGAAATTGCACAACTATACAATTTTGCACGCAAATACTGTGGAAACATGGTGGAGGCATCCTCGTTGGGGCTCTAAATATGAGTTACCGGGACTCTGTATAAATTCTTCCCAAATAAAATAATCCTTCCAATTTTGGGAAGTAACTATGGCCTAGCAATCTTTCTTTGTCCTTGGTACCACATATGCAACAAAGGTCATTATCTTTCAGTCATTTATTTGCACTTTACATTTAACCAAGTTGCTAACAGTTTCTGTCCACTTAATGAGGGCTTCAGAATACCAGTGCCATTTATTTTAAAGGCTCAGCTCCTGAAATCCTATGATCATTCTCCCACACTTCTTTTACAAATGTAAAACACAGGGTATGCTAGTGTTTGATAGTAGTCTAAAGCTGATTTGTGTGCTGAAGGCAGTCTTTCCTTCGCATCACAAAGCTCTACACAGGCTAATTCCCCCTGCTGCAAAATTCAGCATCCTGATACAGCATGCATGTATATTTCACTATTCATACAGTATACAGCAGGTATATTTCAAGCTTTCATGACTCCACAGGGAAGCACATGAAATGAAAATCATCAAAGGAAGAGAGTAGATTCAACGAACCCTGCTTCTCTTATGGTTTTTGTGATATGGGGGCTAGGTTCATTAGTTCTGTACAGAATGCCTGATCTCTGCCATTGAGACAGGAGAGCAGCTTGGCTGCAAGCCCAGCCAGCCTCTCTACCTGCATTACTGCTGGCTCCTGCTGTCCTTAGGCCCTATGTCTCAGCCCTTCCCCTTCCAGAAGGGCTGTGGTGTCAGAAACTCCCCGTGACCACCACTAAACATCACCGATGTGAAGCACTGGCACAAGGGCCAAGTGCCTGGCCCCTGCAGTCCCCCAAATCCTCCTCAACAGCACAGGATGACCCAGGGTGGAAAACTGAGTCCAAGACCCTGAGTAAGCAGAAAATTCCTTTAACACCAGGCTACTGGGCCATTCATCAAATTTACCTACGTACTTCAGCAATACGTTCTCCAACCGTTTTAAATGCTTGTCAGAGCTGGATTATTTACGATGTCCCGCCATTGTTCTTTTTAAAGACTTCTCTTAGCGTATTATTGATAGAGAGGTCAGACACCCTGAGGGGAGTGTAAGGGAAAGCATCCTGAGCGGAAAACAAGCTTAACGGTTTTTTTTATCTACGATTCGGCACGAAAGTTCTGTGTGGGTGGGTAATCTGAGGCGAGCAGTGCAGTGGGATTTACTCGTGAGCAATGTTAACCACAGGAGTATTCACAGTTCAGGGAGGCGCACACACCTTGATCCACATTTCATCGTGCAGATGCTCACACGGAGCAGGGAGGAGGCGGCTGGGGACCCCACCCTCTCGCGCACGGAGGTGATGCCATTGCGGCCGCTCCCCGCACGGGGCCCCGCAGGATTTCCTGCCTCCGCAGCCCCTCAATTCCTGGAAACGCTCTTTCCCGAGGGCAGGAAGGGCGAGCGCGCCGCCGCCGCCGGCAGCCCCAGAGCCCCGTGAGGGGCGCGGCGACCCCCGGCCCCTCAGAGCAGAGCGGAGCGGCGCGCGCCCTTCCCGCCGCCGCCGCGCGCGCGCCGCTGTAACGGCCGCGGCAGCAGCGCCGCGTGCCGGGGCGCGCTCACGTGACGGCGCTGATTGGCTGGGACGCGCGCGCCCGCTCCGCGCTGGGCACGGCACAGAACAGAACAGAACGGCACGGCAGAGAACGGCACGGCACCGCAGGGCGGGACGGCACCGCACCCGAGACACCGCACCGCCCTCCGCACCCCGCTGAGCGTCACTTGTGTCCTGTCCCCAGGCGGTCCCGCTCCGCCCTCAGGTGAGTGAGACGCTGCGGCCCCGGGGCGGGCGCGGGACGGGCAGACGCCGCCGCCGGTCGCTGTGGGTGACCCAGCGGGGCCGGGCGCTGTGGGAGCTGCGGCGGAGGAAGGAGCGGCGGGCGGCTGGGGCACCGCGGGGCTGGGACCGGCGGGCCGGGGGCGCTCCCCGTTCCAGGCCGGCTCCTGACAGGAGCCCCCGGCTCCCGCTCCAGGACGGACTCCGCACCTGCCCGCCTCGCCCTGATGTCCCGTTCCCTTCGGCGGTAAGGTCAGAAATGCTGACGGCTCGCTCGGGTGTCAGGCGGTCCTGCTGCATCGCTCCTGAGCCGTTCCATACCGTTAGACGTGTTCGCTGATTCCCTGGTTTCTCACGGTGCACGCAGGGCGCTGGGTATTTATCACTACATCTGGCATGACTTTTACAGAGGACTTCTGTACAAAATTCAGCTTGACTAACTCCTGTTTGTGAAAACTAAACGGGCTAAACTAAATTCTCTTTGTATTTCACTTTCTGGGTATGGGTTTGGCGCATTTGCCATAGAAATGAAACTTTCTTCTATTGTAGAATCTCCAGGCACTTTCTGCATGCACTTTGTTTGAAAAGCAATTTGCTGAATTAACATAGCATGCACAAAGATAACTTGAGTTGACATACTAGCAGCGTACCATCTATCTCGTGAGCAGAAATGGAATATTCCTGCCCTTAGGTTCCTTTTTAATCTTAAATTATTAATGGTCCTCTGCATAACAAGAATGAAATTTGTAATTGGTACAGAGTGCAAATGCATGTAGAGAGCTGGATACAGGAGGAGCTGGTTATAAAGAAGGACGTGCCTCCCTAAAGGAGCTAGCAGGAGAATGACGTTCAAGAGCTCTTTCCCTTCCTTGCAGTTGTTGAGAACCTCTGGGGAGAAGCAGGAGGCCATACCTAGCCCAACTGTTCTGCAGCTCTTGGAAAAAAGGGATGACAAAAGGGAAAACCTTTTCCCTATTTGGGGAGCATAGGAAAGCTGAGCTTTAGTTACTTGCACTTTCGTTTAGCAGCTGTTTAACTGAGTTGTTGGGGGTGCTCTTAAGATAGGGCTAGTGGCAGTCATAATATCCCATCCTCTTTTAGAACCTGATTGTCAACTTCACACCCAATGTTGTCATTTGTACTTAGTTAAATGGAAATATTTGTATCACACTTCATCATGTTGTTGTCTGTGTAATCAATACAGGAAAAAGTTCCTGTTTCTCTTAGAGATCCCAGAAAAAACATACCAAAACTGAACTAGAAAGGGCAAAACACTCGCATTTGCTGTGTATCCAGCAACATTAAAGGTTTGAATGTACGTTGAGAGGAAATGTTGGTTTAGGTATCAATGGGAAGTAACATTTCTACTGTCTGTTCAACCGTGTAATGTAGAGCAAGTGAGGTGTGTCATAGTAAAGATTACAACAGTGAACTAAGGTTCTGGTCTTTTTTCTACTTAAATTTCTCCCAGTATTTGAACTTTTAAAGGCAAAAGTTTGAAGTGAGACCATATTAAGCAAGTCAGAAACATAAGGCTTAAAAGCGCTTTTCTTCCATGTAATCCCTCACGGTTTGTTGAAGAGACTTGGGGCAGATGTACCGTGAATTTGTGGTGTTACAGAAACTGAAACCAATGCACAGAGGTGATGGGCCAGTTAAAGGAAGCTTGTAAAAAAACTTGAGAGGATAAAATTCTGCAATATTGTTAGTTTGGTAATAATAATACTACTACTAATAATAATAATAGAAATCTCCAACAAACCAAACAAAACAGGAGTGGGGCAAAGACTGGATTAGCTAAGGCTTCTGAACAACACAAAGGTGAAGCTGAGGTGGATTTGAGGGAAAAACTGGGCTGAGATTTCTTTAGTTTTCTGTAGTGTCTATGTGTATGGGGAGTGTCTTGTCCATCACATAAGAGGCTTCTAAACCAGATTAGACGTGACTGTTGGACACAAGGAGTCATCCAGGGAGCCCAGTGTTCCACCTGGCCTCCCTTGTGATCCTTCTGGGCCTGGTTTGCACTGCAAATGTTTCACTTGCCAACCTGCAGCAGGTGTTCCTGTTCCTCACCTGCCTATTTAAAAGAAATCCCCCTGTTTGGAGAATTACACCATGCAAGTACATCCCTCAGTGAATTACTGTGTGTTCCAGCAGGTTTTAGTTTCCCTCAGCCCACGGTGACCTTGCTGCATGTCCTGCACACACAGTGTGCTCGTTGCTGTGGGTGAGCATTAGCTCAGGTACTGCCTGCCTGGGTGCAGAGCAGATGGGAGAGAGAAGGAAGTGCACTGCCACTGCCAGAGCTGATGCTTTCTCTGCAGGCACACAGGGTGAGGGTCACAGCAAGGCAGCTCTCTTCTGAGCTGTGAGCTCCTCCAGACTCTGGGAAGGAAGGTGCATGTAAGGTTTAGCTGCTGTGTTCCTCTGAGTGCAGATCATCATCACAGAGAGAGATCTGCCTCCACTACCATGGTATGAGAGATGTTTGTATTTTGGAGTTGTAATAGGGTAGAACAATGCTAATTAAGAACTCAGCTATCTTCAAAACCAGAAAGTGGAAGACTGAGGGGCAGGGGGATGAAGGCCATAAACTTTTATCTATGAAGTGGAACTTTTAGGCTTATGCTTTAGTAATGATGAAAATCAGGTTTAGCTACATTTCTATCTGCTTACGTTCTTCAAACAACTGTTCTCACTTTACAGCAAAACAACGTAAAAAATATCCCAGCAAGCAGGAGAGTCTTAATATGGCCTTTAATAGGACAATAACGTAAATGATTAATGATTGATGAAAAAGAATTGTGAATGAGATTGTGGAAGGGCTTTACATGTCTGAGAGTAAGAAGGATCTTGATATATCCTTGGAGGTCATATCTGTAGATTTTAATGAGGGTGAAGCAGAGAAAGGCTGTTAGAAGCAAATGAGATCTCAGTAAAGTAAAAAAATAGAAAGCTCTGTGTTTATGATCATATAAACCAGATGCCCTTTTTTTAGTTTGGTTTTTATGAAAAGAAATGTTCTGAAAGAAGCTGCAAGTAACTTCTGATCTGCCATCAATACTCACGAAACAAGTAAACAGTTACAAATGGTACGGTATCACATAAGGTATCTATTTAAACAGTTTTAGAGCCCTGAGTATGCTAATGTCACTAATTAATAATTTGGAGATCTGTTTAATTGTGGGTTAAAGCTATTATTGTGGGGCTTACGAAGGGAGCTGTGTGGGCCTGCCTTGGAAGAAGTAAGGGTGAGCACAATAGAAAAGATGGTGAGAAGATTCTCCACAGTATTAGCTGCATGAAACATGGCAGTTCAGGAAGACTGATATGTCTTTGCCACTAAAATGCTTATTGATAAGTAGCAAAGGGAAGGGCAGGACTCTTAGAGGACATAAACATCATGCCTCTAGCTCTAGTGTCAATTCTTGTGGCTTGTCTAATCCACAAAGGTGGAATAAAGTGTTACTTCATTTTCTGTTTGCTCTCTCTCTTGTGTTGTGCTGGGTATCTAGAGAAGGTTGTAACTTCTGTGAGAAATTAACTTCAGTCCTAAATTCAGTTCTGAAATGATCCTGATAAGAAGGGAGAGTGCCCAGTGGGCCACTACTCTGTTCATTTGAAGACTCTGCATTTCACTGCTGCTATTCAAGCTGGCCTGAACCTCTGAAACCTACTTGTGCCCCTGAGCTTTGCTTTTGGGGCAGCATCTGAGGTGAAATCAATGTTATTCCCACCTTCATTTCTTGGAAAACCTTCACCTTGCTCCTGGATGGGAACCAAGCCACAATAAAGTAGGCATTTACCAAACCCAGTGAAGGACATTTATAGTTAATTTAATTTGTTACCAAAGGGGGGAAGCAACACAGAATTCTCAGTTCATGTGTCATCAGGCTGTCAGCTCATATTTTAGAGTCTTGTCACCTTGAAGGTAGCCAAAAAATCCCTCCTCAGAGTCTATTGCCTAAGAGAGAGGAGCTGTTTAACTGGGATACAGCAGTGTTAGCTTCTGACACCTAAGGTGGTTTGGGGTTTTTTTTAAATCTAAATCCATAAGGAAATTATTCATGAAAAAGCTTCATTTGACAGAGTTGTGTCAATCTCCAGTTATGCCCAAAAGCTCATCAAGCTACCCATGATTTCTTCACTGCATTGGAGCAAAGAGTTTTAGTGAAGATTCACAGTTTACCTGTTTGAAACTTCAAAAGACTGTTTTGTTGACCAAGCAGGCCTGTTTTTCAATATAAAATGCATCATAAAAGATGTTGTTGCTATTGCATGTGTTGTAATTTTAGGTTGAAAATAGTAAAGTTTATTCATTTTTTTTTTCCTTCTTTCCTCCTTAGGAGTGCCACGTTAAGAGAAAGACATGAAGTATTTTTAATGACATTCTGCTTTTGATCAAGCTGCTAAAAATGGATGTGAACATTTTCTCCTGTGAGGTAAGTATTGACAGGGAGAAATAAAAAAAAAAAACCTGGCTTGTTTCACTTAGTGTTGCCTGTCACTGCTCTTCTGACCAGCAGCTTTTGGTCAAGTATTTTAGAGTTATAACATCTGTGTCTTGGCAAACTTTGTACCAAAAGTCTTAACTGAAAAGTCCTACAAATAATAGTTTCATTTACAGGATTAGTCAGCTTTGTTCTGATATTCCAGCAGATAAAAACAAATGTTGGTGTTGCAGGGTTGGTAATGAGCAGCTTCTGCACAGAGTAGTTTTTGACCCAATGTCAGGCTTTTTCCAAGCATCAAAGAAACGGAAGCTGCAAAGTCTGATTTTCAAGAGTGAATACTCACACAGACTAACTGCAGGTGCAGGAAATGAGCGAGATCCTGGGATGAAGGAAGAGTTTGCACCACAAACCTGCACTTTTCCATGCATCCAGGCAGCTTTCTCAGTTCCTGCACTAGGCAGCCTAGGGAAAAGTGGGGCTTTTGCCAGCCCGAGCTACAGGTGTATATTTATATTGCTTTTGTCAAGCATCACAGCCAGATCTTCACAGTTCCTGCGGTAAGTATGTAAGTTAGTTAAACCAAATACATGTCCTTAATTTAGGATCAGGGGAAATTCAGGTTGTAAGGAACCTCTGGAGATCATAGAGTCAAACCCTCTGGTCACAATTTGGAATAGTCAATGAAAGTAGGTTATTTTCATCCACTGGCCTTAGTCTGTTAGATGTTTAGAAGTATTAACAAAAGATGGATTTATAGCTTTCCATATGTATTAAATGTACATTATAATAGTGCAGATAGAGACATAAGACGCTACTAAAATTTGTCAGAAGGGAGAATGTTTTAATTAAGACAGGATTGCACAGGAATGGTCTATTTCTCTAAACAAAGGAAACAATAATTCTCTGATGTGTTCATTTCTTGCAATTGCAAATGAAACCTCTGCAGGTCAGCTAATACTGACCTAATGTCATACTGCATGTATTTTCAAGACGGGTTCCCTGCAAGAATTGCCCCTTCCCAGGCATCTCTGGGGAATTGATTTATTTACTTCCTCTTGTAAGCCAAATTGCTTTCTCATAATAAAAGGAAGGGAAGTGAACATTGCTTATCCTGTCTGAAACATGTCACTGAAACATTTCCTCTGAAGTATAAATATTTGTTCATGGGAAAGCATACTGACAATGTGAATAAAAATAAACATCTTGTCAGGAAGCTTAGGGAGCAATCTCCCCCCCGGGCTCTAAAAGTAAACACAAACCAAGCATCCCTCCTCCCCCTATCATTGTGTACTACCAAGCAGAACATTCTGTGAGCCCTCAGAGCAGCTACTTCCACTGTTTTGGCCAGGGAGGATTATACAATGAAGGGGTTAATCTTGTCAGGAGAAAGACATTTTTAGCATTCAGAGCCTCATAGGAGGGTCAATGAAGTGAAGAGACACTTGGTTTACTTTGGATTTATGCTTATCTCTATGTGCTTTGAATTGATCCCTCAAAATTGGTAATTTAATAGCTTTAATAGTTACATTAGTAATTTAATGAGCCCCTTTCAGGACATCATCAAAGACAAACATATACTTTGTGAATAAAAATAGAAGTCATTTTATAGGCAATGCAGTTCCTGAAAGCCAGTATATACTATTACACATATGCAAGTTGTGATTGTCATGGTTTAACCCCAGCCAGAAGCTAAGTACCATGTAGTTGCTTGCTTATGTACAAAAAGGTAAAACCTGTGGGCTAAGGACTGTTTAATAATTGAAATAAAATATGATAATCATTGGAATTAAAAGGGAGAGAAAAGAAAGGGAGAGAAATAAACCCCCAGAAAAACAGATGGTGCACATGTGCTGGCTGAGACCCAGCAGCAATTGGCAGCTCCCAGTTGATTCCCCCAATTTATACACTGGACATGACCTTTTAGGGTATGGAATGTCCCTTTGGGCAGTTTGGGTCACCTGTTCTGCCCTGCTCCCCCTCAGCTTCTGGTGTACCTGCTCACTGGCAGAGCACTGAAATGTCTCAGTTTGGAGTGAGCACTACCAAGCAACACCTACAACACCCGTGCGTCATCAGCGTTCTCATAGTGAGTCCAAAACACAGCTCTGTACCAGCAACCAGGAGGAAAATTAACTCTAGTCCAGCTGAAACCAGGACAGTGATGCTATGAGTTATTTAATATGCATTGACTGATTTCACCATCAAAAAGTACCTATTGAGAGAAATGGCGCACCCAAGAATCCAAATTTCTCTTTTCACCTCTGCTCCCAGTGTCAAGCCTTGCTTCCCAGACTGTTTTAAAATTAATTTCCGAGTAACATGTATAGCTCATGTAGGTAAATTACAGAACAATATTCTCAGAAACTTGCTGTTTCCACACTTTTTCCTGTTGTTTCTCTGATTTGGTCTTACTTCTCAAAGTGAATATATCTGCAGGTCTGAAAAAAAGCTAACTTGTGGATGGGTATGTGCTTGAGTCAGAAAATGCTGCCTCTCTGGAAGGTGTGTCTTTGTAGAGGTGTTATTTACTCCTTAATATCCCAGTCAAAGCTTATTTGCTTTTGGGCTTCTGTGTCACTTGAGGTATTATGAGACAAGTAGTAGTAAATTTAGCTGTCTGGGTAAAGAAGCTACTGCTCTCTCAGAGATTAGTGTCTTCACAGTCAGTGGAATAAAATAGCTACTGCCTCTACAGTGCAATCTGGCACTTGAATATATCTGACAATTCAGAATGGTAAACACAAAGTTCTGGACTGTGCAAAGCCAGCAGAGGGGTGTGTGTGCAAAAGTAACCTTCAACAGAATTAAATTTGTCAGAGAAAATTTTAAATTTTAAAACTGCTTGAACTAGTTCTTCTCAGACTTATGACTGCTTATGACTAGAGATTAGAAACAAGGACTGCCTTGTGTGGGTGGTTCAGGTGTGAGAGGAAGGGCAGTGTTGCTGTTTGTTGCTTTTGATCTTTGTAATTAAATTTATGTTCTCTAGCAGTATTTATCATACTGTTGAAATCCATGTTTCTGACTTTTTCATGGGATTTGCTGTGCTTTACATAAAGATGAATGACTGTTTTTCACAACACCTATGTAGAATCAGGAACAATTTGTTATAGTTAGGTGAGAAAGAAGAAAGAAATTATGCAGTTCTGAAATGTCCATTAATTCAGGGAGCTTAAAAATCAAGGTACCCAACATAAGAAATCAAAGCTGGGATATAAAATCAGTGCTGTTACATCAGAATTCTTGCCAGCTGGAATTACCTGTCTCTCACACCTCTGGAAGCAAGGGCCTAGTACCCTCAAAATGAGGATTTGCAGTAACAAAAACATAGTATGGTTCCAGTACCTGATCTTTAGCTGCTTTTTGTTTTCAGCTGCTTTCTCAGTGGTAGAATTTGCTTCTGCATGGTCTCCTAGATGTGCTCAGCATGGGCAGGCGTCCCAGTAATTGTCCTGAGCAACAGGTGCAGTTTACACTTGAGATGGATGTATGTATGGGGGTAAATAAGATTAATACCTTTATAGTTCTTCTCTTCTACTGTTACCCAGGAAAAGAACTCTTGCCTGACTCGGAAACGACTTTAAAAAAGTTTAAAAATAGAATGCTACATGTCTTGCTACTTTGTTGAAAGAGAAAAAATCCCTTCTAGTAGAATTTGTGGTGCTTTGACCATATGACATTCAGGCAATGAGTGGATGAGAAATTTCAAGGCACTAGAATATCTTTGATTTTGTTAAAGCTCCCTGGATGCCTGATTAGCTTCAAAACCACTGCAATGGCTGGTTCTAGTTTGTTTTTAATTTTACAAAGGTATAGTCTGTTCCTGACATATTTAAATGCTGCAGTTATAAGTGTAATTGGAAGGTGATGTCTTTTACTAAGCACTTTGCAAATTACACAGTATACACACACTCCTTTAAGTTCTTTGATTTGTGCCTAATCTGTAGTTCAAACGTGTAACAGTGATACTTCTCAGGCAGATCCTGGAAGTAGTCCTACACCCTCTGTGAAAACTGCAAATATATGCAAGAAGTATGTGATTTCATGGTTGATAGCTTTTGAATGGTAGCATTTAAAAGAACAAAATCCTTCTTGGAAACTATTCCTAATAAACATAATTAGGGAAGTCTCATCAAGCAGCCTGTGGTGAAACATGCAAACTGTCTTTATTGCCTGCTGCTTAGACTTGGAATCACTCGTGTGTGTTTTCTTGTATGGATCACTTGTGTGCATTCTTCTGCAATTTCTGCAATTACCATTATCCTTCAGCTACACCATTTTTCTAGAATTTATAGGAAGTGTTTCAGGGAGTGAAAGATATCCATCAGAACCAACTCTGGTAATATTCTTTTTGCATATGGTTTATGATCTTAACTCATTGGAGAAACAAAAAAAAATTGGAACTAAATTTGTTTAGACATATTGAAGTAAACCACTAAAATACATGAGTGGTGTTTGGAAAGTAGAAAACTTGTGTTGATCTAGTCCAGTTTCACCCAATGAATTTGTTGTGTTGTAAAAATACAGGCTTTGCAAGGCAGTCTTTGCTAGTGTGACTAAATCATGTCAGTAAACTGGGGTAAGGTGGTGGTAAGAGGCTTACCTTTACCAGGAAGGTCTTACCTTCCTGGAAAAGCTTTCTCTTTCAAAAAGTGAGCAGTTCCAAGGTATAAAATACAGAGAATGTAACAAAGTTTGAATTTTAGTCTTGAATTCATAAAATCCCACAGTGTTACTACTGTGCAGAATCACACTGTTCAAAATAAATGAAGAATTGTACTGTAATCTTGGGGGGGATTGTAATCCAAATAAGCACACTCTTTGAACAACCTAGTGAAAAAATAATGAAGTTACAGGTGCATCATTCATTTCTGTTTTGTTTCAGCTGCTTTAAGTTATCATCTTTCTAAGACAGGCATGTAGCAACTAATTCTGTGGACTTTTTCTTCTTGAATTACTCCCCGAACTGAAGCCCAGAGGAGTCCCTGGAAGCTTTTCCTCAACTCTCTCAGAAGGATTTATATCAGGCTCTTAAAACCATAACTGGGTCTTACTTTCATGTCTAGCTCACTATGGGACAGAGGTACAGAGGAGTAAGTTGTAGCTAATAAGGCTGTTTCTCTAACATCAGTGATGATGAGATTAAGCTGCCTTTGATTCTTCTACTTAATCCTGCTCTGTTGGTTTGACAGCCTATAAAGATCAGAGTATGGCTGGTGGCTGCTGCTCTTGTATATAAGCAATGATTCAGAGACCAGTAACACTAGGCTTTGGCAACTGTGAAAAAAGCAACAAAATCCACTTTGTTTTTCTTCCCCTCACCCTACCCAACGTTTTCCAGTTCCTGTAACTAGAGGTCTGTGTTCAAGACTTGTCCTCATCATCTCTTTATACCACCAATAGAAGCAACTCCAAGCAGGGCTGGCACATTGTTGCAGAGATCTCTATTTGCGTATTGCTCCTGTGGAATTTCTGAAATCTTTGACCAATATTTTAGCTTCTAAAATTTGGTCTACATTTTGTATCCTCCTGCGTTTAAATCTCCTAGCTTTTATTAGTGATTAATGCAATCCTCAAAAGGCAGAGAGAGCATTTAGAATGCTTGGAATAAAAAGGGCTGATCCATTTATATACGGTTTTTAAAGCTCAATGGCTTAGATCAAGAGTAAGAAGCAAAGACTGTGTATGTCATTGAAAACCTTCTGTAGCTGTAGTATAAAGACGTTTCAAGTCTTTTGGAAACTCAGTTCTCAGAGACAAGTGAATTTTGACTGATCTATATAGAGAAGAGATGGAGACTGACAGCTAGCCACAAGGTCAGACAGACAGACAGAAAATCTTCCCCAGCTGACTGTTTGCTATGACTCTTATTTCATTCCACAAAGGAGTTCTTTCCATTCCATTAACATCTGATTAGATGGCAGAAACATTTTAAGAAGCTCTGAACAGTTATGCAGATGCCAGCACTGTTACTTCCAGATTCATTCCCTTGCCAAACAGCAAAATGACACAGTCAAGAAGAAATCCTCCTACTAGTCAGTTTTTTTCTATTTAGGTTTGGGTGTTTTTTTGGATGTGTTTTTTATAAGTTGATGAAATCTTTTGTATCCATGTTGTAGTCCTGAGGAGCGAGAAGTGTGGAATATAGCAAATACAAGCTGTTGCAAAATTGCTCCCATTAGAAGAGATTACACATGTGATACAAAACTCTGCCATAGAACCAATTCTTAAAACAGCCTCATCCTCTCTGGGTTGGGAGTGCAGTGAGCCATAACTCTGCCACTTCTTCCCTTGGGAGACTCTTACATAACTGCTCAGCTGTTTCTCTTGCTGTTCTTCTTATTAAGCCAAAATTTTGTTTTGCTTAATTGTATCCTGGTACACCTAACTTTGCAGATTGGAACTGTTCAAGTGGATCCACTCCCTTTTAAGACCAGACCCCGCAGTCTGTAGAAAGAGAAGGATGGCAGCAAAGGCTGTTTATCAGAGTTTAAGGGCCATCAGAGAGACTGTGACAGTACAGGTGAACAGGCTGGGACATACCTGGCTCGGCTGAGTGCCCTTCCATCAGTGGGGACAGCCATGTCCAGGGCTGCCTGAGGCTGAGAGCAGTGAGGAGGGTGAGGGCAGGGCTTATTCCCCTCTGCTGGGCACTTGTGAGGTGGCTGCTGAGAAACTCTGCTCAGGCTTCACTGTTCTAAAGAGAGATTGACCAACTGAAGACAGTGCTGCTAATGATAATAGTGCCCTGAACCAAGGGCTGCTGATACTGTGGGGAAACTGAAACATGAGATACGCACAGACACACTGAGCGAGCTGCTTATCTAGCCTGGAGAAGAGAAGGTTAAGAGGGCATCTCATTACTACCTCAGGTAGTCACAAGGGGTTATGGGGAAACCAGATCTTCTCCATGCAACAAAAGGACAAAAGGCAGCAGTCACAAGTAGCAGCAAGGAAGGTGTAAAGAAAAAATTTTCTCACTGTTGTAAAAAAAGCCATTTGCATAGTGAGTGGCTAAGCAATGGAACATGTGGATTGGAGATTGTGGACTGATTGTCCTTAACCAGATCTAGCTTTGAAGTTAGCTCTGCATTGAGGAGGAGCTTGGACTGGATGACCTCTGGAGGACTCTTCCCACCTAAAATGATATTCTGTTTTGGAGTGAGGTGGAGAAAACTAGGGTCTTGTAATTAACAAGATTAAATATGGAAGCAGAGAAATGCAAAAGCCAATATCCTACACATAATTAGATTGAAAACTAAAGCATTGTGGAAATATAACCCTCTGAAAAAAATGTAGATATTTAATTTTTATTCCAAATTATAAGTATTGGCATTTTCCTTCTGTAGATGGTTTCTTTCCTGTTTACTTGGCTGTTCAAAATACACGCCTATATTAAACCTTCTGTATCCCTTTTCTAGTGAAAAAGAATGGGGAAATATAATTCATAAGGCAAACCACTGGTGCTGTATATCATTCACAGAATGCTCTAACAAAATCTGGTGCACTGCGGGCTTCTTAAGTGATGATGGTCTTGCACTATATTTAGCATTCAATGAAGAACTGAAAAAAACCTAACAAATAAATGTATAGTGGTTTGTGTTGGTGTCTAGGGAACACAGTGACGGTATCATTGTGTTACATGTCTCCATCTCTGAGAATTAAGACAAATGTGGGACTGTAGAAAAAGGGATACAACTGGCCTAATCGATTTGCATAGCTGGCTGAGAGCAGATGTTGATGTCACTAAATAGAGACACCGTACGTCAAATGCTAACCAAAGAGAAGAACAGACTGGGTACAATGTGCAATAGTTTTGAAAAGAAGGCTAATTAGGAATGCATGAGCATTTGGCAAGAGTACATTGCAGCCCTGAATGCAAACCTTTTAATACAAAAATTGTATTGACAGGAAATGAGTTGAATTTTATTTCCATGTTTATAGAGTATATTCTTACATAGTTTTATTCAAGCCATTTGTTCTCTTTATAAACTTTTTACGGATAAAATCTAATGAAATATATTCTAAACCATTACAAAAGTAGTTAGAAATTATTTTGATCTACCCACGTCATTGAAGTCTCTAAGCCTAATTGTGGGGGAAAAGTAGACTACAATGACAGGAGCTGGTAATTCTGATGTTTTAATTCACATGCTGCCAGCTGGCTGAGACTACACATACCACATGGAATGGGTGGATGGTGAAGTCCATAACTGAAGTACCACATTTCCTTATTTTGGTTGTACAACATTCACTCATGTTCTCTTTGTATTGTTGAAAGCAAATTTCATGGACTGAAGAGAGCACCTTCTGTCCCTCTGGGATTGCCATATGCTATGTGGAACCCATACAGGACAATTTAACTTGCTTTGTTTTTCTTAATTCCTTGTGCATTTAAATTATTTCCACTAACATTTTTTTATCCTAACACGCTCCTAAAGCCTTCTAATATGAAAGGCCCTGCATTCAAGGATAAGGGAGAGAGAGAAAACTCTAGGATGTCCTATAATATTTGGTTTTGGGTTTGGACAGTCCCAGGCAGTCTCTGCAATGTCAGACCTGCCTTTTTTTAGTGAACAAGCTCAGTTCTGTAACTATCCCTGCTGAGTGGTGTTGGTGTAGCTTGTCATAGGAAACTGCATTTGTGCTTGGGTGTTGCAACCTAAAGCAGAAGGGAAGTAATCTCAATTGTCCAGAATTAAAAGCTTTAGTGGGTCCTCAGGGGGAGCAAAGAGCCACGTCACCACTTTTTAAATTTTTTTTTTAAGCAGACTGTACCTAGACATCTAATGCAGGGAAGAGCCTCTTGCTTCTACATAGCCCTTGGTTCTGGGATGTAGACTTTCTCAGAATGCTAATAAACAGAAATGTAAAATCTAAACCCCAGAGTTACCATGCTTAGATTATCAATCCTCTGTAGATGCAGCAGACTTAGATTATGATGGGATGGTGAGAAGCATAGGTTCCCCTTCCAGAAGAATTTGTCAAAGAAGCTAAACCAAATGCTTGTAGTCCCTTCTTCCTGCACTTCCTGTTATCCTTGACTGGTGTTTTTTCAACCTGTGTCCTCCTGAGCCTTTCTCTGGTGTCTCAGAAGTGCAGGGGATGGAAGGGCCTGAGGGCACTGAGCTTCAGCATTTCTGAGCTGGTAGAAAGTTCTTTAAGGAGTTCTGCTAACACTGCATGTTGGAGCAGCCTCTGGAATTAAACTGACTCTCAAAATCCAGGAGTAGAAAGGTTATTTGTAAACTCAGTTACTGTCTGTGCACAACTGATGCTCTCTCCTGATGTTTTTTAATCAGCTGAGAAATACAGTCTCAAAACCAAAAGGTTAGTTTAGCCCCAGAGTAAAAAATAATACATTGGAGCATATGGGGATGTGGATTTACATTTGTCCTTTCAAATGCATTTTATAATTTAGCAAAACTAAGATAATTCTAAGTAGAATTCTCCATGGGAGTGAATGCATTTTTAAATTATTATTTTAGTCTTTTTTTATCCGGTTGTTCTCTCAGTTGTGAGATAGTGTTTAAAGCACATAACTGAGCTGCAGTGACGGAGCTCGCTTGGCAGCCCATAAACATGTTTTGGAAAGCTGTATTGACTTGGCAAAAGCAGACTGTAGTTAAATGCTACCATGGTCCAATGCCATGTCCTTTAGGATTGCTTGCAAAGACAGAGCTTATTCCCTTCTCCCTCTCCCTCTAGCTGTTATTCCCCCCTGAAAACAAACAAATGAAAATGAAAAATCCAAGCTGGCTACCTGGAATACTTGACCATCCAAATGAGTAAAACTTTACCATTCATGTATTTTTAATGCTTATGCAAAGTCAGTGGGAATATTTGTGGTTTATTACTGTGCTTTCTTGTACCAAAGCCTAGAAACTGTCAGTTGCTCCACACCCTATTAGAGATGCATTCCAACCACTTCTCAATGTGTCACTCAAGTTTATGGTCAAAACAAAACTGTTTGTTTTAAAAGTTTGGGAAAATGTAAATACGCTTCCATACAGTATTATGTATCAGAGAACAGAGAATTTCTGATTGTCCTGGGGTTTTATTTCATACTTTATACTGGAAAATCTGAATTATGTAAGAAGTTTTACATTTGTGGTAGGAGAGCACTGAATGGTAAAAATTGCTGTAGATGGTCATTAAAATGGAAATGATATAGTAGCATGTACCTATTTCCACAGCAGCAGAAGCCTTTATTACCCTTTGATGAAACAGGAAAAAAGAGAGAAACTTGAGACATTTTCTTTACCCCCATCAAAAGCAATGCCCTTGTTCTCTTTCTCCCATTTTAACCACCTGACTAATCTTTGTTATTGCTGTATTTTGCTAAATTTACTATTGTGCACTAAAAATAACACTTTCTTCCTGTCCTCTTCCCCCCTTTTTTTTTTTTTCTGTAGAAAAGCTCTGTAAAGAGCTGGGAATCAGATCTA
Organism: Molothrus aeneus; assembly: GCF_037042795.1. Lineage (NCBI taxonomy): Eukaryota > Metazoa > Chordata > Aves > Passeriformes > Icteridae > Molothrus > Molothrus aeneus. The sequence goes on from NC_089653.1 coordinate 7,095,365, forward strand.
AAGGTTTGTGGGGTTTTGTTGGCTTGGTTTGGAATTTTTTTTTAATTGCAGTCCAACACTTCTTGAGTCAATATCATGGCAAGTCTGGTTGCTTTGTGTCAGTTTTCTCTGATATGATGCTAACTTACCTGTTCTCACATTAGCACTCACTGTTTGCAGCAGTGATAGTCTAGGTATTTTTAATAGAGACATGGGTTCTAGCTCTGATTTTTCTCCAGGAAGTGATCATTTAGATTGTAGAAAAAAGGTACCAATAAGGAATTAAAAATTGACATACTGAAACAGTTTAGTAAAAGGAATACCTTTTGTATAACACGGCTTTTCCCAGCCTCCTGAATTGAGTGGGATGAACATGAAGTTTTTTTGTTTTCCCAAAATCTGTGTATCTGAGAGACAAGTGAATATATGGGGTTGTTGTTCTTGCACAGAATGAAAAATTTAACTCTCATTTGTGGAGAAGAAAAATTCCCATAGAACTTGAAACTCAAAAACCAGAAGGTAATCATACTACACATTTTAAATCTGTTTACTTTTATTTTTACTTTTTGTTGCCTGCATTATCAACTTGATATTTTTTTGCTTGTAAGTAGATGTCTGAGTGAGAGTTCTTTTGCTTTCTGATGCATTTGTTTTCGTCCATCCAAACTGTGCAAAGCTAGGAAAATAATATTTGCCATGATTCCTGTTGTTCTCCTGCCCCTAATAGCCTCCTTTTATAGGAAGTTGCAAACTGTAATTTGTCCTGACATAGATGTACTCAACTGAAAATTGTTGCAGTCTGACCTGGTTAATGTAAGTTTGGCTTCTAGGTATTTGAAAAATGTAAGTAATTGACTATAACCAAATGCATTTGGATACTGTTAACCTTTTACTGGTACAGATAACTTTTCTTGTAAGTGGGGTTTTAAACATATTTATAATGTTTACCTGCAAATTACTGTGTTAATGCTACGAGACTGTGCAATGTGTGAGACCAGGTTGCTGTAAGAGAATATTTTTTGAATAGTGACTACTTTATAAATAGTCACTGCTATGTCAAAAACTGTCCTTAACTGTGCAATTGTGCCCATGCCTCTTACTGGTTAGACAGTTTTGTTGCTGTCAAATGGTAAACACAGAGCCAGAGACTGCAATTTTGGCAGGGAGCCAGGTGTGGGTTGTAACACACAGGGCCTGGAGCTGCTTTCACTGGTTTGAAAACACCAAGTCTAGATTGTCGTTGTAAGAGAAAGGGAGGTTGTGGTCTAATTGTGATGTGTGTATTTTACATGAAGCCTTCAAAAACTGGTGAGACTAGAGACAAGTGATTTCAAAATCTATCAGCAGCACCTAAAGTAAGAAATCACATACCCAACTTAGGGCATCATCCAGGGAGGCTTTCAGGACCTTTGCACTGTGACTGTATTAACAGTATTTACAGTGTATACGTATAAAGACGTATGCCTGTGAGGGGGTATTGTTTTGATTTCAAGTTGTTTCGTGTCCGAGCTTTTACCGTGCGATGCCATGGCAGAAAGCCTGTGCTGCGGGCAGGGGCGGAATGCGCCCGGCCGTCCCCTCTGCGGGCCGTGGGGCAGGGGCGGGATGCTCCCGCATCCCCTCTACGGGCCGTGGGGCAGGGGCCGGATGCGCCCGGTGATCCCTGCTGCGGGCCGTGGGGCAGGGGCCGGATGCGCCCGGCCATCCCCTCTGCGGGCCGTGGGGCAGGGGCGGGATGCGTCCGGTGATCCCCGCTGCGGGCCGTGGGGCAGGGGCGGGATGCGCCCGGTGATCCCCGCTGCGGGCCGTGGGGCAGGGGCGGGATGCGCCCGGTGATCCCCGCTGCGGGCCGTGGGGCAGGGGCGGGATGCGCCCGGTGATCCCCGCTGCGGGCCGTGGGGCAGGGGCGGGATGCGCCCGGTGATCCCCGCTGCGGGCTATGGGTCGCTCCGCCGGGCGGGATGCGGGGGCGGCTCCATCCTCCGCCCCTTTACGAGCGGCCGCGGTTTCATGAATGAAATCCAATCGCCGCGCTAAAAATAGACCGGGGACTGGCACGTCACGGCTGCCGCTGGCCCCGCCGCCGCCCCAGGCAGCGCTGCAGGGCGGGCCGGGCCGGGCCGGGCCGGGCCGGGCGGGGACCCCGGCGCGGGGCCCGGCGGGCGGAGCAGCACCGGGGGCGATGCCGCCTCCCTACCGAGCCGCGGCGGCTCCGGGCGCTCCCCCGCCGCCGTGAGGAGCAGCGGGAAGGGGGCGCGGCGGCGGCCGCCACCCCCTGCGGGCCGGGGCCAGCCCCGCCGCACGCAGCCCGGCCGCCGGGCGTCCCGCCCTCCCGGGTAGGTGCCGCGTCGCCCGGGCGCGATCGTGCTCCGAGTGCCGGTGTGCGGGGCAGGGGCCGCCAGCGGGTCCGCAGGGGGCGGGTGGCGGCGCCCCGCGCGTCCCGTTTGCCCGCAGGTGCTCTCCCGGCTGGTCGGGAGAGAGCAGGAGGTGGTGGCATCCTCCCCTCCTCCGAGGACAGAGAGGGCTGAGTCCTTGGTGAAGCAGATCTGCCTGGCTTCCTTTTGCAGCGAGGCCACGAGGTGCAAGGCAAAAATAGACGGGTATGATGTGCACGGGAAGCACAAACCTCCTGGCGCTTGGTACCTCTGAGTGTCACTTAGTGAAAACCCGAAGGATATCTTTTTCCCTTCTTTTTTCCCTTCCCCTTTCTTTCTCCCTGCTTTGTCTGTGGAGTCTACTGTGAGCTGCTGTGACAACAGCAGGAGGCTCTTGGGGGGTCTCGTGGCACAGATTATCAGGTGTCTATGTCGGGACTTCTCTGTGGGCCATAGAGAGGGGCTGTAGAGACAAACAGGAGTAGACCTTTAATCTGTGTAGTCGACCTTTAGTAGGTATTGTGGCATCTGACATCTAGAAGAAAGAGAAATCAGTCACTGGACATACCGAGGCAGACTAGGTGGAGGAATTGCTGTCTATTGGTCAAGACACTACTCTGAAAGCAACAATATACTTGTTTGAAAAATTATAATAATAAAAGAAGGCCCTTGAGGTTCTGCATATGGTCACAGCAAGAGCAAGGAAGTGATGCCAGAATAGTCTCAATGACTTTGTTCATCCTCAGTTTGTGTACTATTTCAGGACACACAGCTGACTTGAAGCCAAATGTTCAGCTTGAGCTGTAATAGCTTGAGCTCTACTAGAAGCTGAGGTGGAAATTAGCTTTTCCAGTGTGCTTAAGGGGAGTCCTTTAGCTGCTGATCTTTCTAGGCAAAAATAATGCATGTGGGGAGAAACCCACCATTGATAGGATCATGCTGAAGAGTTGTCATGACTGCTCAGTGTAAGTAGTAATATTTCAGTACAGGCTGTATTTCAGGATCAAAAGTCACACCTCATGGAAACGGAATGGCTTCATTTATTTTCAGTATTTTTCTGAGGTACTCTTCCATTAGATTATGCTTTTCTTTCTGTGTATGTTGCATTTGCACACCTGATTCTATGTCTCAGATATACAGTGCATCTACACACTCTTAAAGAAAAAAAAGTGATTTCAGTATTTCTACTAGGGTTCTTTATCTAAGCGACATAATACTTAATGAGCATAAGATCTGGGACAGGCTCAGATACACAGAAGTATTTTTATCCAAGAAGAAATAAACATCAATTTTAGCTCTGGGAAGCTTTCTAAAACTCCTGTCCTTTTAAAACTCCAAGCTTCATAAATATTGTAAAGCATTAGGCTGAGAGGAAGAGCTGATCACTTGAACAGTAAATCCTGATGTTTGATTCTTTGTTAATACATTTTATTTGCTGGAAAAATACTTAAGTCCTTTATCCAGATGTTACCCTATGCTGAAGGGGATGAAAGGACAGAAGGAGGAGAAGCAAGGGAGCAACAGGTGTTTGACGTGCTCCTCCCTTGCTCCCTTCCTTCCTGCCAGAAAAGTATACAAACATTGTAGAGCAAACTGTGTGCTTGGGGAGGGGAAAAGGAAATGCTCAGGTGTCCTTGCTGCATACAGCAGACTTGCAGAGCAGCTAAGAGGCTGGGTGATTGTATCCTTGGATCACTGATCGGGTTTCCATAAAAGAGCTCAAAACTTTCTACTGAAGGAGTGAGTGGTGCATGAGATGCAATTGGTGCACCTGCAGTGTGTGTGCTCATAGCTGGGGCTCTATGGCATTACAGACAGGTCATGAAATAAAAATATGGATTCCCTTTTCCTCCCATCCAACACTATTCTACTTTTCTGTTTTCCTCTCCTTTCTGTCTCACATGAAACACAAGATTCAATTTCTTTCTTCTTTTTAAATTATTTTTTTCTTTGCAGATGAGTCTCTGTGTGGCACTAGACATTACAAATAAACCCTCCATCTGTGTGCCTCCTGCACTACTCTGTTAATGTTGCTGGATTTGCATTTGAGACATAAGGGCTGAACTTGACCCATGATCTGAAAATAGCATTTACCTGAAGTCTGCCATCCTGAAGTGTTTGCTGTTCCAGTGAGTGTTTAGGTCCTTGGGTGGGTTTTTCCTGCTGTCATTATGAGGTCTCACTCTCCTTTGGTAGTTTCCTAGTGGTAATAGTGTCTGGGAATGAATAAAAGCACATATAATGTCTTTCTAAGATCACTGATTAACAAAGAATAGAATGCATAAGAAATGTCACATATAGTTCAAGAAGCAAGAGCCTGATTCTATCTTTTGGAAAGAGAACAAGGACAGAAGGTGAATTCAACAACTCTCTGTGCTAGAAGGTCACCAGTGTCTCTGGAATATTCTATGTTTGTAGCTCTAGTGAAGCTCGATAAACATTTTCCCCACAGAAATGCACTGAAATTGTGAGAATGCCTTATTTGGTGGTGATTTTTATTCTTTCAGCACTGTTGGGAGCACTGCTTGGGAACAGCATCCAGTGTCAACACCTCTTTCACATGTGTGTGTACAGTCACTAACAACCTCTGCTAAAGTATCAGTAGTTTAATACTGCACAAGCATCTTAATTACATAAGAATAAAATCAGGCATTTCATGGAGTTTATTATCATGAAACCTGGTACTGTTGAGTCAGACTTTTCCAGGGACCCATCTTCCTTTAAGCTTTGAGTTTTATGTGTTATCCCAGGTACTTTTGGGCATGGCAGTCATTAAGGATTCAGCTGCAGCTTTACCCCAGTTATGTTAATCCAAATACCAAAGAAGGAATCAGAGCACCTGATGCTCTAGCTACACTGATGCATCATGTGATGCAGTAGCAGGGGATCTGTGAATGAAAATATTGGTGCTGAGGACCCAGGGTCCATACTGCACACAGCTCAGGGACAAAGGACAGTACTTCAGACTGCCTGTAATCTGGTCCCATGGACTGAATGCTTGTCACTGGTGGGTGGCACACCTTCCCTGTCAAAATTCAGTTTATGCACTCTGGCTGCACCTGATGTGAACCAAACCATGGAATATTTGATTCAAAAATGTATTCTTGAGCTGAATTAACATGCTGTTAGCAGTGCACCCTTGTCCAGCTCTTGCAGCTTAGTTTTCTGTTGCAGAAGGAGGACTGATCTGAGGACTTTGTGCATTTTATGGGTGGCTGCTTTAAAAAGTGCCAGCTGTTTGGTGATGGTTATCACCATCAATGGGTATTGTACATTCTTCAGGTACTTGGTTCTCAGCCACTTTTATTCATGTCAGCCACAGTTAATTTCAGTTTGTGATGATGTGACAGATTGCGACCCACAGCAATGCCAGATCTTGGTCACTGCATAGTCCCTTGTGTCTGCTGTGATTATCTCTGGTGAGTGGAATGAACAGTCAGTTGTAGCCAGGTATATCTGGAATCCTCACAAGATGCATAGGCAAAGCTGAAGTGCCAGCCTTAAATCAGTCCTGTGCCAGCTCTAGGGATGTTTCCCCCTTCCCAGGGGTAGGTCCACTTATGGGCACTGTTTTCCACATCTCTGTGCACACCAAGAAAGAAGAGGCAAAAGGAGGCACAAGGGACTGCCTTGTGTAGTAGACTCTGGAAAATTGGTGAAGGGAGGAGTGGCAGTGCTGCAGGCTCTCCCACCATGTAAAAATCTCATTCCAGATTCCCATACATGAGGTTTCTGAAATGGTTAAATGTCCTTCACCTGCCATGTGGGTTAATTTCTAGGGCAATGATCTCATCTCAGAGGATATCCCAAGGTATGTCACAGGTCAAAATAATATGTAAGCTGCTCAGTGTAATCAGCTTGTTGATTTCTGCCCTTCAGGTCTTCCTGAAGAACTTGTCACATACTTGACATTGCTCAAGACTAATGCTGAACTCTCATTTAGGTCTCTTTTTGGTTTAATAGACTGTGTATAACACAAAACCAGGTTCTTGTGAGCTGCATTTTTTTGAGGAGGCTCAGGAGAATCTGTTATTGTACCTAAAATTGAATGTTTTCATTCTTAGCTATTGAGCTGTCTGCCCTCAGCAGAGGGTAGTCTCTTTTACACATTGTTATGTGGGAAGAATTTGTGTTTTACTAGTATCTCTGATTTTTGGGCATCTGAGGAAATGCTCATTCTTACTGATCAGAAGTTTTTGTGTCATCACAGAGGTAAGTTGGACTCGACAAAGGATCCTAATAATTAACAGAAACAAACAAATCTGGAGTCATGCAGGCAGAGAAAGAGCAGAGTGACAGGCATCTGATGCAGCAAACCAGGAATTATTATTCCCTGTCTCTGCAATTTCTATGAGGGTTGTGGTGATCATTTGACTGAGAAGTTTTCTAGCAAACTTAGAGACATCAGTTCTGTCTTAAAATTTACATCATCATTAGGGGCTGCTCCTTTCATTTTCATGTGAATCCATGGTCAATTTTCCCTTCCCTTTAAAACCTGAGGGATACAGTGGGGATTATGGCAGCTGAATGGAAGCTTCTGACAACTTCTGTCTTTACACAGTAAGAGGTACCATCCAGAAATGAATCTGATGCTTATTGATCAAAAGCTGACATGAAAGAAGCTAGTTCAGGCAAGTCAAATGGAGTCATCTCTTGATGACAGCCTCAGTGTTCAACTTCTCCAGCTGTATCAAATTTTAGCATCATTCTGAGGGATTTATTTCTTTGTTGATACTGGTCCTAAGCTATCCCAGGACAGAAGAAAAAGGGTAGAACCAGGTTCTGCCAATGTGGAAGATAAAGGTGTTTCTGTTGACCTGCACTCTAGTGGGCAGCAACAGCCAGGGTTATCTCATTTATCACCTTGTGCAGTGAAACATTTCCATCAGCTGCCCTTCTCTTCCTACCCATGGGAGAGCCCAGCATCTCACATTTGCAATCAGGTCAGCTTTAGAATATAAGGGTTTTTCTCCTTCCCCAGTCATTGGTATGTCTGTTGTTTTCTTCTGCTGATGGACCAGGTAGGGCAAGTAGGTGATAAATTCCAGAGTTAATCTTGAATGTCTTCCTTCTGAGGTAGTCTCTTCAGTCTTTCCATGTAAACTGCCAGAACTTTAAATAATGGCAAAAGGGTAATGCTACTTCATCCTGGACAAGAATGCAGCCTGATACGCATCATGCCCACCCTTGTCCCCTGGTGGCCTAGTGGTCTGATCCCACCTTGAGTCTTGCTACCCTTTGTCACCAGGTAGTTCTTTGATACTGACCAGAAATAGTTTTCCTTTTGAAACCAGTCTCCCCTACAGGCCTCCTATGATTTAATAAAATATTAATATTAATATATCCCCTGTAAAAAATGTTTTGTGATGCTCTTTCAGCTGCTGGTAGTTTATCTGTTGCTTGATCTGCTTGATCCCGTGTTGTGATTAACTTCACAAATACACTTGATGTGGCCCTAAATTCATTGATTAAATTGAGCCAAACCACAAAATAGCCTTTTGGCCCTTAACCTTTCCCCAAATCAGAGCTGTCTGTGAATTCTGCACTCTTGCACAGGTGAACACTGAGTTCCCCCTGCTTTGTCCCATGGCATATCTGTGTTAATCCACCAAAGATTCTGAAACACCACATGGTGGGTTATATATTGAGAACGAACATTTCACACACTTCTTCTGGCTCATGTGCTCGTTGGTCCCTGCCAGCGTGCTGGTGCCTGGGGATTCTGCACTGCAAGGTAGTGATTTCAGTGCCTGAAGGACTTGGCATTTTGCATCTCCTCTTCCAGTTTCCATGGTTGCAAGCAGTAATTTTGCAACTTGGGGATGGAGGCAAAAGTGTTGCACAGTCTTGTAAATTTTTTTATATTCTTTTTGACATGTTATTGCCTAATGGCTCTCTGAAAGAGTCACTCCAAAGCTATACTAAAAAATACATCTCCAGAATAGATTGAAATATGGAGGAGCTACAAATGCACTTCATATAGTTTCCGGGAAGTGTGGTTTTTGGGGATAATTGTTGATGATCTTATTGCCTTACTGGTAGCCTTAGTTTTTCAGATAATTCCCATGCCCGCCATTCATATTAAGTCATGTTAGACTTTGTGTCTCTTTCCATTAGATTTCTTTAGTAAAATTGTGACATTTTAATTGTGGTTGGCACCCGCTTTGTTTGAAGGAGTTCCTAGTTTGCATGTTTGGTCAGATTACTTGACACAGGTTGAAATTATTAATTTTTTATTTTTTCCATGGAATAGCTTGAAGAAAAACTCCACTGAGCAGGCAAGGTTCTTACATGCTGTCATTCTGAGCTGTCATCTGAAGGTTGCTCTTAGCACAAGAGCTAAGTAAAATGCTTGCTTTGAGGGGTCCTGTAAGTACACATCTAAGAAGTGAATGGCTCCAGGATCACCCCATAATCATTGCCTAATGTATACACTCTTTGTGATTTGTTTGTGCTGAAGAGAAAAGGGTTGATAATAAGCTACTGTTCTTTGAAAAAAAAAATCTTGGTTCTGATTTGTATATGCTAAGTGAGGATATCAAACATCTGGACATTTCAAAGTGGGCATTTAGAGATCCACAGGGGTGGACTCCTGATCCTCCACAGGCAACTCACTATTGGGTTTGGATCTTCATCCACCTTGTTTCTAGCAGAAAAAAATGCAATCAATGCTTTAAATATTAAGCCGCATTCTTAAAACAAGTTCATGGTTATGATCTGGTTATCTATTGTATATTAATACACCTACACTAATACAGAGAGTTAGAGGTGCTGTGTGTGTCTGTTGTGTTTAATCTGTGTACCAGTGGACTTGATAATCAGGTGATGTGCTTCATCTACAGATCTTTTGGTAAATTTCTCCAGAAAGGGGGTGTTTCATTATTGAGGCTGACCAACTCGCATGCTATGGCAACCACAACTGTTTTATGGTGATTATAATAACAACTCATTTAGCAATGAGGAAAAGTAAATGAAAAACCAAGCACCCCACAGCAATTGGAGGTGAGGCAACAGAAAAAGAAATTGGCAACCATAACCATCTGCAAGCTGTGGTTCAAAACAGTAGCCTTATATTTCTTTGGAAATAAATCAGCTTTATTTGGAATATTTCTTAACTGCTAGTCAAGTGAATGAATTAAATGGCTTTATGTTAGATCTTGAGTCTGCTCACATCTCCTGCTTTTTTGGCTGCCTCTGATTTCTCTTCATCTGCAAACAATCACAGGTGACAATGTAAAAATAGAACATCCTAAGAGATTTTTGAGATCCTGTGTTATTCTTACGGGTATCTTTTTCCATTTCCATCCATCTGCTCATCTTTCTTTAGAACTGGTTTAAGCAGCTGAATTTTGTGCTCCTTTCTTTTGGAAACGGTGATTTCTGATCAGACCTTTTCTCTGGTAGGTTCTTTGCTGCCCCTCATTTGATGGCCTTTCTGTCTTTCTCTGGCTTTTTTGTCAGTTCCCTTTCTGGGACTGGTCACACTTCCAGTAACTTTCCTCATAGTTTTACCCTGCTTTGTTTTGCTAGTAAACTAAGCTGTTTCTGGTTGTAGGTTGGTTTTAGCAAGTTTTTCGTTGATCTTAGAATGCTATGCCTTTATCTAAATCTTTATATATGCTGCTTTGTTCTTGTCTAACCAGTTCAGTTTCAGTTCCAGTTGGTCTTCCTAGATATTTCCAGACTTTCAGAGCTCAGATCTAGTTGTCTTTTTTTTTTTTTAATTCTAGTTTTGTAAATACATGTTCTGCATTTTTAATCAGTGTGATTATATAATAGGTTTAGCACCAGCTTAACCTAGAGGCTGCCTTGAAAAAACTAACTGTGGCTGTATTTTTTAGATCTTGCATGTATGCCTGGCTTTAATCATTCCAGTAGCCAGAAGGCATCTGGCTACATTTGTAAGCATTTAATCAACTTGTTTTGCTAATTGTTTATACTGGAATTTGTTGTTAGCATCTGGTTTTACTTGAGGTGTCTAAATATCTGTCTGGGCTTCTGTCTGTCAGTCTCTTCAGGAGCTATTTATGCTTTAATCCCTTCCTGAAAACTAGTGAACAATATTTAAATGGTCTGGATTTTTAACACATAGTTATATTATAGATACTGGAGGATATTTAAGAACTTTCCTTAACATAGCCACAGAGCTCTACTTTTGTTTTTATTGCCAGTTTATTTTAATCTCTGTCCTGTGCAGTATTGAGTCATGCTAAAAATATCTTCATTAGATTCCATTGATCTACAGCAGGGCACTCAGGCATGCTGTGTCTGAGTCCTGTGATAACTTTGCTTTAATTAAGTTATTAAGTATATTGGAAAATTAAAACCCTAGTAATTTTTAAATTTTTTTCTAGGATTCTCAGATAGTTGCATTGATTTATCTAGTTACTTTTATTTAGATTTGCCTGTTAATTTTAACCTGGATTTGTTATCCTCTTGGAATTTTTTTAAGATTCCAGACTTTGTACTTAATACATATTTTTGTGACTGACTGAAGCACATTTTATGCAGAACTACCATTTAAGAACTTTGGAAGAATTTTTAAATCAAATTGTTATATAATACGACAGCTAATCTGTGTAACAGCTTTTTAATGGAATATTGGGTAGGAAGAAAAATTGATTTGGCATCTCTGCTTGGTAGTTTAAAACCAACCAGACACACTGGCTAGCCATGCTCCTTCATTTTGTTTTCTAGCCTTGTAAACATTTCCACATTCCATCTGTGATGTCTAGTCCATGCATGAATAAAATATGAAGTAATTTAATACCCCCACATAATATGTCAAGGGGGTTGCTGTTTATTCTCAGACTTGAAACTTTTTAAGATCACGTGCTGAAAGCTCTCGGGGTTTTGCTACTCATTTGGGGCCCTGCCTATGAGGCCATGGTGTATGAACATACCACTTTCTCTGTAGTGTGGAGAAAAAAAAGGGGTTTTTTGTACTTTTATTTGTGTTGTGACTGAGGAGGAGCAAGGATGCTGAGGAGGAACAGAGTTAGCTCTTGGCTCTCTTCCTGTGTTTGGAATCACAGAAAGGGGACAGAGCCCGTGGCCATCCCAGGTACCAGCCTCATGGGAGCTTCCATCCAGCAGGCAGCTGGGGCTGGATCACAGAAGGGAGCTGGGAGCCTCTGGAGTGCTCTACCTCCAGAGCAGTAACCTTTCAGGATGCAGGTGAAGGGATGAAGGCTGTCAATTAACAGCTTTGTGTCCTCACCAGCCCAAACCTCTGTGCTGGAGTCAGGAGGCGCTGAGGGCTCATGTGTGGCCAATGCTCCATGTGTGTTTGTGTGTGTTCAAAGAGTGTTCTCTGCTCTACATCTGGCACATTGCAGAGCTCTGCTTGTGCAACCATGCACTTGGGCCAGGGTGCTAAGTGTCTGGGCTCACGTTTCAGTCTCGGGTAGGATAACTTCAAAATGTATTCTCATTTTGAGAGTCTGTGCTGCAGCATTTCCAGAAGCGTTCAGTGTCTGTGTCATCAGTGTGACACAGTAGTGGCAAAAATCACTCTTGCACCTTGTCTGTGTCGTCCCTAACTCCTCCCTCCACACATAAATAAAGATTACAAATGTGCCTTAGCCATTATAGTTATTAGCACTCAGTCCATAGTCAAAATTTTATCTAAATGGGTAGCCTTGAGTTCTAACAAAGACTTTTGTTTCTTGGTGTACATCAGTTTAAATAAAGAATACAGTTAAAATCAGTGTTTGACTAGTAGTTACTAAACATGATTTTTTCTTAAATAAGAACATAGTGCCTCTGACAGTGAAAAATGGACACCAAAATAGCCTGAATCTGTTATTTTAAACAGCCTGACAGCTAATATATAGTCTATATCTAAGTGTAAATGAGATGTGAATATTAAAAAAGGTATTAAAACAAGTAATTGGATTTCTTTATCTGTAGTGCATTCTTCTCAGAAAAGAGGACACTATCACTCCAGATGATGACCTGTGTTTTGTCAATTAAATTGCTGTAGGTTCCTTGCTGAAATAATTATTAGGCAAGCCTTCCTGAAAAGGTTTGTGACTTGCATTTTCCTTGTACTCCCTCCTTGATTACAATTCCCTGGCAGAGTCCAGATTGCTCAGCAGACTGCTAGACATTAGAAAATCAAATTCAGATATATCAAACTATGATCCCACATATGAAAATGACAGACTGTAGTAAACATGCATGAGTTGGTTTTAGTCTTTCAAATATCCATTTTTTCCAGCTTGCCTTTGTATCTAGGCATTTGTTCAATATATTGCCATAGAATATTTAAGGAAATAGTTTCAATAATATCTTTCCATGAGGACAGTATCTTCAAGAAACTTTTTCTCCTCACTTTCCATTTCACATCAGAAAGAATTTCTAGGTATAGATAAGTATATTTGCAAGTTCCTGCTTGGCTCTTTGGTTTCATTTTAGTCCATGATCTGTACAAACTTCTCCTTGGACAATGAAGAGTGTGTGATACTTGCAGGATGTAATGGGAATTGTGGTTTTGTAGCGAACAGTCTCTGGAGTTGTCCTACAAGTGAGTTTTAGTGTGTGCTAAAGCCATCTGTGTGACTTGCTGTTAGCAATATTGTCTGGACAGCCCTAAATCAAATCCTGAATGGGCAGGACTGCAGAAGGCAGGTTTATACTGGTATCCTTCAGGTTAAACCCACTGATGCCCAGGCTTTTTTTCCTCCTGGCATAAAAAGTATTCACGAGAGGTAAGTTTATGCTAGCTGTCCTTGTTTCACCAAGATCTATCTTCTGCAAACAGGCTTGTGTTTACAGAAACCAAAGTGAAAATAGCATGTGAGCAGCATAAAGCCACCGTGGTCCAAATAATTGTGTATTTGCATAACTGAGCAGTATTTAAAGGACTGGCTGGCCTACTTTGGGACAGTTCACTACACACTTTTCCTTAAGAGTTTGTTGTCTCCAGGCATCTCTCAAGAAGAGGAAGTAAAAGGCTCTGATTCTAAACTGCACTGTTTTCACACAGAAGTAGAAAACTGCTTTAACTGTCTTGTTCCAGTTTTTGATAAATGGACATTGACATGGACTACGAAAGACCCAACGTTGAAACTATCAAGTGTGTGGTGGTTGGAGATAATGCAGTGGGAAAGACTCGTCTGATCTGTGCCAGAGCCTGCAACACAACCTTGACTCAGTATCAGCTGCTGGCAACGCACGTCCCGACTGTCTGGGCCATTGATCAGTACCGTGTCTGCCAGGAGGTAAGGGCTGCAGGTGTGCAAGGTGTGCAGCACATGCTGGGAGGTGCTGCTATTGTTTCTTGGCAAGCCTCACCCTGCCAGGATGCAGCAATGAGCTCACAAGTATTTTATGAGTGACCTCTACTGCAGCCATGCTCTGATAACACCTCTCGTTCTAAAGTAATTTCTTTATCAAACCTATTTTTAGGGATATAAATATTCTGCCTGATTTATAAGATACATCTTTTGGTAAAAACTGCATGAGGCAGACCCTTGACCTAGTATGTTTTGGACCTTTTGATGGGGTGAATTACAAAGTAATTGTCTGATGGAGGGAAAGAGAATGTTCTGTGTGTTCTCTTCTAGGTCCTTGAACGCTCAAGAGATGTTGTGGATGAAGTGAGTGTTTCTCTCAGGCTGTGGGATACTTTTGGGGACCACCACAAAGACAGGCGCTTTGCTTATGGAAGGTAAATTGATCCAAGTAAAATTTTAAGGAATATTTGCGTTCAAATTTTGGGGTAGAAATAAATTGCAAATCCAAATTTTGAAAAGCAAGGACTTAGCAATCACGGGTATTCATGTTCCTGCCCACTGCAAAGAGGATTATCTGCTGGAAGGATTAAAAAGATATAAATATTTAAAAAGCAGCATAGTTTTACTACGCTACATTTCCTTGAACAGCCTGCTAAGCTCTGTCAACAACTGTTGTCCTATTTTGAATTTTAAAGTACAGTCTCCAAAATAAGATTGCAGCTTCAGAAAATTGAACATGAGCATTCTCTGCCTGTATAAGCAGTGTTTGATATAATTGCCTAACAAGCAACAAACAAGGAGAGATGTTGGGAAATATCACTCTCACTCAATTAAATATTTATTTTATTAAAACCTGTGATGTTGAATGGGCAGCTAACCTCTTGAGAGCAGAGCTAGATTCATGAAAGATGAGGCTCTTCTGTATTTCCTTAATTAAAGCTGAGGTTTTCCTTCTATAAATATAAAATGTCTGTTAGTGAATCAATTAACCCTGGAAATTCTAAAAATACATTTATAATAAATATATATTTAAATGAATGTGATCTAGATTTTTCCAGCATGTGTTATATATGTGTGTGTATATACATGTTTCTAAAAGTTCAGCATAGTTTCAGCAAGGACTGAAGCCAGTGATAGTCTTTCTGGTTTGTTTAATTAGATCTGACCTTGTGGCAGTACAGACAGCAGAACAGCTGTATTAGGCAAATACTGAGCTGAAGGTGGGTTTTGGACATACCTTTTCATAACTCATATTTGAGAGGTCTCAGTCCTCACACATTTTTTCACCTTGTTGAACTTTTTCATAACCTTTTCATATCTGCTTCAGTCACTGCAGTTGATCAGACCTTCACAGACAGACACATTTTTTTTCCAGCTGGGAATGAATGCCCTTTGTAGAGTGTCAGCCCCAGCTTTCTATTGCATGTGGCCAAAATGTACTGTCTTGCTGTTTTTCTTCTCTCTGTGCTGCCTGATGACACAAGTGACTTTGAAGGAGGATGGTCTTTTCTATTCTCTACCCCTTAGAAATGCTGTAGAGGGTTCTGCTGGTTGAATCCACCCATTAAATTTTCAGGCTGTAGAACTCTCTATGTTTGTGCTACACTCCTTTGTGTACAGCACTGTTAGTTGAGTTTTCACAGAGTCATGAATTACCTGGAATTTTCTGTTGGGAGCTAAAGTGGCAACACATCTGGGCTGCACAACCTGTACCAGTTGTAAATAAGCTTTGTGAGAGAAGTTACAGACTTTAAGGTAATATTTACCTTAATATTTAGTGCTACTGGAAGATGTCCATAGATACTGTTTTACCTTTTGGCAGCATGTGGAGCCTGCATTGATAAATTTGGATGTAACTTCATGTTTCCACTCACTGTTCCACTTTGATGTGGCCTCCCGATATTCTGCAACAGATACTGTGTCACTGAGAAGATTACTGGAGATTAGGAGAGCAGAATCAGGCATGTTCTGAACCCTGATCCCACATTTACTGACAGGATGGGAGAGGGAGGAAACAACATACTTAGATTCTAATCCTGCAAACGCCAAGGAGGACGTGCATAACTTGAGATCTCGAGGATTAAGCATATGAACACAGTGATTCATTTGTGAGGTTTGCAGAACCGAACTTGTGTAGAATGAGGTTTGCTGTATCCTAATTAGCTTTAAAAGGCTGTTCTGGAAGCCTGCTCTCCTGTTAGTGGTTTTTCTGCAAGTCTATTAATGAAGAAAGTAACTGGAAGCTCTACAGAAATACTTTATAAATAGAATTTCAGTTTTAAAATGTTGTGATTGTAAGCATTTAGGTACTTGGTTGTTTTAAGAATGTTAATGTTGCAGTCAAAGTAGACTGTTTAGTATTTCATCTGGGTTGGCATTTTAAAACTAGTTTTTCAATGCTAAATGTTCACATTTCTAGGAATTTATTTTAAATCACCTCTGTACATTGAGCTGCAGTCTAGTCAGCTGTGTCAAATCTTGCAATACAGTGAAAGGCCTATTTCATGCCAAACTGTTCAAGGTTACGCCTGCAAGTGCCCCATGTTTTGATTGTCTGAAGGATCATATAATAATATAATCATTTGGTTCTCTTAAAAAAATTCTGTACATCTGCACCTTATGCAGGGGAAGGCTTACTCCAGCTAACATTCAGCCAAGACCTCTAATTGTCCTAAACCTGGTGTAACAAGAACCAGCAAGTCATTAACTCGCCTGCTGCTCCTTGGAAAAGTTTGCTCCATACAGTTCTAGAAAATGTTACATAAATAGATTATGCTATAGATGACTGGGTGAACAGTTAATCAGGCTTGTAGCACAGATAAATCCTTCTTAACTTTATTTTTCACAGATAGAAACATGAAAGGAGGGGAAAAGGAATCTGTTTCCACTATTTTTGTGTGACAGGACTAGAGAAACATTTGAATGCCACCGGGGATGGAATAGTTAATGTTTCTCTGCCATCCCTTAATGGGAGTATGGAGAGTGAGATCAGCTTGCATTCTGCTCTGTGGTGTTTAGTTTAATTATCACACTCCTCTGGGAGCTTTGGGAAACAGTTCCTGACAGCTAAAGGAGTGAGGGGGATGTGGCTGCAGAGACTTGTGGAAATATTTGCTGCAGTTTACAAAATGACATTTTTCCCCCCCTTAGACTAAAGTGTGTGCTTTAGTTTTGGAAATATCCTGTTCAGTTCAGTTTAAGAAGTATGTGATGCCAAACAGCCATTTATGAATAATTTCCCATAGGGTTTCATTTGGTGCACAATCATCCCAAAATGCTGTAAAATGATAATACCTTGGTTATGATTTAGTGTATTGATTTCCAGCTCCCAGCCACCTCTTTGTTTAATAACAATCTACCCTTGGTGCTATTGTATTCTCTAAGCCTGCAGATGAGGTGTGAACTTCATTTAAAGCCCGAGTTGTTATTCTGTAGCAGTTTCTCTGGGAGGCAAGTGTAAAGACAAAACATCTTAATTTACATTTCAACTTGTCAGGATTCACTATCTCCCATCCTCCTGTCCAATCTGGTTTTGAATGAGAGTGTCAACATATCATCATGTTCAAGCTAATCCTAGAAGCTGGCTTGTAGTTCTTTTTCTCCCTTTTTGCATCCTTTTCTTTTTTTTTTTGTTTTCCTCCCCCAGGTGAACATGTTTGGTTAATTTGATAAATAGCCTCTGTATCCTGGGGTTTTTAACATGCAGCTCTAGTATGTGTAAATATAAGCACAAACCTGCAAAGAGTTAATTCAATCAAATATTTATTCTCAATACCCAGAATGGGGGTTGTTAGCTAATTCAGCCAGGATGACTTATTTACTTGCAACTTAAATATGAGCTGTAGACCAAACAAAATCTGTTCATACAGCACGGACAGAAAACAGCTTTTTCCTCATGACTTACAAATGTGAATGAGTCTTGCTGTTAGACTGCTGACAGAGCCTCTTAAAATAGGTTTAGACTATTTCCTCTGTGGTGAATGGATTTTGTAAGCCTTGTGGGTATTGTATGTATGCAGAGGAACACATGCATTCAACTTTCTGTGTGATTACAATTCCCTTTACCACTTACTCCAATGTAATTGAATCCCTAAAAATATACCTTTGGAATGCTGCTGAAAGGAGTCCATGAGAACAGGGCTTTATCACTGACATCTGAAGACTTCCACCAACTTCCTTCTGATTTTTTTTCCTCAAGGGACAAATGATGATGCTGTTTCTGTAAGAACAAAACCAAGGTAGCTTTGAGGTAAAATGGTACTTTCATTCATCAAATTCAGTGAGATTAGGGTGAGGTTTGTGGCTTCACAGAGTTACTTGGTCTGCCTTTAGTTAGATCAGTGCCCTCTGTCATGGAGCAGCTGGTGCCTGAACTGAGGCTGGGCCAGCAGCTCCCCTCCTTTATTCAGAGAAGGTCTGAGGTTTCAGAAGTGCCTTGTGAATGAAAGCTCACGCATTCCCTGTGCCTCTCAAGCCATTGCTGGCCTGGGTTGGAAGTGATCCTCAGAGATGTCTCTCTAGAGCAGAGGT
This sequence comes from Molothrus aeneus, assembly GCF_037042795.1. Taxonomy (NCBI): domain Eukaryota; kingdom Metazoa; phylum Chordata; class Aves; order Passeriformes; family Icteridae; genus Molothrus; species Molothrus aeneus. The sequence continues at coordinate 7,113,489 of NC_089653.1, forward strand.
ACTGAACAGACACAGGACAGTCTCTTGCTCACTACCAGAGGCTCACCTGATGGGGAATCCAGTTATTTCAGGTGTCTCTCAGCTCTGCTGCTTCCTCTTGTTACATTTTCTGCCAGAAAAAAAAGTGACAGGCAGTATCTTTAAATCACCTTCAGCCACCCAAATTTGTAAGCCTCCCCTTCTACTTTACAGTGGTTTATAACTATTCAGATTCTTCATCATATGATCATGAGGAACTGGAAAAAAAAAATTTTACAACATATACATATATTTGTTATGATATTTTTCTCTTTTGAGTTTGACTTAGGCCCAAGAAAGACTGTGATAAGCAGAGAGGGTCACATAGACAGCTTTCACCAGTAACTTTACTTTGACAGGCTGTGTGTATGCACTGGTTTTTTTCTTCTTTTGTTACCTGTGTGAAAGCAATTTCATTCAGCTGATGGGGAAGTAAATGCTTTATATTCTTAGGCCACTGAAATTAATGCAGACCTACTTCTCTCCTGTGCATCCCACCATGGTTCCATACTGTGAGTAGAAAGAGGTTGCTGTGGAATTTCTGTTAGGATTCCTTCCTTTCTTAGAAAGGTGTGTGCCGAATGGGGCTGTTAGTGAGCCTGAGGCTCAGCTTGATGTATATGTAATTTGTCTATAATAGAAGGACATTTCCAATGCTTTAATCCTTCCTTAAGGAGTAAAAAAGTATGTGGCAGTTGTTATTTGTGGTATTACATAATTTCACATTTTGCCTTGCTTTCCTAAGTCAGGGGCTGGGTAGAAAGGGGCATTTGGGCTCTACACTGAAAGGCTGTAAGGCAACATCAAAATCTTTTGGAAATTATAAGTGTGGGAAGCTACTTTTTGTCAAAATCCTGATCTTAGTGAATTATTTCTTTGTGAATAGGTATTAGGTGGATTTCTTGTGCTGTTTTCCACTCCTAAGGTCTCAGGATCTCAGTCTGGGTTTCCTGGTTTTCCGTGGCAGGGGGGTAGAAAGTGTTGGTCTTTAAGGTCTAGTCCAACCCAAACTGTTCAATGATTCTATAAAGCACTTGGTGTTCAGGTTTATAAAAATGTTTCTTGAATTACTCCTGAATTTTACTGGGAAATGGCTATGAAATTCTGTTTTTAGAATAAATGCAACTTGTATTTGTGAATATGTTGCTGCAGAGAGAAAGGACAAATCAGGTTTACTTATTTTTTCTTCTTTCTCATTCTCTAGGTAACCAACACAAAAAGTAACTGCACAAAAATGACAGTAGAATAGGCATTTTAAAAAATCATACCCTTTTACATTCCCTGAGAATATTAAAATAACATTGGTAAATTTTTAATGTTTAGGAAATATTCATGCATATTTTAACCTGACAGGGTCTGCTTCTTTATGAACAAATGTCGAACCAAACTTTATACTGCAGTGTTAGCAAGTTGTAAATGTGCCTTTGACTTTAATAGGAATTGTAGGTACTTTAATTAAAGTTTCCAAAGGACACCTTTCCTGAAATGCTCACACTTCTATGTAGCTGGTTAATCTTCCTCATCCATTTCTGTCTCCAGTTGGTACTGAGTACAAATTGTGCTTATGACTTGAATGAAATCTTAATTTATTATGATAGAGTGGCTGTATTTTGTGAGCTAGCAGAGCCAGCTGTGGTGCTGGTTCAGCGTGTGAACTCTGCCACTACCCAGCGCTTTCCCATCCGTCCTGTTCCTGGCACAGAACCATTAAATCATCTCTGTCCAGTGCAGAACTCTCAGGAATCTTTGTTTTATGGGGAAAGGATAAATAATAGGATAAATACAAGATAAATAATTTGCAAATCACTTTTTACCTCTTTACTCTGTTATTCTTTCCATGTGGAAGGCAGTAAGGTGACAATGTCCTGTTAGTGCAGTGCAGTGAGTTTTGGAAGAACCCAGCTTTGCTCATCTCCATTTTATGATTGTCCAGCAAAGGTCAGAGGCAAGGAGCTGCTCAAGGACCACAGTGGCAAAAACATGATTCTCCCTTGGCAAGGGCTGTAAGACATGCAGGGCTGTGCTGGGGGCAGCCTGCTGGCTGCTCTGGGCCTGCCCTGTCCAGAGACACAACTCACCCCTGGCTCCCTCCGGAGCACAAACTGTGCCCAGCACGGGGCACCTGGGGAACTGGTGTGTCCTGCCTGTGAACACCTGCTGGAGTTATCTCCTTTTGGTTTTCTGGGAGATGTGATGTGTGTCTTGTGGCTTGTAAGGTCAGGAGGGTTGGGTCCTCGTGACTGCAATTACTGGGCTTAGGTATTAATTTCTGAAGGATGCTGACAGGCTGTCTCTGTAAGATGCTTAGCTGTAGTTAGGAGCAGCCAGGCAGCCAACGCTTGCCACTCCAGCAGTTGTGATGGCCTTGAATTAAACAATTGACCCTATTAGAATACATGTAACATAGAGTTTCTTGTACCTTAGCTGTACATTGATTTCTCTTTCTGGGATCTAGCAAATGTCTCCTGGGGTTCAGGTTTTACTCCCACATGACCTTGAATAGAGCAAGTTTGAGTTTAAAGCATGTTTGCCTCAGCTGTGCAGCAGACCATTGTGTTGGCTGCTTAGCCCTTCACTATTTACTAGAGAACTTTCCAGTTTGAAAAAGCCTTGTTCCTAGATATGACAGATGTGTTGCAGTTTATATAAGACAGAAATTTGGAGCAGGAGCATTTCTCTTACATTAAATTGATGCTCACAGCAGTCTCCATATTGTGTGCAGCTATCTTTAGAAATAGCTGGATATATCTGTGCCCTCAGTGAAATGTAGAAAGCAGCACTACTGAGGAGGTATTTCATTATTTAAAAGGTGAATGTTAAGATTCACTACTGCTGATGCTCTGTACATGACACAAACTGCAGATACAACACATTGGTGCTAAATTAAAGAATACTAGAACTGAGATAGAGATGGTATTGCTGAGTTTATCCTGCTGACAATTCTGTAGCAATAAGTTGCCTCCTCAAAATGTCCCTTCTCCTCAATTTCCCTCAAGAGTTCAAATTCAACTTTTTTTTCTTATTTTCTTTTCTATTTTTTTCCCGTAAGAGACCCAAGAGCTTGAGAACTGCTTGTTTATAAATAATAAAACTGCCCCTAGTTAGGTATGCCCTGAGACAAGTATTCAATCATTTCTCTGCCTTTGGGTGCCAGCTCTGACAAGAGTTAGGCTGTGGTTCAGTGGATGAACTGTCAACCTTAATCCTCATACTTATAATTTATATAGCAAGTTCATTTAGCGGAGTAGTTTCTGTTTTCTTAGAAACCTTTAAAAGCCTGCAAATATTGCCATGCTTACTCTAATTTAAGCCACTGTCCTATTCTACAGTTTACTGACCTTATTTTCACTGTAATGTTTATTTTTGCTGATATTGTAGAAGTGGTCATTCTGCAGCAGTTTGCCCTTCTAACAGGTTATTTATTAAAGACATTGGAGAATTGCTGTGCAAAGCACATTGCAAAGGCAACCACCTCAGTACTTCAAACAGTGCAGTAAAGGTATTTCTCCATGACAAGTTCACAAGTGATCTGTCTGCCTGCGTGGCTGTTCTGAAGTTTTGCACAGCTCCTCTCTAATTCCTAAGCACCAATGATCTTTGAACTGCAATTTAGGTGTCCAGTCAGCAGAATTGTTTCTGGAGCAGTGGCAGCCTGTGAGTAACTGTTGTGTAAAAGTAGAGAATGGAAAGCCCTACCTCTCTTCTTAGTGCTCTGCTCCCACGTGCTGGGATCATCTCAGCATGGAGGGGCAGTGCTTCCTGGGTATGTGGCTTTGTGCTCCCATGCTTTTGTGATGAAATGTGTAGCTTCTCTCACACCTCTGCACGAACAACATCTATTCTGACATCTGGGTGTCAGCACGTTTGGCAAAGAGCAGAGCAGAGTAATGGAAATAGGTGAAACTGCAGCAAAAATCATTTGTGGGGTTTTCATCAGGTATTTTCTTGTTACCTTTCTAGGTCTGATGTTGTTGTTCTGTGCTTTTCAATTGCTAATCCTAATTCCCTGAATCATGTGAAAACAATGTGGTATCAAGAAATCAAGCACTTCTGTCCTCGCACACCTGTCATCCTGGTGGGCTGCCAGCTGGATCTCCGCTATGCCGACCTCGAGGCTGTTAACAGAGCCAGACGGCCTCTGGCAAGGTAAAGTTTAAACAAAAATGAGAATTTAAAAAAAAAATCACCTTGGTAGTCAGGTACAACACTTGCAAAAGAGAAACTGGAGAGCCTAGTTTCCTTTTTTTGGCAATGAGAATATATGTGCTTTCTTCTTTTTTTAATTCTGTTGTCTGAGTTGGTTAGTTCTTTAACACGCACAGTTATTAAGTTCCCCACAAAAGTTTTGCACATTGGATATCTAAACGTGTTTGGGTGGCAGAACACTACAGTAAGATAGAGATGGTAATTATTATTGTTTTCTTATGTATTTTTCTCCATGAACATATGTATCATGTCCTACCCTCTCACTATTGTTAGGTACTGTTTTAAACTGTCAGATTCTACTCAAATTTTCTTAATTCTCACGGTTTGGTTGTTTTGCTAAATGTGATCCTAGATCATAGTAGAAAATTAAATGGTTGCAAATTAAACTTCTAAAAGTTCTGAGATTGAAAGAGAGTTTGGGGGTTGTTCTAGAGAAGCTTTGTTTCTCCCAGATACAAAATACAACCATTCACATATTTGGCAACAACAGTCCCACAATAACTGGCTTGCTTCTAATTTATTCCTTTTATGGGAATTTGAATGAGACCAGATTCACGGAAATAATATCCATGATTGTGTAATTAATGACTGTATTGTAACAAATTTCCGTAAAGATATTGAATTAATATTTTGTGAGCCCTTAGAAAACTTTGCATTGCATTGCAGTCAAACTCTTGATGTAGCAATGTGATTTTTATAGGTCTGTTTGTTCATTAAACATTTCTTTGTTGTGAGGGTGGGGTGGGCTTTTTGGTTGACTCTTTAAAAGGAAATTGTGATTTTTCAAAACCCCTCTTCTGCCCTAATCCTGCTCCCTGATTTCACCATTGGTAATTTTGAGTCAGAGCTCTGTGTGTCTGGCACAGACTCCTGCCACCTGAACTGGTTATTTATTAGCTGGCACTCAGCAAGCTGTTGTCTGGGGTGTGTTCCATCTGTGCCAGCTCGTGTCTGCCCAATATGGTGGGCTCACAGAACACACTCTTGGGTTGTGCCTTCTGGGGAGATGATTTTTTTTTGCTGGCAAAATGGATCCTAGCCCAGACTTTTTACTGGTTTGTTTACCCTGTATCATGTACTAGAGCTGCTCTGGAAATTCATGAGTTCCCACATAATGCTCCTGCAGGCAAAACAAGCCTATCTCTTGCAGTGTGTGTTGTTACTCTTTTGTTGTAGGCTACTATGATCTTCTTTAAAAAGCATGAGATTAAGGAATATTTCCATTTAATATTTAGCTGTATTTCTGGCATTTTTATGTCATGAGAATTTCCATTTGTGTTTAAATGATGGTTGTGACAGAATATCTGAGTAGTAAGGGGTGGTAGGAGGTTTTTTAAATAATGAAAGTTCTCGAATATCCTATCAAATTTTTTTACTGTAAATTTCACTTTAAGTAAGAGGCAGCTCCATTTTGCCTAAATGATTTCTTTGTATATTTAGTAACATTGCAAAGACACCGCCAAACTTAAATGAAATTTAAAACATGTGCTATTCTAAAACTCTCTAGAGTCATGACTGTAGATTTCCAAAGGGCTTTGTGCGCTTAGTTTTATATTTTGTTTCATTTGAATGATAGTTATCTCAGATTTAGTGCTGAATATTTGGTAAAATTCCATGATTTCTAGCGTAACTTTGTGTGACAAGGTTCATTTTTTGTTTACCCTAGGCCAATAAAAAGGGGAGACATTTTGCCACCAGAGAGAGGCAGAGAGGTTGCCAAGGAACTCGGGATACCCTACTATGAAACCAGTGTATTTGACCAGTTTGGAATTAAAGATGTGTTTGACAATGCAATTAGAGCTGCCCTGATCTCCAGAAGACACCTACAATTCTGGAAATCTCATTTGAAGAAGGTCCAAAAACCTTTGCTTCAGGCTCCATTCCTACCTCCAAAAGCCCCTCCTCCAGTTATCAAAATTCCTGAGTGTCCCACACCGAGCATGAATGAAGCTGGATATTTATTGGACAGCCCACTGTGTGCAGATGTCATGTTTGTTCTTCAGGAGCAGGACTGCATTTTTGCTCACAAGATTTACCTAGCTACCTCCTCTTCAAAGTTTTACGACCTTTTCTTAATGGAATGTGAGGAAAGTCCATACTTGGATGAAACACAGTGTAATAAAGAAAATACAAATAAGGATGTTCTGACGAGTCACCTTGAGACAAACAGTGACAGTGATGAGGCATCCTTGAAATCTCTTGTTAAAATTCCCCCACCAGAAAGTAGTGAGTCTTTAAACATGCTAGAACCTGAATCTGGTGAAACAAACTCTGCAGCAAGATCTCTGTCCTGCTGGGGTAAGGGGTTTGTTAGTGTGCACAAGGAAATGCAAGTGAATCCTGTCTCAAAGAGGACGTGTCCTGTAACTGTGGTAAAAATGGATTCCTCTGTGCAAGCTGCACCTTTTAAAACTGTTTTGCAGTTTTTATACACAGGCCAACTGGATGAAAATGAAAAAGACCTCACCAGACTGGCTCAGATTGCTGAAATCTTGGAAGTCTTTGACTTGCGAATGATGGTGGAGAATATTATGAATAAAGAAGCCTTCATGAATCAAGAGATTACTAAAGCATTTCATGTCAGAAAAGCTAATCGGATAAAAGAGTGCCTTTGCAAAGGGACATTTTCTGGTAAGTAAATGCACGCTTAAGCAGGAAAGGAAGTGTTTCTTTTTCTCATCCATGTTACTGTCACTTCATAGACTTCAAACAATGTGACAGCTTACATTGTTCTGAGAGGAGGGATGACCCCAAAATTGTGGTGTTACTCAGGCCACTGTTCCAACCTGGGATTCTGTAGTTTCATTTCTCAAAATCTACTCACAGCTTTTAAATAAGCAATCCAATTCTCAGAAATGCTGAACATTAGATATCCCCCTTTACAATTAAAGCTTTTTATTAACTATTTAAAATGCAAGAGTTATTTTTGAGGTGGAGGTCATGGGAAATGAAGGAAGTCCTTGGTTAACAACATGCAAGTAAAACACATTCTTGAGAACAGGTTGCACCCTAAGCACAGACTTGCAGCATTGCTGTGCCTTTGTTCCTATGGCAGATGTGACATTTAAATTGGATGATGGAAGCATCAAGGCCCACAAGCCACTGCTGATCTGCAGCTGTGAGTGGATGTCTGCTATGTTTGGAGGATCATTTATTGAAAGCTCCAACAGTGAGGTATTTGTCTATTTTTGTCTCTTTTGTTTACAGTGTCTGATGGATTTTGGATGATGGAAGCATCATTTATTTGAAAGGTTGCAACAATCCCTAAAATCAGGGATTTATTCTTCCTTGCAAACCTGGGGTGCTTTTCTTCTTAAGGCATTAAATAAGGCTGCCCAGGAAGACAACATACTTTTTCCAATGCACAAGACTTCCTCCACCACTGGGCTGTGGGTTTAAACCCAAAGTCCTGTAAAATATTAAATGTGGGGAAGGAAATCAAGTATGAATTTGTGAATTTCTTTAAAATTTTTTTTTTATATTTTGTGAATATATATTTATATAATCAAAATCACTACAAAGACTACTTGGGGTAGGGACATTGATAAAGAAATTAAAGATAAAAAAGGGTTAAAGATCATATGAGTGTTAAACAAGAAAAGGAAGCTGTTTTCACAGTAGAAACTGAGCTAACTTTAGGAGAAGTTCTCCTAACTTTAGTAGAAACTCAGCCTAGATTCTGCAATGCATCATCTTGTCCTCTGGAGTAAAGCAGGTATGCAATACTGTTTAAAAGATCTCAATGCTTTGAATAAGATTTTATTGCTTACTTACTATAACTTTTGCAGAAGAAGCCCTGTATTTTCATGGGCCTTCATGGTCTGTTTTTCAAATTCCAGACACGCTGCTAATATTTTTTCTTATGCCATACCCAGTTGTTTTTGTTTGTTTTTCTTGTTGCTTTCCAGACAGTTATGCTCATATGAAGTGTTAAAGTATTTTGTGTTTAATATCCTGACAGATATTTTTCTACTTAGATTTTTCTGGCTTCTTCTAATACAGCTGTAAACATAATTCCTTTCCCAGAGGCACACTCAACAAGTGGTTCAATAAAAATAAATAATTTGATTCTAGTATGCAGCATTTGGCAATGAAGAATATGCATTTCTTTTCTACCAGCCTATTTTTAATTATTAGCTTCACAGTCTTAGCTCATCATTCCAATTTAAAATATTTAGCTTCCATTTTGTAGAGTTTAAAGCATTCAGTAATGCTTTTGGAAGCTTTAAAATATAGGTAGATATGAATTGAATGGTTTACAAATAATAATCCATCTATTTTTACATACTACCTTTTCTGTATTTGGGGCAAATTTTTTAAACTCATTCATTAAATTTACAGTTCTCTGCATTAACAAAAATATATCAATAATAAATGAGTTTCACAGCTAGCTGCTCTCACTTGGAGAACTGAGCTGTTTCCCAGAGTGGCTGATATGCATGAAAGGTTTATGCTTTAGCATGAGAAATTAGACAGTGTTTATCCTAGTCCTGGCAGCTTCATTCCATGCTGGTTACACTTACTACATGTGTGGGGCAGAAAGGGCTTACATTTTTTTTCCTCATTTCTTCAGTTCTCAGTTCCTTCTCAACCTTGTTTACATGGACAATTTGGTTCTTTACCAAAAGACAGAGGGGTGGTTTTTCTGTTATCCTTTGTTTTCTGCTAGTCTCAGAATCCACAGAAAATCCCTGCCAGGAGCAGAGAGATTGCATTCCTCAAGGAGTCCACCAAGGGAGTTTGGCATGGGAAGTGCTCAGTGGCTGATATGTGTAGCTGTCAATTTGCAGGCTAGGGAGCATTGAACAGAGTCACTGTTTGATGTGGATCCAATTCCAGCTTGGATATAACCTGGCAAAGGATCTGACTCTGGAGCAATGCTTACCTGTTGGCAGTCTTGAACTTGAATGGGAAATTTCTGCTTTGAAAAATGTTTTCTCTGCATTTCTGAAATGCCTTGAAGAGAAACAAGCAAAGTGAGAGAAGTGAAATATAACTGCTATATGAAAATCCCTTAATAATTATAAATTCTCTTCTTAAATATCTTTTCCAGGTAGCTCTGCCCAACATTAACAAGACCTCCATGCAAGCAGTTTTAGATTATTTGTATACCAAGCAACTGTCCTCCAGTCAGGAACTGGACACCCTTGAGTTAATTGCATTGGCAAATAGGTTTTGCCTTCCTCACCTGATTGCTCTAGCAGGTAACAATTTTTTGGCCAGCATCTTCCGCAACAGCTGAAATTTGCTTTAATGGTTATTGGAACACATAACATTTTCTCAAGTGTCAGAGAAATTTTTTTTCTTTCTGAGAGGGGTATTGTAATGCAAATTGATATTTTCACACAGAGAAATGTATTTGCCTCTCTCTTGCCTTTTTAGTTTTGTGCTAATCCAGCTCAGAACACTGAAGTTTTCTGTGCTTTAAAAACAGAAAGAGTAAACCTTCTCTTTATATTGAGGATAATGTCTGTGGATTGTAATATCCATTCTGTTGTTGTTAATTTACCTAAAACCAGGAAGGATGCTGGGTTTTCCATTAAGTAATGAATGAAGTGTTCCACTTAATATTTCTGTTTAAAGAGAGTAACTGAGCCAATTCAAAACTTACCTAGATGATCATGTTTTTAGAAATGCTGTGTAGGTCCCTTTTCACTAGATGAGATGTGGATATTTTGGTATGTCCATGGGGATTCAACTCTCATTTCAGGAAGAAAACCTTTTCAATCCCATATTTAAAGAAAAATTACAGATTAGAATACCACTAAAGTTTTAAAAATAAATCCATACACTACCCCAACCTCTGGGATTGTTTGGGTAGTGTTTAATTTTTTTCTATGTCAGTAATTTGGCATTGTTCTGGAGACATGATCAAGCCCAAAACTCAGAGAGAGCTGAAACAAAGCTACACCTACTTACAGGACTACATTTAGGCAAAATTTATTAACGTAGCAAACCTTGGCTCTCCTTCAGCTGTGCATCAGGACTGTGTCTGTTGTCTTTACTGGTTCTTACAGACCAAATCTTTATTGCTAGATTTTATTTGCACATTTTAGCTGTAGTTTTGGGTATTTTTTAAGGTAACTTCAGTGTAAACATACATTCAGTATTAAGAATATTTCATTTCATTTAATTCTTGGTGAATAAATTTTGAGTCCAAAGGCTACTGCCAACACCTGAACCCAGTAGAATCAAACCAACTGCCAGTGTTTCCCAAAAAACACTCAGACTTTTCAGATTCTAGGAAAGAGTTAAGGAGAATCTTGAACTGAGGTGATTGCTGGGGGTGGGCTGGTGAGCCTTCATCTGAATCCCCAGGAACAGCCAATCTGAAAACCTAAAGAGGGCCTGAAGTGACCTTTTCTCTATCAGTGCTGTGTGAATACTCATTAATAAATAATTCAGTGGCAAGTGCACTGTTGATTAAAAACTTTGTATGACTGAAAGGAGAGAGCTGATCCATATTTCTAATTTAAATTGAATATTGCACCCATGCCAGAGAAAGACCAGTGACTGCTGAACTTTGTGCTTCCATAAGTGGTTATGAATCACATCTTCAGCCACAGCTCTAAAGGTCAGAATTTGACCTCCCCCAAATCTCAGCTTGCTAAGGATACCTGTGTGAACATGACTCCTGCACAATGCTGGTGGCCACCAGGAGGAGGGAGAACACGCTGCCTGCGTTCTTTGTGACCATGGTATGACCTTGCAGTGTGGCTGCTTGCCCTGTGAGTGATGAGTTTTCTCCCCTAACAGAGCAGCATGCAGTTCAAGAGCTGACAAAGGCCTCCATGAGCGGCGTTGCAATAGATGGAGAAGTCCTCTCCTATTTGGAACTGGCACAGGTCAGTGTACACAGCCTTCTGAAAAGATTCTGGTCAGCTGCAGGACTTGCTTTTAGCTCCCTACTGGTTCTGAGCATTCTAAGTGGCTCAAAGCCTGCACTTCTGAGAGTGATTGACAATAAAACTAGCTCTGTTGTCTATTTTAAAGGAGGTTTTTTTCATTAGTTCAAAGGTAAAATATCCCTTTAAGTAACCTCAGAGGAGTTGTCTTTCAAATATCTATTTTAGTTTGTCTTGATTGTGGAACTTCCAAGCTCCATGTTCTCATGACCATGGTGCACTAACTAACATGAAAAGCAATGTAATGAAGCTGGTCAGCTTTGTAACGGTGATTGATTCTTGCATTCCTTTCAATTCAGTTCTTGGAGATATATTTAGACCTGTACTGCAAAGACAAAATTTCTTGAATCCTTAAACTGGCTACTTAAAGTCAATCACCTGATAGTTCAGGGTATGTGCAAATCTTCTTTATGTTCAAGTGCATTTCAATATTCTTGAGTCCCATAAATAATTAAAAGAGAGAATTCCTATCTGAAAGTTAAACTGCACACCTGTTTCCCAAAATGCAACAGACCCCCAGCTACAGTGGAATAAGGTAAAATATTGTTTAAATTTTCTTATTCTTGATTTCACACTAACGAGTCAGCTGCAGCTTGGCTTGAAGTAGCACTAAAACACTACACAAAAGTAGCACTAAAAAACACTGGCCACCATGCAAGATTCCCTGCAGCTGTTTTTGAGACCCTCTCTGCAATACCTGTAATCCTGTTGCAAAACCAGAACTGAACCCCTCCCAAGAGAAAGCAGCTCATTTAACTTCATTTTTATCTTAGGAAAAGCAATCTTTCTTTTATTTCCTTCTCCTGGTTGGAGACAGAAGCAATATCTCTTAAGTACGTTAGAATATCCTCTGTGGCCAGCACCTAGCTCATGTTTATACTCCAAGATCAGAGCTGGCAGTCAGAATGATCACCTGGGACAGTATGGCCAGGTACCATCTGCTGGGACCATTCCAGCTTTAGCTGTTAATAGGGGCTGCAGAATGAAGGATAACCCCAGGAAATGGAATAAGCTCTTTGTTTTTCTTCACAGTTTCACAATGCTAACCAGCTGGCAGCTTGGTGCTTGCACTACATCTGCACCAATTACAACAGCGTTTGCTCCAAGTTCCGCAAGGAAATCAAAGCTAAATCTTCAGGTATGGGCAACTTCCCTGCCAGTTTTCATCAGGTCTCCCCTTCTTTCTCCCCACCCAGTTGATTAAACATAAAGACAAAGATGAACTCACGTAGCTAAGCCATGAGACTGAACCTCTGTGCTATCTTGAACAGCATTCATAAATTCTTATCTGCAAAGAAAGGTCATAATCATTAGCCTGATTGCTGGGCAAGCATCATGTTCTTTACTTAATTCAGTGATGCTAAAAGGAACAGAGCTCTTTCAGGCTCTGCAATAAAAAATACACTCTGTAAAGGCCTTACTTTTTTATAGTTTTGGTGAACTAATGCCTCTTGTGTGTGACTGCTTTCAAAGTCTTTTCACACATTTGAGGAAACTGGGTGAGTCCTTGATAAGCAAGCCAGCATAGAGAATGTATCAATGATTAACTGCATAGCTTTTTGCAAGACTTTTCTGGGATTTGTGCATCTTACTGGCATCTTTGGGGATTTCTTTCATTGGTTTTTTTTCCATCAGATAATCAAGAATATTTTGAGAGGCATCGGTGGCCGCCTGTATGGTATTTAAAGGAAGAAGATCACTACCAGCGAGTTAAAAAGGAGAGAGAAAAGGAAGATGTTGCACTGAACAAACATCATTCAAAGCGGAAGTGGTGCTTCTGGAATTCCTCTGCTGTAGTTGCCTGAACAAAGCAAATAAGTGGAAATCCATAGCCAGAAGTTACTCTTATTGTTAGAAATAACATAAAGTTCAGGTTTTCAGGAAACTGTGTTCCACTTGTGCATTTATTACTTCTAGGGTCAAAAGCACAAGCTCACCGAAAATGAGCCTGGAACAGCTCCTTGATGTCATATGTATATTTTTGACTGGTAAGCAGATAAATGTCAACCATTATTACATTACTTTTTATACAAAAAAAACAAATCCAGCATTAATGTTTCAATCTCCAGTTGGGAAATATTTTTATACTGTCTGGTGTATTTTGTTCAGATAAAATTCTGGATACTGTTTTGTTTTACAGACCACAAAATAACCATGTAGCAGCTTTGTAATTAGATTTTAACTATTTTTACTATGCGAGTACAGTGAAATAGACAATCTTCAGTCATAAGAGACTGCTTTTAGAGTATCTCATAAAAAGTCATCTTAGGAAAAAAAAATCTAGCTGTCTACTATAGGTTGTCCTTTTCAAACTAAATACTGTGCACTGGTAATGTAATTAGATGGTTATTTCCCCTTTCTAAAGCAAAGGGTTAGAATAAGATCCAATAACTGCAAGATATAGAGTGCTTGATCTTTGCTCAGCTGAATAATAGGCAGTATAATTACCTGTTCAACTGCAGGCAAATGTATTTCTAATATTTGCCATGTAAGTGCAAATAATTATGACTATGTGGGCCATGTGAAATCTAGTGATTCTAAGTATTCAGAGGTTTTCTATGTCTAGATCAAAGAGGATATTTCTAAAATCATTTAGAAGGGCTTATTAATTTATATCCTTATACAAGTATGGATCTGAATGCAAAAAGCAGTTACACTGCTTGCATTTGAATTACTGCATGGCAGTTACCTTGTTCTGCAGGATCTTCACCATGCAGCCATTCCTCATGCTGAATTCCTTTTTGCTTCAGTGCAAGCAAATGAAAGGGCTGCACAAACAAGTAGATCTAGTTATCTAGTGTTCCAGCATTTTGTAAGTGAAGAAGGGTTTTCACACACAAGATTACTTCAGTTTGATCCAATTTATTTTATAGCTTTCCCAGGTAGAACTGAGAGTTTTAGGTTATTTTTAAGTAGGTGATATATTTCCTGTGGAAGTAGATGTTCCCAGAATGCTGGGGGCAGACTGATGGCAGAAAGGCAGGAATTCTGCATAAGTGGTGCAGGACAAAGCAAAAGCTTCCAGTGTTTCCAAATAGCCTGTGTGTTTATGAATTTTTATCAACCATTACTCTAAAGCTGCAGTGTTACACTAGATTACATAAGGATGAGAGCATTTTTTTAAAAGACCAAAACTAAAATACATAGACTGTAGAACATACACATGCAATCCTGTGCAGTGTCTCAGGCACAACTCTGTAACCAAGGTAGTATTGTGTATTAGGTTTGTTAATACTGTTCTGTGCTGGCAGCTCAGCACACCAATGTGAAAAGCTGTTTGTTTGTGGTTTTTTCTCTGTATCCAAAGGCAAAGCAGTACAGTCACCCCCCAGCACTGTAGGTCAGGAAAGGCTTTGGCCTGAAAGCCATAAACACCTCGACATATTTGCATTCTGCACGGACTCATGCCAGGCTGAGGCTGCCACAGCTGGGTGGTGGGAGCCACCAGCATGGAGGAGAGGCTGCTCTACAAACCTGTACGAGGAGAGCAAGGGAGAGATTCCTACCCCTCTGAGATCCATCACCACGTGGTGATAAAGAAGGGCTATAAACAATGGTTGCAAATATGTCTCCTTAATTCTGGGTCAGTGGCAAAGTGGACAAGAACATGGAATGAGAGAAGGTATGTCAAGACAGAAAAATAGCTGTTGTCATAAAATGTTAACCAATCACATTTTAAGTAAGTATTGCTCCTAGGTTTTACACAACCAAAGCTACTGTATGATTGTAATCTTGCCAAACTGTAATGGATATATAAATGAACCTGAGGTATATGCAATAATATCCAGTTATTCTAGTTATCAGCTACTATAACCAAGTGGCTGGTTCATTTGGTTAATGCTGTCTATGGCCTTTAATCTTGGTGGTTATTTTGTGTTTTTTATTTCGGAAAAAAAAAGTAAATAAAACTGTTTAGTTACAAATTGTCTCCTAGCTCTTTGAAGAAACTTGTTGAATTTTGCCTTGCATCCTTCACTTTTTGATGCTGCTTGTAAGCATTCAGTTGTGCTGTCATTCATTGAATTTTACTGAAATTTTGCATATTTGCATAGCACATTAGGATTTATGGTTGGGAATGTCACAAGGAAATCCTACAGTTTGCATATGATATTGGAAGGTTGGTGCTTGTCACTTACTGTTAAACTGCACAGCAAAAGAAAAACAAACCTCTTGCCACTTTTCCCCATGGTTTCTATTATTTAATTAGCATGATATTACCCAAGGGACATGAAACTAATTGGTCATGACAGACACAGGGAGGAAAAATGTAGGTAAACAGCAGGATGTCTGTAAGGTTTTCAGTATGCTCTAAAATATGTATAAACACTGTTTTCCTCACTTTCTCACTGCCTTAGTTGTCAACCATCTTACAGAATTCCTCATTACCTATTAGCAAACGCTCAGCTTCCTGAATACAGCTTATTTAATTGATAGATGTGTAAAGTTGGTACTTTTCTAGACAATTTTTGCAAGATATCATGCAAAGAATGCCATGTTAAGAGCTTTGAAAAAAATCACAAAGCAATGCCAATGACATTGAAAGTAAGTACATTCAGTACAGTGTTTGCTTTTCAAGTGCTAATTTATGAAAATGTTACATATCTAATTTACATTTGGAAGCAAAATTTTATTTCTTTGAACTTAGCATTAGTAAAAGGTAATGGGCTCAAAAGAAAGAGTGGTGATGTCAGGTGTAAAAATGTTTCTCTTTTTTATGATAAAAGCAGTACCATGGGAAGAAGGAGCAAATCAGAAGCATTGCTCTCCAGGGTGTTCTGTTTGAAATATTAAGACCAATATTAAGAAGTCTTTGTTTGTGGAGAGTCTCATTTATCTTACCTCTTAGAAACAATGTTTTCCTATTTGTTCTTTAAGACAGAATTTCTGCCAGCAAGTTTTTCTGCACCACAACAGAAAAGTTTCTATGGCTTCCTACCTGCAAGTAGCCCACCAAAGCCAGAAAATAGCCAGGTGTTGTGTAAGATGGGAGTGGCCAGACTTCAGCCACAACTCCCTGATTTCATTCACTGAAGATCTTCACAGTCCTTTAGTCAGATCAGGCCTCAAAGTGAGCAAAGGTAAGCTAGACAACACTTAAAAATGTGGGTTTGTTATGTTAAGAAGGGTTGCCTAGTGGAAGAGAGTAGTCTGGAAATCCCTTCTGAGCACTGAAAGCATGGTTCTAACAGAGGGAGTAAGGAAAACAGCACAGTGATTTATTGCCCTAATTCTTCAGCAGCTTGCCTACAGATAGCCCTCAAGAACAGCTTATGCCTAGAAGCGTTTGATTTGTAAAATTGGGGGATTTCTTTCTTCCATGTTCAAATAACAAGCACTGATAGAGCAACTGAAGGCATTTGGAAATCCTTCTCTCAGGGTCAGGTCTCTCATCATCTGGACAAAGAGGTTTAGATAAAGATCTAATGTACTAAATAGGATTAATTTTGGTACGCAAACTCCAGGATGGTGACATATTTCAATTCTTACAGACTTTAATCCTAAAGTCTGGTGAAGAGATTTGCTTTGTCAGATGAAACTACAGTTTTGTCCCTATTCTGTCCCTTTTTTTTAAATCACAGTCTTGCTACTCTTGTCACTGGATAGGCCAACATCAACTTACTCTGGGTTGGATTCCAAAGTAAGTACTATGCAGTGAGATGTCTTTAAGGGGAATGCTTGCCACTCCTGAATCCCCTTAGATTTTTGGTCTATCAAAATGATCTAACAGCATTTGCATGAGTTTACTTCTCCTGCAGGCAAGATTCCCATTGAAATGGATGAGATACTACACACACACACTTGGGGCTTTGAGGTGCTGCCTAATGAATTTCCACGTTATCGCTTGCCTGTGTTCCAAATCTCCCAAAGAAGTCAGCTCTGTGTACTGCATGCAGGATAAGACAGTGTGTTAGCAGTGATAATCCCCATCCTGAAGGCTCTACAATGGGATAATTCATTGTCAGTTAACTTATGCCTTTGCCTTTAGCTAAGGGAACACAACCCATGTCACGGATTCACTTTGCACTAGCAGCCAGAGTAGTGAGACTATTGTATATTTATATATGCAAACTAAATCCCTCACTGCTGCTTACATAAAAACCTTGATTTCTGGTATAAATATGAAAAGCTTTTGGATCAAGGCTGCAGGAGGCTAAGATGGAAATTTGAACATTAGAAGATGCAAGAATGGTTATGCTAATGTATCCCAGCTCTAGAGAAGATCAAACTGAAAAGGTAAAGCTGTGATTCAGGGCGAGCCTAGCATGGGACAACAGACTTGCGATGGCTCCTTTATAACTGTTCAGCCTCACCAGCTGGTTTGTAAGCAGGCCACATATCTACAACATCTCACTGGGATGTTCTGCAGCAACAAACATTCCCAGGAGGCAGGTCCTGCATCCCACCCCCACAGCACGGGGGCCCAGGTTACAGTGAAAACATGACAGTACATTGCTAGCTCATCTCAAGCCCTTTCCTGTACACTGGTACCTCACAGTCTGTCCTTTGGCCTCCAGAGATGTCCAGTACCACCTCCTGGACATCATATATCTGTTTTGTATATGTTGTGTCTGTATATGTTTTTGTGCCATCTTGAAGGATATTCCAGAGCAACAACGACCTTACCCCAACACAGGAAGGATCTCCAGCCAGTTTCCTTCCAAGTGGCAGCAGATGCTGGAACCAAGCTCTGTGGCAGCCAGGTATTGGCCTGTTTAGGGATTTCAAGATAAAAGTAATATAAATTAACAAATTTGCAAAACCACTCAAAGTCAGAGACTGAGTGACTGGATACAGACATAAGCTGTGTGCCTGCATGGACAGGAGTATTTCAGGTACCATCTGAAGATACTAAACTGAGAGGGGAATATGCCCTGGAGATATCAGCTCTGATTTTCAGCTTTAAGAAAAGCAGCCTTCACCATTAGACAGAATTGGCAAGCTGGGTGCCATCCCTCTGTATTGAACGGGTCTGAGGCCATGGAGGGCTGCTTCACCCTCCACCCTCACACTTAGCTGAAGTTTTAGATAAGCAGTTAGGTGATGACACTTCATGTGAAGATTTTCATAATAAATTTTCTTGCCTTTGACATTAAAAAAGAAAAGATTCTTTAGTCCCCACTGGGATTAATATTTTTTTTAATTTATGGCTCTATAATAAGGATTACATGGCATTACAGGTATTAGTACTGAGTATTCAAATTATCCTCACAGGCTATAAAAAAACCCCTACAATTAGCAGTTTATGAGTATATGATTAAATTTGCATCTTAGTCATTAAATATAAGCTGGTCATTCTGACTACATGATCAGATGTGATTGCCTCCACCACCCAGAATTTTAAATATTAGTTATGCGCTACATATTACAAAGAAAGTTCCTTACGTATTTCTCTTGGGTCCTTAATTACAGCTACTTGTAAAATTTTGTGGATCCCTGTGCTCTTTGTATCACATTTACATTTTTCAGTTATGGAGTGTGTAGGGTGAGTTTCTAAATAATTGGCAGATCTCATCATGTGTTGAAAATCAGATGATGGTGCCTTTTGTCACAAGGACTCTAAAGACAGGGGGTTTCTGAGGAGTCCCTGGGGACTCTCTGGGGTGGGAAATCTCTGTAAATCCCTCCTGCTCTTGCAGGAACAGGACAGCTCTCCCTGCACAGGAAGAGCTGCATCAGCTTGCAGGGGATGTGATCAAGTGTCAGCAGTCCTGCAGTCTGTAAGCCATCCCACAGCACTCTGATACCGCCTCAGCCAGGTGTGACCACTCACACATTTGCTGCTCATCTCCCAAGGACTCCCTCAGGCTGTTCTCTTGAGGCAGGTCCTCCCCAGCTTTGCTCCCCCTTCCTTTTGGCTGGCCAAGGACAGCAAGGTCTGAGCATGCAGAGGTGATTTTTGGCCTGCTGAGCACAGTGCAGCTCTGGCAGGTGCTGCAGCTCCCACAGCTGCACAGCCCTGCCCTGCTCAGCTCTCCAGGGTAGGAAAGGTAACAAGAGATAGGCGGATGTCTGCCCTTAATGGGGTTTTTAATCTGCTGTGGGGGTCTGTTTGTTGGTTTGTTTTGTTTTCTGGAAGCTGTTTGTTAAGAAGATAGGAGGAATAAGAAATAAAAAAATTACTGTATCCAAAGATTATTAGGTAATTACCTCAAGATAATTGGGTAATTAGGTTAAAGACTTGCTTTCTGCTTAGGCCTCCAGTATGTCTGAAGGTGAGGAGGTGACTGAAGGTCAGTGCAGGCATTGCTGGGCAGAATTTTTCTGTTAAAAGAACAGATTGCTCCTCTGTAGCTGAACAGAGGGGCAAGGAGGCTGGTGCCTGGGAGTTTGTTAGAATCCATGAAATTATTCACCTTCAATTTTTTCTGCTACTTAATTGGCAAGGCACTACAGTAGGTGCTGTAGGTCTCCAGGAACTGTTCTGTGCCCTGCACTGAGTGGGGGTACAGGGAGCACATGTGCCACACATCTGTAAAAGGCAGGCACTTGCTGCAGCTGTAGGGGTAGGATTTAATGGCCTTGCTGCTCTCTTCTGGATCCATGGCTTTGTTTTGACATTGCACACCTGCCCAGCCCATTAACACAGAGACTTGGGCCAGAGAATGTTATCCTAGAACCACATTCTCCCCTTGGGCTTCAAAAGCTTGTTTCATTAAATCTGGTACCCAGACACTGAAGAGAAATCCAGAAATCTTACCCATTGTACTTTCAGCCCTTCTTAGGTGTTTTTCAGTCCCTGTCAGACTTCCCATGCAGAGCAGTCAAGCTGCAGAACTTGGCACATGACACTGGGGGTGTGAAGAGCTTTGAGATCCCAGGTAACCTGGAAAGGTTCATGGATGAGAAGTTTACTGGGAGTTAATAAATGCATAGAAAAACATGCCTGACTGAGCAATTTCCAAAGCTGAACAAATAGCTGGGGGTTTGCAGAAGAGCTGTTGCTAGCTGGTCATGCTGTTCTTTGTTTCTCTGGACATCAGGTTGTGGCCACTGTCAGACTCAGTGTAAGGGACAGACAAATCCTTGGCGTGACCCAGTAGTGCTCATCTCTTTGCTCCAGAAGTGCTGGGATGTAGAATTCAATGCAGGAGGGAGGCTTTTCCCACCTGACCATGTGCTCCTTTTCAAGGAGCCTACCTAAGAACCCTATCCAGCAGGGTTCTTTCCATGCCCTTTGGCTGATCACCTTCCACTACTGAAAGTTCTCCTGATCCTCTAATGCTATTGTTGTAACTGCTAATAGTAAATCCAGGTGATGGCAGCAGGTTAACACACAGCATTCCAGTGTGCTTTCACTGCACCACCTGCTCCTGCACTGAATGGAATTACTGCACATCCACTAAGCCACATCTTGGCAGGCTGGTCAGCATCCACAAGCACCCATAACCACTCTAGCACACTTTGCACCTCCTGGAGGTTTATCCAAAATTTGTACCAGACTGCTCTCAGGATTTGTATCTCTATTGTTCAGCAGACTTGAAACAGAAATGGTTTTGCCAGGGTCATGCAAATGATCAAGACCTTCCCCTGGCCTTTAGGTGCACAACTGATCATAATCAATGCTCAATGGACTGTCAGGTGTACGCTACAGGCTCAAATGCTCTCTCTCTCTGTGACTGCTTCATCAGCTGTTTTCTTTCAGGGACACATAAGCATAACACAGATCTCTTTAAATTCCCTTTTTGCCTCAATTGCAATAGCTAGCGAATAAAACCCAGCCACCACATTTTCCCCTTGTCCCTTCAGCAGTCAGCTACACCATCATCCTCTGATTTAGCATCAGCTGAGTGAAGCACTAACCAAGTCAAAACCATTTGACACGGACACTTGGCATTTCCTGGCCATCCTCACTCCTTGACAAGGCTTTAGCTGGGCACAGGGAGGGCAGACTGGCACAATCTCTGTATTAGTTCTGAGGTCTCTGTGCACTGGCATGCTGTAGGAAGCCAGGAGGCTCCCAGGGAAGAGTTAGCCCTTCCCGCCAGCCAAGAAAGCAGGCATCTGTAGTGCAGGCTGTCTGCAGCCTAAGGTGGAAACCAGAGAACCCCAAACCTATGGAAGGTGGAAAGGCTCTCAGGGAGTAACTAAACATTCCATTATCATGAAAGTTGGATGGCATCAAATGAAACTAGCACAAGGCAGATTCACAACCAAGAGCTCTTCTTCACACCACTGTTAGCTGAGCTGCAAAATTTCTTGCCAGAGAGCACAGGCTGGAAGCTTACACAGTTCCCAAAAGAAACCTATCAAATACAGATCATCTACTTCAGAACTTAAGCCAAAGGCATTGGAAGTTGGGAACATACTACCAAATATATTTTTGTGCTTACCTTTTTTCATATTTCCTGGAGAATCTGCTGTTGGCCACTGTCAGAAGCAGGAACCAGGGCAGAGCAGTCATATTTGGTCATCTGCTTGTGGCTATTCCTGAGATTGTGATTAAGGACTCCCCTGCCTCACTACAAAGACCCAAACCTGCTGTTCCCCTCCCTGTGCTGCAGCAGAGTCCCTTGTGGTTGTACAGGTTGGGCTTCTACTGGGTGTCAGTTCAGGAGCTCATCACTCACCTCATGGCAAGTACAGGTTCAGCCCAAGAAAGGGCAGGAGGGAAAGCAAAGGGATTTATCCTTCTATCCTTTCTATGTATTCCTGGAATGTTGTAGTGTTCCTGCACTGTTGTGTTCCAAAGAGGAGGTCAGATCCATGAAGTGACTGTGGGGTGAAGGACTGCAAAGCAGACACCCCTTTGGGCACAGGAGCCACACCAGCTCCTGGGAGTGACACATTCTAGTCCTGCCCAATATTCCTAATGACGAAATCTGCCCTCAGGCTTCAGTGAATGCTGGTTTTTGTTCTGGATGATGCTAAATCTTATGGGAATGCACAGCACAAATAGTGTCTGCCAAGGATTTTAAATAATCTTGAATCATTTTGCCCTAACCAAGCACCCTAAGTGATGCTGTAGATTCAGCTCTTGTGATCCCTGGGGTCACCTAGACTGCCCTGCTCTCTAGGAATCCCTTCTGCTTGTTGGGAATTAATCAGTTTCCATTTCTAGAGCTGCACAGTAGCATATTAACAAAAGAAATCCCTGCTGTGAGCAGTGATAGTAGGGAAAGAGGGAGATATGTCTTGCCTTGAGTATGGCCCTGAGCCTGTTGCTGACTGCAGAGAGCCAAGGTAAATATGTGTCCAGCATCACTTCTGCCTGCCCTCAGCCTTGCTGCTCCCTCACTTGGCTGATTTTCACAGACAAAGCACCATCACTTAGTGTGATACACATTCCTTCTATTGCACTGGGAATAATCCTTCATTGCTATAAGCTTTTTCAATTTTCTTAAGGCCTTTTACTACTTTGCCAGCATAGCATAATTTATTTTGTTGAGTGGTTTACACATTGAAGTGTGTGAAGTTGTATTTATATGTCTCTGATGAGTTCTTTCCTGGCTAGTGGATCAGTGCTGTGGGGTTTTTTTTTACTGTAGCTTTCTGCTTTCACAGTGCAATTTTTCACCTAAAAATGAGACTCCAGACCTGCTGACTTCTGCCACTTCACACCAGTTCAATTCTCAACTCCAGCAGACACAGTAGAGCCTGGCACCTTCCCTGTATTGGGAGCTTCTCACTTTTGTCCAGAGTAGCTGGTGACCCTTTAAACAGCAAACTGCAACTGTCCCTCTGGGGTGCTGTCCTTGGGTTTTCTGGCTTTGTGCCCTTAGTTTAAGTTACATATGTTTTTCCATGTATTTCTTCATAGAGTTTCAAAAGTTTAGGCTCTGTCTGCTCTTGCCTTTAAAACTGAAGTGGTTCTTTCTTCTCCATACATTCTCCTCACTCTTGGAACTCATGCCTTTTGTAAACTGTAAGGTGTGGGCAACAAGTGTGATTAAATCTAGCTGTGGGTGTGCTCACATCAGAGCTAAAGTTACACTTGTTTTTGTGCAGGTGCCATCAGTGACTGAGAGCTGGTGCAGCACCTCAGGTAGGACAGAACAAGGCACAGTCAGAGCCATCAGACACTGCCCATCCTCACTATTTTTTGTGAAAGGATGAAGAGGCAACACACTCCTCCCAGATATGCTGATAAACAGATTTCAGTCACAGCACATCACTTGATCTGCCATAAATGCCTTTTGGGAAGTGCCCAGGTTCAGCTGAGAGCCATGTTGAGGCTTAGAACCAGGATTTTTTAATAGAGACCCAAACCTTAGGGAGAACACCTATATTTGTCCATGGAGTATATGTGGAGCCTATTGTTATTAAACTAATCTGGTTAACAAAACCCACAGCTTTTCCTAAAGACAGGTTCAGAGGATTTAAAGTTCAGGGAGGATAGCACCTTCTGACCTTGCCCTGCCTCACTGGCATCCTGTTGGGCAGACTAGGCCCTTGGTAGTACTGGGACACTTACTGCCTTTTGGACTGGTAGGAAGAAAAGGGAAAAGAGTATTTAGAGGAGGCTGAAGTGTTTCATGGTAGGGAACAGGAGAAGAAACCAGGCCTTGTTAGTAGATGCAGAATCATCTTTGCAAGCCTCAGGCACACACTCAGCTCCAGGTGCTCCCCCTTGTCCACCACCCTCTGACCTCCAGCTGCATGGAAGCACTGGAGCAACTCATTAGGCAGGGCCACAGGTGAGTCCTTAGGACAACCTTCCCACCCTTCCCTTTGGATGAGTGCCACCTGCACAGATGGCTTCCTCTTGGCTCTGCTTTCTGCTGAATTGTAGGTGCTGGAGCCTGCCTCACATCAAGTGTGCCTTTGCACTGCTAGCTAGAACAGAGCTGTGTGGAGGGTTGTGAAAGAGCATCATATTCCCTCAGAAATAGGAGGCTCCCTTCCTGTTTTGGGATCTTTAACCTGCTTGTTGTAAGGGTTTTGAGGATAGCCAGGAGAAGAGGAAATCATGTCAATCACAAAATGCATTACATCATCTAAAGAAGGTAAGTTAAAATCTGAATGGGCTGTTGGGAGCCTAACTCAAGCAATAGCAGTAGCTGATCATTAACTTTACCACAGTAGAGCAGGCAGTGCTATAAAAGCATATTACTAAGATTACGTAATTTATCACCACAACACCTCTTTTAAGTAGGTGGATTACCTCCCTGAATAGGGAAAAAGTAATGGAGAAGTACTTGTGGAAGTTAATTGGAAGTACATCAGCTGCACAGAGCCCCACACCTACTTGTAGCTTTATACTCATTGTATAAAGCTACAACAACAATTCCCTCTTAGAGTTTGGAGCAAAGCATTTGCCCTGCTATTAGTGACCAGCTGGGATTTGTGGTCAAGATATCCCTCATGGCAGCTCATCCCTACAGTTATTAGATGTTTTACTACTTATTCCTTAATTAAACACCTCTTTCTTTAGCACAATAGTGTAGTGTAGCAGCAGGGAGCAGTGACTGAAGTCCAAAGATGATGGGAATTTACAACTATTTTCTTACCAGAGGCATCCAGCAGTGTCATGAACTAGCACAGGCCAACCCCAGTGAAACCAGCAGAAGAAGGCTCATAGCCAGCTGAGGTCCTGGATGCCAGAACTAAACAGATGAAGCTGTAAGGAGCCCTTAGTTCAGTCTAGAAGCAAACATACAGGTTAAACAAACACAGACCTATACTGCTAAGAGCAGGCAACCACTGAAGTGCCATGGGACGGAAGGTTTTATGCAAAGGGTTTCTATAGGTTTTGGAATATAAAAATCTCCTTTTCCAGTTTACACTTCATATATAATAGAAGAAAAAGATCCATTTAAGCCCAAGAAGCGTGAAACATTTACCTTCTCCTTCCTTTAGCTCTAAGCACTCTTCTCTTGCCCTCCAGCAACAAACTCTGAATCAGCACCTTCAGTTTTTATAGCCCTCCTGTTCCCCAGAAGCCTTTGCAGCCCCTCCCCTCCTCTTCCTCCTCCCCAGGCTTTGTTTCACTGGGCTGTAACCTACAAAGTTCAGCATAGGTTTTAATTGTTATATCCATCTCTCTCTGCTGAAATTATGTTCTACTAAGTGCAATAATGCCTTCTTGCTTTTGTTTTGGAAGGAAAAGAGTTTTAATGAAAAATATTTTTGCATCATAGTGTAAATCTACTCATGTGCTTTGACATGTTCTTCTGTTGTGGAGTCATCTGCCACAGCTCTGCCTAAAATTTGGAGCTTGGATCTCAAAGAGGGCATCTCCTCAGAGGATCCTGAGGAAGAAAGGTAAGAGAATTCTGCTGATCATGACAGAAGGAGATAGTGGTGTTTAATCCTTTTGTACGTGCTGTTGCTTCACTTTCAGTCTGCAGCTGAAATTTTCCTGAAATTGTTCATGTGTAACCTTTCTTCCTTGGTTCCATCAGGCAGCAAGGCCTGAGGAAGGATTTCAGTGTTTCAGCGTTGTTGTCCTTTGCGCAAGAGAAGGCAAACACTCCTCTGTGTCTGCTCCCTAACCTCCCACAGAAGTGAGAGATTCACCCCTTCCTTGGAGCTGCCTTTCTTTGATGCTGTATCTGCCCATGTCATACACACTGCATTTGGTGACAGCCTGTGGGTTTGCAGGGAATAGGTGCATGTGACTAAATGTATGAAGAAATTCCTGGGGATACTCACATGCTCTGGATGTGTCCTCCAGAGAGTCTCTGGAGCTCTCAGATGTTATTAGTATGTTTTTCTCAGTGTATTAGTGTGTTTTCTTCAGCATGATGAAGCTTTTGGGGATGTTCTGCCAATCTCTTCAGGTAAACTCTCCTAGTGCTGTAATTTTACCTGCTGTAGGGGAGATGCCTCCTGCCAGGAAAGTGATGGGTATTTTATAGAACAGATGTTCCCTTCACCTGTTACTGCTCCTTGGGGCAGTGACCTCCTGAGCCCACTGTGGTTGTTGGACATGGGACAGGCCCAGGTGGGCCCTGGGATGGACCTGCCCCCATAAACAGAGAGCTCTGGGGAACCAGTCCCTGCACACAGGTGGGGACAGCTGAGCCAAGCCTCACACCCTCCCCTCTGGGCCCTTGCAGGAGGCTGGTGTGGGGATGTGGGATTTTTTGAGGTGCTTTGCACAAGGCAGTGGTTGTGTTCTTCCAGCAGATGCAGGCTGACAAGCCACAATCAAGTACAGCTAGTCCCTATAACAGTGGGGCTATTTATCTTGCAGTCCCTCCGAGAGGCCTAGAGATTTTAAAATCACAGAATCACATAATATGCTGAGTTGGAAGGGATGCACAAGGGTCATCAAATCCAGCTGCTGGCCCTGCACAGCACCATCCCCAAAGAACCACACAAAGTGCCCAAGAATATTATCCAAATGATTCTTGAGCTCTGTCAGGCTTGGTGCTGCAACCACTTCTCTGAAACAAGAAGCCTTTTAAATGAGAGCAGACACTGATAATCCCACATAGCCACAGGACATTAAACCTCCAGTATTGATGTCTCACTTTGACTCATTTATCTGGTCAGAAAGTCTTATGGGGCCAATTGAGATCACATAGCTCATCATTTTATAGCCAGAAATTATTAAAATAATAACAATAAAGTAATAATAATAAACCTTCACTTACTTTAATGACAGATCTTTATGACTGACAATTCCTCCAGCTTGCATATAACTCCCTAGCCTGAAACTCTTCTGTGTGAGTCCCATACTCTTGTTCCACAGTCCCAAGGGTAAAATCTGAATAGCTGACTTGAACTCCTCAATCGGTGAAAGTCTTTCTGGGCCCTTATAAGAGAATTCACTGAATAGAAAAATCTTTCCTTTGGAAGCCAGTTTATTAAAATGGCAAAGTCAAGCACTGTCAAAATCATGGCAAATGCTTTGAGCCTGTCACTTTGAAATTGTAGGGCCAGATGTTGAGAAACTTTTCTGCTGGTCAGAGAAATTTCTGAATGCTCAGTTACTTAGACCACACTGGTTTTTGGATGTTTTTTTAAGTATGTTTTCTGTAAGACATAACTTGGATTACCTCTCATTTGTCATAGGCTAACAGCACATATCACCTGGTATAGGCCAGCTGCTTGAGGTAATGTCATGTCCCAGAATAACCTTTCCATTTTGGCCATGCCTTTGGTAAATCAAGGAAGCCTGTGAGCTTATTCCTTGTGTGTGCTCCTCCTCAGTCTTAGCAAGCCACAATTGTAATGCAGTGGCATGTTAGTTTTGCTTTGTTTGGTTGTGTTTTCCCCCAGGAGACCTGAAGTAACAGAATACTTTCAGTACAGGGCTTAAGATCCAGACAGCAGGACAATCCCTGTCCTAACACAAGGAATGACTGCAGAATAACTAGTGCTGGTTGTGGGCTGGCTACTGAAGTGAAAACTGCCTGGGGTGTGCCTTTAACATGCTCTGAGGCTGTTCAAAATTCTGGGGGTTTGGTTTTGTTTATCTGGTTGCTGCTGAAGAAGCTTTCCTTCCTCTGGTATTTTAAAGGCATGTGTTGTGACCTGTCACTTGCTAGATTTGTTTGATGTGAAATTTGAGTCTGGCCATGGAAAAACACACTGCAGGAATGTGTTTATTTTGCTCTCTGCTGGAGGTAACACTAGTTTCCAGTTTTCTTGAAGTTTCAGCCGAGTGTTGTGTTGTAAATGTAATAATCACATTCAGGAGGAAAATTGGCATGTGAGATCTACAAATGGAAGGCCCAGAAACTACAACTTTGCTTCAGCTTCTCCAGTTAAACAGCCACATTCCCACAAAACTCACTGCAGAAATGGTGCTGGAAACACCAAAGTTCAAATTCCCAGCAATGTCCATCCTCCCTAGACACAAAGGCAGTTCGCTGACCCTGTTGGCTTCATCAGCTGGGAGATACTCTCCATATTTCAAAATACCAAATGGATTTTAAGGCCATTTACTCCTATCCTAAGAAATTAAAGAAATCAAATCGAACAAGCAATGGAACCAAAGCAAAACCAATTTTTAATGCTGCTTGGCTGCAGAGAGATTGTCAAACACAATAATTTGCTTTGCAAATGGTCCCTGTTTAAAGTATCTGTTACATGTATGCAGAGTACTCCCAGTTCATGTGACAATATAAAGGTGTTGAGAGCTAATTTAAACAGTTGATACTTGTTCAAAGCTTGAAGGGAAAACCTGGAGAAGCACTGCTTTTTGTTATCCATAAACTTGTCTTTTTCTAAGTCAGGGATATTCTTAACTAAGAAAACATTACATTAAAAAATTATTTTACATAGATGAATAAAATGTTATGCATAATTTTTTCATTGCAGCAAACCATAATGTTAGAGCTTTTCTTTTTTTTTATTCTTACTGACATGAGAGCATATTAAACTCTACCTTATTTCTTTAATTTTTTTCTTTAAGGGGACTGGTCTAGTTGGCAGTAGCCATCTGATGACTCTAGTTAGGATACACTTAATTTTTAAAGGAAAAATTAATAATACATTAATAATTAAAAATTAATAATACATTTAATAATTTTTTAAGGAAAAAAGAACATCTTCCATAGATTTCTTTCCTGTAGCCTTTCAGGAAGAAGTTGAGTGCTGTCTCAAGCTCCCCCAGCACAGGGTGATTCAAGCACTGCAGTGCTTGTTGGTGCCTCTGCTGCAGCTGCCAGTGTGTGTGCTGCACTGCAAGGCATGCTGAACCTCCTGAACATCAGCTTCAGCATTCCTGGTGCACAGGGGCACAGCCTGGCTTACAGCCTGGGGTGCTGGAGATGTGCAGGAAGAGTTAAACCACAGAGTCAGTCCCTGGCTGGGCTTTCCAGGCGTGGAACAATGATGTATGGGGACTCTCAGAATTCAGTCAATGACAGATTCTGCTAAAGACTTTCTTTTTCTTTGTGCTCAATCTCTGTCTATAAAATTAATGTAACTTATGGAAATGGGTATGCTATGTGTGATTTTTACTTCTCTTTGAAAATGCTGCAGTATAAAGCAGCTGCTTTAGTATTTTTCCCTACTTACCAGAACAAGTACTCTGACAAGTTCACATGGCATAGCAGAGGGACACCTGCTGTGTATTTACATTTATTTATGATCTTTACTATGTGTAAAAATGCCATTTTACCTAGACCGTATCATAAGCACTTGAATGAGAACTGGGAAATTATTAGTGTGTTTTTTCATTCCCAAGAATAACTATCAAAGTACAGCTCCTACACATTAGCACTTGCATTTCTGCCTCCAGCAGCTCAGTGAACAGAATTATTAGTATAAACTTATGGTGGTTATTTAGCTGTACATCACTCTGTGCATTGAGAGGAGAGAAGAAAATCCTAATGCTTCATGTACCAGCACTGGGGTGAATTTTACCAGGCATGTGACTGTGTAATCCCATGGCTCTAAGAGCAGATCAAGTCATCTAGGAAGTATTTGACATAGTTCTGCTTTTAGCTTTCGCATTTAGGAGAACACATATCAACAAGTAAAAATAACACCTTATCTCTGAAGTCAGTGTTGAGGACCAGCTTCTCAACTGCTATAAATGTGACTTTATTATTATTATTATTTACCAGCAGAGAATCTAGTCAAGCTTATGAAAGGTACTTAAAAAATGACAGCCTGCAGAAGAAAACACAGGCGCAATTTTGCACACACATATCAAATCCAAAATGGAAAATCTGGAGATTAAGCATGCAGACCTCAAAAAAATCACTGCAAAACTGGCCACTATGGACAATTGATAGCTATTTGAGAGACTGATTATGAGCCTGTTGTAGTATTACTATATTGACTGGCACTCCTGTGGTAGTTGCTTTATTAAGCATTGTCTTTTTGATCATTAATTTCAGCATGAAATGGTTTTTACAGAGGCTTTTGTGCATTAGCCTAAGTGATTCTTCACTAAAGAGAGAAATCAGTATGTCAGTATGGTACTGGACATCTTTGAAGTTTGCAAAATTTAACTGCCCAGATGTTTCATGAAAGGCTTTCAATTCAGATATTATTTTCAGCCTGGCTGCCTACCAGAAAATAAATACCCTTCAATTTTTCATGGAGCCAGGAGAGTCTGAGAGAGTTTTCCTGCTCTTCCCTGCCCCCTGCCTGGCTGCCGGTACCGAGGTGCCAGAGTGACACCGCGTGGCCAAGGGAGAGGTAACACAAAAGTCAGGAATAATAAGAAAATGTAACTTTTACCCCAAATACACATCAGGACTTTACATGTCTCGTTGTAGCTCTTCAGAAATAATCTTTGGTACAGTTCCCTTATTTTTATTTTCATACATGTATATATTAAGCCCCGAATACTAAGGAAGAAAATAAAATTTGTTTAATTACTGATTTAGGGAAAAGTACCAGATTCATGCCATGAGATTTTAAATTTTAAAAAAAATTACACTTTTCTGAAGACTTTTAAATA
The DNA here is from genome assembly GCF_037042795.1 of Molothrus aeneus. NCBI lineage: Eukaryota > Metazoa > Chordata > Aves > Passeriformes > Icteridae > Molothrus > Molothrus aeneus. The sequence goes on from NC_089653.1 coordinate 7,143,927, forward strand.
TTATTACAGTATTCATGATAATTTCTGACAACTTTTAAGAAATACTTTTTTTCCTTTTAGAAACACAAAATAATTTAACCTTTCTTATCCATCTGCCAATTTTATGTGTTCTACACTGGTTTGGTTCCTCTTTTTATCCTTTTGCGTGTCACCAAAGGATGCTGAGTAGTTTTCCAGCAATTCTGTAGTTCCAGTACACCTCAAGAAGAGATTCTGAGCTGGGTGAGTTAATTAATAGACGTTGTAATTCCTCATCCTCAGATGATAGTTTTAAAATAAAAAAAGATCAAGACAAATCTAAGAGAAGAGAGCCCCTCCTCATTTCTTGCAGCCAGTGAGTTAATGGATATTTCAGAAACATATCTGGATTGTGTGGAGAAAAATTGATAGGTGTCAGGCACATTTGTAATACAAAATGTTACATAGTCAGAGCATATCAGAGTTTGCTCAAATCAAACACAGTCCAGCAAACAGCTGTGAAATATTTACACTCCTGCCCACAGCTTACGTGCCAAAGGGCTGAAGTGAAGCACAGAAAGTCAAAGACTGGCTCACTCTGAGCGAGTTCTGAGATCACACAAGAAAGTCTGAGATCCTGTGGGGAGCCACCAAAGATGTCCCACCAAGAGGGACACCAAGAGGCACAGTCCTTTCCCTGCCTGCCTTTAACCAGTTAAATCCTTCCTGATCCCCAGAAGGCTCTGAGGTGTGCCAGGCCCAGCAGGGAGCTGCTCACAGCACATCCACTGAGAGAGCCTGCGGGGGAAAGGACTGACCTCTCCTGTCATCCCCCCTTGGGAGCATCTTAGAGCCCTGCTCTTGTACGAAGGAGTCAAGATGGGACCCCCTCAGGTGTTATATCACCCTCCTCATTGTCTTTATTCCCCACTGGAAGCAAGGCATGCAGAGCCAGCCCTTGGCTGGGCTGTGATGTTCTTCCTCTAACCACTGTCAAGGGGAATGGCCTTAAAAAAAGTTCATCTGTGATGCCTCTTATGGTAATACATGAGATAAGAGAGGAGAAAAATAGCACTGAGGGGTAACTGGAAATGGCAATGAGGACTGTAAAAAAATCTCTCCTTTTTTACACAAAAAACCCCACCCGCTTCTGAAAGACCAACAAGTGGCAGGAGAAGTGATAGTTAATGTGTCCTGTGCAAAGAAAAGTAGAAGATGGAGAGCAAATGAAAAGGAGGGAAGGTGTTTTAGCACCACTGGGTTAGAAGGGCCCATGGGCCTTGCTCAGCAAGTCTAAGCTGTCATGGCAAACACAAGTTCCTCAGGCTCAGGGGTCCATGCTGGAAATTACCCAGATCCCTGGCTTTGGCTCTCAGTCAAACATTTGGCCTTGCATTTGGCCAGGTATTTTGTGAATTGTATGCAGGCTTTTTTAAGAATTCAATTGGTTGTCACTTAAAATAGTTGGGGAAAAATATTTTTCTTTAAATCCCCTCCCAACAGTCTCATCTAAACCCTTCAGAGGTCAGCAGCAAGGTTTTCATAAAATTCAAAGAACTGAATATAACTATTGCTATAAAGCCACTAATTATTCCCCAGGGCATAATGCCTGTCACTTCAGCAATTTGGAGAGACCAGCTCTCACCTCCAATTCTTCCATTAAAGGCAGCCAGCCACCTGTACTGGAGATACATGTTTGAGATCACTCAATTAATCTGTTAGCAGCAGCATCAATAGCCTGCTATTGATTCAAACACAACAAGAATTTATTGAAATAGCCAGGCAGAAGTAAAATATGCCCAACAACAGAGGAGTACACCCAGTACCCTGCTGACATTTACACATGAGGAGACAATGCTTTATAGAGGAATACAGTGGGAACAAAATCAAAAGCCATTACCTGGAATGAGCCATTGATGCAGCAGATGTAAACCAGAGCAGCCGGTGGTCAAAGCAATGGGAAATTCTGAGATTGCTCCATAAATTGATGCAGCTTGTCAGAAATAAGGCAAGGAGCTTGGTGGAAAAGAAATAGTCAGGCTTAATGAAAGTAGGGCCTGTAGATCAGTGTTTCCTTATTCTCATTCAGTCTTTACAAACCCAACATAAAATAAAATCAAACAGAGGCAGTGGTAGTGCTGTGCCTTTGTGCAGGTCTGTGGGCACCACGAAGGAAACGGTGCTGTCAAAACTGGCTGTTCAGAAGTAACCCCAGATACCAACATGGGTACACTGCTAAGTTCCCAGTCAATTGCTGCTTTAAGGTAATTTTAAGTGTAGTAAATGCAATTGGGTTGAGAAGGTGTCTTTTTTCTGACTCAGCAGGTGTATTGCCCATGCCCTCTGGACCAATGTAAAACTTAAACCTACCCACACTTCAGCAGCCCACTAGCACTCAGCAACTTAAAGAAACCCCAACCTACTGCCAAAACCCCAATCTGATCCTGTGTAAAATCCTATTCTTGTATACACAAGTTTTTCACCTACATTACTTTTTAATGAAGGTGAAGTCAACAAAGCAAGTGAAGTCAAACACCAAGTTAAGTTTATCACTTTCAGCTAGGGTTAACTTGTGCTCTAGTAGAAAACAAGATACCGAGCAGCCATAGTACCAGAGGCAATATTGGCGCAACATTACATTACAGAACTTCATTTTAGACAGGAGCACATTGCTTTTAAATAAAGTAATTTCATCCCCAGTTCTTACAACATTCAGAAGAAAGCTGCTGCAATAGATATCAATAAATAGGTCTGCTGATTATCACCCACAAGGGGTTAAATCCCCAAAGTGCAGAGCGTGCCCAGTTTTCAGTGGAATAAAACTGAGTTTTAGGTGGCCAAAGCTTGATGATCACAAACTTTCCACATGCTGGGTGCAGGCAGCAGGGCAGATGATGTTACTTTCAATAAGGGAAGTGATTTGCCTCACTGATAAGTTTTCCTCATTGATGACAGTGGAGCTGTGCCAGTGAGTCAGGTGTGTCAGTGATACTCAGCACCTGATCTCACTGAGGCACAGATAGACAGTGTTGTGTTCCCCTGCCCCTCCCCTTTCTAGGAGCACTATAATAGCTCCTTCAGAGCTGCAGTGATGCCACAGCAGCTGTTACAGTGCCTGGCCAAACAAGAAAGATTGCAGACTTAGAGTAAGTTATTGTTTGAAAAGCTCTCTTTGGAAATTTTAGTACTTAAGTTGTTAGTTAAGATAGCTTAATGTGATACAGGGAAGGCTTTAGCCTGAGACAGACACCAGTTACTTACTTTTGTTTTTGTAAGGCTTTACCAGCACTGCAACAAAATATTTAGTTTGCCCAGCTGAAATCTTTTCCACACACAGAACCCGGTCTATGCCCTAGCTCCTGATTTTTCATGCAGTTACTGGCAGGTTCCCCTTTTTCTACACCAAGGTAACCAATTACAGCATCAATTACAAACCTCTTGGCCTGTAAAGCCTGTATCAAGTTACTGCATGCAAATGGAGACAAATTAGGTCCCACTTTGTCTTGAAATTGCATCCTTTCACTGGTGTTAAAAGAAAGGAGTCAGCCATCACAATCTTCTCCCCCACTGCCTTCAATTAAGTAACTTACCTGTATGACTTGAAAAATCCTCTCCTCCTCAGTGCTCTGCTATCAAATGATTCCATTAAGCCAAGTTTCCAATATTTCTGGAGATTAAGAAGCACTTTGCGGAGAAGAGTGGTTACAGCCCAAGTGGTATTTATCTCTCACCATGCTGCTTGTTAACAAAAGTTAGGTTAACACTTTCAGCTACTCATGGACACAGCAAACATGTGATGAACTGGATGGATGTCATCACCTCCAATGCTTTTAGTGTCCAGAGTCAGCAGCTGTAGGACAGGGTTCCTACAAACCTCACTGCTTATAGAGTTCATATCAGAGCTTTCAGACACCTGATTTAGCAATCTAAATACTTTCAATACTATTGCCCACTGAGCTGCAAGCCTTGGCCCCAGCCAGCAAGGAAAGGAGCTCAACAGTGCCTAAGACATAAACCCCATCCCTAGTGATGTGTCTGTGGACCAACAATGAAGGTAGGAATTAGAAACTAACACACAATCCAGTATTAGTACACACCTTTGAACTTTATTTGAACTTTTAACAATATTCTCACCTGTTCAGTTAAATGCCAGGGAGCGTTAAAAAGCTTCTGCTTTAATTATCAAAAGGTCTGGAGCCACGTGACATCTCAGTTTATGATACAATTCCTAGGAGTTCACAACAGCCAATATCTTGGTAAATTCTTGGGCTTCCAAGACAATAACAAAAACATGGAGCAAGGGACTTATCTCAAATAATGATTTGCAGCTGCCTTCAAAAACTCAAAATCAGTTTGGCCATCCACACTTTTCTAAGTTGCTGTTCTTCAGTGTATCACACAGTGTCCTTTGGCACATCAGTTGCCATGCTCAAGTAAAATTGTAACTGACATGACACTGAAACAACTCAAACTCAAGAATTTCCTATCATATCAGGAACAACCATTTAGAAGTTTAGGTTAGCACCTTTTTTAGCCAAGTGGTACCTTTCCAGTGCATTCCAAAGAAAACAAGTGTCCTTCTGTAGAGCAGCTGTGGCCTGGAAATAAGTTCAGTCCTTCACTGGGGTTAAAGCTTTATTTATAGAAAGTTGGCTGCATTAATTGCAGCAATATTTGTATTGTATTTGAACTCAGCACTAACAGGTTAATATTTACATTTAGATAACACTTAAACCAAAACAAACAGAATACAGCCAATCTTAAGAGCAGAAAGACAGACATACAAATGACAGACTTAAGAATAAAAGTAATCACAGTTATTTCACTCTGGATGATTTAGTATGAAGGCCTATTTCTTAATCAGATTAGCAGGAAGAGTGGATTTGTCCAAATCATCAAAATATGGATGGTTCAAGGCCATTTTGCCAGAAATCCTTTTTGCAGGATCATAAATTAACATTTTCTGGAAGAAAAAAAACAAAACCACATTTACTTCCTCATAAAATGTGAGCTAAAATCATGTTAAATACATAGATATTTCACCCTAATATTAATAAAGTAACTACAAAGACATTTTCCCCCTTTGTTCTGTGCTCTCCTTGTTGGAGAGGTTATTTCCCCTACAAGTCAGTAGCCGTGCATGGTATCTCAGAAGATGAAGAATCCCCTGTTCAATAACCAAGCCCTTGCCTGTGTCTGGGTACCACATCCACTGAACTAAATCCAGAACCAGGCAGCCAAGCAGCAATAATTGTCTCAGCTTCTTACTGAGGGAAATTGATAAGCTTTAGGCTGGTAAAGCCCTAAATTTTTACAAGGCCAAGTGGTTTGACACTTTTGTTGCTGACATGGAGCAAAGTGATGTCAAATGGCTTCTGCTCAGGTTGGTGACTTTACAATTAAAATAAGAGAATGCTCACTCAGTTTCAAAATCCAAATTGGAAAGTAGATGACAAGCAGGTAGAACTCAAGATAACAGTTAACACTTGAGTCTCTTGGCAGTAAAATAGTTCAATAGTATTCAATAGGTATTCAATACTTTGGATACCTCAAGGGTGATGAGAGCAAAAAGAGGGGTGTCACAGCCATTAAAATAACCCTCAGAAGTTTCTAAAAGATGAGGAAATTTGTTTTCCTAGCCATTAAAAAAAAGTGTAGCTTATTCAAGGGGTCAAAACAGGAATGAAGCATTCAGTAGTTCTGTACTAGGCCCAAAACAAGCAAAGTCTTTTTATTTCTCCTTACTAAAGGACAGACCATTTCAAATTCAAGTAATCAGGATTCCACCAGCTGCCTCTCCCCTGCTTGCACAACAAATCTGTCTTCCAGAACAAAACTTAACCAGTCTTACTCTGCCCAGTATTCAATCTTGACATTTAATTATCTTTACACTTCATTCTACAGGGAGTCTTCCAGGTTGATTTAAACCACTGAATTTGCATTTATGTTCTCTGAACTTCTGCCAAATGCAATGCTGCCTCTAGATTTAACCTTGCATGTCCAATTTTACCTTGTAGCAGGTTCCCATTACCTATACCTAGAACAGTGTCCTATAGTTAATTCTGGTATCAAAGGTTCTCTCAAAATTGACTCAAAGAGGGGAATTTCTCTGAGAAAGGGACACTGACACTGAGATTTCAGCACCACAACTGAGGGAGCAAGTGAAGGAAACCTCTCTGAGCAGTCTGGAACACCAGTTTTCCCTGGTACCTACTGTCCTGATAATTCAAAGCTTTTGAGAACAGCCATCAAGTGCTTGGAAATGCTGGCCATAGAAGTCATTTAGCTTATGAAGGTCTTGAACTCACAACCTCACTCATGCAATTTGAATTACACATTTTTGTGTTAAGACATTGTCAAAGACAGCTCCTTTACATACATCTGCAATAGTCTATAGAAAAAAAATTAAACATTGAAACATTTTTACTGACATATCTGAGCTTGTGCTCTAGAACAAACTATTTAGTTTTGTTGCTTTTAAAGTTATATTATGGGTTTAAAAGGCTTAAAAGTGCCATAGGAAACTTAAAGGGATTCCAGTTAGGAATTCCTTTGTCTACTACACAGATTCCACTGTCACCAGGCACTAATAGGAAACTAAAATGTTAACATTGATTAAGGCAGAACCATACAAGTCTTCAGAGAATTTAATATGCTTTGAGACTAGAATTATATTAATACCATAAAGAATTTGTACTTTTTTGCCTTTATTAGCAGCAGCCCCAACTATTGGCTTCACACAGTGAAGCCCCACCTAAGCTCAGATGAGCCCTTGGCAGATCCTTTTCATGCAGCTGTTTCAACAAGATTCTCCTGCCTGTTCCTTTCATTTTAGTTTGTAAATACAGTCAGCAATAATTCTATTTCAAACTGATTTAATAAAGATGCTGTCAGGGGTTGTATCTCTGTACTACAGACAGCTGTGCTACAAGGTTCAGAGCTATCCAGGACAACTACATGTTCAACAAATGCTCAGGCTGTCAGTGTGAACTGGGGCTCTGTCCCCCAAGAAAAACTGAGAAATTGTGATCATTTGAGTTTTTTGGGTACCACTTCTTTGTTCAGAGCATTCTGCATATTACCAATATGGGTAATGAACTGCTCTGTGACTGCTCACAGCCATGAGCCAGGCGCACAGGTACTGCTCTACAAGGGCGTTCTGAAGGGTCAGCTTGTCTTGAGACACACAGAGCACCCAACCCACAGCCCCATCTGTGGGTCTGCACTGTACAAATGCAGCTTTAGAACAGCCAAAGGACACCTAAGGTATGTTATTATACCTCAGGACATCTAAGAGCACACTTAGGATGTGACCTAAATTAGCCCTCAGTGGCAGCACATGAGCTGGAAGGGCACTGAAATGGAAAGACTGATGATGAAGAGCTTGCCAATTAACAGCCTGGTGTGGTAGTTTAACAGCCTGGCCACAGAACTAAAGGAAACGCACACTAAACACAAGAGATACCAATTAAAAGTTAATACACCACAGCCAAAAATATTTGGCTCCAAATTTAAGGGCAATTGAGACACACTACAGACAGACTTGAGCTTAAGTTTCTAGTCTCAGCTAATCAATACATTCAGCTGTTTCTATCCTTGTTTATTCAGTTAAGACCATAATGAAAATTTAACCAAGATGAGCCCACCAAGATTAATCCACATGCTACCACAAAATAAACATTTCCAACTGGCTCAGCAGTCACACAGCCACATCACAACTGGTGCTGGCAGCAGAAAGGTGACAGCTACTTCATGGGCAGAAGCCTTCACTTAAACCTCTTTGTAAACACTCATCCTCACTTTCAAGTTGTACCTGGCTTATTATTATTATAAAAAAGCTGAGGCATAATTGCTTCATGTGAAAAATAGTCTGGTATTACTTGTGAAAGGAATTAATGTCATACAAGGTGTGAGTTGTACAAGAATGAAGGCTCATACCACTGCTGACAGCTTGAAGATCTCCATATTTTCCTTCTAGCTATGACTGATGAGTACAGCTTTGTGTATTCTGGAGTATTTCAAACAGCCCACTCAGATTTTAATCAGCAGCTTAGGACAGACTACTTACAGCCAGCAGATCAAGTCCATCTTTATCCAAGTTTTTGACATGTGTTTCAAGGCTGACAGGTTTCCATTTTGGGAATGTGTTTTTATAGTCTTGCAGGGATTCCACGTCGGGCCATACCTCATTGTTGGGGGTCCCTAAAGCTCTGTGCAAGCATAAGCAAATGTTAAGCAATTTAGTCTGAAATCTGTTATGTGCTATTACACCTTTAATTACACACAACTGCTGTGTGGTGCCACAGAGGTAGCAAGGAAAGGTTCAGCCTTACATACCTGAAGATTCTGAAGATCTGGTCAATCTCTGAATCCCCATGGAAAAGTGGCTTTTTAGTTGCCAGCTCAGCAAATATGGTTCCTATGCTCCAGATATCTACAGGAGTAGAGTAACGAGCAGACCCCAGCAGCACTTCTGGAGACCTGTACCACAGTGTCACTACCTGTGGAACAAGGAAAGGTTAAGTTTGTGGAATCAGGTCTTTTAATTGACTGCAAGATAAATGGCTCGTTTGTTATTAAGCAGCATTCACAGTTTTTTGCTAGAAATAGCAGTACTATAAGTTTTAGTGGAAGTGTAATACTAGTTTCAAACTTCATTTGTAGACAAACCAACTCCATTGCAGTAGCTTCTACTTCAAGAAAAGCAGCTGCCTGCACAATTTCCCTAAGAGCAGGAATCCTTTGGCACACAGCCACAAAACCCCTCAAACCCAAGTGCTGTGCAAAGCAAAAATGCCTTTATGAGACAGTGAGCAACAAGTTTGAGTCCATCTGACTCACTCTGAGTGGGATTCATAAAATGTTTTGGAACCTTAGTGTGAAACCACAAAGAACTGGAAAATTGTTTTGGAAAACAAAACATAACTTTTTCATAGTTTTGTTAGCTTATGACTTGAAGAAACCTGAAAACACTGATTCTTTTTAACTGTTTCAGAATGAGTTCTTAGCAGGAAGCAAGTGCACACTATCCAAAGCACCAGAGGTATGTCCCAACTCACTTCATGTGTGTAGACCCGCACTGGGATTCCAAAGGCCCGGGCCAATCCAAAGTCTGCCAGTTTAATCACTCCCTTGTCATCTATCAGGAGATTCTGAGGTTTCAAGTCTCTGTGCAGAACTCTTCTTGAGTGGCAGAAGACAATGCCTTGCAAAATTTGGTACAGATAACTCTAGAAAGGATGAGGTGGCAGGAAAGAAAGAAAGGAGTTATCTTTAGTACATGTCAGTGTCCTGCAACACAAAGGTGTTCCCTTCATTAGCTCTCCCCACAGCAGCAGGAAATGGAGATCCAAAGCACTGCAGATACTGAGTTAATAATCAATCAAAAAGCTACACAAATTAATTCTGAAGATTAGTTTAAGGCAGTTTGATCTCAGTAATTACAAGATTTTCAAGTGGCATTTGAAAGCAAAACTCACATTCATCTTTTTATCTACCACTGCTTATTTAACCTTTCATTTCTGCTCAAGGAGTTAATTATACTGAAAATAAGAGCTGCTTATGGTTTAGTAGGTCATCATTAAATTCCCTCTTAGGTTAAGAAATTGTCCTCATTACCTTGACACGTGAACGCTCCAGATACTGGCCAGATGGAATACTATCCAAATATTTCTTGAGATCCATGGAAAGGAATTCAAAGACAAGGTACAGTCTTGAATCCTGCATGAGAACATCCTGAAGACTAAAAATGAGTATACAATTACTTCCACTGCAAAATACATGAACTCCCATTTCCTTCCTCAACAGGGATACAAGCTGATATTTCCAGGTTGCTATTGTGGAAGTCTTTAAAGTCTTCAAACAACAGACTTAGTGAGTTATACTGTCACCTGGAAAATCAAATGTATCTGAAATAGTGTCAAACTAAGATAAAAGCCTATAAGCTTCCTCTTAAACTTATGTTCTCTCAAATCAGACACAGGAGTCTGAAGAAAAAATACTTTTGCCACTAAAAAAAACCCCACCTGTGGGTGTTGGTGCCTAGCTTCTCTTTGAAGCTGGCTTGTCACAGCAGAGCCTGAATTACTGGGAACTTAAGGGAATATTTAATAGGAATCCAACAGACACAGCAGGATTTGCACACAATTATAAGTATCTTCTTCATCCTTATTGGAGTGTAAGGGTTCCTAAACCCACACATGCACACATTGAGACACTACCTGGCTGGAACCTGACCCGTTTTAAGGCACATTAAAGTTTAAGTATTTTGCTGCATCAAAGAGCAAGCAAATGTGTTGTGGGAAGGCAATGGCTGCAATAATTTTTACATGTCAAGCAGTCACTGATGGAAGTTTCACTCGTAGCTCAGGTGTGCCAGCTATGACAGCATCAAAACACATCTAAATTCCTGCTACAGAACAGCAGGGAGAACATCAGAACACTTAAGTCAAACAGTATTCCAAAGTGGTAAATAAACTTCTGAGTCTGCCTGAAGTAACAGCTACAGCCAGTTTTCATGATGTATGCTGCCACCATTCTCACAATAACCTCTGAAAAGATTTTACAGAAATTTCTAAATTAACAAAAATTTGTAAGATTCCTAAAATGAAAAGGCAGCATGAGGAAGGCTTAAATAGAAAACTGGCATAAATATGGAGTTTAAAATATTTGCTGCAAAGCAGATACTGTATTAAGCAGAGAGGTTCTCACCTCACTAGATGAGTGGGAAAATAATTTATGATCTGATGGGAGCTAGTGCCCCTCCAACAGTTTAGCTAAATACCAGTATATGCATACCAGACTATATTGGGATGATTCAGCTCTTTTAATAAAGAAATTTCTCGGATAGCAGTACTTGGAACACCTTCCTCCTCACTTTCTAGGCGTATTTTCTTCATTGCAACCACCTGGCCTGTGGTTTTGTGACGACCTTTATACACAACACCATAGGTACCTGAACAAAAAGACAGTGAAACAAATATAGAAGTACCAGCTTCAGGTACAAATAAGTTATTGCAAACAGGAACTGCTAACGTAGGAAAAGTCCTTACAAATGGAGTATTTGTTTAGATTACAAACTATTACTTAGCTGTAGAGTTACACTGAGCAATATTTCTGTTTGTTTAAAGAATGCCACCCATGAAGTGTAGCATTTGTTAGGACAGGTACTTAGAAGCCTAAGTGTGAAAGGTGAATATTTGGAAGATGTAGTTATAAAATCAGGTACTATTCCAGTTTCAAGTTGTTTAACTTTCACACAAGATCATTACAAAGGATTATGATTTTGCCATTGATACATCATATTAAAATGCTAAAGGTTTAGCTGCAAATGAAAGTAGTGCTTCTGCAGTCTGAGATCCAGCCATCCATGAGTGTGAGCTGTAGAAATACTTCTGGCACAATGCTCAGTGCAAGAGAGAGGCTAGTGCTGTGGGTCTCAGCAGAAGCTGAAATTGGAACCAAGAGTAAATCTCAAATCAATCCATCTTAGTTATCAGTGCTCACAGAAGTAGAACCCTCAAACCAAGATATTGTGAGCCTTCTCTTTTAACCCTTCTTCAAGCATTAATGTCTCACATGAAGCCCAAACTAGTTTTATTTCAGAAAGATTCAGGCACAAGGCTTTGGTTACAAAGCTTTGGTGCAAGATCCAAGCACACCCTCAGAGCGGGCAATCTCAGAAAAATGTACTTCAAACTCTCAATTTATAAAACACAGACTTCTACAGTGATCACAGGCTGGATTTCAAAAAACAGGGGGGCTGTGACCAAGACCTGCATTGAAGCCATCTTCTTAGTGCCTCAATGTGAAATAATTGTTAAAAATTCACTTCTCCACAGAGCTTTGGTATCTTACTTTCCCTTGACACCCTCACTGCCTGTATATAATCAGAGCAGAACAATCCAGAAAACACTACTCCCTACCAGCAGCTCCAAGCAAAACAACACATTGCACAGCTTCAGGGGCAACTGGGAAGTTTATATTCAGAGAAATGGGGGAGCTTCCTAAGCTGTAAGCTGGTTTCAGGCCTCAGAACATATTTTTTCTCCCTTTTGGAGGAATGTAACAGCATTAGCCATCAAAATGAAGACAGACACTTTTCAACACTGGTCAGTAATTTTTAAAAAGACCATGTCACTTTCAAAAAAAAGGGGCAGGCTGAAAGTTCTTACAGATATACATAACTACCACAGCAATTAAGCTAAAGGCTTATTTAGCGACTTGGTTCAACCTCAGTGTTTCCTGTAACAGGCTGCGTGCACAGATCTTCTGCAACACTTCATAGCTCAAACTGTGGAGCATTTAAAAGCTCACTGTTCCCCATACTTACCTTCCCCAATCTTCTCTATTTTCGTGTAATCGTCCATTGCTGTGGTTATCCCTGAAATGGACGGGAAAAAAAGAAACAGAAAATGAGGGTGAACAGTTGCTGTCCTAAACACAGACAAGTCACTGAACCTGTGCCAAGTCTATAGAAGCGAGTAGTGCCTCACATAATTAAGATGTAATGTGAAACACTTAACTGTTCTCATCAACAGGAACACGGAACATATTTTTTCCAAATTCCAGCTAGAATAACCACACCCCAAGGTACGAGAGGGCAATGACTCCAAGCAGAAAAAAAAAAAAAAAAATTAAAAATCTTTGAAGAAAAGTCGTCGAGGGAACTGAAAAAGGTGCACCCTACTCATCATTTTTACCTAACTGCTTGTTCAAGAGGAATGAGCTAGAAACGGAGAGGAATGACCCTGTGTGAAACTCGGGAACCGGGTGCGAGCCACGCCAGGGGACACGGGCCCAGGGTGTCACCGCACAGCGGGAGTGGCCGGACAGCGAGAGGCAACAGCCGGGACGGGCACTCCGCACCTCCCCCGCTACTCCGGACCGGCTCCAGCTCCGGGGGGTCACGGACACCGGGCAGAGCCCAGTCACCTCCGGCTCCGGGCCGGGGGAGGTCACGGACACCGGGCAGAGCCCAGTCACTCCGGCTCCGGGCCGGGGGAGGTCACGGACACCGGGCAGAGCCGAGTCACTCCGGCTCCGGGCCGGGGGAGGTCACGGACACCGGGCAGAGCCCAGTCACTCCGGCTCCGGGCCGGGGGAGGTCACGGACACCGGGCAGAGCCGAGTCACCTCCAGCTCCGGGCCGGGGGAGGTCACGGACACCGGGCAGAGCCGAGTCACCTCCGGCTCCGGGCGGGTGCTGGCTCCGGGCAGTCGCCGCTCGGTGCAGCCCAGCCCCCGTCGTGCTCCCGCCGGCCCGAGGCTCTCCCCCGCTCCCTGGCCGTCTCTCCGGGGCGTTCCCCGCCGCGCACCGGGCTGGGCCGGGCCGGGCCGGGCGGCCGCGCTGTGTCCCCGGGCTGGGGAGCGGGACCCCGCACGGGCTCGGGAGCGCGCATCTATCCGCCCCGGCCGCCCCCCGGGCCCCACGCGCCAATGGCCCCACCGCGCGCCCCTCACCTGCGGAGCCGCCGCTGCGCGCGCGCCGCACGAGCCGCCGCACAGGCACGTCCGCAGCACCGCGCGGAGCAGGGGCGGGGCCGCCACGCATTCGAACCGGCCGCTTGCCGCGCTTCACCAATGGCGCCGCGCCGGGCCCGTTCAAAGCGGCCAATCAGCGCGCTCCGCGCCAAAGCGAGGCCCAAAGGGCGGCTTTAGGCTCCGCCGGGGGTGGGAAATAGAGAAATGCTGCGCGGCCGGGCGCGGCAAGCTGAGGGTGTACTGGGCGTCCCCTTGGTTCGCGGTTACCGCGAGTGGAGGTAGTCTGGCGGGGCGGGTGGGTCGTTCTGCGTCGCCCTCAGCCGGTGACATGGGGGGCGCTGGGACGGCGCCGCTGGGCGGACTGGTCATGATCCCAGAACGGGTTAGGCTGCAAGGGATGCCCGTGGGTCACATACTCCCACCTCTCTGCTCATGTAGGGCCGTCCCAGAATACATGGCACAGGATTGCGTCCAGACGGTTCTGGAATATCTCCAGCGAGTAAGAATCCACATCCTCTGTGGGCAATCTGTCCTAGAGCTCGCTCACTGCACAGTAAAGTTCTGCCTCGCGGAACTCCTAGGCATTAGTTCCTGCCCATTCCTGTGATGCCACTGCTGGTCCCAAGAAGCAGCGCCTGGTCCCTGCTCTGAGCCCTCCCTGCAGTCAGGGACGGTGTTCCTCTGAGGGACCCACAGGGATGATGTTCCCTCTCAGCTGTCTCTGCTCCAGGCTGAACAGTCCCAGCTCCTTCAGCCTTTCCTCCTCAGAGAGATGCTCCAGTGCTTGATCAACTTTATATCTCTTCATACGACCCTGGGTACCACTGGAATAACCCTTTGGGCTGTTGGCATGATTTGGGGAGTATAATCGTGTTTGGACCCGGCTGGGCGTTGGCTGCAGTGTCTCCTTTTAATCAAATCTGTAAGATTTGGATGCTGCAGCTTCTCCTTTTAACCAAGTCTGTTAGATTTGGATGCCATGGCCAGCCAGAGCATAAATTCATTATTTCTGGCTGCATGAGCGCTGATCTGGGCAGAGCTGCTGCTGCCTTGGGAGCTGCTTTTAAGGCATATGCCTTAATGAAAGGTCATCGGGTAACTTAATTCCCCAGAAGCTGGGATGTGTGTCTGTAGGCAAATTAAAGTTCTGCATGCCTCCTCCCAGATTAAGAAAGATTAGTTGCTGTGCTATCCCAGCTTCTGAAAGAAGGGTCAGGGATGTAAATAGAGAGGCACCTGTGGGCCCTGCTCAACAAGCACTCTGCCAGCTGCAGCCTTCCTCCACTGGTACCCAGCAAAGTGGTGCTACAGCACGAGTTAACGAAAAAATACTGGGAAAATATGACTGAAAACAAATTTTGTCACTGAGAAACTGAAATGCTAAATAGATTAGCAAAGTCATGTGTTTCTAGTTTTCCAAGTCTTTCCCTTGCAGGACAGCTCCACTGTGGTGCTGCTGCTGACCCACTCTTGCACCAATTGATCATCAGCACTGGCAGTCCTGGACCAACAGCTCTTGTGGAAACCTACAGTCCCTGCAGGGGTGAGACACAGGCACCACTTCACACTGCTGATGTTACTGCCTTCTTTGATTACTTCACTGCACTGGTTTACAACATTCTTGAAGGATGGCTTTGCTGTTTGTCTGAAATGTAAGCAGGGCAGGGTGCTGCAAACAAAAATATGTAGCTTCTCCCTTAAAGCATTTCTTTGGGATGGTGATTCCAGGAGGTAGGGCTATTTATGGTACACTTCCTTCTCATCGCTGCTCCATGGCAAAGGCGAGAGGCAGCCCGTCCAACTCCTCCCCCTGAGTGTGTTTCAGGGGTAAAGCCCCTCCACTTTCCCCTCCCTCCTGGGGAATTTTTGCAGCATATGGTGCGCATGCTTGTGGGTTTCTGTTTACTTTGAATCCTCTATTATCACCACTTGCTGGGAATTTACCTGCCTAGAACAAGGCTTTTGTATATCTGGGAAATTCCATACGGGAATGTGACTTGTGCAATTCATAGGAAAAGAGCCAGATGTGCTCTGCCCTGCACAGTGACAGAGAATTTCTACCCTGTGTATGTAACAAGTCCAAAGCAGCCAGGACAGTGTGGGCACAGCAATGCCCATGGATCAGCTCAGATAGAGTGTGGGACACATCCCTCAGGCCTGGCTCTGCAGCTCTGGGGAGTTGTTTTCTATTACCAGCAATGTTGTTTTCTATTGCCAGGGCTGGAGCTACTGCTGCTGGACCAGTCCCTGCCTAGGGACCTTAGGTAGGTTGCCAAAGTCCAACTTTCTCTTTAGAGGAAAAGAAAACATTTCTTGCAAGTCCCAGACATATGGTAACCCTAGGTAATTTACAGGCATTGGTGGTGGTATTGTAATCATTCAGAACTATAAATTATTGTAAGTTATATTAAAATATAGAGAGATTATCCCTCTCCTTTCTGACTGGATGGTGCTTATCTTGGTTGATCGTTGCTTTGGACATGGCAGGAGCTAATGATGCCTCTTGAGACAAGTGATACAAGTGCATTTGCAGTGACTTCTGAGTTTGAAGGGATTTACTGTTCTGCTTGAGGGAGCAGCAGCAGTGAGCCCGCTGAAAATTGAGTCACAGATGGGTGCATGTGGGAATCCCCAGGACTGCTGCTCCCCTTTACAGCAAAACACGGTGAAATGCAGAACTGAGGGAAAACTCCAAGGCAAACAGCAAAGGAATCTCAACAACACAATGTTAATTACATTTTATTTATATAAATGACCAAGGGGCACATATATTAAAACCTCTTTGGCATCCCAGACTTGCCTTTGCTTGACCTGCAGTGCTGTTTGTGCAAGGCACACGGGATCAGACGACAATGCCGAGCTGGGATTATGGCATTACAGCTGTATTCATGGCTGAGAACCCAGTGTAATGCTCTGAACAACTCCTTTTCTGCTGAGTACAGGGCAGCTGCAAAAGTCAATATCGTCTTGTCTTTCATATATTAATCATATTCTCCTCAGCAATAACTTCACTGTAAGGAAGAGAAAAAGTGTATTCTGTCTTTTACATAATGATGGGACTGAAAAGGTCAACTGGTTGGTGAATACTAATGAGAGTGTCAAAAATAGGTTGTGTTCACTGTGCTCAAAAGCAGATAAGTACAAACATTGATTGGCTCCTTTTAACATTTATTTAAACTCAAAGATTATTTTGTTAAGATGAAAAATGCAAAAGTACAGTAGGAGAGACGTACTACCACTTAGGAATGCAAGGTAATATTAGAGGGATAGTATCTCTAATGCATATCTCAGATGATACATTTAACCTGTTAAATCTCTCGTTATGCAGGACAGTTTCCACTATCATGAAACATGGACAACTTCTCTGCTGCTCTCCTTCTGCATTAGCATTTTGATAGGATGCCAGAAAACAAAAAGCTCCTGAGATCTGTTTAAAAATAAAACAAAAGGATGGAAGCTGCTTAGAAAAAAATAATTAAATTGTCAGTGTCTCCTTACAGCATTAATATAAATATTTTAAATGCACTTAAAGTACTTGAATTTAGGTTAAAATTATTTTAAAGGGTGGGTTTTTTTTGTAACAGGCACTAAATCACTTTACCTGAAAATCCCAAATATTGATATGATTGCGATAATGAAAATATCATAAACCATCTGTTTGTTTCAAATAAAAAGATATTGTAAATAGAAGAACTGGTTATTCATGGTCACTGGTTATTCATGGGTTGGTACTGTCTTAAAGGAAAACTCAGCTGAAAATCAGGGAAAGTTTTGCAATGAACATTGCAGCACACAAAGAGGAGTGAGGGGAGAGTGTGATGGCCTTGTGGGAGGGGGCAGAGGTGTGCACAGAGTCCCTGCTGAGCCTATTGGGAGTGGGTTCCAGGGACTGCAAACCTGTGACTGCTGGGCTGAAATCTTCCCCCAGCTCTGCTTTGCCAAACTCCTTTCCCACAACAGGGAATGGTCCACTGTCACTGTGGATCTTCCTTCATCATGGGACACGCAGCTGGTTTCATAAAAAACCTTTAGAGAAATACCTACAGATGCCCAACCTGGATTTTATTTTAATAATCGTAATTAAATGAGAAAGGTGATCAGCATACATGTATCAAACCTGGGAAAAAAACCCCAAACAAACAGTGTTTATGTTTCTTTGGAGCATCTGGGCAAAAAGCCAGGCTCCACCAAAGTCTTTAGTAACACTCCCATTAACTTCACTTTTGACCCCAGGTCAGGTGGCTGGTTCCTGATTTTACTTTTTGCATTTCAATTAGCTTACAATTCAAGAATTTAAATGGTATAACCCAATAAACTGCTTTTAAACTTCTGTTTGGGTGCCTGAGAGCAGGGGAGGTGCAGTCGAGGTCACGCTTGGAGCTCCCTCAGCCTGGATGTGCAGGCAAGCAGTGCCTGCTGGCTGGAGGGGGCTGGTTTTGAGGTGGGTGTGGAGGGCTGGGTAGCAGCACATCCCTGCAGGGAACAAGGCACAAACCCAGCCCTGGATAGCAGCACATCCCTGCAGGGAACAAGGCACAAACCCAGCCCTGGACACCAGCACATCCCTGCAGGGAACAAGGCACAAACCCCATTCCCCCAGGTTGTGCCCAACCCTTAGGCCCTGTCTTTGGCAGCAGTGTAATTCAATCAGCAACATTGCTCATTTGGAGAGGGTTACATTAAATATCTCTTTCCTGTAATGGCTGTTTCATTTCAACATGTAATACTCTTTTTATCCAACTTACCTCGGGATTTAGCTGTTATCCTTTTTCATCTTACAACAACCACCCACTACTGTGCTTGATCAGATCAAATGCACTGCAACAGCACATTTAAATTCCAAACCTCTGTCAGGGAAGCCTGACCTGAAACCTCTCCTGAAGTAAGGGAAGTCAACTTTTCTTTCCCTCCAGGTATCATTCCTGCTGCCAAAAAAGAAAGCTATACTCTTCCAGGTGGGAGTGTAGGTGAGACAAGTGAGGTTTATAAGCCTGTGGAAATGCAATATGGATTTACATGTACACATCACACTTGGCTTTGTTTAAATATTCCTCCTCCTAGCAATTGTAAGAGTAACTTAAAAACCACTTTTCATTTCAAGTAAACCTTTTCTTTTTTCCCCTTAGGGTGTTATTTTCTTTTTCAATCTGCAAATCCCTCTTAAGTCTCTCTACCTGTCCTTCCCAAGGAGCCATGGAAGATGGTGTGCAGTGATGTGGTCCATGAGCTACACAAAAACAGTGTTTTTGTCCATGAGCTGCACAAAAACAGTGTGTGACCCAGGCACAGAACTGCTTATTGCCCCTGCCCATCAGTGGACGTGACCAGCCTTGCTTCATGCTTGCTTTTAGCTAACAGGGAGCTTGTGATCCTTTTTCCCCCATCTCCTCTGGCTCCCAGTTCTCCAAGTGGGCTGAGGAAATGAGTCACATCCAAAACAAGAGGGATAAAAACATTCTGGGGAATTACCATCTCCATGTGAGACACAGCCAAAGTCTTTGGTTAAATATTTTTATTTGGCTCTGTATACAAAGCAAAAAGTTTACAGGAGAGAGGGAGTGACAAGCAATCAGTTACACAGTATCCAAAGATGTATAAACACCTTTAGTCAGTTTATGCAGCTGGGTACGTGTTTCGTAAATTGCACCTACAGCACTAAGGCCCTCGGTAAGACAACTAACTGGATTATGCTGTTATCACCAATATTTCTAGGTAAATTTGTGCTTAATAGCACTTGTTGTGTTTCACCATCATAAATGGTTTCTAATTAAAACAGGAAAAGGGGTTGATGCACCAGGACAGCCTTGTGAGAAGTAACGATAAGATAAAGAAATTTAAGTCAAAACTAAAGTAATCTTAATTGCTTTTACAATACTCTCAAAATTTTGGGCTGTGATAAAACACGTTTTAATGAGATTGATTGAAACATTTTTTAAACTGAGAAGAAGCACAAGCACAACTAACTGCTGGTTTGATCACCGGGGGATCTCACCTGTGAGGTTTGCACAGCCCTCATCTCGGCCTGGGCGAGGGAGGAACACCGGAACTGACTCCCCGAGGCTGCAGCGCGTTGTGAGGGAGTGAGTATCAGCTAATCACTATCGGCAGGTGCAGCTCCCCATGGCCATTCTCCCGCCGCCGCTCATGTGCGGGCAGTTTCGCATTTGCATTGCAGCGAACACATCGCACCTGTGGCACTCCCGATGGGACGGGGCTCATCAGCGCCCAGCGCGAGGATCTGGTTGGCTCTGCAGTTTTGTTTAACAAACTTCAGCTGAGCTTTCCCCTCCACCCCTCACGCTGTGGGCGCTCCGCGGGCAGAGCAGAGCGCGTCGTGTCCAGGTGAGCCGCGGGCGGCTGAGGGAGCTCCCCGGCCCTCCGGTGCCCCCGGCAGCGGCCGCTCTCCCGGTTTTCCAGCGGGGCGGACTTCGGGGCGCTGCCCCCGCCTTGTGGCACCTCCGGCGCGGCCGGCCCAGGCACGGGGCGGGACGGGACGGGGCGGCGGCGGTGCCGGTCCCGGTCCCGGAGCCAGCGCGCCCGCCCCCCGTGCCTTACCCGCCGCGGGAGGAGAGCGCGGCGGGCCTGGCCCCACCTGCGGGGGCGGCGGCGCGGGCAGGACGGCCCGGCGCTGGGGTGAGCCCGGGACGGCTGGGCGAGGTGAGGAGCGCTGCAACATGGCCTCCTCCTCCTCCTCCTCCTTCCCCTCGCGTTCCGCGGCACGGGGCGGCAGGGACCAGGTGAGCGCGCAGCCCTCGGGCGGGGAGAGGCGGGCGCGGGACCGGCGGCTCTTTCTGCTTTTCCTTCTTTTCTCTCTCCTTCTCGTCCTCCTCCCTTCTCTTGTGGGCGCTCCGGGTCAGCGCGGGGTGAGCGGCGGGTCCGGCGGGAGGGGAGCGGCTGTGCCGCCGCCCGCCCGCCCGCCCGCCCAGGTGCGAGGCTGCAGCCGGGAGCGCCTTCCCCGGCCCCGCCGGGAGGGCCGCACGGCTCTGCCTCTGCCGGGGCCAGCGGTGGCCAAACCCCTCCCAAAACAACACGCGACCCCCCGCGGTAATGCCCCACTCTGTTGGGAATGTGGCGTTTTGGGGCGCAGGTGTGTTGGGTGTGCTTTGCGTGTCTGCCTTGCTTGTGTTTCACACTTCTGTTGTGAGGCAGCGATGTACTTGCGGGACGGGGGCTGAAAACCCACCCAGGTAAAGAGTGGAGGCTCCCACATCCTTACCTGGCCCCGCACCCGGCTGCCGTGCCGGTGTGAGGGCCGGCTCACACCGCAGCGCCCGGGGGCTGCGCAGGGACACCCACCGCAAGCCATCTTGCTGCAGGGCAGGTGAAGAGAAGATGCTGGTGAAGGCTTCACTTCACCGTGGCCCCAGCGGCCACAGGAATTGTTTTTCTCCCTGGCCTTCCCTCCTCCGCAGTGGTGAGAGCGAGGCTGCAGGGTCAGGTGAAGGAGCTTTGCTGCTGTGGTGGGTCTGCCCCAGGTATTCGATGTGATCCCTCTCTGTTTATTGCTCTCACTAATGCTGCCTTCTGTTGTGAGTGAGTGCACTGGTCCCACGTTCTTTCTACTGAACACAAATGGTATAATCCATTTTAGCTGTGCAGGTTTGTGTTCTCAGGGCAAAGAAAGAGTATATTTTTGCTTATTACTGCCAAAACGGCACTTCTTCCACTAGAAGTAAGTTTAGGAAAAAGGGATTGGGAAGGTATGATAACTGAATTATCTCTCACCCACCCCCCTCCCCCCCCTTTTTTTTTTTTTTTTTTTTGGGCTTCATGCCCAGAACTCCTGAAACTAAAACTGAAAAATTTCAAGATTGAAGGTATAATTAATCAAGTCTGAATAAGCTTTATTCTTTGTGGTTTGTTTTTTTTTTTCTTCCCTGAAGTTGGTATCTTTTGAATCATTAAACTTTCCTGCTTTTAACACCACTTTTGCTACTACTTGAAACACTTAACTGGACACAGAAGATGGAATATTATCTGTTTTACTGTTATGGTTTCTCATGTTTCTCCCTCAAATCTGTGTGGTGTTCATGCTTTGAAATGGAATGTAAATTAACACCCCAGGAGGACTGATCAGCTAGAAATAAGTTACTGCTCTGGCAGTGAGGCTCTCTAAATTCTGGTTGGGCAAGGTGCTGTTCCCCCTGCCCAGAACCTCTCTCTTCTTTTTGTGAGCCCTGTGTTTTGAAGGAGAGTTCCCTGAACAAGAAGACAGTGCTTGTTACTGTGCTGTCAGAGCTCCAGGCATTTTTGCCTCTCTTTCATCAATTGTCTGAAGGATAAAGAGAGAAAATATGACCTTGTGTGTTCACAAAGTGGATAGCTTAAAACCTTATTCTCTGAAAGGTTTGTAACCTAGGCTGGGCTGGAAGTGTTGAGTTCTTTAAGAAGGTGATGACTGTTTTCAGTCTCCAAATTGTGTGTGTTACAATTTTGGGCTTGGAGTGACCTCAGGATCAGCAGAGACTCAGCTTTGTCCTCTGACCCTTGAGTCCATCAGGGACAGAAAATTTCCCATTGGTTTGAGAAGACTCTTAGGTCAGGCTCTAAACTTTGAGGGTGTCTGTTTGTGTGGTGGGTATATGAGATGCGCAGATCTTGAGACACTGTTAGTGGTCCATGTTAGAGATGGGGACGTGCTTTGACACAGTCAGTGCTTGTTAGTGAGTTCCTTTCAAAAATATTTCTGCCACCATTAATCTGTCTCTCATTTCTGTGGGAATTGACTAATGCTCATTGCATGATTTTTTGTTCCAAATGATACTGTACTATCATGTGCTGTTGCTCTGTTGATGCCTGCCAGAGGATGAGGTTGGGGATTTCCATTATTGAAAAACTGTCACCTCTTCCATCTTTTCTAGATCCTAATTTAATGCTTGTGTTCTTGTTGGAGATAATGAGATCTGTCTGTTATAGGTTTAGAAAATTATGTCAATAATTGTGTGTGGCTAAATATTTTCCTTTTTAAAATAAAAAGCTAGTTACAGTTTTTTCTAAGATAATTTCCAGGCTTTGCAGAGCTAAAATTGTTAATGGCATAAAAAAAAAAAATTGTTATTCAAGGCTGTCTATAGTCCTGCAGTACTTTACTGTTGATTATTTGGATGGCTCTTTGGTGTTTATTTCACTTCAGTGTTTTCTAAAATGTCTTGTTCAGAAGCTTGTGTTTCTAAAACGTGACAGGAAGAGTAGAATGTACTTTGTTTGAGTTAGTTTTGTTAGTTTCTTGTTTTAGTTCTTTTGTTTTGAGAGCTCTTGGCCTCAGCACCGTGGGCACTCTTAAAGTCAATGCCTAGAAGTTAATTATGCTTGTAGGTCACCTAGAGTGCTGTGCTTTGCTCTCAAGTGCTTCTATTTGATATATTTAGGTGCTGAAAATTTGGGAATTGTCTACAGCTTGAAAGAGATCTTTGAACTTCAGCAATGAAAAACTTTTATGCTTTTTGCCACTTACCTTAAAAGTGGGGTGGTTGTGGGAAGAGGGGAGACGGTGGTCAAGTTGCTGGGCAGGGGGAGGAAAAAACCCAAATGCAGTTCAAATATGACAGCCATGTTGTTATCACATAAACAATAGCAATAAAAAGAAATCATTTACTGCTAAAGTGGAAAGTTTATTTCACAGAGTAAGTTTTAAGTGTGATCTATGAGACTGCAAGTCCAATCATAGCTGCTCTGAAAAGCAATAATACATGCAAATGCTATTCAGTCATTGAAAGCTCTGGGGGAAGTGGCAGTTTAGCAGTTAAAAAACCAAACCAACAACTAAACAATCCTCCCAAACCCCTCCCTGTGTAGCATGCAGATCAGACCACATGAGCCTCAGTTCCAGACAGTTGTTCAATACAGGCAAATTCCTGCCCTTGCAGTTTACTCTGGTTTTATCCTACATTTTATCAGCTTTTTTTTTTTTCCTCCACTCCAAACTCTCAGAGTTCTGTTCTTACATACTCTGTTTCTCAAAATTCAGTGCTCTTGACATCATGTAAAAACTATTGACATACTAATCCAGTCGATGATTACTTATTAAAAGTTATTTTTGCCATTCTCTGTTGTTTGGAGTGGGAATATTTCCCATATACATTAGGGTTTGTGATAAGCTGTTGACAATGGTTGTGCTCCTGCTGGCATGGCTCTTGGTATGACAAAATAAGACCTGGCATGTTGCATTAATTCTGAGAAAAGCATGGTTCTGCAATCTTTAATCAGGCAAAGTTTCATTAGCTCTTTGAGGGAGTTTTGCTCTTGGCCTAAGGAAGATTTTTTTTTTTTTTTAAACAGCTGGTGGCACTTGTTAGCTTTTTCTAGAGGCATGGTGTGATGAGGAATTAGAGGCATGAGGGTAATATTTTCTATTTATGTGGGTTTTGTGCTTGACTTCTCATATGTAGTGTTAAATAGCTATTTATGATGCTGACATGCCTAAGAAGGAGAGTTTTGAAGCTTGAATTTTTTGAAACAAATCCTTCAAAATAGTTTTAAGCATATTTTTTTCTTTAATTTGATAAAACTAGTTTAGATTCCATTATTTTCTTCCCTGAAACATTTTTGGAATTGGTCAAAATGGGAAAGCAAATGTTCTTTTTTTTTTTTCAGTCTAGGGAGGAGGGGGAAAAGTAGTAGGAACTGTTGCTCTCATATTCTGTAGTTACTAAGTGTCAGAACTTTCCTGCTCTTTTGATGAGTTGCATGTGCTGCCTGCTGGTTGGTTCTGGTCACTTTTGCCCTCTCAGCTGTTGAATTACATCAGAGTGTGCATAAAACACATAGAAAATAATAGTTGCTTGCACTGTGTGTGTGTCTGTTGCCCTTGCCATGGGGATGCTTTACAGGCTCTGTAACCCTGCGGAGGATGAAGAGGGCTGCAAAGAAAATTGCTTCAATAAAGTATTTATTACTGTGGTTGTGACATTCTGAGAAGCCTGGTGCTGCTTGTGTCAGTCATTGCCTCATTGTTCATGTGAAGGTTGTGCACTCCTAGAGTCTTGCCCAGCTTTAGTATCCTCCTCTTGAGCAGAACCCACCCTGTTAGTCTTGGAGCAGCGGCTGTTCTTTCTTCTCTACTCCCGTGGGATATCCCACAAAAATGAATCTACTATTAGCTACTTGGTTATATTGTAATTCCTTCGCTTAAATGCATTTTAAGCTTCAGTTCCCACTGACTCTTTGGAGAGGAAAGGGCACCATACTTCAATCTCTTTTTAAAATTCCAGGAAGTTGTTCTCCTTCGAGGGCATTCTGAGGTTGGTGCCCTTCAGAGGAGAAATATTTCAAACTTTCCATATAATATCTGGAGTATGCATCGTGACTTTATCAGGAGGCCTTATTGATCCTATCTGATCATGACTTGGAAAAAGCTGTGACCTCATGAAAGGAGTCTTGCATGGCAAAAGCAGGAGTATTTCCTTTTGTCCTATGTTCCACTGCTGAAGCAAGGCCTGGCTGAGCTTCTGCGCTGACCTGCTGTTATTACTGAAAGCAGGCTGTGATGACAGCTCCTTTTAATAGGAGAATCTGAAGTAACATTCTGCAATGACAGAGGAGCTGATGGCATGTCAGTGTTGTAGGAGAGCTGGTTTCTTACCAGAGACTTCATGGAGACTGGGTTTTTTAGGTTTTAAAACCTCAATGATATTTTCCATCTGTTTTGGAAAATAGTTTTAAAGGAATTTTAATAAAGGTAATTTTCAGATGACATGCACAGAACAGGTGTGAGCTAGTTTTATGATCTTTGCATGCTGTTGTTACTAGTACCATAATTTAAGCATGTGTGCCTTTTTAAAGAAAAGAATATGGAGTTTCTAGGTTCCATGACAATTAGTTTGCTCTATTAAAAAGCAGAAATTAAGAAGATTGTGAATGACCGCACCCTGGCCTCATAACCAGCAGCAGTTCCTCTGCTTTTATTTCTGTGGGTTTGGAATTCCTGCTTGTTCCTGTATGCAGGGTGCTGATGATGTGGTTTGTGAGCAATTCTGTAGCACTAGAAAGATGTTCAAGCAGCTGTCTCTGTTTTTCTTCTGAACTTAAAATTTAGAAAACTGAAGTCATCTATGGTGGGAAACCTCCATTTTCAAAGAAATGTTATGCAAACAGCTCTAACTTGGTTTTGACCCAGTTTACTAATCTGTAGATTTTTGTTGCATGTGTCTTACTCTTAGAAGATTATCTGCTTTTCTGTTTCTTGCCCTATTTTTTTTTTTTTTGGAGGGGGGAGCAGGGGGAGGGTATGGGTGTGCATGGGGATGATTTTATTTAAGCTCTCCCTTCCATCCTGTAATTTCAGACTTGTTTCTGTCCATTTAATAGTTTAGTGCTGCCTTGCCCAACATAGTGGTTTCTGTGCAGATTCAGTTTCCTCAGAACATCTGTTCAGCTTTAGGTCAAAGAAAACAGATCTTGAGGCTGCTGAACTTAGCTGAGCAAAGAACTCCTGGTCAAAGGGAAATGCTGACAAATGATCATTACTTGTTAGTCTTTTCTCACTGAGATAATCTGATCTATATGGGAACCCACAGGTGATTTTTAAAAGCACAAAAGTCAGGTGCACCTGGGTGGTGCAGGTGTTGCTTATTGAGGAGAATTAATTTGAGTCATTAGAATCTTCCTTGTTTGTTTACAAATCTCCTCCTCTTTGGTGGCTTTCTGTTGTGGAGGAATCCTAAGAAACTGATTCCTTCTGCTCTGCAGGACTGACCCTTTCATGGAGGTGTTTTAGGGATGGATGTGTGATGTTGGGTGAGGAGGTAAAGGATGATTTGTGTGCGTGGTGAGGGGGGAGTGTGCAAGGTTGGGTGACACCAGGGTGCTCTTTAAATTGTATCTTTGTGGAGGAATAGAACACTGGAAACTGAGCAGAAGGGGTGAGTCAGCTGGTCTTCTGTTCTGACAATCAATACTGCATTCAGGGAGAGCAAAGAGACATCTAATTATAGTGTAAGTATGCTATTGTATTAAAAAGTAACATATACTAGTTATCATGTGATGGGTATTAAGGGAGAGGTTAACTAACTTGGCCAAACAAGGAGTGGTACTGACTTTATCATAATCTTTCAAGGAAATACTAGAGGAATGAAAAAATGTGGTAACTTTCTCAAAACTTAAAAATGACTCATTACTTCTCCTCCAGTGACCACAGTGCTGTTCTGCAAAGGCAAAACTGCTTATTGACCATCCTAAAAATAAAAAGAGGGGGACTCTGTATGAGTATTTTTGTATTTTATTCAAACAGATAAATTGCATTGTGTTGTATTTTGGTGGGTTTGGTTTTTGTAGATATCCTAGGCCACTTCTGTAAGTCAAGATCAGCAGAGATAACAGTTCAGGCATAGTAATTGTGCTGTTATCCCAATCTTTACTCATATGGCTGCATGGTGCAATATCCCAGCTACATAAACTGGTACATGTATCACCCAGAACTGTGGAGCAAATTGTCTTTAAAGTGTGGTAAGATAAAGGAAGACAAAGATGGAATATGTTCTTAACAGCCTCTTAGAACACTAAACTGAGAACATTACATATACCTTGCTTGCTCTTTTGAAGCTGTTGGAGATTTTAGGCATTATAGCTACAAAGAGATTGTGTTCAAATTTAACTGGGCTTTAAATTAGTGCAAGTAATGACTTGTTGTGCCACAGACACGACCCCATTGTGTAGGGGAAGGATCTATAAGTGTGATTCAGTGCTTTAAATCTCCAATAGCAGAACCAATTTCCTTTCATATTCCTCTCTATATCTGGATTCTGCTTGCTCCTATTCAAAGAATATTGCAGAGAGAGCACATATGCATTTGTCTGAGAAGGCAAATAATTTCACAGGTCATGACTTTGCAAATGCATGAGACAGCCTTGCTCTGTGATAGGAGCCTTTGGTGGGAGCTAGTAACAGTGAAGAGGGAAAAGGGCAGAGCCTCCTAAATGGCATCCACCTCATAAACATTTGCCATGTCAAACAGCAGCAATCAGGGCAGGGGCTCAGCTTTTACAGTTGGGACCATATGTAGCTCACAAGGCTGATCTTGGGGCTTGCTTGGTCTTAGACTTGGTGCTTATGTCCTCAGCTGGGAACTCAACCTGTGCCTTCAACATCCCATTCAGGTGCCTTAGTTCTGAATACTCTTTACACAGCAGAGAACTCTCTCTTCCATGTTTAGTTTGTTGGTTTGTTTGTTTTTTTTTTTTTTAGTTTTTCCTCCTCCCTCCCTTGGTGCATGAAACCTCCTGCTGAACTCTGTTGATCCTAGCAATCCTCTGCAAAAAAACCCATTAATTTTCCATCCATCTGTTATCACTTGATGAAGATTTTAATTCAGTAAGGTGCTTTTGCTCTTGGGGTTTCTGCTTTATCCTTCAATTGATACAGGCTGAACTTTGCAGCCTTTAGTCATTTTGATGTTGGAGCTCACAGCACGTTCCTGGGAAGTGTTTTGTTGCTGTAGTTGGTGATAGAGGGGCTGTAGGATTGTTGTGGTAAGGGAGCAGGGCAGGTGCTTTTCCACCTGGTTTCACTGCTGCAGAAGGTGTTATGTAAATAGGCTGAGCCTTGCCTCTGATTGCTGTGATGTAATGTTTCATAAATAAGCACTGTGGTGTTGGAAACCCAGGTGTCAGAGGCAGCAAGCCAAACACATTGAGAAACAATGGGACAAGTCTAAAGAGTGATACAGTTTTTCCAGCAGTCCTCCTGTAGGAGCTCATCCTGCATTCTAGGGAAACTCATTGGAAGCAACATCTTTCTGGAGGGGAATGATAAATTGTGACACGTTCACCTGCACCTGGTTAAGTGGTTGGAAAAGCCTGGGACTAGCAATAAGGAGGTCGGTAAGTCCCAAATGAGGCTATTTTTATCAAGTCTCATGGGTAACAGCAATATTTCAATATAAAGATAAGATATACAGTCTGCTGTTCTAATTGAATCATAAATCAAACAGGTCTAGGAAAAAAAAAGAGAAGAATGCAGATGCATCAGACTGTGTCAGCTCAGCATACCTTCCTGTGGGTGGCCTGTGTTTCTTTTCATGGGCTCCATCCCTGCAAAGCTGCTTTGTGATCTCAGCCTGATGTGGGTCAAAAGGGGAAGATTGTTAACATTCCTCCTGCCCCTCTCCATCACCATCAGCAGCTCTCAGTGGATGTCAGTCCCTTGGGCTCATGTGGGAGAGGACAGGGGAATTCTGTGCTGCTCCTAAGTGCTCTTCCACATATTTGTCTGTCTCTTATCAGGGCAATAACCCAGCTCCCAGTTTTGGATTATTATGAGTTGTGATTGATTTAGTAATTGCACTGCTGGCATACTAGTATTTTCTTATTTTATTTGCATTCATGTGCCCATCAGAATGTCTATGATAGAAAAAAGCTGAAAAAACAGCTTTTGTCCAAGAAATCATAATTCTAGGTAATGTTCTCTGTTACTGCCCTCTAAGAGCTGTCTTGTCCCTGTTGGCACTTTGAATGCTATTGTGTATGTGGCTCTGTCTCTCCACTTTACTAATGGTGCTGTATTTGCTGTGATACTGGTATAGTGAATTTTGGTTTTACAGGGTAGTAACAACTGTATTTTTTGGCTGAATTTAAACTGCTTTCCAAGGGATGTGTACTTTGTTCTGGAAATGAATTCCACTGGGTTATTATAAGGAGTTTAGAATGACTCATTACAGTGATACAAGTAGGTAACAACATGGCTCTGAAGCCATTAAAGGCTTTTCATTTTGTGTTGCATTTGTTCCAACCATCATAACTCTAATGAAGTGCATGTCTCTTTCTTCCAGTCTCTTTCTCTTGTCTTTAATGTTTCCATCCTCCTAAGGAACTTGTCAAAGAATGTGGCATTGTCAAACAATGTTCCCTTGATCAGACTCTGGAGCAAAGGAAAATACTCAGTAGTGATCTATAGCTTGAAAAGGAAATGCACAAAGATCATTAACCTCACACTGAGCTCAGATCTATTCCCTGCTGGGAGGGGATATTCCAAATATGGTTATTACAAAAGTTTAATGCTAGGGAGAAAGAAGTTTAGAAACAGAAACAGTTTTATGTCACCACAATAGATAATCTTTACTGAGGATGAGTATGTGTAAAAAGATACTCCTAAGTAAGAGCAAGTTCTGCATTTAATGTTTAATGTTTCTTTTATGCCCTGTTTTCCCTACAGTTAAACACAGTGTAGTGGACTGAAAGAGGCCAAAATATGATAATTTTGTTTAGTCAGGCACATGGTATGTGTAACTGGACAGCAAAATCAGTGTCATTCAGATTTCTCCATCTCTGGGTGCAGTAAATGGATGGGCCCAGATGAACAAAACTCACTGGAATATCTAATCAGGAGAAAATGCTTTTCTTAAAGGTGGAAAGGCCACTTTTGCAACTGCTAGTTGTAAAAAATTAATTTGAAAGTGGATCTGAATATTTGTTTCATTTTACTACCAGTTAAATCAATTAAGAGAAGTAATGGCCTTGGACACCTGTAATTTTGTCATCTGCTTATTTTGGTGCCAATTCTAAATGCTGCAGGTGATTTTGGCAGTTCAGCATGATAATCATGGTAAGCCTTCTGCACGAAGGACACTAGTATCTGAAAACCACTTCAATAGAAGTGTAAATAAACACTCAAACATTGTGTTTTATTATGTAAAACCTCTTTGTTCTTGTTTATATCAGTTGTTGCTGATGTCAGTGTAGCACATCCAGCTGCAGTAGTTGCTGAAGTGCCCTTGCTAGGATTTTGATCAGTTAAAATTATATACAGAACTGTTCAGCACAACTCTTTAAGCACCTTGGAAAGCACTGATAGAAGCTGTGTATTTTAAAGTATTATGTAGAAACAAGTAGAAATATATCCATGCATTATATTCATTTTCTTGTAGCAAATATATTAAAATAACAATAGTGGGACAGTTAAGAA
This sequence comes from Molothrus aeneus, assembly GCF_037042795.1. Taxonomy (NCBI): domain Eukaryota; kingdom Metazoa; phylum Chordata; class Aves; order Passeriformes; family Icteridae; genus Molothrus; species Molothrus aeneus. The sequence goes on from NC_089653.1 coordinate 7,174,263, forward strand.
TTGGTAATTGACATTCCCATGACTGTCATAAAGGATGAACAGAAAATGTGCTACTATGTCATCATATTCAGCAGTTTTGAGTACACCCTCTGCTAGCACTTCTGTCAGGGCCAGGTGCTCAGTTGCTGCTTTTGTCAAGGTCCATCCCCTACAAATGCTGCATGGAAGATTTATTGATCACTCTTGCTGTGTGTGATGCAGGTGTTCTCCCTGTATGTGTGAATGTGTTTGTGTGTGGTGGCAATGCATCTGGAACAGAAAACTGGACATTGCAAAACAGCCTCTGATTTAATGAACCATGCCAGGCAAAGCTGGGGCTCAAAATCCTGCTGACGTGGATGGAAACCCTGGAGCTGATTATGGGTGCAGGAGTGGCTCTCTTTGCAACTGACATTACAGTTAACCTTCTCTACTTCAGCATCAATTGATTGTTCTTTTTCATAGTGATTAGGTAGATGATAGTAAAACTTGGAGTGCTTGTTGTTCGCTGTTTGAGTGAAAGCATATTTGAAAACTGATTTTGTGGTGTTCAAATATCTGTTCATAAATGGCTATAATTAATACTACAGAAGGACTATCCAAGAGTTTGTTTTACTTAGAATCCTCCAGTTTCTAGTGAAACATAATACTTTTATTCTAGTGGAACAAACTGCATTCCAAGCCCATTGAATTGTCTTCCAAGGGAAAAAAAAACCAAACTCAAAAACCCAGACAAAACCCCAAACACCAGTGGAAATCAATGTTTCATTTTTCTTCTGAGATCACAATCATTTTCCCCATTAGTGCTACAGGGAGCTCTTGGATCCTACTGTGAGTGAGCTCTCTGCTTTCTGGGACTGCTGGGTGCTCTGAAGTCTTGTTCTGACTGCTAAACCAGGGCAAATCATCCTCAGCCTTGATATTGGATTTCTCCTAAAGCCTAAATTTTTTCCTAAAAATCTGTGGTGAAAAAACATTTTCTGCTCTTGGGGATTTGCACTAATGCTGCCAATCACTCATCTGTAATTTATTTCTTCTTGTCTGTTTTTGACTGTGATTATTTCTCTCTTGGCACTTGACAGCACAAATGTCTGTCACTGTATTTTTGGGTTTTTAGCACTGTGCCCTGTGTAACCAGTCAGGCAGCCCAACCTGATGTGAGGATGTAGAATTTAAGATGAAGAAATGCACAGCACATCTCTGGGTCCAGTAAGTGGATGGGGCCAAGTGTGCAGAACTCACTGGAATATCTAATCATGAGCAAATGCTTTTGTTAAAGATGGAAAGGGCACTTTTGCAACTGCTTATTGTAAAAAATTAGTTTAATTTGAAAATGGATCCAGAGATTTGTTTCATTTTATTACCAGTTAAATCAATTAAGAGCAAAGAAATTAGGTAGCAATTGCCTAATCTTTTTCAATGTATATCTTAATGTGGTATAAGGATATTTTAATCTGTATTCAAACTCATTCATTATGAAATATTGTAGTTTATCTTTAAATAATGATTGTCATAAACAACCATTAATCTAAATAACAATTGTTAAATAAATACAGTGCTGCAATAATTTTTCTCATTTCCCTATCCCCTGCCACAGCTTGGGGGGCAAAAAAAACCCTGTGTGAAAACTGATGTTGTTTTGATGCTAGTCAGCAGTAAAACTCCATTTATCTGCTTTCATTTCTTTGACATGGCTAACTTCTAATAAATGAGCTCCCTGCTCAGACTCAGTGAAGTGTATATTTTTGTTTCATAATAATGTCTAGGTGATTAGCCAAGTAGAAAACTGCATACTCAGTAAAAAAAAAGAAATTAAAGAGGGTAACATTGTAATAATAATCTTCCCTAAATTGTTGTCAAATGGTTTGAAATGGAAGAAACATATTTCATGGTGTGTTAGGACTGGCAGAAAGTTCTTTAATTTGCATTTGTATACAGATGGTTTTTCTCCTGTGCTTAAGTGAACAAGTGAAAATAAGTCTTTACATTCAGAACATACGTAATGTTTGGGGACTTTTGCTCAGGTTCTTGTCTGGAAATCCTTTAGCTATATAAGCTTCAAATATCTTAGGTATTCTTTCCCTTCTCATTGTTTATCTCTTTCCACCCCAATACTTACTGGCAAGTATCAATGTGAACAAATGCTTTTAGCATGTTTTCCCAGTCCTTTCAGGATCTCTAGTTTTGGTAGAAATTATAAATTCCTACCTAGTTTTGGTAGAAATTATAAACTGTCCAGGACTGTGCTAATTTTGACAGATTTTCCACTGCTCTTAGGACATGAGCATCAGTTATGTTTTAAACAAATGACTTCAGGATGTTTAAGGGCACAAATTACCCCAGCCAGCAGAAAATGGCGTTCATGGTCACAAACAGCTCAGGTTCATCCTCTGAGGTTCACTCTGGCATGATGGCAGGGCAGACTGGGCTGCTTGGTTTTTATGTTTAGGTTGTGTATTTTTGTTCTATTCCTCAGAAGGATTTTGATGATGACTCTGGTTAGTGCAGGCCTTGCTCTCAGTGCTGAGCTCTGATGCTGCCTGGTCTGAGAGCTGAGTGAGCTCAGGTGGTTTATGAAAATTCCTGTCCTCAGGGGTTGTCTTAAAAATGGCTTTTAGGAAGAGATCCATTTCAAATTGACTCAACAATGGCTATTCTGCACTGTCATAGAGGCAGCAACACTTCTCAAGGGCTCTGAGGGACAGTCTATGGGTTTCTGCATTCTGCTGATTTCTGTAACTGAGGATAAATGCGGCCTTTTTTCTTTAGAGCTGTTGTAGTGTTTTAGTTTATTTTTCTATAAAAGGGGGTTTTGCCACTCCAAGAATAAAAAAACTGGAAGTTGGCTTGCTCCAGAGGCCACAGAATCTGAAAAGTGGAATACTTACAAATAAGTGAGACAAAGTTCCTTAATTGAGAAATGGGGGAGTGTTTTGGCATAAAAACTGCAAAGATGGTAACAGCTGCTTTATCTTAAATTTAATAGTTTGGCCTTAAGATGTTTGACTGTGGATCTTCCCAAATTAGATCTAGTTTGTTTTTCATTGCATCTAATCTACTTACAAATAGTGTTTAGAGTTCCCTCCAACAGCTGCACAAAAGGGCATTTTAGAAATCACAAGTGATACAAGTGAATAAATACTGTGTGTGCCTTTGTCAAGTCAGACTTCCAAGAATCAGCTTTTATGGAAGAAAAAGATAAAATATGTGCATTTCTATACTTGCCAACAGTTCCCACCTCCCCATTATTTTATTTGGGATAATCTGATGCCTTTTAGTCAGAAGATTTTGGGATTCTTTTTTTTTTTTTTTTGAGAACGTGAGCAAGCAGACAGATTTGAAAAGCATATTCTGTGCTGGTCAGTTCATAATGTTAATAAACTGTGGACTGAAATTGTGTCTTGCAGAACTGTGAGGTCCCTGAGGGTGGGGGATGGAATTAGTTATTTCAGGACCTGTGTGAACAGTCCTGGGCACTGAAGACCTTCTGAGCTAAGAAAATTCTGTAAGCTGTATTTTTATTTTCAGTTTTATTTGCAGGCTAATTTCTTCTGGAGAGTTGGGCTATATTTTCATATATAAATTCAATGATCGTGATTTCTTGCCTATAAGAAATCAATTATGGAGTATCAACTGCAGAGCCACAAGCATTTTGCAGGACTCAGTCTTTAGGGAAAACCACAAAAAATTACAGGATAACTACCCCCTTGGAGCTGGTGCTTTTTTTAACCTGATTTTGTGATCCAAGTTTACTACTGTGTTTCCTGAATGGCTATTCAGAGTCAGGACTGGATGTTTAATTTTACACTGAAATTAATGAAGTCTGGATGACTTTCTACCCTTCCACTGCAGTGCCCTTCAGTACAACATTTTTGCTTAATCCCTGACAAAAAAAGGGAGAGTAAAAGAATTTCTACCCAATATATACTAATAATGTTTTTCTTGCTTTTGACTGTATTTCAGGACAATTCCTGGGTGTATTTATGCTTTCTATTGGACTGTAGCACCTGATGAATTATTGGTCAGAACAGGCGTGTGGTCCTGCACGAGAGGCAGAAATCAGTAGCACTGTTGTGAATGAGTCAGAGTTTTCCTGGAAGACTCAGTGCAAGATGGAGAAAACTGAATTGAAGCCTTAAAGCTGAAACTAAAACACAAATGTTGTGTTGGGTTCACTTGGTAAAAAATAGGTCTGTAAATCAGTTACTGTAAGGAAGCTTGGCTCAGCTGAGTATTTTAGGTGTGAAAAATTCCTTTTTTATTATGAGAATCTCTCCATTGGAGGATGAATGAAAAGAACTTGCCTCTATTTCCCCCAAAGCATACATACTTTCAAAGGTTTAACAGCTTCAGGATTAGGAAATTACATATTCCTTTTATTGTTTTTGCTGCTGTGGGTTTTGTTGGTTATTGGGGATGCATAAAAATTGTTTCATGTGAGTGCTATGGAGGTTGTTGAACCACAGTGTCAACATTCAGCTAAATCATTGTTTAGCCTTGCAATTGTTTCTTTTGGGGAGGAATTGCAGGTGGGAGGTAAAAAGTTCAGTGTAATTATTTCTCTACTGTGTTGGAAACAAGCTCTATGCCTATTGTATGCACTTGCCTCTGAAGTATAAACAGTTTATGCTGTTGGAATGTTTTGGGAAAGCAGGGAAGGTATTGGAGGAAGGGTGTGATTTGTAGCTATTTAAACTTCTGCATTTAGTCAAAGGGGAGCTATTATTTCATTTTCACTTGCATTTAATTGATTTAGCTCCAAGATTAGATCAGTCTGTGCCTGGGTTTAGCATCAGTGCATGGGATCTGATATGCAAAGCTCTTTCACTTTCACAGAGGCTGAAGCTGTACAGGTCTGAAGAGCTTTGGTGGCAACATAGTTCCTGTGCAGAGAGGTCCACGAAGGGAAAACTGTGAACCTCCCTGGCGTCTGCTTCCATTCCTGTTGCCTGTGTCCAGCTGATTGCTGTTTCCACAGCCCCCTCCAGTTCATCTGGCTGCTGTCATCAGCTGGGTTGGGAAGGCAGCAGGCACAGATAGAGGCGCCTCTGCTGAGAGCAGGAGGAGAGAGGAGGGCACACAGTGCTGAGTTACTGTGACCTGCTGTCCTATTTCTCCTTTTCACAGCCTCTGCTGGCTCGTAAGAGCTCCAGCAGGAGCTGACAGCTGCAAGAAGTAAGGCAGAAGTTGTGAGCAGAGCCAAGTATGGGAAGAAGTCTGAGTCCTGAAACTGCCCATGGTGGCTCTGCTAACAGAATGTAATCATCTGAGGGCATCTGGTTGAGAAGACAAAGATCCCAGGCAAATAATTTATATACTTTCATCTGCCAAGTGTGTTACTGTATGATCTATTAAATACATAACTCTGCAATGAGCTGACAGAATGTTTTTGGTGAGAGAATGTACTTTTCATCTGGGTTTTCCTGCACTGGTAATCCTTTCTGTCAGTATCTCTCTACTGACTCTCAAGACATTTTGAACTTCTTGGCTGCTGTTGATTAAATTTGACAGAGCAGAAATAGTTCAAAGCTAGTTTTCAACAAGCTTCTTGAAAATAGGTGCACAGACAAATTGACATTCCCAGTTCATGCACTGTAGTGTGGGCTTAGCTGTGTTACCACACAGCAAAGAATCGAAGCTGGGGTGAGGAGCAGGCAGGGTAAGTTCCAGTGCTTACAAAATGACTTGCTTAATTGTGTCACATGCCCATTAAACAGCTTTGCCACCAACCTTTGTTAAAGTTTACCAAAAATGAAACTGAGATCCAGCTTGGAGACTGTTCAAAGATGTGGAATGTGTTTAAAAAACCAAAGAGGGTTTTCTGTTCCCTTTATGTCATATACTTAGTAAGACTGTGTGCCCAATGGGTATGCATTTCTCATCCTTACAAAAATAGGGTTATGACATAGGCAGGCAGTCCTAAAAAGTTTAACAAACAAAATCATGGCATCTTGGGGCTTTCTGATGGTTGCATTTCCCTGCCAATTTCTGCCTGCTCTCTCTTTTTCTTTGTGATATTTTGATTATGATATGTGTTTGTCAAGGAGAAGGATAAATTAACCAGAATAATGTTCTGTAACCAAAGATTTTTATAAAAAGGCATTTGTTGTTTTCTGCTTACAGTTTTAGAAAGGACAAGAGTTTCTTCTTGCCTTTTAGGTGTACATTCTTGTTGTAACTTACAAACAACTTATGGTAAGAGTTTCTGCCTCTGGCAATTTCAGTTCCATTCCCTTATTCAGTCTCCCAGCTGTTTACTTTTTACAAACTGAAATGACCAATTTGCATAAGGCCCGTCCATGCTAGATCTACCTGGTAGATCAAGATGATGCCAAAATTTAGTTACTTGGTTAAGAAATTATTTTAAATTGTATTGATAGCCTTTCTGTTGAATGGACACTTCTGTACTCATTTTAACAATTCTTCAAATTCTCATCTAATTATCTAATATCTTAAAAGTTCATTAACTTTGCCCATAGCCTGTGTTTCAGTCCTCTGTAGCCTTACAGACTCTCTAGGCACCATCTTCATTGCAATTTCCTTTGTCATGTTTCCAACCACTTGGAAAAAGCTATATAGTGGAAAAACACAGGGTGGGTACTTCAGATTTTAACTTTTATTTACAATTTCTGAGTTCAGTCCTTAAAAAAAAATAAATTGAATAATAGCCTAGTGCTGAAGCAGTGGGTGTGGCAGAGAGTCTGCTTTCATTGAGTCTGAACCTGAGCTCCCTGGGCAAGTGCATAGGGAAGAAGGGTAGTTTTGCATTATTTGTCTTTAAAATAAACATGGTTTTGAATATTTAAAAGGCATGTGAAGCATTCAGAAAAGAATGAGGAAGAAAAACACTTTCCTTTTACAGTAAGCTCTAAGTAAGTGATGTATTAAAACTGTAGTATTGGATCAGAACACTGTGGTGTGCAGAACAGTGTCTCTGCATAGACAGTATGTAAGGATGGTGGTTGCACACACTCAGGCTAATCATATGCCATATTTCATAATGTGTGTGTTCATGTATCATGTTATGTACAGTTTAAAAGTATTCCAGTTGTTAATGTGTATGATATGAAAGTAAGGAATGATGATTTTTTGTTGCCACTTTTTGGTAGGATCTGAACTGATAGATTTGCAGCCTGCATTTTCTGCTTTGCGTGTTACTTTTTATAAACAGAAAATTAATAAATAAATTACTCTTTGTACTTAACTCATAACTTGTATGTGAAACCTGACCTAAAGATTTAGGGGTATATTTAGATCTTGGTCTAGTCCCCAAATATAACTATTTTATGTGATTGGTTTTTGCTGTTCAAACATGCTAAGGGATTTGTCCAGAGAGTTGACTGCATGAATATCTGGTGGTGGTGGTGGCTTCTATGGTGCTCTCAATTCTGACAGCAGTTCTTTGTGGAACTGCTGAAGGTCTTCCAGCTTCCCAAAACTCCAAATGTCAATGATCCTTCAGTGTCTTGATTATTAGCCTGGAGGTTACCTGTTGTTGTTTTGCAATGCTATTGCAAAACAAAAGTTTGTTGTTTTAGTATTAGAAAGCTCTTAGAATTTTAAAACATTTCACTTTTCATAATGGTCATGAGTGAGCTTAGTCCTGGTATGTGCAATATATGTCAATTCATATACCCAAACCCATATTCCTCTCTTGTAAGGGCCATTAATTTTATCAATGATATTGTTATTCAGAGAACTTCATTTTGCTAGAAGTAGTATTTAACTTGTACATTTTTAAATTATTTTCCAAATTCTCATAAGCATTTGCTTGTACAACATCACCACAGATTATATCAGTTCTCTGCAGGAAATTTGTTCATGTGGTGATTGACACTTTTTTCTCTTAGAGAGAAGGACATTACTAAATGCATGGAAACTTCACTAGAGGCTTTTTCCAGAGCTGGAAATTTCTCATTAGGTCTTCCAGGATCCTGCCCACTGATAAAATATGAAGAAAATATACAACTCAATTATTTAATGAAAAACTTGGGATCTCTAATACTTGTTATAGGGTCAATACTAATGTCAGCAGTAGGAAAAGGTGGCTGTCCTGCTAAGCTTGTATTTTCAGGCTTCCAACTGTGATTGCACAACACCAATAGCAAGTACATTGTTCTCTGTGTGCAGTGCAGTAACATGATGTTTATTTAGGAAACCATGAGACATCAAGGCAGAACATTTTGGGTGTAGACTTCATAATACTTCAAAATTAGTACTTCAAGGGTCATCACACCAGCCTGTAGTGGTCTACACTAAATGGGGTTTGTGGTTTAAAAACAGATTTGAGAGAATAATTATGCGGCAGAGCACATAGTCTTATACCGTGGGACTTAGAAATGGGAAGGGTCTTGGAGAATGGCAACCAGCAAGAACACTTTTACAGAGGCAGGGATGTGGAATTGCTCCTAAGGTATTAATATTCATCACCTGTCCTTGTGCTTTTAGGCATTCAGCCCTCTGTCTGGAATGTGCTGCCTGCTCACAGCAACAAAGCTTACTGCATAATGACCCTGGGTGCTGTATTTTTAACCTTCATGGAAAGAAGTCAGTCAATCCTCCCTAGGTGACCTAAGTTAGTGAATTTACTTGTTAAATCAATTTGCCAATGGTGATTTGCCATTGCCTTTATTGGGAGTGGAAACAGCAGAGGTAATCAGAGAGAGGGTGTTGCATTTGTAGCCTTTTAATGGTGTAGTTAAGGCATGTTTACTCTAGTCTTCTGTGCCATTTTTTAGTTGAAAGATGTTTTCTCAAAACCATGGGAAGGTCTGTGGAAAGGCTTGTAAAGCTTCTGATGATGACCAAGAGCTTTAAATGGCCTAGCAGGCTCAGAACCCATGTCAAAACCAGGGAACAGAACAGGGGAATGCTGCTGGATGTGATGGCTCTTGTGCCATGTGTGTGGCTTTCCCCTCTGGCAGGAGAATGCGTGGAGCACTACTTTCTATAAAGAAGCATGAATATTTGTAGTTACAGATGTTTTGTGTGTTAAATCTGTGCTTCTAGGCAGCAGTAAATTTGGAGTGCTTATGTTCTTTCACCTTTCTGTCAGTGTGCAGTAAGGCTTGGTGCAAACCAAAGCTACAGATTTCAGCGCAATTTGGGAAGCTTTCAGTTTATGCTGTAGGCCTGATGCTTTCTGCAGAGCACAAGGCTTCTCAGAGCACAGACCAGTGAGGGAGAACATGTCTAGCTGGGCTACTCTTACAGCTTTGTGCTGCCCTGTGTTGCCACAGCCATGTGGGACAGCAAGATGTGCTTACCACAATTGTCGTCCAGATTTTTTTACCCCTTAATTATTTTATAATAACACTTGGATAAAGGTGTTTTTTTTGTTGTTGTTGTTGTGTTTTGTTTTGTTTTTTCCCGTAGAGCTCTGAATTTTCTTTTTTGAATTACATTGGTAACTCTCCCCCTTACTTGCCAGAAATCAAGCTTGTTCCTTGTTTTATTCCTTCACAACACTTTCCCCTCTGTTTCTCTCTATACCTGCTGTGGGTATCAGAGTGTCCATTGTTGCTGCTTAAGTGCTTCCTCTAAATCTTGCTCCATGTACTCTGACCATTTTTGGGAGTGGAGGAAGGAAGGTACTTTTAATTTCCTGCATATTTGCTAGAAGCAATCACCCATTCTATCACTCTTCCCAGCAATCACTGCATGGTATAATTGTGCCACGTTTCACTGATTCAGGTCATGCAGCGTGGCTACAGAGATGTATATCTGTTTCCAGACAAATACTGGGATACAGTCTGGGCACTGTGTCCCGGTTATCAGTTACACTTATTGCTTTATTTCAAGCATTTTAGCTTTTTTTTTTTTCCCTGCAAGACCTCCATCTTTCTGTGAATAGTTTACTGAGAGATCAAAAAACCATGCATGACTCATCATCTTTGTCAGTATTTGGTGGATCTGAAGAAAAAACTAGAAACAGGAGTGACCAAATTCAAATTTATCCTTCTCCCTCTGCCTGTGACTATTTTACAACTTATTCATCAAGCATATGCAGCATGTGCCACAAACTCCTTCCATTCTTAGTCATGCTAAAGAAGATCCACCTCTGTGCCTCCCTGCAAGGCTCTGAATTGTAGTTGCCAGTGCTTGCTTCCCACACCCACTCCCTGGATTCCGTGCCCAAGTGTTACAAATGACATGGCATTGCTCTCAGAGTCTCAGGGGACAGTTGTAATACTTTGTTAAATACCACTCATATTATGGGATGCTGCACAGCAGACTTTTCTCTCTGTACGATGGCAATGCTAGATGCTCACCTCAAACATCCTGGAGCTGGGTGACATATGCTAAGAGGAAGCAAAAGAAACCAGAGTCCTGGAGCTGTTGTAGGTGGGTGGTGTTAGTAATTCTGGTGGAAGTGTTTTAGCAGTAGTAATTTCAAGATATAAAAAGAAAAGGTCTCATATAAACTTGCATAACCTTTGGCTTTTATAAACTGTCAGGAAGAGAGGAAACTGCACGAGGTTTTTATTGTGTGAAATGACTTTCTCCTTTTCTCTTCTCCCACCTTAATCAGTCAGTTTAATAAAAGATAACACCTCTTAACATTAGCTACATAATGGCTCTGAGGCTGGTACAGCTGGGAAGTGAATGAGAAGCGTAGGGGAAAGAAGAATTCATTCAGTGAAAAAGTGCAAACAGTAGGCACTGAAGCGAGCAGTAAGATTTGTCACGCACTTGGGCAGAGCAAGGAGGTCCCCGTTGGTGCGAGCAGGCAGTGTTTGCCCCTGCCCGGTGCCTTCTCAGCTCTTTGGGAGCAGCCCAGGGCTGGGACAGCGGCAGGGCCGGCAGCAGCCGTGCCGCCGGAGCGGCCACCGCCAGGTGGCACCGAGCCCCCCGCTTGTGGCCGCCAGGTGGCACCGAGCCCCCCGCTTGTGGCCGCCAGGTGGCACCGAGCCCCCCGCTTGTGGCCGCCAGGTGGCACCGAGCCCCCACGCTTGTGGCCACCTGAGCGTGCCGAACCTGCCGGGGCGCTCGGGGCGCGGGAGCGCGGGCTCCCCGTGAGTGCTTCCATTCCGGACACTCCGTGTTTGAGACGCGCACCTTGGGTGAACGAGCCTGTTTGAAGTGTTATACCAAGGAGTTCAGGGAGGGCACGGTTTTGTTCCTTTTCTTTTTTTCTTTTGAATTTTTTTTCTTTTGAATTTTTTTTCTTTTGAATTTTTTTTCTTTTGAATTTTTTTTCTTTTGAATTTTTTTTCTTTTGAATTTTTTTTCTTTTGAATTTTTTTTCTTTTGAATTTTTTTCCTTTGAATTTTTCTTTTTTTTTTTCGTTTTAATTTTTTTCTTTTTTTTCCCCTTCTTTCTTTTTCCCCCTGTGGATGTGTGATTTTTTGTTGGTTTTTTTTTTTCCCTGCTCAAAAAAAAAAAAAAGGTTATGCTTTTTATATTAGCTGTTGTTTTACAGAACATCATCTCGAAAAAGTGATGAGATTGCTGTTGTGGTTTAAAGCCTGTCTCCTGAGGGCTATTCCCATGCGTAATCTGGAAGTGCTTTGCTGAACGGGATAACTCTGTGCTCAGAGTGGTTGTACCTTTGTGTTATCTCCTGTGCTTTCCTTTGCATGCATTTAAATAAGGACTCCTGGAAATGAATGCTTTTTATCTGAATTGCAGAACTAATAGACTTTTTGTGTCCTGGTGTATAGATAGATAGATGCTGAGTGAAACACTGGAGACAGCAAAGCACATCTGCCCAAACATGTAGCTCCTTTCTCTCCCTCTTTCCTCTGAGAAGTTTCAATTTGTGAGTCTTGCTCTTGCCTGACTGCCTTGGTGGAAGGTGGATACCCTAAGCTGCACTTCTAAATGCTTTTCCTTTCATTTTGCTCTACAGATTGTGCAAAGTCAGGGCAGTAGGAGCTCTTTGTTCTGTCTGCAGTGTTATGTATGGCTCCCCAGCTTGCCTTTCTCTGGTAATTGATCCTTCCTTTCAGCATTTAATCAGTTTAGCAGGTTCAAGTGCCATCATTCACGTTTATGACTGTTCTCTGAAGCAACACAGCTATTCAATATCTGTAGTGTGGGGGGCTGAGGGGGGACAGTGAGAGGTTATTGCAAGCTAAGTATATTAACTGAGAAAAGGGATTTGGAAAAAAGCCATGCAGAAAGGTGTTGATTTTTTTTTTCACAAGGAAACACAAAGTAATAGCATGGGAAGGATTAAGAGGATTTAAGGCTCTAATAACCCAAACTGACTGGGGTGGATCTTAATGTGTATTTCTTAGATAGGACTTATGGGACTTCCCATATTTTCCAGGAGATGAAACCTTTTTAAATGTCAGTTATGTAGGGAGGAGTTTATTTGGCAGATGGCATCTTGTGGCTGTTCTTAACTTGCCTTGCTGCCATCATTGGCAGTGCTGCCAGTCCTTCCTGGACAAGATAGGTCCTTGTATTTTTCACAGTGCTGCAGAGATGTCATCCCATCACTGTCACAGTGCAAGTGCATTGCACATATGAAACACTGTTTTTTTTGTGTGCATATTGCTGCATTTGCTATTGGGAGGAAATAAAATGCAGATATGCAAGCAGCCTTCCAGCCCCAGTCATGCTGAAATGGTTCTGTCTTGGGACAGCTTATCCAGTGTTCATCACTCAGTGCCTATCCCAGCATTTTTTTTTTTAAGTAGTAATTGCCCCTGCTGGCCACAGATCAATTAAATTCTATATTTTTCTGGGTAGGAGATAGTGTTGAACCACCTGTCATGTCCCCTGACATAATATAAAACAGTCCCAAAGAAAGAGGAGTGCAAGAGAGAGAGTGAAAAATACCAGCTTGGGGAAAAAAACCTCAAACTAACAAATGACAACCCAAAATACTAATGGAAAAATAGGGTTAGAATAAAAAAGTAGTCTTTGCCATGCATGCTTAGATAGGCTGTTGTGTAATCTTGAAATTTAATGCAAATGTGCTTGTCCTGTCTTTGTAGTCAGCTCCTGTTAAAACTGGATTTCTCTGCTGGCAGAAGAAATGCTGGGCTGTGTGTTGGGCTCTGTGGTATTTAAAGGAATTTAAATAGTTGAAAATTAATAATTGCAATCAGTCCTGTGCAAAAATATTAAATTCAAGATGACAAATATTGTTAACAATAAATGATGTGTTTTGTCACAAAGGTAAAGCAGGTTCTGCTCCTCTTTGAGAAACTTTGTTGTTTGAAGGTCCACTATGGGCTGAGTTTGTTTGTTGAATGTGTTAGAACACTTAAAAAAGCAGCTTGCCTTTTTTTTCTCTTATTGCTCAGGACTTAATCTGTATCAATTGAAGTTTATGAAACAAAAGTGATAATTTATCCTGATAAGAATTTTTTTTTTTGTCCTTGGATACTCTTTAAAGAGACTAGATCTTAAATTCCATGCCAAGGCCATAGCCTACATTTTGTGTTGCTGTTTTATCCCACACCTTTTCCTCAGGTCTCTCCAAGCATGCCCATTAACACTGAATTGCAATTCACTGAAAACTCTAAATGTGATCTTGGCCAGTGCTTGCTGATCTGATAACTCTGAATGTGATGGTGTTGTTTTAATATTGTGTTTGCATGTGTGTGATCGGGACACAAATGCCCAGCAGCATTTGGAAGCAGAAGAGGGATTTGCCAGTGATTGGTCCAGGTTAGTCTCATGTGCTAGGTTGCACTGCCGCTGAGATATTTGTTCTGTAACACTTTGGCCTCAGATGTAGTCACAGAATCATAGAAAAATTTAAGCTGGAAAAGATTCTTAAGATCATCAAGTCTGTGTCCCCAAACAGTTCTTTATCCCTTAGTGCTGACCTCTGTGCTCTGTCATGGAGGAAATGCAGCAGCTTACACCTGGAAGATGGCTAATAAATATGTATTTATTACATAGATCATGGATGTTGAGGGAGAGAAGAAAATAAATTTTATGCTTATTAATGCTTTCCTGATTTTTTTGTATTTTTGAGGAGGAGCTCATGCAAGGAGACTTACAGCCTAATAAACTTTTATAGCCTAATAAAACCAAATAATAAGACATGAGGAAAAAAAATCTTAGGATTTATTACCTTTGGTTCCTGCACTGCTGGTGTGAGCAGAATCCTGGCACTTGTGATCCCTGGGACCTAAAATTTTGCTGTCTCTGGGTGTGACTTATCACGCAGAGCGTTTTTGGGACAAGCAGCACTGGCTTTCCAGCTGGTGCTGCCTCTTTTTTAAATGATTGGAGGTTTATGGCAGGCTGCCTGAAAATATCTTAGACTTTGATAATCTGTGTAAAATATCTAGAAAGTGTTCTGAAATTCATCTGTAGAGAGAGCACTTAAAAAAAAGGCACCAGATGTCACTTAACTGATGATTTTTTCACTTTTAATACCAACATTTTGTTCTGATGTTTAACTTGCTATAGTGCATTGTTTTTCTGTAAACAAATAAATGTAAAAACATTGCTCATGGATTGAGTTGCTGGAACATTCCTATAAAGAAACAAGCATCTCTTGTCATGAGCCTTTTCTGAAATACCAAGGCAATGCTTTCTGCTGCCTGCACAACACGAGCTGCAGTAGCTGCCATCTGGAGAGCAGATCCATGCTCAGTACAGGCTTCTGCACTGGGTAGGAAGCATCTTTTTGGTGCACCCAGCCCAGACAAAGCATTGTGTGCAGGTAACTCTTCCTCTATGGGCTGGCAGTAGTGTTTATGTGCAGGGTGATGCACACGTGGGGTGTGTTGATACAGATATTTCTGTTGTTGTTTGTGGGATTGAACTTCAGCTGCAGCCTTGCCTTGAAATAGGATTTTCCATTTATGCTGCAGCCACATAATTTTTACGCTTTGAGATACTGCCCCATATGTGGTGTTTTGCAGGGTAGCAAAACCCATCCAGTCTCACATAGGAAGCGTACAAATATATTTATAGCTTTTGATATAAATGATACATGAAATATTTGGTCTCCAGACATCTTGTCTTTAGCTTCCCGTTGCCATGGGCACTCATTAGTATTCCAGGGAGGCCTGGTTGCCATGGCAAAGTGTGTAGTTGTACTGTGTTCCCATGGCAACCTCCACCATTAGGTACCTTGAGCAGATCTGCTAGCAAATCTGTTTGGGTAAATCTGAGATATCTCAGGGTAGCATTAATGTTTTAGATAACACTGCCATGCTGTCCCAAGGTGATTCTCATTGCAGATGTGTTTGCTGTTTTAGGTTATGACTGTTGGGTCTGTATAGCACAGCACAGTGTCAGGCTGCAGCAGGATTGTTTTCAAAAAGCAGCACCGAGAGATAAGTTGACCTCTAAAGAGGTTAAAACAAAATCAAAATGTTTACATTTTCACATGTTCCTGCATGTGTCTGGGTTTGAGCTTGCAGCTCCTTCCTGGAACGACCTTGAGCAGTAACCACATTCCTGTGTACATACATCCCAGTGCATCTGAGAATTGGGCTCTTTGAACACAGGTTTTGTTTTTCTTATTGGGAAGAGAAAGCAAATTACCCTCTGGCACACAGCTTGCTGTGGTTTTTTTAGGGACCAAGGTGGGACTGCTGGTGTGGAACAACACTGCAGGTGGTTAGCTTTGGATCAGGGAAGTTTTCTAGCCACTGATGGAGAATCTGTTCTGATGTTGGAATTTGTTTAGAGAAGTGACAGACAAATTAACATCTGTCAGTTCCTTGCTAATGACAGGCTGTTTACTTGTCTCAAATTTTGTTCTCCATTAGTACATTTCTTGGTTTATGTAATGTACACAGTCAAGGAACTGGTGAAGAATCTGTGGGGCTTTTAAATGCTGTGAAAGATGAGGAGTGCTATACATTTGGAAGGGCAATATACCTGTGGAGCCTCTTTAGATGGGACAGTTAAGGAGATGTCCATCCAGTTTCTGCTTTCAGTCATAGAAAAATACATAGTTGGATGGGATGTAGAAACCTGTCCAATTTGAAAAATCAATTATGAAAAACTGATAATGCAGTGTCCTGAAAAGTGGTGATGTGACACATCTGGGAGGATTTCATTCTCTATTGCCGCAGAGCACAAGGCTCCTGCAGCCCTAGAAAGAGTTAATTCTGTCATGGTTCTGATGGTTTATCTGTTGTGTTTAGCAGATAAAAATGGTGACTTAAAGATCTTAAGTTGAATCAAATTCTTTGAAGATTTAAACACTCAAAATTACTTCATCAAGTCATATTCCTTTTTTTCTTTAAATTGGTAGAGTGGGTTTGTACAGATCCTTTGGCCTCTTTCCTAACTGAATTTAGAATTTCAGATGTTTCTTGGAGTCTTTTCTGTAAGCTGTTTCGCTTTTCAAATGTCTGTGCTGAAAAAGACTTTTTTTTGTACCCTTGCTTAGAGAACACCATGAAATTAAATGTGAATTGATAATCAAATTGCTGAGTTTGTTTTCAAGCAAGGCTGTCTTGTAACACACTAAAAGCTGAGAGCCAGGCCAGCCAAGGCTTTTTGTATTTCCTGTGTTTCTTCAGATTGGGTTTGGCTTCCAACTGAGCCAGACAGCATGGCTTGAATCGCACCAGTCCTCCTGAAAATGCAATCTCACAGTGCCCTCAAACTTGATTAAGAGCAGCATGCTTTAAGTGCTTGGTTAAAAATAAACAAACCACTGTGAGAGGGGCAAGAGAATGTACTTGTATTTTATAAATATGCTAATCTGTTTAAAAAGTATCTTCAGCTTGAAGTTTTGTTTGCAGTGGCTTGAGATTCTCTTGTGATAAGCAGCTGCTGTCTTTGTTTAATAATTGAAATTTGTATGTGGGTGTAGCAGCAGTTAAAACACATGGCTCCTTTGAATCAATGAAGATGGGCAATGACCAGGTCAGGCTTTGCTTTTGTCCTGATTGCCATTGATTCTTTGTGGAGTCCTTTTTTTCTTCTAGCTAGGATGTTTTTTCCTAATAAACAGAAAAAGATTTTAAAACACTGATTTATATTAAAAGGCAGGAAGTGGAGTATGAATAATCTGCACAGTGAAGAGCAGTGCTAACATGAGCAGACATTTAAGCTTCTTTAGATTTAGATATATATATATAAATATCTAGAACTCATCAGTAAAAAGTGATGGGAAGCTCGTTTTTATATATTTTCTTTTCTGTCTGTCACTTCCCCTCCTGTCCTCCCTTCCAGTGCCTGGCAAACTAGTTTAAAGAAATGCAGAATAGCTGCTGGAAATCAGGAAACAACACTTTTAAAGGAATTAAGACTCTGGAATAAATGGCCAGAATTGCTCAGGGGTTGTGGGAATTTTTAACTGGCATCACCTGCTGTAACAATTCTGCTCTACCTCTGCACTGATACTGGGTGTGTGGGGCATTTCTGTGTTTCTTTCTATCCTTTATTCCTACTTAGATTAAGAAGAGGGAGGATACAGGACGAGAGTATAAAGCTGCTCAGTCATCCTCATAGGTGTAGAAACACAAAGCCCAAGAGATATTTGTTACTGCCTGCGGATTTGATGTTTGTTGTTTGTAAGCTTGAGCAGTGTTTTCATCTTAGAGTTTTCCTGAAGAGATCTTCAGCAAGTTTTTGTTTTCTGTCAGAAACACCAGAGATATGCTCAGGCTCTGCCTGTGGAGGCCTTTCCCTGAAGCACTGGAATTAATGTGCAAAAGAAAAAGAGAGTCCAGAATATCTGACATGATAACAAGCATGAGCTGTGCTTCAATTTATGTATTCTTGTGCCCTTAACCTAACCTTGCAAGAAGAGCTGATGCTCGGCTACTTGGAAATTTATTGTCTGTGATCTTTTACATAGAAACATAACCATTGCATAATTAAATAGCCCAAGCTATTGCCTGGTAACTTGAAATTTTGAGTTTTGTTTTCTTCTGATGGACTGAAAAAAAATATATAGAAAAAAAAAATCAGTCTTGGAATAGTGTTAGTCTGTAGGTGGTTCGTATGCATTTGATTTGGAGTGCTCACTCAGAGCATGAGCAACTCTCAGGGAATGATCCCATTCTCTACCAGGAGGAACATAACCCTTAAACATTCACATGAAAAGTTAAGTTACATAACTTACACTTTTTGAATAGTCTCTCATGATGACTTTAGTCGTTGCTGCAGATGTCTCTTGTTTGTTGGTAATGATCAGCTGTGAATGCCAAATAAAACCTGTCAATAATAAATAAAATAAAAGTGCAGTGTGTGAACACTTCCCATGCACTGTTTATCCACTTCCAATATGGGTAAGAGTCTTACTGCCAAGTGGATTAATTGTGGCATTTCTTCATCAGTCAAATTTTAATTGAACTGTAAATGTGCTGAGCGTTGGTGCATCAATAGATGAGATCAGTGAGTCTCTCCTGGCCCGTCTGGGGACAGCAGAGTCCAGAGTGTGTCCGTCAAGGTTACTCTGGAAGAGAGGGAAGGGGCAGGGTTGTCAATTCCATGATTTCAACTTGGAAGTCTCTAGGTAAATCATGGGTGCAGCTGAAAGTTGTGTGTGAGCAGGGCACCTTGACAGGAGGCCTTGGCATTCAGCTTGGTGTGTTGCTTTGCTAAGCCATTTTCTGGGTTTTAGTTTGGCTTTTCCTAATTTTTATTTTTCTTCTTTCTCCTCATCAATGAATGAACCATGGGCTTTATTCTTCTAATATATATATATCTACCTTCTAATATATATGTATTCTTCTAGTATATATATCTATCTTCTAATAGATATATTCCTATAATAGATATATCTAAATAAATGTTCCTGTTGATGAGAGTAGAGGGTTAATTGCATTAGACATAGTCTGTTAACAGGCTATGTCAACTGTTTCTTTTAATATAAATGTTAATTTTGCATGGGAGAGGGGGAAGGGATTTGGTAAAATAAATCTTATGCAATGATATCCATGGAATTTCATGTTCGCCATTATTTTTGCTGTCCTAATATTGATGATGCTCTCAAACAAGTGCATTTTGAGTAGAAGTTAATTACTCTTTTCTGAAAAATATTGGATGTAAATTTTGTGGCATGGGATGACTTTGATTTATTTTCACTGTTCTAAATGCTGTAAGTCATTAGCTTTTAAAAATAGCCAGTCTGAATGTAAATATCTGGTATACTTACTAGGAACTTATTAGCTATTAGCATGCCATTAGATTGCAGTGAAATGTTAAACTGGAGGCTGAGCCTGCTTGCAGGTCTGTAACTGAGCAAACATGCAGATTGCCTATGCACACAGCACTTCTGTACAAATTATTAATACAAAGGAAGGCAGAAGCTTCAATCTTTAAAGAAATTTTTCTTTTTTGACTGAGCAATTAAATCCAAGCCCAACAACCCAGACAACTTAAATCATATGACATTCTAGAAGTGTAGTCATGTTTTATATTAAATAAGAAGCATTTTATGCATTTATTATTATGATACTATGATAGAAGTTGTTCTTTGTCTTCATAATATTTTTAAGAGAAAAATCCTTTTTGCTAGATGATAATGCCATGTCATCAACAGTCTTAAAATATTAATCATGTTTTGAAAAGCCTTACTAAAATGCAAGTAAGAATTAGGTGTCTACAACTCTA
Organism: Molothrus aeneus; assembly: GCF_037042795.1. Taxonomy (NCBI): domain Eukaryota; kingdom Metazoa; phylum Chordata; class Aves; order Passeriformes; family Icteridae; genus Molothrus; species Molothrus aeneus. Next base: position 7,193,743 of record NC_089653.1, read on the forward strand.
AGTCCTATGGGTGTCTCCAGGGGCACTTCAGATGGTTGGGTGCTCAATCAGTTGAACACTCCTGAGACAGAAAATGGTTTTCCCTGAATGTGTGGCCTGAGCAAACCAAAATCTCATTTAGTCCTGCCTGGGGTGAGATTAAAAGTGTGGCTTGCACTGGAGTCAAAAAAGCCATAAAGGAATTTCAAAGACTTGGACTTCAGGCTCTGAGTTCTGTCAAGTGTTCTACTGCATATATATGGAGGAACAGAAAGGGCACAGAGGGAAGTGTTGAGGGGATCTGTCATTAGTTATTGTGCAGTTATCTAGAGAGAATTCCAAAAACAGGTGACTCATTTTTCTAACTTTGCTCTGTATCTGCAGCAGTGCGCTCAGCAGTGGTGGTTGAGTGAGAATACTCTCATTTTGCAGTTGTGGCAGTAGCTGCAGACATGTGGCAGAGGAGCAATGCTTTGAAGCTGGTGCCCAGGACTCCTTTACCAAGGCTGCCCTCTCCCATTCCAGCCATTGGAGCTGCAGGATGTGCCTTCCAGGACTGGGGTTTGAACCCTTTCTTATGGCAGGTGTGGATGCAGAGATAAACTGGAAGCAATGGTAATTTTGCAGAAGTGCTGCTGTAAAGCAGGGCTAAGCTGAACTGTGGGGGTGTCTCTCCATCAATAAAGAGTATAATCAGGCGAGGGTGGCTTTTGTTGCTGAGGGAACCCTGAAACCTGGAACTTTGTGTCTGGTAGCATATGCTGTGGTGGCTCAGAGCAGTGTGAATGCAGCACAGCTGACCAAGGTGGACATAAACCCTATGAGCACACAGCTGGGAGCTAGTGGCACATCTTGGGTGGGGCAGCTCAAAAAGTAGAGGTTTTTGCTGTTACTGCATATTCTTTAAGTCTGTTTTTATCCAGAAGAATGCTCTGAATAAAAAGCCATTTTAAAATGGGATTAAAATGGGACTGTAATATTAAAATGTCCAGCTATAGAACTTATGGTGTTGGATGTGACCTGCATTCACTTTACTATTGTGCAATGCAGTCTGTGTGGGAACCTAGAAATAGGAATATGAACATTGCCCCTACTTGATACTTGCAGAGGATTCTCCTTTAGTCTAAGCATTGGGCAATCATGAAAGGAGATTGCTCCTTCTGGGAATTGAGCCCTTTATTCACAATGTAGTTCAGCAATTGAACTCAAGAAGAATATCCATTAGCTACCAGTAATAGCACTCGTATCCCCTTTGCTGGATCCCAGCTACTAAACTGAAAGACATTAAAATGCTGCAAAAGCCTGTGTTGAAATGGGTCCAGGGACATCATTTCAACATCTAAAATGTACCAGTTCTGAGTGAGAAAGAGCTCTTCAAAATTCATCCATCAGCTGAAGGTTAGCTGCTGCTAAGCTAGAGGGGAAGTAGTAATATTCTGTAGAATGTGCAGAGATTTTCAGGAAGATTTGCTAATATGTCTGTTTTCTCTGGCTACTTGTGTTAGTGAGTAATGGGACTAACCTGAGCCCCCATGTGATTTCAGAACAAAGACCGTGAGGGGTGTGAGAGGGAGTGTGTGACAGAAAAGGCCCTAGGGAAAAGAACTCTTAAAACCTCTCCCAAAAATGTTTCACTTTTATTATTATTGAAACATAAAAGCAGTAACTGATATAAATGATTGTCTAAAACTTTTACCCTAGTGTAAAAATTCCAGAGTTCTACCAATGGCACAATTAAATATTTTGTTTAATTGGAATTGTTGTTGAAATAGATGGATAGTTTTCTTGTCTGCATCTTAAAAAGGTGAAGCCTTACTGTTATCAAATTGGTCTTCTTGTTGTTGGGTTGGGGAAGCTTTTATGTGTGATAGTGGGTATTTCAGTGTAACTGGTACTGTTTGGCATGTAGTGACTGTTTCAGGCAATGGGAAACTTTGGATATTTCAAATTCCTTCTGATCATGGAGCAAATAACAGGGTAGGCCTTGTTTGGGATGCTGAACCTGGAGCCAAGCTCTTTATAGATGGAATACAATTAAATTTCTTCCTCAAAAATGCTATTTTACCTGAAAAAGTAGTATAGCAGACATCAGTGAAGGTGTTAGGTCAGGTTGCTCCTGAGTTTCAACCCACAGCAATATTTCACAAAGCACCATTCAAAGCTGTGTGCATCTCTGCATTTAACACTGTATTTAGGCCTGGCTATTTCAACACCACTCAGGAGGGTAACCATGGACATGGATTTGCACAGGGTGCCTTCTCTGCACTGTGGGCTGCCTCCATGGATCTCTACATCTGTGCTCTGTCAAGCCCTGCTTGTCTGTCAGACAAGGCACACAGGCAGCTGTGGGAAGAACAGAGTGTTGTAGTTCTGTCACAGAAGCTTCAGTGTAGCCTAAAAGTAAATGAAGAGATAATGAATCAAGAGCAAGATGAGTCCAGCTTATGACAAATGTCATAATTTAGAGGACTCCTTGTACTTTAGAAGTACTTTTGTGTTTACAGACAATAAAGGTGTATTCCACTTCTCCCCTCACCACAAATCTACATCCTAAATCCCTCAGCTTCTAATTTATCAGAAGAGATTTTATAATGTGATAATGCTGGGAAACTTGATTATAAAGCTGTCAAAATAACACTCTTTTTCCTAATGCAAATTCTGGGTAATATGAAAACTGACATTCCTGTGGAATGTAAGAAACACGGTAAAGAGCTGAGTTGTTGTTCCTTTTGGCCACAGACACTGTGATGGGTTGTTCCTCTGACACCACTGCTCCAAGGATTGATTTGCTTGGTTTTGTTGTGTTGCAACTCTTGAGTAACCAGAATTTTGTCTAGAGATTCAGACATACCTACTAGAAGCATTTCATGGCTTAGCATATTTTACTGTGCAGCCTCTTGGCTATTAGGCCACTGACATAAGGATTCTTTTGCCTCTGTACCTCTTAACCAGCTAGTTAAATTCCTGGTATATATTCCCCAGGTGCTGTGGATGAGTGTTCTCCTCCCTCTGTGCATTCTCTTTACCACAGACTTTGCAGTTTCCCAGATGACAAAAAGCTGCACAGATTGCACAGATCCCAGCAAACGCTGAATACTGGACTCTTGTCTAGCTGGCTGGAGTTTTCTCATGCTTTTAATCATGCAGGTTTCAAAGGTACTGCCATTTCTCTTTATACCTTTCCAGTCTTTTGTCGTGTTTCTTCCCGTTCTTTGGGAATCAGTCAGGAGTTCAGTGCTTTCAGCTGGTCTGTAATTTGTTCAATCTAACATGCAGCTTGGTTTACAGGAAGCTGTAATAACTGCCAAAGCAGCATATGTGAGTGACATGAACAGTATTGTAGTAAGCAGCCAGCTACACAACCAGCTTAATTCATCACTCACTATGGGAGAGTGACAGTTTAGCATATGGCCAGTCTCTTCAGATGCTGGTTTATCTCAAATATATTTAGGACTGTTTAGTTCTTCCATTTGGGAAGTAGATTGGAGTCATAAAGCAATTTCTCCTTAAGCTTTTTGACTGGTCGTTGGTGGTATTCAGATCTCAAAGTTGGAGCTGAATTAATGGTGCTCCTTTTATGCTCTAGGAGAATGGCAAAATGGAAACATGCATTATTCACTAGGGATTGTAAAGACCTCTTCAGGTACATTAAGGATGGATTGTTGAGTGATCTGTGTAGTATTTTGCATAACTAATAAATTAGAGCCAGGTCAGTGTTTATAGAGGCAGAACCTATTGTTTGTTTAGAATTATAACCAAATAATTGCTGCAAGGGTTTCTTGTTTGTCTTTGTAGTGAGAAAATTGTAATGAGTTGTTCAACAAGGCTGTTTGACTTCTATTTTTTTGCTGGTTATTAGTAAAGCATTTTGTATTCAAATTAAATCTTGGGATAAAGAATAAAAAATTCAAGACATGATGTGAAAAAAATTTATTTTTAATTACTGGGGTTATTGTACATAAGACATTTGTTTGGGAAAGGGAATACCCTGAGCTACTTGTGTTTTCATATGAATACAGAGAATTAGCTGATCTTTAGATAGATTGTGCTAAAAGTAAGTACATTCTGAATTTCCACCATTTCAAGATAATTGCTATGTTCCTACTGTGACAAAAACTAAAGAAAGTGTTGAGCTTAGTTTCTTAAAGGAGTTTTAAGTAACTTGTAGAAGAGTAGTGGGAAATGAGCAGTTCTAGGCAGCGTTCTTTCAGTGAGACTGTTTCTATAATAAAGTTGGGATTTTTGCTCAGAGGATATTCAGTCTGGCCAATCAGTGATAGTAGAGTGCATTCTTATTCCAACTAAATTTTGCCACATTGCATGCTTTTTTCACAGTGAAAGCAGAGATATGTCTGGAATTTAAAGTTTGGCTAAGTGTTTTGTAGTGGATATGGAAATTAAACACCTCACAGTGAGCAGCCATACTGTGGGAATGCATAAATACTATTTAAAAAACCCCAACACAAACAAAAGCCCAACCACAAACTCCAGACAACTCCTGAAATAAAAAAAAATTAAAAAACCAAACAAAAAACCCTTTCCTTTTCATCTTAACAGCTGGGCTGATCAAATAATCTCTGTATATTTCAAATAGGTTTAGGAGAGCAAGTAGAATAGTGTTCATTGCTGGAATTGTGTTGGCATTCTTTTTTGATTCTTACATTCCTTGTATTTTGAGCTGGGGAGTTGGAACAGATGGACTTCCATAAAAAGCCAGTGCTTCATTAGATTGGCAAGTTCAACTTCCTGCTTTTTCACCTGAGGAGCTGAGCAGTTGGATAGTCCTCACTCTGTAGAGATCCAAGAATGGTTCTGGGGGCTTGTGTCCTAACTCCATGATATCTGCTTGGCCTCTTTCCCAACCCCTGCCAAGAAATTGTTTATGCAGTCATATCTCTGACTGCTCTCCTTGTTGGAAAGCATTTGGTCAAGCACTGTGGCTGCTCAAATGCAAAGCACAGAGATGCTTAAAAGGAGAGTGTGCTGCAGAGCATGGGTCTGTCTCTAGACTGTTGTGGGTTTTTTCCCTTTCCCTTTTATTTTTTTCCTCTCTAGATTTGATCTTGTAGTCTCTCTGCCTCTCTGTAGGTTTTGGCAGAGCTGCAGGGGGTGTCATGCTCTCTTTGGTGCTGTGCAGGCTTTTCCTTCTGCCTAGCATCTCAATATTTTATGCCCTTTAAATTTATTTTTCGCTTTTCCTTTTTGAGGGACTTAATCTTTTTCCCTATGACACTATGTGGATCTCCTCAGAAAAACTGAGTGAACAGATTTACAGGACACACAGGTTTAGGGTTTTTCTTTTTCATGTAGGGCCCTGGTTTATGCCATATCCCTGTGACACAATGAGACATCATCATTCGATGGGATGTGGAACACTTATGGTGACTTTAGTCACCTGTATGGTATATTTGTGCCTTCTTAGTTCAGATAGTGATGCTTCACTCTGTATTTTCTGGGATCTTTGCTGCAGAGTGCTCATGGCATTTGGATTGCTCCACAGTAGACCCTACTGATGTTATCTTTGCGTTTTCGCACTGTTTTTGTACTACTACAGAGATTCTTCTGTCTACCAGTTTTAACTCTCTTCAATCTAATTTCTCTATTTTTAGATATACCACAAATTCTACCCTCCAGGAAACCCTAGAAAGGTAAACATTAAAAATCCCGCTTTTGCCCATTCCCTGGGTTTTCAATGTTTAAGCAAACAGTGTTTGTTTAAGTTTTATCCTCAATATATTGTTATAATGCTGAGCTTACCGTTGGAAAACACAGAATGCTGCACAGTAAAATTTTTGGGGCTGCCTGATCTTTTTGAGTACCTGTAGAGAATGTCTTTATCTGCAGTCTTATACTTTTGTCCTCACTATTTTGGAGCCTCTTCTAATTAATCTGTGTTGCTGTTGTGTCCCACATGATAGATGCTGCTTTGTTTATGTGAATAAATAAGCAGCAGCTCTTCACATGAACCACATGGAAGACATTATCGTTTAGGAGAGCTGCTTTACACACCTTTTATATAACAAGAACATCCTAACTAAAGACCACTTGCCACAGAGTTTGCTTGTTCTGAAACAAAAATCCTCTGTCAGTTCTTTGAGCTGTGCTCACCTGTATCTGAAAGCAGTTTTGTTCCATGTCCATGCTTAGAAAATAGCAATTATACAGTTTTATCTTAGCGTTCAGCCATGTCCTTATCAGTTGAATGTGCAACTATTTCTCCCTTTGAAGAGAAATAAAGGTATGTTATACTCTTATGCCTGAGTGTTGGCATTTGAATAATTATTCTCCTTCCCTCTAAAATACCACCTGGAAAATGTGTGAGAAACTTATAGTTAGCAAATGTGCAACTGCCTCCTTATTCCCTTGGGTTTAGTCCAGTAATGTTCTGGTAGACACCACTTTCTCTTATGTCAGGTTTGAATAAGGTGAACAAAATCACCAGATTCCAGGATGTTTTGGACAGCAATGGGTTTGCTACCTCTCTCATTTTCTTTTCCCTCATCTGTTTTTTTGGGGTTAGTTGTTTTTTTTTTTTTCCTTCTGCCTGGGTAGCATTTATCTTAGTTGTATTCCTTGACAAATTAAAAGGCAAGACAGAGAATGAGGTGTACTTCAAGGTGTATTTCTCTGGTTTTGTACTGCATGTGGACAGAAATTGTTCCTCCTGGTTGTCACTGTCCTCTACAGAAGTAAATGTGAGCATTGGGGCTGTAGGAGTCAGATGTTCACAGACTTGTGATATCATCAAACTTGTGATATCATCATCTCAGATATGATGCATATCTCAGCTTTGCCATTGCTCTCCCTAGGTGGGGAAATTGTTTAATAGAATAAATGCCTTTTGTTGTATTGATGCATTGCTCTTCTTCAATAAAAGCATTTGTCTCCTACTTATGCTTCTGATTTGCTGGACCTAGTGACATGTTTAAAGTATCAAGCAGTTCAACAGGCTTCAGTGGGCAAGTCTTTCACCCAATTTTCCATGCTACGTTTTTATTTTGTGTTTTAAGTGTGAAGGCTTAGAAGTGCTCTGAATTTTGCTGTTACAAACATTGTATGTGGTCATCCAAACTACTCTGATTCAGCTGAGAAGGATGAAGACCAGTCCTGCAGCTGCCACCATCTCAACAGAGAAGAAACATGTTTGATCATTTCCGAACCTCCCAAGCAGCTGCACTCAGCTCTCACACTGACACTGTCACATGAACTGGTACAAAAGTCTCTTGGCAACCTGTTAGAACTTTAAAAGTGTCATAAATTTAAATAAGGCAGGAATAGTACAGTGTGAACTGGAGAGGAATTGGAGGGAGCAAATGGCTGAAGCTGGCTCTACTTGGCTTTAATCCCTTTTCCATGTTCTAACTGGGACAATCTCAGATGCCTTCTGCTGAGCTTAATGCGTGTAATGGAAGAAGCATGGCTCTTGTTTTTAATCTTCTTGGGGACTGGAAGCCCCTTTGAATGCTCTGATAATCCACTTCCCATGAGAAAGGAGGGAAGAAAGAGGAAAGCTTTTTAGACTTGTTTGGTTTCTTTGATGGATTTGGGTTGTTTTGTTGGTCGGTTTGTTTGTTTGTTTGCCAAGGTTGATTGTATAATTGTTGGATCCTGTGCAACAAAGCTTTTGAATTGAGGAAGCTGAATCTGGGTGCTGGCCTTGCACCTGCTGCAGAGCTGTGTAGTGAGGTCCTGCTGCTGCTTCCCTGTTGTGCTCCCACTCAACCTGAAACTCAACCTTGCATTGCCTATATGAGGGGGCAAAAGAAGGATTGTCCAGCAAACAGCCAGAAGTGTTCCTGCTTAGCAGTCATTTATCTTATTTTGTTTTCTGCTTGTCCCCTTGTAGCACTGACCAGAGGGGACAACTGACTGGGAACTATTTATAGTGAGAATCTCCAAGTTAAATGGCCATCACTTGTAGGGGGATAGGAATATAAGAAAATCAAGATAGTGTAGAAAGTAATCTTATCCCTAAGGAGTTGCAGCTGGGCCAATTATCAAAGATTAGGAGCAGGCCTGACTTTAACAGGTCACAGGTGTAACCAATGAAGAAGATGCTATAAAAGAGTGGGGTGGCTGGCTGAGAGGGGAACTGGAGTCAGTGGCTGCTTTGTGAAGAAGAAAGAGTCAGTGCTTTGAGGAGCTGCCCATGAGGAACACCAAGAAGGAATGGAACTTTTGTGATAAGGAGACAACAGTATGGAACCCCTGTGATAAGGTGACAACATCCACTGGTGAGGATTTCTTCCCAAGCCTTGTGCCCACTCTGTCACCATGCAGGAGGCCTGTGTTTGTCCTGAGTTCTGCTGAAATATTCAGTTTCTATTCTTGTTCCCTTGAGGGCTTAGAGTAGAAATTACTCCAGTATGTGAGTTACTGTATGTCTGAATAGCTGAGGGAAATACATTTTCCTTTAAATTTCACTGACTGAAGTTTATGTTAACAAGTTAGATTCAATTTTCTTGTGAGGAAAGTAAAATGGAATATAAAACATTTTATAAATAAGGCAAAACTTAAAAAATATGAAGATATCACAAAATATTGAAAAGAGATAAAACAATTTTAGTTCCTTAAACTGTATATTTTTAAACTGACAGTCTTTTAAAATGTAATTGCTTTCTCTTTGCCTGACATTAAGGATGTTCTTTTTATTGTTGTTCATAAGGTTATCTCTTACTTTTACACCTCTATCTTGTCATGACTCAATGCAAATTCCAGCATTTTACTGATTTCAAGAGCTTTGAACAAGCTGATGTTTGAGATGAAAGCTTTTTTTTCATTACTTAAATTACATATTTGTGTGGGATGAGAATCAGATGGCAGCATTTTAGAAATGTAGTTCACCACTTCAGTCTTTTGTGCCAGTTATCTGTCTGGTCAAGGCTGTGATATAAGGGCTTGGAGATGAGAGTTGGCATCTGTAGGCCTCTCTGTTTAAAGCTAAATTGAGTTAATAGAAATAGCCAGAAGTAAGGACTGGAAAAAGCCAACCCAAACTGCAAGGCTGAGAGTTGGATGACAGTGGCATGAGGTGGCACTTGGGTAGTGGTGCCCAGCATGGTGTGTCCAAGGCCATGGAGAATAAATGCAGAAACTCTGTGGAATGATTGTGCTCTGTTAACCTTTACATGGTGCTTGCTGATCCAGGTATATGCACAGCCAGGTCCTGGAATTTGGGAAATGCAAAAGTTGTTTTGGTTTGTTTTGGTTTTTTTTGATGTTGAACCTCACAGTTTTAAGAGTGACTGAGGAGTCTCTCTTCAGGAATCTGTGGCATAAAAAAAACCCCACCAAAATAATTTTCAGAAAAATATGACGACTTTAAAAACATAGCATTTGTCTTTCACACTTTTGCCATAGAATGTGTTATAGCTATGATCTGTGCCTGGGCAATAGATGGTCCCTTCTCCAAAATTAGTTAAGTTTTATTGGCAACCAGTGGAAAAAAGAAGAATTCAGTGTCAGCATTAGTTCTCCAGCTGACAGTAAAACTGCTTCTAGCAGTGTGCACTTTATATTGCCTTTTTATCTGTGTTCATACTTTGCCTTGACGTGCATCAGAGGTCTTTTGAGCTCCTTTATGAAGATAAAAATATAATGCAACTGCATAGCAAATGAATAGATTTTGTGCTGGTTTTTTTTGTGCTTATGCTTATTAGAAGTCCCAGAGGAGGCTGTTATTAACACAGAGGGTATTTGCATGTTCATGTACTTAAAAGCTACAACCAAGACTTCCAGTTGTAAAATAAACATTTATTTTATAAAGTGTAAAGTTCTACTCAGAGAAGACAGAAGTACTGATTTGCAGGTAGAGTAGAGGCAATGTTAGGGATTTAGTTTTAAATGTCTGAGCCTCACTTGATGTAAAAAGGACAATTTACTTAAAAATGTTACAAAATTGCATGTAAATCATATGTGAGAATTGGGACAGGTGGAGTAATTAAATGCAGTTTGCTAGGTGGTAAAGCAGAGAAATGTTCCACAGTTGTGAGTGTTTAAAAGCATTATCCTAACTGTGAGTTCCAATTTAAGTTTTGTCTGCTGTGCAAATGTGAAAACTCCTAACCACGGGGGGGAAGGAAGGTAATTTTTTTTTTCAGTATTCAGGAGTATAAACCAGTGAGCTAGCACAGCTATTTCTGACAGTTAAATATTGCTTCAGCTGGAACTTATTGTACACTATTCCTTTCAGAACATTTTCATAAATACATAAATCATAAATTAATGGTTCTCAGCAAGACAGGCTGTTCTTTCAAGTTTCAGTTAGATCTGGTTTGTCTTACTCCATGCAATCAGACAATCATATAGTAAATAGGAACAAGAATTGCCAAGCCCCTTGGTAACTAAGTACCACAGAAATGTTGTTGGAGTGACCATCAATAACATCAGCAATGAGCAGAATCCTAACATTTATTTTTTCCAAGTATCAATGACCTATGGTTTGGGGGGGTTTTAACTTATTTGACCATTTGAAATTAAGTGTTTTCTATTGGTTGTTTCTGTATTCCTGTATGTTTTTGAGTTTGTGGGGTTTTTTTTTTTCAGTAGGGCTAAAACCCCAACACAGTAGCAGTTTGTTATCACTTTCTGCCTTTCTTTCAAACAGATTACCGTTTTGAGTTTTTTCTCCTCTAATTACAAATACATTATTTTATTTCCTAATGCAGCCATTTCATATGCAAAATGCTGGGCAGGAGGTTTATATCCCAACATACTTTCCTGGCTTGTGAAGTAAGGGCAGAGTGATGCCCCAGCAGAAGATGGCAAAGCCTCTGGGCTGGACTCCAAACTTCCATTATGTGCTCACTTGGCTCTATCTGCAGCACCTCTTGGAGGGGAGGTAATAAGTGAAACCTCACTGCAAGCAGTGGCTGCTCACAGAAACAATCCCCAAGGACAGCACAAGCCCTGTACTGTAACAAACCTGGTCTTTAGCAACATCAAGAGAGCTCTCAAAAGAAGGAACTGGTGAGGTTTGCCTGAAGATTCAGGGGTGCCAGTCACTTTGGGGCAGTCTTCTTTAGACAAGCAGATGATTTTGTAGTTCTTATGAATAGAAACTACCCTGAATTCTCACATCCTGCTAGCAGCAGAAATGCCTGGCTTCCTTGGAGTGGGAGACAGGGAACATGTTCTGTCATCAGGGACACGTTCTGTCAAAAACAGGGAGGGAAGCTGTGTAACTTTTATTGCCTTTTTTTTTTTTTGCAGTCGGGTCAGAATCATGAAAGGGTTTCATTCCTTCCTATTATCCCTTGAGACAAAGCTGAGGAATGAGATTGCTGCTAATCCAAAAAGTATGAGAAATTGAAAAAATATTGTTCCAGGGAGGTTTAAAAGAGGATGAACTCAAAGCTTTGGAGCCTGAGGAGAAAATTCAAGCATTAACTGCTCTGCAGTGGTAGTTTGTGACCAAGAAGCGATCTGCCATGATGGACAAGAAGGTCCAGCTGCAGAAGGGGCTGAACTGGCTAGAAGCAGGAATGTTAGAGACACAATGGATCCCTGTATGGGACTAGAAAAATATGATGGCAAATCTCCTTTATGCATATAATGTAATTGGGTACTTGTACAAAGGGAAAGATGGGATTGTACTTCTAGAGAAATTCCACTTTGTTCAGCCTGATTACAATCAATCAGCCATCTGATAAGTGATCAATGCAGTCCATTTTGAATTTGTTAAAAAAACTTGAACACTTGAAACAGTTTTTGCTAGCAAATTTTTGCAGCTTGAAATGAAATAGTTATGTAAATTGGAACTGTTTCAGTGCCTCAAAGGAGTTGGACATACAGCCTATGCTAAAACTTTTACTTTTCTCTACATATGTTAATAATAATGGTGTAGCCCTGAAGCATTTATGACCTCCCCTGGATTTTTAGAATCAGGTGGAGTTTATCAAATCACTTACTGATTTTGTAAAGATTTTGAAAATGAGCATCTTAAGTATAACGTTTCTGGCTAATGGTCATTGGGAATTTTGAAAGTTCAACTGCCTTCCTGGCAACAAAATTGTATAAATATAGTAAACATAATTGTATAAATATAATGTATGAAATTGCTCTAAAGCACAAGGCCACAGGCAGATAGTGAAATATGAACCTTACTGATGCGACTTATGGGAAGCTGTTCCTGGTATTGCCTCCTGTTATCAGAACACAGTTTTTGGTGTTGAAGGCACTTGAGGTCCTTCTTGCAGCAAGGAGATCCAGTAAGTGTGGCTGTATAAACAACGTGGAAATGGCATCTGGATAATGTGTAAGATTCTGTCATGAGGAAAAACCAGGGAGTTGAAAAGGTCCTTTAAACAGGAATGCTAGTTCATGTGACCCAGCAAAATATCAAGAAAGTGGGAATATTTTTCCTTCTGGTAATCATCCACTGCATTGATAGGGCTTAACTGGTGAGGTAAGTGAAGAATAATAATACTAAAGCAAATTGTTTCAAGGTCAATGTCACAATGTCAGAACTTTCAGTCTTTTCTTGCTGTTGTTTCTCCTGCTTAGAATAGAAATATATGTTTAAACCAAACATTTAAAAGAAATTTTTGACACCTCTTTTTTTTTTTCTTTCATTCAAGTTTACTGTTGAAGGTTTGCTTCTTTTGAGAGCTTCCAGATTAATGACAGGTTCAAAGCAGTGAACAGAAATGAGAAAAATAGGGAAACAAATGTAAGAACTTAGTTCATAGTTGTTATAGTAAAAATTATCAGTAGGTCTCCTTTAATGCTCTAGGTCAGTTTCAGTTGTTGATGAATGTAGAGAGGCTTCTTTTTTCTAAGGTGCTTTCATGGCTGTAGTGATTCACCTAATTTTGAGCTTGGAAAAACTTCACACTAATTTCTGACATCTAAAGTTTTAGAAGAGCAGTGTTTGTTTTGAGGAGGTTACACATGAAGCTGAAAGTTGACCAAATATCAACTTGTGATCCTAAAAGTCACTAGGGAAGGAGGCTCCATATAATAGTAATGGGAAATGAGCACTCTAGTTTGAGTTAATAAGGAGAGATTGGGCAGCCCTAAAGGTTTTATAAGTGTTTTGGTTTTTCAATGCAATCCGTGTTGGTGGTGTTGAAGCCAATGCCAGTGTTCTTACTTAGGCCGTCATATGGGTTACTTGGACCTGTGGATTAAAGGTTTTTAACAGCTTTGGCTAGAAAGCAGCAAATTATACCCTCACATGCTCCAGACAACACTGTCACTTTTATTTGCCATAACCTAAATGTGATGGTTAAATGCTCTTTGGAGACCTGATGAGTTGATGTTTCCAAATATTCCATGTATGAATCTTGTTTGTTATGACTGAGGAGATGCAGGTGATGTTTAGCAGCTCTCCATACAGAAATGAGATGATGGAAAGCCCTTGGAGAGGTGGACCAAGATAAGGATCCTGAGCTGGGGAGAAGGAAAGAGATTTTCAGCCCCTTGTTTACCTCTCCAGTCAGTTTCTCTCAGTTATCTGGGAGCCAGAGATTGCTGTGCTGTTGCTGTCATACTCTTCTTCAGCAGACCCTTGACTTCCACTGGCTCATCCAAGAGCTTAGATGATGCTTGTTGTCCTTATGTTAACTTTTTTTCTGCAAGAGCCCTGCAAAAAAAGCATCTTCCAGTAGATACTTAGGCCAGTACAATGGCTGAGACTCCTCATGGGAATTTAGGATGGGCTCTGCAAAAAAATGCCCAAGAGAGCTTTATGTCCTTAAATAATAGGGGATTATCCATAGATATTCTATGTACAAATATTCTTCAGTGGTCGATAATTATCTATGTCATAGGTTATCCATTATGACATAGATAATTAGTGACCACTGAAGAGTATTTGTACAGCAAAGTAAAATACAGTTCAGAGCCCTAGAGAATAAGACTGGTTGAATAAGATTGTAGAAGTGGATTGGTATTTGAGAAAATAAACAGTTTTTAAGTTTAAGTTTGTGACCAGAAGGGCTTCCCTTTAACATTTTTGTGCCTTGGGGGGCCTGAAAACTTTTCTATATCCACTAAGTGTCTGGTGTTACCTGGTATTTGCAGCAGAAATAGCCAAGTTTTCTTTAGCGCTGCAAACCTGTTGAAACTGGAGGTTATTATCCCTTAATAGGACAGTAAGTTGGCAGTAGGATTGTAAGGTCTGGTGTAGTGATCTTTTCCTATCTCAAATTTTGGCTAAGGCACTGTATCCTTTCAGGTATTTCCTAAAAGGAATGTTGGACTCTTTTCAGAGTCTGTGGAGAGTCTGGAGTCCCAGCACTGAGGTTTCTGCATGTAATGCATCAATATTACTTTTTGTGAGTTTTGATTGCTGCCGCTTAAATAATACAGTATCATGAAGGGTGCTTTTAAAATAAACTTTATCCTCCTCATCCCAGCTTCTTGGAGAGATCTGAGTTGTAACTACTGGACTTTTGGATTCAGGGAACATGCTTTTATTTGTTTTTTAATTCTCTGGCATCATTCACAAGGTTCTTTGACTCCTGTGATGCTCATTTATAGATTTTTAAGTGTTCCTCTATGTTAGAGTTACTGTGTTTTTCATATTTGTAGCAGTAAAGATTAATCTGAAGTGAAAACGAGCCTGAATTATTACCAAGAGCTGTTCAGCAGCAACAAGGGTTATTTGCTTAATGTGAATAATGAGAGGAGAGCCCTTTTCCCCCAGGGACCACCTTCTGCAAAGTCATGCTGCACAATTTCTTTTCTTGCAGGGCTGTTCATCAGATTATTGGAGTACTTGAAAGCATGCAGTTCTGGGAGAGGGAGGGCTGTACGTTTAAAGTGCAGCACACAAACTTATTTCCATCACCACCCTCAGTGTCCCTTCCAAGTTGTGTGGCTGCTGTCACAGCTGCACCTTGAGTATGCTGTGGATCAGGACAGTGCTGATGTGTTCTGTGCTCTCAGGCACACAAAGCTCTTTCCCCTTCCTGCTGCTTTCCTTCACTTCAGCAGTTCTGCAGCACCACTGAGGAAGTTGCAGATGTGAAGCTCTAGGACTTAAGTGCATGTTGATATTGTTCCTGCATGCATAAGATGTGCGTGCCATAATGACAAAGTGCATCTTTCCTCCTCTTGAGCAGCTAAAATGTTTTCTTTCTACCCACTCGCCTTCCAGCTGGTAAGAGGAATTGAAAAATATATTGGGGATAAAGCAAACATGCTGGTTATGGCCATTTTGCACTGACATTTTTCCTTTCAGTTTTTTGGATCCCTCAAAATAGTTTTTCTAAATTTTTTTCCTGTTTCCTTAGGATTTTGTGATTAAAAAAACCAACATTTAATCCTCACGGTAAAGATTTTAGAATGTCAGTCCTCCCCCTTGCTCAGCTCTACAGACCATAAGTATCTGGCTTTGACCATGAGCCCCGTGCACTGGTCCCAGACAGCAGGGATTGCCCTTGGTTGGTGTTCTCCAGATGCCCACCCAGCCCTTGTCTCACTGCTCCCCCTCAATAGCAAAGGGGGGGAACTAAGAGGGGAAGGTTTGTGGATGGAGGTAAAGGCAGGGAGATCACTTGCCAGTTACCCTCATGGGCAAAAACACAAGTTGGGAAGGATTATTTTCTTGCTAAGATGTAAAATCTGTACTCTTTATGACCAATTTGACTTTTTATTGCAGAAAGACAAGAATAGTCATGTACACCTGCCCTCTCCCCACCCCACCCCCCCAAGTGCTTCACTGATATTTTTGGTGGACTTGATTCCTTAGTCTGAGCTTAAAGGAAAGGCAGTTTTAGGTGGTGCTTCTCCATGGTTTGGTTTTTTTAATTTGTGCATTTTAACAGAGAATCTTTTTGTGTAGTTCCGGGTTTGAAAAGGTTTTTTGAAGTTCTGTAAACGTAGAAAAATTGAATTTATTGATGGTGTTTGTTTTAAATCTTTGTAATGTGTGCTAGGCACAAAGCTGTACATTATTATAGTGCTATAAATCAACAGGTTGTAGGAAGAAACTCTTAATTTTCATTCAGGTCTGTTGAAGCAAATATTTGACAGATCTTGATAGATGGAAGTTGTCCCTTTTGAGCTCTGTATAAATTAACTTCATAATTTCAATTAAAAGTGTGTATTTTTAATGACTGGCACAGACTCAGGGCAGCCTCATATGATTGATTGTTGTTTTTTGAAAAGAAAAATCTTACTTATTTTGCTTATTTTGGCGTTGGGAAGAGATGAAACTTCAAACCACTTTTGCTCTTTACATGAGATTTAAGAAAAAAAAAAATCACACCAAAGCTAAAAACCTTTGCTGCTATGAGATGTTGAAATTCTCTGGGACACCACAAATTATGGGCACAGGGTGAGGGAGAAAGTAAATGTAACAGTGTCTCTCTTTATATTAGTGAGTGATGACATTTAATGCATTTTGCTGTTTGACCTCTTACACTCTCCCTCCAGTTCAGTCTCTCTTGTCTCTCCATTATCTGTGAATTTATTCCCATCCACGGATCTTCTAATGAGAGAAATCTAATCATGGCCAGCACACAGCCTGGAATGTAAATAGGGTATGACCCATCAGCTGGTGCTCTATGAAATAATTATGGCCATCATTTCACCTGTTTTTGTATCTGTTGTAGCCTGACCAAAAAAACCTACTGCTTTTGTTGTTGATGTTAAAAAAAAACCAACAACAAACAAAACCCCCACACCAATTATTAATTTTGCATGAAAACAGCCTAACTTTTTGGCACCTTTTTCTTCCTAAAACATGGAGTAGGAGAATGATGCTCTATGAGAGACAGGAGTGCAGACAACCCTCTTTTTTTCTTCCTCTACCCCTAAATGTTTTTTCCTTGGTTGTGTTTTTTGTCAGAATGCAAAATAACCAAAACATGTAAGGAAAATTAAATCTCTGGAGGGCAAAAATTCTAATCTGATTGTTTATATAAGCTTATTTACCTCAGGATTATATTGCAGTATAGCTGTCTATGTGCAAATATAAACAGATTTCTATAGATAATATTGCAGTAACTGCTAACAGTGTAGACTGGGGTATCAAATTTGAGGGTTTTGCCTTTAAAAGGAACTTGGGCAGGTGACTGTTAAACAGAACCTGTACACACTTAAGGAACTCTTGGCCCATAATAGTCATGAAACTGGAAATAATTTTCGTTTTATCCCTCAGTGGAAACTTCAGGATTTAATGTTAAGCGTTTTTCAGTTAGTGCTGTGACTAAGTGCTTCTCTTGCAGTTTTAAATTTATGTTTACAGTGGATACTTGTGATATTATGACTTAAATTAAAAGGTAAGAAATTAAGAAATTGTCACCTAACCAAAATGTCACGAGGCCCATTTTTTCCTCTCTAATTAGGCAAAAAGCTGCTAAATAGCTTACTGTGCTGTTATGCTCCAAATGTGCTTCCCAAAGCAGAGTTGCTCCAACATTACTTTTCCCCCCAAGTTTAAAGGAACAGCTTTTCTTGCTGCTGTGATTTCATCAGTGAAATTCAGAGGAGTGTCTGGCTTAAAAAAAATCTTGCAGCCTGGGGCCTTAGAATCAAAGCTAAATTTGGGCTGTTCAGCACTTCCTAGTTCAGTGGATTTGTGAATAATCTGTCATGAAGGCTTGTACCATTTCCCTGGCTTGTGAGGAAGCTCCTGTCCTTCTCACAGTGCTTGTCACAATAAGCGCGGTCCTGGGGAGCAGAGGCTGTGCTGCCCCGTGTGTGGATCTGCTCCCTGCCCACGTACTTGTGGCAATGGGGGTGCTGTTAGGCTGGGTTTGAGAGGCTCTGACCACAGATGGGCTGTTGTGAGGCGCTGCTGTCTGACAAACAGCCTGGAGGAGCCCTGTGATGACAGCAGCCCTGGCCAGCCGGTGTGGTGGCACCGTGGCGAGGTGACGCACGCCTGCCCCTGCAGCTGCCACGCAGCCCATGGACACCAGCCCTGGGTGGTGTCCTCTTGCATCCCAAATGTAAACTCTGCATGCTGGGAAGCACCCTGTGCTGGCAGGCCAACCACTGGAATACCTTGTCTGAAATATTGCCTTGTAGGGTGGGGCTTCTCTGCCCCACAGGACCCCTTGTCCAAAATGGGCTGCTCTCACTCCCATCCTTCCTCTGCAAGACTTTCCTGACAGCAATATGTGTGCTTAGTATAAAACTTGATCTCTTAGCTTAGGAAAATGGTCTGTTTTTCTAGGCTTACACGTAAAAGAAGGTTTTTAACCTTCTAAAAAAAGAAGGTTAAAAAAAAAAGGTTTTGGAAAACAGTACAGGAGTGAAATCAAAATCAAAACCAGAATCTTTCACAAAGTATCTCAGCTGGTAAATAATACTTTATATCCAAGCTCAAAAAATTATCTTCTCTTTATGTAACTGTGTTTTCAAATGCAGTTGGCAGATAATTAACTGTGCTAACAAATTTTGCAGGACTGTTGTGATGTGATTCTTTTTTCCTTACCTAATTTTTGGTTTGGTATTCCCTTGTTAATGGACTGGAGTTCTTGCAAATTTCAGCTACTGAAGGATGTTTTTAGGCAAGCGAATTTACCCTCTGAAGGGAGTGAGGGAAGGAATTTCATCTCTTAGCTTGCTTTCTCCCTGAGAGTAACTTCCCAGCCACTCTGGGCTTCACTCCCAGACTCCCTTCAGTTCTGTCCTCAAGGGATGTTTGTCCTCGAGGCTCTTAAATTCAGTCAGCTAACATATGTTAAAGTAATTGTGAAGGCAAGACAGCTTGGTTTTGATTCATGTTAGCAGCTCATGTTCATCCCTAGACTAAATACAAAAGTTAATTTTATCTAGTTGACCTGAGTTGTTTTGCCATTGCTTGTATCTAATTCTCAGTGAGCTTTTCAAAGGTGAGACTTAATCTTTTATCTAAAATAGGTATCTGTCCTGCTGAAGGAGTTGTAGTAACATCTTTCCTGCTAGCACAGGAGAGTTCAGCTCTCTTCATTGAGAGTTTGGTCAGAGGGCTCCTATTTCTTCAGTTGATTTCTACTTCTACCCTGGAATATTGTTCCAGGACTGCCATTTAGAGGGAGGGAGAAGATGGTGGGGCAGATCTAACCTACAGCATGGAATTTTAGGCCAAGAAAATATTCAGGTTGGTAGTTGAGTCTATAGTGGGCTGTGCCAGCAACTGGGTATGGTGGCCAAGTGGTAACCACCACTCTGTTCTCATAATCTTAGCCTGGAGATAAGGGGGTTTTGGCATGTTGTTATGTTGACATGGGATAATGGACTCTTTCACATGTGCAGCTTTGCAAACAAGAGCAGATTGGTAAATAGGCAGCGTTAGGTGTCTAGTGTAAGTTAATGAAGTGAGTAATACCAATATTTAAATTGTGATTTTCTTAAACTGCTGTTTTGCTCAAATTATGGATTTGGAAAAGCAATCTAGACTGAGCTGAAAATATTTTTCATAGCTTTTAATGATTTCATAAAATATTTCCTTTAATATTAGAAAGGAAAATAGATGTTGTACATTGATTTTTGGTTTTAATTTTGTAAGAGAAAGAGGAGTCAAGTTAATTTGCCTTCCATACTCTCAGTACAAATTCCATTCCTGTCTAGGTAATAGTTGGTTTAACCTTGAGTTTTGGCTGCTTTTAATGTAGGATATTGCTCGAGGAAGCACTAAGCAGTCCACCTGCAGCTAATGCTGAATGCCATAAGTTTTTTGTTAAATTAAGCTTGTGGGTTTCTATATGTATTGGGAGCAAGCTGGTTTTTTGGCTGGCCTGCTTTCTCTGTGCTCTGAGTCCTGTAGTTAGGCTTTGGAATTGCTTGGCTGCTGGGATTTGGGTGGTGCTCTGCTAAAGCCAGGAACTACCGTAGCCATTCTTTTTAACTCCCATTGCAGGCGGTTACAAAACAGGTTCCCAACAACAAGTTGTGTTCCCCTCACTGCATGCAAGTCACTCTGACTTATAAATAGAACTGCCCTGATAGACAGAACCTGGCCCACCCTCCTGTCCTCTTATGCGAGTTATTTTGATTTAAAAATAGACCAGTCCTAGAACTGATACGGATCAAGGAGGTTGGCAAAGTTGACTTCTAGACACTGCTGGGATTAAGCAGCGAGTTACAGGGAGCAGAGTGTGCACTAATCAAAACATTTCTAACATTTCAGGAGCATGAACTTCACTTCTTCAAGCTGCTGTGTGCTTTCTGAGGGTTAGATTAGGTTAGATTTCTGCATGTGGTTCCTTTGCTGTAGCTTACCAAATCATACACAAAATACACCAAAATATGTGCACCTCCACAAAGAAGGAAATGTTGTGAACGTTGGAAAGATGAAAATGCTTCTGTGGGCAAGGGCTTCCTAGACAGTAGATAGGAGCTGTAATTTGTAATTTATTGGACTGCTGCTTTGATCATAGCATTACTGCAGTGTCTTTAAGCATATGTTTTTTTCTGAATGCCAATGCTTCCTTAGCATATTTTAAGGTAATTCTGCCCTGGTATTTGCTCTTAGTTTTGTTTGTTTTTTTTTCTTTCAGACTTATTTCTAAAACTTTAAATTTTCCTTGTCTTCTGTTGTTTGTTAAAAATGCAGAGTATTTTTAAGCTTAAGTTTTTTGCTTGTGACACGCTTTAATGTGCATCAGAGACTTTTGAAAATCTTAATTTTTCCAGGCAGTCTTGTTTGGCATTTCTTATTCCATTTCAGTTGCCTTAGGCATCTAAATGCACAGAGTTACACTGAGTATGCCAAGAGCCTAGGGATAGAAGAAGGATAATCTGAATAATTTCCATAGTGTAATTTAGAGACGGACTGATGTCAGCAGTCACTTGATAGTAGTTTTACTATCAAAGTTAATTTGTGGCTTTGCAGAGGAATAAAGTTGAAAGGCATGATTTGAAGAAGGAAAAATAATTTATTCTTTTTTTTTCTTTCCTTCCTAAAGCCTTTCCTAAGAAATCTGTTGTGTATTTCTATTGAGTACTCTAGTATCTAGTACTTAGCTGCCTCTTCTGCCTCCTTACCTAGAGTATAAGAGCTTGACAAATTTTTTGAGGTAAGGAGTAAATGAAAAACAAGACCTCATAAAAGTGTCTAAATGTTGACAGATGAATGATTATTTCAAGTGGTAGAAGAGAGATTCGTTACATTTCTTTTCAGCAGGGTTGCTATGGTTAGCTGAGCAATATTGGAGGAGAGGAGTGTGAGAGCTTTTCCTACCTCTCTGAGCATCTTGTGACTATAAAATTCTTCTTTTGCTTATCTAGATTTTCCCTTCACATTCTAAATGTACCATTTCTTGGGAGATTACTCATTTGTGTTAAAATGAGAGAGAAAACATGAAAAATTAAAGGGGTTCTGAAGTAGGGCACTGATAATTCAATATCTTCAGTGCTACCGGAGTTAAGGACAGGATGTAATGTGTAAAAAAAAAAAACAACAAAAAAAAACCAACAAAACCTTAAAAGCAGTTTCCACCTCATGGGCTGGACTTGGAGGTACCCATTGGAATAACCAAAGTTCAGTGGGAGCCTGTGATATTCCTGCATTGGCTGCCTGAGATCAGGACATGGTTTGAAGGTGTCTGCATCTGACAGCCAACAAGTTGCTCGGGGAAGTGGCTGTTTTTTTCCTTTTTTTTATTCCAGAAGAAGCATGACTGCTTATAATGTGTTAATTTAAAAAGTAATGCAAAATTGCTTCCTGTGCATACAATTAGTTAAGCATGCCACAAATTAGAGGCTTTCTTCTAGCTAGCTAGTGTAAGGGATCCAAGCCTGAACTTTTTTTTAAGGACCCACAGTTAATTGTACTTGAACTCTACCTATATGGACTTAGTTCAGAAAACAGTGTGTTGGCCACGTGGATGTCCACGTGGTAGAAAATTGTCTTGGAGAAGGTTTGCTTTGTACGTGCATTAAGGATGGGATGTTATTTTGATTGTTTAAGCATTGTTTTACCCACTGTTAACCAGCAGAGAGCAGTTTAGTTTGCAGCATAACATATAGAAAAATGTTGAAATTGGCAAAGGCTGGGGTGTTTTTCATTCTCTGATATGGCCATTAAAAACAAACTGCCTGTGAAAATGAAATTCCTGTGCATTATCAACAGTATTTGTGTTTTGTACCAAAATATCATCTGTAAGTATGAATTCCATCGTATGTCAGTGACTTAAATGAAGATTCAATGTTAATTTTGGGTAGTGTTTTGACAGTGTTTATTTAAACTGTGCACTGTATGAGGTGCAGTTCCTCAGAATACCAACCTTGCCAGGCTGATGTGGGGAATCAAATCCCCAGTTTGGAGCCCCAGGGTCAGGTGGTGCCAGTTTGTTTCCAGCCCATGGAGACGGCGAGCACAGGGACTTGTTGCCAGCACAGGGAAAACAGCCTCCATCTGATGGTGCTGTTGTGGTGGCTCACTGAAATTCACTTGTAGGGAATGATCCAAGGAGAAAGCTTTCAGGCAAATAGCATTATGAATCAGTGCATTACATCTTCTTCTTTTCTTAGTCTGTGGTACGCATGCTGTTTGTCGTGAGTGAAATGCTGCTGAAAGGAGGGTGAAGGGCGAGAAGATCTGCAAGAGGCAAGGCAGGAGGATCCTGATATGAACCTCAGCCACCCCCAAAATGCATGTATTAATTGGTCCTTGCCTGTTCAAGGAAAACCTCAACATGCAAACAAACAGCCAAACATCACCCCCACCCCCTAATCCCCCAGCAAAACAACAACATAGCAAGCCCTCTCATTGTCACTTCTGTCAACAACCCCTGATGTGACTGATTTCACCCAAGAAATGGGCAAATTAGCATTTTGCAGTACGAGCACAGAGGATAGGGCTGCTGCAGGATGTGTGATACCTGTTCCACCCTCTCACCTACCCTGGAGGGGATCCTGAGGGGCACTGCAGGAATGTGTGGCTGTGCCTAAAGAGGTGCACAGCCTGAAATGTGGTGATGACATCATTCAGACGTGTTGGATGGCTGCTGTCATGGCTGTTGGTAACCTGTGGGCTGTGTCTCATATGTCTTAATGGGCACAGAGGGGAGAGAATTGCTGCTCTGAATCTCTGGCCTCTCCTGCTTTGTTTATTTATTTATTTATTTTTCCATGAGACTTGCAGGGAAGTAGCCAAAGCATTCAGCGGAGTAGGTGGCAGCATGTGGAAACATGATCTGTGACTTAGCCGTCGTGCACATACATGAGGCACGTAACACTGGTGTGTGAGAGGGAGAGGGAGAGCTGCCTTTGCAGGGACTCTGTGAATCCTGTCACAGGAACAGGCGAACCAGGGAGGAGCGAGCTCGCACAGGCAGGAATAGTTGTAAACGTGTGTTTTGCTGGAACGCTGTGGCTGCTTTTATCAGATGAATAATTAATATCGCAAAGCTTATTGTTCAGAGTGGCAATTTTCGGGTCCTTTGGACGGGGATCTAGAGCTGTTGGAAACGCCAACATCTCATCTAGCAATTTCTTCGGCACCGCGTTGTGCCTTTTATTGTTCGAATCTGCCTGGGAGTGGCTTTAAGATCCAGTAACCTGATCTTTTATCACTCTTGGAGGCTTCCTTTTCTGGTATGCCCTGATGCATTCAACACATGTCGGTATTGTACGCGAGCGGCAGTCCGAGCGATTGGGGCTGGCTCTCCGTGCCTGCGAGGAAAGGAGAATCACCCTGGGCTGGGTGAGTGAGTGAGTGAGCACTGCTGGAGCCGCCAGCGCCCGCAGCCCATCGCTGATCGCTGCCCGGCTCATCAGCGCCCTTCCAGAGGAAGGGGAAACGTGGACGAGATCTTGTCTCGGGAGTAAAGACTGCCTGAGGTCGAGAGAGGAAAACGCCTTTGCTTTTCGGACTGATGTGAGAGCAGCCCGTGTCTCGCAGAGCGATTCCCGGCGGAGCAGGAGGAGCAGGGGCTGCCTTTAAAGCAGCTATTCTGTTCCTGCTCTGAGAGG
Organism: Molothrus aeneus; assembly: GCF_037042795.1. Taxonomy (NCBI): domain Eukaryota; kingdom Metazoa; phylum Chordata; class Aves; order Passeriformes; family Icteridae; genus Molothrus; species Molothrus aeneus. The sequence goes on from NC_089653.1 coordinate 7,217,578, forward strand.
CGTCAGCAGATGGACTTTGGCTTCAGCGCCGTGAATACTTGAGTGGCTTTGCATGTTGGAATACAAGCAGTGATCTCCTTTATTCCCCTTTTCCCCCTGTACATTCACCTGCTGAAAAATGAGTGAGGAAGCAAAGGAGAAAAATACTAAACCAGCTCACAGGAAAAAGAAAGGAAAAAAGGTAACTCCCTGTACAGACAGGCTGCTGTAATTGTGTTTTTGACTCATTTTGTGTTCGACCTATTTGCTTCTGGGTGTGGAGTGGCTTTGGTTTGATAATTTGTTTTGAATAAGGATGGTGGTAGAATCAGGATGGTTCTGTTTGTGCTAGATGCTGATGGGTGTGTTCTTTGCTGGAATCAGTATTACCATTGCAACTCAGTTGTTTTGCATTATTTTAGTATTCCTGCCTCTAAATATATGTTAGTTACAGAATTTCAATATGATTATAGTTTTCATAGTGTATTCCAAACACAGGATTACAAATAAACAGGTATCTGAACGAAGCCTATTTGAAAGGAGAGACTGATAATCAACATGTGCTCATGTAAATGAATATTCTGGACATGGCTAAGAAAAACAAGTTTACAATAAGCATTAATCTTATGAAAGCTATGTTTTTTGCTGTGTGTCACTTTGATCAGTCTTATATATTTTGTATATTTTTGGGGCTTGAAAATATTGTGATCAATTAAATTCTGGAATAAGATTCCAGTTTCATTGAGACTGATTTCTCTTATGGCGTAAGCCTTTTGCCTGAAACTCTGCTTAAAAGACAAATTTGATGATTACCTTCTATGTTGCAGTTTTTTGCTTTCCTGATATCCATGTAATTTCTACCTCCCACTTGGAAATGGATGATTTTTGTGTTTATACTCAAAAACCAGATGGCTAAATCTAGGAAGTACACTTCTTCAGCTTTTTCTAACTTGTTTTAAATATTAACTTGGTATCTTAATTTATAATGCGAATTCCCTTGACTGCTGTAGAAAAAGACATCTGAAAGGTTTATCATTGTTGCAGAGAATATATCCAGACTCCCACCCTTTATTTTCTGAGCATGTGTTTGCCTTCCTACCATGTGAAAGTGTATGACAGCCTCATAGTTAATCCATTTCCTTGGTGAAGGATTCAGTAGAGATTGTTGAAAAAGCAAATTAAACCATATTGGCCCTTCTATTCTCCCAGAATTGCAAAGAGCAGCTTTGGAAGGAGGCATGGAAAGATATAATTGAAATCACTTTTAATGGTAAATTAGGATACCTTCCTGACATATGTTTCTGTCAGGGATGATAGGTTGCCTCAGGACTAGGAGATACATTTACACCTAAATTCTGGGGTGGTTTTAGAGTTTTGCCTGTTAATATTTGACCATGTTATCGAAATTGTTAATATTTTACCATGTTATAGAAATTGCTTTTATGGTGTCCAACAGTGTAGTTACAGTTTTATAGCACGCACCAGTTTCTATGGCTGAAGCTCATAGCGATGATCCCTGTATTCTAGAGGAGCAGCCCAACTCCCAACAACACAGAGCAGCCCAGGGGATTTAGGATTAAACAAACTTTGGGGTCTGACCTGCTATTCCAGCAATGGCTGGTCTGCTTGTATTGTCACCTAGAAAAGGTGATGCCTCTGTGGGCTCAGCTGCCCTGCCCAAATCCCCCCTCTGGTGACTGGAGCGGTGTCATTGGTGCCTGGGGGGTGGCTGGAGGAAACAAGGGGACAGGTTTACATTTGTGAGCTCCTGCTGTGAGCCAAGGACACAGCCCCAGTGCTCCATGTCCTGTGAGGTGAGGGAAAGGCTGCCCTTGGTGCCTCGAGCCCTCGCCACACGAGCTGCAGCTGGCGCCAGGGTGTGACTGCAGACCTTTGCCTTTCAACATGGGGTGCCTGCAGCTGCTCAAACCTGCAGCAGGCCATGTTCCCCTCCTCAGTCTGGTGCTTCCTCCGTGCAGTTGGAATCCTGGAGGCAGCTGGGATGTGCTGGGTTGGGCTGGAGCATGTCTCTCGTGACTAGTTGCATGTTAAGGCTGCTTCCATGTCAGTGTTAGACATGGGCTGGACCCAGGATGGCCTGATGGGAAGGAATTACTCTGTTTTAAACAGGCAGCAATCATTTTTCTGGTCTTGGCAGAATTTACCCTTCTTTTCACAGTGTGTTTAGGGAAAGGTTTTAAATTTATTGTTTTAATTCAGAAGATGATTCCCTGAATGGCCAGTGAAGGTGTACTTGAAGAGCAATACTGAGCTAAGCAAGACAGGAGTTAGATAAACAAATGGTGTTTGGCTGTAAACTCCTGAGCCAGGTGAAAACTTAACTGGTTCTGTGGTTCCAGAGAGTTATGCCACCTGTCCATCCCAAAGAGGGTATCCTGAAATGGGTATTTCCTGCCTTCCTGTTCTCTTTAGACACTTCGTTTCCTGGCAGCTGTGCTTTCTCCATATTTAGCCTTTCCCTTGCCTTCTGTCTCATTTATCTCTAGAGTTGAGTGGTGGCAATTCTTCCTTCTGCTCTTTGACTGCTGTTCATATCCCATTCCCTCTTCATCCACTCTTGGTTTTCCTGTTCTTACACAATTTCTGAAATAAATATGCATCAGGGGCAGCAAGGGAAAGGTCACACCATTTGCTATAGGGAAAATGCAATCAGCAGTGTGTGTTCAGATCTTCCAGAGTTATGTGATTAGGTTGTACCTCAAAAATTAGCCTTCACCTGGCAAACAGGATCTCACTTGTGAGCATAAAGACATGCAGCAGGTCTGCATTTAGAACAGATTGGCCAAAGGAATAGATTTTCAGCAAGTATGCTGAAAATAAAGCATGGTGGGGAGGATAAAGATAAGAAACCACCCAGGAGGTGTCACTGAGATTTGTTATGAAGGATGGACAATTTAGATGAAAGCAGAACAATGCTTTGTTTTAGCACCGTGGTATTCAGTGGGGATACAGCTTTCAAAGAATGATGAAAGTATCACATCAATATTTATTGCTGAGGCTACACTGGGCAGGATTAGCTCTGATGGAATAGGAAGCCTAATTAGTTTCTCTGCTTCATCCTTCAGGGTTCCTCCCTACCCTTCCTCCCGCCTGTGCCTCTTGTGCCTGAGCTTCAGTTGTCCTGCAATTTCCAGCCACACTTTTACAGTGTCAGTGTTTTGAAACAGCCAACTTGAATCCCTAGGTGTTATGGAGGAGCTTTATCCTGGATGTTTGTGTCATCACTTTCCAGTACCTTCTGGAATCTCATTTATAGGAGAGCACTGAACTCAGCTGTCATTAGAGATGTGAGATGTGCTTTGCTTTTTAACAAAAGAGTGTTCTTTCCTCTTCCCCTTCAAACTGCAAGAATGAAATTAGCCATGAAAATTCCTTGGTCCTCTGAAACTTTAAAAGATAATCAGAAGTGTAGGAATTAAAAAACAAAATTAGACCAGCTCAAAACTTCTGTAGTAATTTTTTTTCCACTTCATTTCATGGTTATTTGCTGGGCATCAGTCACTTCTGAGAAGTGGGAAATTTCACATTAAACTCTCGTAACAGGAACTTTGCTGAAAATGCATATTTTTTGTTTTGAGGAATCTTTTGTTTCCCCTTCTTCCTTTGCCTCCTCCAGGATCTTTAGAAAACCTGCACAATTACTGTTGCTGATGTCTCTCGCTGTATGTATTCCGTAAATCAGTGATGGAAACTCCTAAGAGAAATGTCTAAATAGAGTTTCTTAAAAGTACACAGGAGAGAGCTCACACTGACCTCTTAAGGTCATTCTAATCTGTTTATTAATTCACCTGTCTGCCTTGCTTAGTTGATCACTGTAGCATGATTTCAGCATTGTGTTCCATTGCTTTCTATCAAAATTGAATGCCTTGTGCAGGGAAGAGCCAGCTGCTTATGCAGCAGGTGAAAAACCAGTGCTTTGGGTCAGGGTGTTTAGGGCAGCCAGCATTGTTTTTTGGACTAATAGGCAGTTTAGCTCAATCCACTTTTCTTGAGCCAACGCCCTGGGCTCACTGCACTGGGAACACACTTTGCAATCTCTGCCAGGGACATTTGCTCTGTCGTAGCTCCAAGGTTTGACTCAGCAGCACTAGTGGCAGTCTCCAGAGGGGACTCTTCCGTTGTGGCACACTGCTGAAAGTCTGGTCAGCAGTGTGTCTTTGCATGAGAAAGTTCAAGGGACAGAAATTTCAATTTGTGTGGGGACAGGTGTGCTGAGAGATGAGAGGCTCCTGGGTGTGCTGAGCTATTCCCTACTGTAAGATCAGTAGTGGTCTGGCAGAAGAGCTGTCCATGACTCTGGTGGAGCTGGAGCAGGTCCTTTACAAGCAAAGCCTGTCTCTCCTGAAAGAACATCACTGATCTCAGTGGAGCCAATATCAGGGGGCCTGAGCTCTTGGCATTTCATTGTTATTTGGTCAATGATTCCTCTGTGTGTGTGTGGATCTTCTGGTGGTCATAATTCAGCACCTATGAACACCAGCTTTTGTCTTGACAAGATGAACAGTCCTGTTCTGTTTCAGAGATTTGTGGTGGTGTTGCACTTCTTTCCAAGCTGTCTTTTACCACCAGATTTGCTAATGTGGTTGCTTCAGTTCCCATGCACGTTATTGTTGTTGGGGGAGAGCCTTCACTGCTGTTTGCTCCCACTAGAGAAGAGCTCATTGCTAATGGTGAAGCAAATGCTCATGGTAGACTTTTCTGAAGAGTTTTGTAGCTTTTAATTTATTCATAAAATTAAGTTATTATGTGGAGCGTAAATTGATTTCTAAATTTGGGTTTTTCCTGACAAGCTGAGAAATGAAAATCTGCTTAGATTTGTGAAACAAAATGCAATTAGGCTCTATAAGGAAACCATATCTATTCTTGTCTTGGTAAATAAAGTTTATACTATGTTGTTAATTTCAAGTTTCTGTGGATGAGAAATGGTTCTTATAGATTTAAATTTAATTATATGGTGATAGTCTTAATCCTTAGTATGTCAATACATCCTATGCTGAAAATTGAATTTGGTGCATGATAAATAGGTTTGGGTTGGCCTTGCTTGCAAATTTCTACTTGTCCAGCTTTAGCATCCATTTTATTGATGTTCTAGATTTTTAACCTCATGTTTTCAGCAGATATATAAAAGAGGAAACAAAACACATAAATTAAAGAGGAAACCAAGAGCCCCTGGAACTTCTAGAAGATACTCCTCATTTGCATTTCCAAATAGTAAATGTCCAGGAGCAGTGGAATGGGGTAGTTTTCAATCATTATGACTATTCTTAAACCTAATTGTTTTCTGAAACTTCAGGGTTTAAAACAGTTTTCCCCTGAATCAAACACATTTGCATTTTCTTGCCATCTCAGTTTTCTGAATTAACAGAGAATAATTAAAATGTATTGATTCCTGTCACTCTGACTGGAATCACTTTGGCACATGTGATACCTTTGTCTTTTATCATACTGGAGCAAAAGAAAGCATATGGAATGGAAAGGTACAAATCCTACTGTTTTGAAAGTACCCATTTCAAACGTCCCTTTTCCCTGAAGAAAATACTCTAACGGATAACGTCAACCTTTGTAGTATTAGTCACAGCTCCTGGCCCCTGGGCATGTATGGTTCAGAAATTGTAGGCAGAGGTTGTTATAGTCTATATGAAATGAAACAGCATGGTGTGTTATGTTACTCATGTTTTTAAAATAATTTGCTCTGTATAAGTGACACAACTTGTAACTTGAGTGACAGTCCTTCCATCTTGCTGCTCAATTACCACTCCTGCTGAACCTGCTGAAAAAACAATGGTTTCTCTTTTTTTTACAGAGGAATCTTGCAGTTTGTGAGAGAACATGAAACCTGAGTTAGATTACTGGATCGTGTGACACAAGTTCATCCTACAGTTTTGAACTTTTCCCAGAAAATTCATGTGTGAACAGTTCTTGTCTTTCTGATGGATAGGTCTAAGAAGTTGAAGCATAATTGTGGGAAAGTGCTTCAGTTGATTTATTTTTTTTCTCTTCACCAAATTCTGCCCCTTTTGTGTCAATCTCCTCCTGGTTTCAAGGAGCTGCTGTAGGACCACTCACTTCCCCATGCTGCCTTCTTTCTAAGGGATGTGCTGGCTTCTCCCTTTATGTTTGTAAATTTCTCTTTCAGCATCTCCTCACTGGTTTTCTGAGCTATTCCCTCTATTGGATGACCCTATCAGTGCATGTCCTCCATCAGGAAGCTGATGGCCTTGAGTCCATGTGTGGGTTGAACCTTCTCTTCTCTCAGCACTTCCATCATGTTGCAGTGCCCCTTTATAGAGGGTTTTCCCTCTCCAGAATGGAGCCTGTGTGTTTTGACACCCTCTGTCACCCGCAGGAGTGAGGCCCCCTGAGCAGTCCCTTTCCCTGGTGGTGCTTGCAGGGTGCAGGGTGGCAGAGCAGGAGCACAGTGGGAGGTGTTCCAGCATGACTTGGTTGGTTGCTGGAGGACTTCCAGTGTCTCCTGCTCCATAAGCTGGGCACTTACTGTCCAGGCCAGGTTGTCTCCTTTGCAGTAAATTGCTTTAAGTACAATTAGGTTACAATTAGATTTGATTACAGAAAGTGGGTTTGGGCTGCAAGAGGCACAGTGGATCAGCTCCAGCTCCATTCTGCAGTTCTGCAGTCATCAGTGTGACAGGGACCAATATCCAAGTTTTTGTAACAGCCTTTATTAAAGCCCTCTGTAAACTTCAAATTAGTTTGGGTCCTATGGAGACCTTTCCTTAGAACCTCAAAGGTCTCTGTTCTCCTTTTTCCAAACCCTGACTGATGCAGCCACAGAATTCAGTAGGTCTCAGTGATAGTGCCTAGGTAGGTCTGGTAGGTGTTGAAGTGCTTATCACAGTTATGTAATGGTTGTCACTTAAGCTAAAAATACTTTGATCAAACTGTCAATCACAGATTGAGAAAACTAACTACATCTGGGCATCCCCCTTTGAATTCCTAACAAGAGCCTGTATATCTGCATAACCCTGACTGAGCATGGGCTTGTTCCTCAGCCTCCTCACCTCATTTCCAGCTTCTTGTGGAGGTGGTGTTGGAACCTGCAGCTTTCCTTCACCTCTGGCTGACTCTAGGTAGAGTAGGGGATGGTGCTGTGCTGAGTTCTAGGGTGTAGAGAGCCAACACCCTGCTAGGAGGGAGCTACTTCTATCCCTTCTTTCTGTTGAAAATAGCAAGATAGCTTAGCAGGGAAGAGGTAATTACAGAAGTAGGCAATTAAGGAGTTTAAGCTGAAAAAGTAGATGTTGCTGAGGCTCTCTATTAACTTCACATGCTGAAAACAGGACACCATGCCTGGCAGTTGGATCTTTCCCTTGTCAGAAAGGTTCACCTTCAGGATTTAAATCCTAATGCTGTATAAAAACATTTTATTCAATTGGTGTTAGGTCCTTATTTCAAGTCATGAAGCTTTTTGGTATCTGATCAAGCCAATAATGTAATGAATTCTCATTGATCACTCTTCTAAAGACCTCAGACTTGAAGTCTGGAGGATGTGTAATAGTAATGAATTTTTACAGAAACAATAATTGCCACAATGTCTCCCAGTTAGTTTGTCACTTGCTAATGGAGGTGCAGGTTGTTGCATTCCACTGGCTGCCAGGTGCTGCCTCAGTTAATTGAAAGTATTTGCTGGATAAATGGCAACAGGCATGAACTTTGCTATCCTTTCTTTCCCAAACCAGCACGGGGCAAACGTGGCATTTTTCCCTTAGCATGGAAGGTGAGGAATTGATTGGCTAGGTAGGGTAAAACTACACACGTATATTTTATTTAGCATTTCTTTGTAATGTAAGACACCCTATGTCTTACTATGCCTAAATTAAATGCATAGATAAGGATGTTTAAGACACTTAAGGTGTTACCATCAGAGACCTATTTCAGGTTTGTGCTCACAAGAGATTGTGTATGCTGAGAATTCTCTATGGTGCCTTAGCAGTTTGTGAATGTAAACAAGGATTGATTTGTCTGAATAATTTTTTTAAGTATCTTGCATTAAGAAAGGGAATAATATAATGAAATGTGGTTCTTCATATTCACCATTAAATCTCTTTCATGGCTTTGTTTAAAACTGCTGTTTGATGGGAATAAAGCTTTTTAGGGTAATGATGGCTATATAACCATTATGTACTACTGAGGTGTGTGTGGCCTTCTTCTAGTTTGGTGTGAGTTTATATTTGTGTCAAACAGATCACTGCAAGCTGTGTCATTCATGGAATAATGTGCAGTGAACAATTTTATCAATTTTGGTCTTAATGAAATTATATGAAACCCAAAAGATAAAAAGAATACCAACAGTATTTGCTTGTACTGCCTGATATTTGTGTGATGTTTTTAAGCCGTTCTTTAGTCAAGGAGTGGCTGATGCTTTTTTAGGCAAGATCCCATCAGTAATTTCTGTCAGTCAGTTTCTAAACTAGAAAGTAAGAATCTTTCTGAAAAGCTCTTGAACATGTTGATAAGACCCTTTTAATCTGCGTGGTTCTAGTGTGCTGGGAGTTGCTAATTATCTTGGAATTGGTGTAAGAGGGGTGGATGGGAGAATCTGGGAAATGAGGGAGGTGGTGGAATTGGAAGCAGAAGGTCCATCTGTGGTGGCATTTCCTTGGGCAGCAGCAGGGAGAGGACACTCACCCTCCTGTGCTCATTTCCAGGCTTTTCCTTGGGCTGGGGTGGTGCCTCCAAAGAGATATGGATATACTGGCCTTGCAGCCTGTGAGAATAAATGGTGTTTGCTGAAGCACTCCAAACCAGGAGCTGCTGTAGGTGATGGGGATGAAATTCATCCTGATGGAGATGGCCCTCCCTGAATGCAGGATGCAGAGCCCTTGGGCAGAGTGCTTGGGATGCACAGGTACTTTCCTCAGACGGGGTTAATGCTGTGCAGATGATGCAGAGGGCTCCCCTAAGCAGACCTGTAATTTCATTTACTTAATTACTGTTGTCTGTGTTTGGGAGGCAGAATCACTACTAATTACTAATTAATATTTGTAGAATGCCAGTGTGGCGTTAACACAGGGGAAAGCCTTAGCAAATGAAGTGATGTCACTTGGAACAGTTTTCCAGATGAAAATTTGTTATCAAAGATTGTCTGTGTAATTCTGGCAGCTGGTTCCACTCACATTCTATTGACTCTGAAGGACACATCCCAAAGAGGGGTTTTATTTAATAGTCCTTTTATTTTAGAAAACCAAAATATGAGGATGTCAGTCCACTCTAAACCACAGTGAGGTTTAGCTATTTCAGTCATTCAGCCACCACAAATTTAAGCCTGTTTGGTACAGAGTGGTTTCTCAATCACTTTTCTTGTTTAAATTCAGTTTTCAAACCAGTTTCATTTAGAGCATTTCGCGCTCTTCATGTGTGTTCATTGCATAAATCTTGTACAGCTCCTTCAAAAGAAGAACTAAAGAGTACAAGTGACAATGGAAGCAATTAACCTGTTTGCTTTTATTACTACCAATCCTGCACTGTGTCTCGTGTAAGAGCTCCTTCCACACCAGTCATATGCAAAGTCCTGGCATTCCTTGCCACTTGGTAAGAAACAATTTTCTGTCATCAGGAACATCAGCTGAAATAGTTTTGGAAGGCAAAAATAGGAAAAAGTATTTCTCAGGTAGGTGAAATGAGTAAATAGCTTTGCTTTTGTAGCCAGAAGAGTCATTCTATCATTCATCATTCAGTCTCAGCTGAAAATGAAGCTATATATTATTTTAGAATGGATCCCTGGAGCATAAAAGGATATTGTTGACCTTTATTTAAAGAAAGAAGTAATGTCAGCAAAAGTGTAATGGTAGTTTTAAGTAACAGAGACCAGGCAGGTAATGTATATAGCAAGGAAGATAGGGATCTGAATTAAAGTACAGCTTGAGTTAGGTGATTCAAGCCTGCTTATTTTACATGACAATAAAAGGGTAGTGCTTACAATATTGTAGTCACCTACTAGCAAACTATTTGAGAGAAGAGGTTCCCAAGTAGATGTAGCAATCTTGTGTTAAACATGGTTTATAGGGTTTTCAGTTTTGCTCTTTAAGCAGATTTCAGCAAGCACTTTTTTTTTTTTAATATACCGTATGGGACAAATATTCTAAAAATGTGGAAATTATGAGGAGTTTTAAAAAGATATAAAAAATTTTGTTATGGAGCCTCATAACTAATGCACTAAATTTAGCAACTAAGTAACCCAATAAATGCATGTATTTGAAGATAACTGCTGGCAGTTAAAATAAAACCAAGGAGGATATCTGTTCATCCACAGGTATAGATGAAACTGTCGAGAATATTGAAGTATTGTATTTGCAGTAAGGGCTGTAGGTGATTTGTCTGAAAGCTGAACTTCTGAAAGTGAAATAGTGGCCTGAAACATCCTAATTCATGATGCTATTAAAGAGAAATTGAAGAGAAAATCCAAGGCAGACTTTCAGAGTAACTCTTAAACGGGAGCATAACTTCTTTTATTGAACTCAGGAGTACTGTTGTAGTCAAGAACTGCAGCAGTTTTTTTTTAATCCAGCCCTGAAATGTACCAGTTTGAGCAGCTACATAAGTGGTGGTGTGCCCAGATTTGTGCTGAGCCAGGTAACATTACCACATTGTTGACAACTTAGTATTGTAAAAAATAAAAATCAAGTGAAATATCTGGAAACAGCAAAAATCGTCTTTCAGGAGAGAGATTGGAAATTTTCTTTAAGAAGTTCCCAAGCCCCAGGGATAGGAGCCCACTGGTGCTTTGTGTAGACTCAGGAGCAGACCCAGCTGGGCATTACGTGCAGCATGCAGGTTCGTTCTGCATTGCCCTCTAGCGTTGCCTTTAAAACAGAAACCAAAAGAACCCAAAAAACCCCAAATGCAGCAAAACTGGAGGGTTATTTGCTTCCACATTCATCTTTTCTCTTGCTGCACCAAACCTCTTCTTCTTGATGCGATGTCTGTTATGTAATGAGCTCAACTGCTTGCCTCTGTTCCCTGTTTGCTTGGATGTAAAGTAGGTGTCCACAACTACAAATATTCTACTTATCCTTCCTAGGTATCTTTGTTATAGCCATGGCTTGACTTCCTAATGCAGGGATTTCCTGTCTCTCTCTGTGCCTTCTCCTTTTCTTTGTAACACACACACACATGTATTTAGCTGAGAATGGTGTCTTTCCTACTCCTTGTCATGTCTCAGGCTTTTCATTTATGAAAATCTATAGCTGTGTTAAATGAAAAGATGCCTTTACAATGGAATATTTCACTCTGAGCTGTACAGCCAGCCTTTGATTTCTGTATTCACTCATAATTCTGCTTTTAGGTGTTGGCTGCAGTAAGATCTTGAAAACAAAATTAAGATAGGGCCACTCATCACTTTGTTTTTCACTTCTCTACCCATACATATGTATTTTTAAGGAAGCTCCACTGTGGCAGAACTGACCCTAATGTCAAATTAAATGCAAAGCAGGCAGGGCCAGTTTGGAGGGGCAGCCCTTTGCAATAACCTTGAGAGGAAGAGAGCTCCCGTGGGCTGCAGCATCCCACTGTTCCCTGTACTGGAAATTCTGAGTGAGAAGAAAGTAGCACAGATTCTGCCTAATTTCTGGAGTGGGTGTTTTTATCATCAGATTGCATAGCCTGGTATTTACACCTGATTGTAAACCAGGGCTAAGCGTGGCTCATTTTCTGGAAATTACATTTAATGGAAGGAACCTATCTACTTGATACTTGGTAGATTGCTTCCAGAGCATACCAGCAAACCTCAGTAGCAGTAAGAAAAGGAGGTTAGCAATCTATAAAAATTGAGTATGAGGTAGGCAAGCTGGCTGCCTTTAAAGAGATCTGCTGCTGTGTTTTTTGGCAGGTCATGCAGTGCAGGAGGAGCAGTGCTTTCCTGACCTGTGAAGCAGCTGCTGTGCCTCCAGCTGCTGTTGAGGGCACTGTGGAAACGAGGAACAGGCACTGGCCACCTACTAGTCCTTGGGTCTTTTGAGGTCTTTGTCACTTATTAACATGACCAAGAGCAGTTTGGTGGTGGGATGGGGCAGATGGCCAAGAGCCATCTGTTCTCATTGTGTTCACCTTCCTGCTTTCTTTTGCTTTCTCTTCTTTAGGTCTTGCACATACTTTTAAGTTCTATCATTCGTTTTATAGTCTATTCCAAAATAGAAGGGGAAATCTGCTTGTAGATGGTGTGGCTAAAGAATGGTCAGCATATCTCTTATGGATTTTTCCTCAGTTGTATCTTAGACACCAATAGATTTCAGATTCTGCTGGATGAGTTTGCTACATTGTAGTACTGTCAGAGGTTTAAAGTATATATAAAATGTGTTCACAGTAATAGTAGGATTGCTTACAGCAAGCTTAGGAATAAATTTATGTATCCCAGGTCTTTTTCTCACCTTTTAAATTTACTGTGAGCAAACTGAGAAATCAAAATGACAAGGTTACCATTGATCCCAGTCTTAGTGGTCCTGAAATAGTGTCCTTGTCTCATCTTGTTCAAGTCTCTGTAGGGCACCCTGAAAAGACAGCAAATTTCAGCAAACAGCAAGAGTATGTTGAGGTACTAAAGTCAGCATCACTTTTTGTAGTCATTTGATATTTATTTAGGGGTGGTAGGCTTTTTTTTCCTCTTTTTTTCAGTCTTGACAGGAATACTGATTTTTATTGAGCAAAGTTCATGAAAACAGGAGTTCATGCTCCTTTCTGAAACAGGAACTTAGCAGGAACATGTCATCCTTTTTTGTTCATTTTTCAGAAGTCCTAAGTTTGGAAACAAGAAAAAGGATTTATATAGGTGCAAAAAATAATTTGGGGTGTCTGTATAGTCAGTCTAACAAGGAGTGCTGAAAATATGAGGGGAAAAACCCCACAGTACTTGAACTGAGGCATTTTCCTGTTATCCAGAATATAATCTCTTTAATTGCAAATCCACACAATAAACACACAATAACACTTTGCCTGTGAGATTGTAAAATAGAGTTTGAGGGCTTTGTCAAATGCAGTTACTGTTCTGTCTTCTGATGTTTGTTACTTGTGCTTGAAGCTATTCCACAGCTGTGAGGGACAGGACTAGTTCTAAAATAGGAAACAAAATGTTAATCTATGCAGGGCTGGATTGTAGTGCAAAATGTCAAAAAAGACTATTAACTACTGTTTAAGATTTGGAGCTCTAAAGGGATGACAGTTGAGAAGTCTGATGAAAGAAGGGTATGCAATAATTTTTCTGAAGGTTACCTTAATGCAATGAAGGAAAACATCCAGATCTGGGCAAAATCCAGGTCTGTAATACAGCTTGTTGAAAGTGAGCACCCAAATCTTTGTCCCTTGCACCTGCCAGCACATTTCCTGTCAAAGCTCCAGAATTAGTCCAGGACTAGTCCCGACTCTCTTTATTTTACTCCTGTAGCAAGGATTAATACTGACTAGACTTTTTGTCTCAAGCCAAAATTTTCAGAAGGCAAACTAGGAGCAGAGATTAGAGAGCGCTCCAGTTCCCAAGTGTTGAGCACTCAGCAGCTTCACTGAAGAGTGGGAGTTGCTTGTCTGTTCAGCAGTTTTAAAATCAGGCTACTTGTTTGGCCCGACTTAGCCTGTGAGGTTTTTTTAAATGCATTACAGCACACTTCTGTGAATGACTATTAACAATGCCATTATGCAATTCTTTGCCATTCATAATGAGAGGCATACTGCAGGGTGCATGCTGAGATAAACCCCACAAAACTAGGAACAGGTTTATAATTAGAGAGGGGGGGGGAGGGGAGAGAAAGTTATTTAGAACATATTTTCGCTTTGTCTTTATTTCTGAAAATGTGTGATATGTCCATCTGGAGCTAAGCAATATCTGTGCTCAGTCAGTTGGGAAGAGAATGATGGAATGTTCTGACAAATCCTCTTCTCACAGCAGCTTCCATCCCAGGAGTAGCTCTTCCCTTACTTGGTTGTGGCAGTCATACTCTCATGAACTGAATCTAGGTCTCTGTTGCAGTTAATAGCTGGTCATGCACAGGATAGAGGCTGAAATAATCAGTTGTAGTGTTGGCTTGATTTTTCTATTCAGAAATTTTAGCAATTTTTTAAAGTATTTCACCACTGTTACATGAGGTTTTGTAAATGTTTTACAGTTCATCTCATCACTGGGGTGTGCATTTCAGCAGAAAGGGATAGTACCTCAGAGACCTGGATATTTAGTATACAAAGTGTATTTAAAAAAAATCTAACCCAAGTATTGCATATCTGGACTGTTCCCTTTTTATAATCATGGTGCTGAATGTATAATGAAATGAAACTGTAGAGAAAAAAACCCAGTTGGTTCTCTGGGCTAATTAGGGGCCAAGAATACAAGTGCTCACTTCATTTTAGGACTGTTCAGAAGTGAGAGGCTTTTTGCATTGTTTTTGCATGTTTCTTAAGTAAATAACTTCCTGATGCTTCATTAGTGACAACTGCACATGAGTGTGTGGTTTATCATGGGGGTGATGAGGGCTGTCAGTGTTCAGGAGAGTGCAAGTTGAACCTTTAATGCACTTTGGTCTTTACCCCAATATTTCAAGTGATGGCCCCTTGTGCTGAGTTACTTACAGCTGTCAAAGTATAAAAGTGATGCCATGTCAGAATGTTTGAGTTTTTCCATTGCTTTTGAGGTTGAGATAGTGGTGAGGCTCTGACAGTGGAGCAGGACGGACTCTGCAGGGCAACTTGGGCCTTGTGGAGATCCCTTAAGGCCATCATATAGAGAAATCGTGATTTCTTCCTGGTCAGAATTCCTGTTTCCTTACAGCCAATGTGCAGAATAGCCATGTGAAGTGGTACCAGGCCCTCAACCCTTGTGTCTAAACTAAATCCATGAGGAGATGAAAACAATTGTTAAAGGATTGAGACTGTCTTGAAATTGTATGTAGTCTGATTAATTTTATCCTTGGAAAATGAACACCCTGGTGGGATTTTAAAATAACCTTTGGGTTTTTTCATTAAGTTAATGCATATTAATTCATGGCAGAATTAATCATATCTTGATTCATATTGTACACTGTTTGGATTTAGTCAGTAAAGCCAAAATTGAAGTGGTCCAAAAAAGAAATGTCATCTTACTCAATATTGTTATACATTTCTTCTAAGATCAGGTTTCCATATAATGGTAGTATGATGCAAATAAACACATCATTCTTAGTCCTTTATCAAAGGAAAAATGAGTCTTTATCTCTAACCAGGAACACGTCTAGCATATTTACACCATCAAGAATAAAAGAAATCCTGAGCTGTTATTCTGTGACTCAGCAGGATGTATAGGCAGTCTGTCCTTGTTTTGCTTTCTTGGGGGAAAAAAAGTCAAAATCAAGCATAACGTCCCCCAAAAAACTCAGAACAAGGATTGGGTGAAGTAGGCACCTCGGTTTCAAACTTTGCTTCAGAAGGATATTGTTCATGGAAATAATGGGATTGTGAGGAAAGTACAGAAGAACTGAGTCTTTATCTGCATCTGATTGCATTGTTACCTGTATGAAAACATGACCAAATCCAAATCTCAGGCAGCTGCCATACTCCCATGGCAGAAATGTGACTGCCATTCCAGCAGGGAAATGAATGCAACGTTCACAGGATGAGCTTGAATTATTATTATCTATAATAGCTTTATATTTCTGCCACTGAGGCAAAAATAAAATATGCTTTGGGTAATATGTATGAAGTGTAACCTAAAGTGCAGCGTTTTGTGTTTTCTCTTCCAGCTTCAGCGTTTGTTAGTATTTGAGGCTTTTGCTGTTTTGGGGGGTTTGAGGTTTTGTGGGACCTTCACGCTTCACCTAAATTGAACAGAAGCTGTTACAAGTCTGTCCTTGCAAAAAATCAACGTTGAGAAGAATGTTGTCAGTGATTTGGGGTGGGAACAGAAGGGAAGGGCAAAAAAGGAGATTTGGGGCATCTGCCTCGAAAGTGGGTTATCATCTATACCAGACATGTCGTTGTCTCTCTGTCATCTATATTTATTGCAGTGAAAAGTGGATACATGCTGCTTCCAAACCCAAATTTGCCATTCATTTCCTTTGTACTCCTTCTGAATGGGTATAAACTGTGACCAGATCTACCAGGCACACAAGGGTTGGCACATCAGTGCTGGTGTTTGCTGCCTTGATGATGGGGCTATCAGGAAACAATCACTCAGAAAAGCAGAGGCAAAGTCCTGAGAGGGGACAGCATTTCAAGGCAAGCCGTAATGGTTTGTAGAGTAAAAATATCTGGAAGTTAAAATATGTGTGGAGGAGATAGTCAACAATCACTATAATTTTACTTTAATTCCTTTTTATAGTTGTGTTCAGTGGAAATTAATAGGGGTATTAAAATTCTTTACAACTATTTTGCTGCAGTATTTATGTACCTTCATATCTGAATTGTCTGTTGAAGTTAAAAGGGAAAATTCAGCCATGAATAGAGAACAGCCACTCGCTGTGTGCTGAGAAATCCATGGGGTTTCCCTTGCAGCTTTCTGGTTCTCTAAACCCCCAGAAAATTTGCTTGCTTATAGCCAGGACCTCTTATGACTTGTAAACATGATATGAGGGTGCATAACAGCAGTGAGTTTACTCTCAGCTGGTGGCTCATCCGGGGAGGATTTACATTTTTGACTGATCTCCAGCACTTCCGTTGCCTCCCGGGGACAGGGGTGTGCATCTGAGGCACTGCAGGCTCCAGGCAGAGGTGGCAACCAAAGTGCACAACTCAGTTGCTCTTCCCAGGTGTTATATTTTTAGTATATTCCAATGGCTTGTGGAATTCCTAAGTAGTGCTTAGTGAGTTATGGTAGTTTTGGGGAATTATGTGAGTCGTGTACTTGCACGTCCGTGTTTAGAATTGCAGTATATTCATTCTGTCTCATAAGAGTTCTTCATAACTTTTCTTAAATCACTGCTTAACTAAGCCCCAAGCAGCTTTTAATTTAAAGTACTTTGTAATCCTAAGAGGAATTTAAGGACAGGAATCCATTTTGGTTGACTATGACAGCTTTGTGTTGATTATTGCTAGAAAATGTATGCATCTCCTCCCTGCTGAACAAATGATTGGCACTTCACTAATTTTAAGTAATTCAAATAATTACATCAAGCAAATCTATTCAGCAGGGTGATCCATTGCCAGGATAAGCATTAGCACTAATGGCTATCTCAGCAAAATCTTGTGTGGCAGGCAGCACAAAATGGCAGTGCTGGCAGCCTTTTTTGTGATGAATTACCTTGTGAGAAATGAGGTCTGTGTGCTCACGGAGAAGCAAGAAAGGTACTTTCTATTTGAGTTTAAATGTAGGAATCAAGCCCTAGGTGTTATAACAAGTGTCTCTCTAACTGTGGAATGTGTAGCTGGACCTCAGAAAACCCTTATGCAAATGTAGGGCCATGGTGCTGGAGACAGGTGTGGCCAGAGGGGCTTGGCGTTGGTCTGAGGCTTTAGCATGGGATTTGTAGCATGCAGATGTTCTCATCTCCTGGAACGCTCAGGAGGTCTGATGGTAGGTCCCTGGGGTTTGTTTCCCTCTTCTGACATGACACTGAGAGGATGATCCTGAATGATCTTTTCTGTGCTTTGTAGCAGGGGATTGTTGTACAGCTGCTCTATGTATATCTGTGTCCTCACGTTGGCTGACTTTAGTACTGCTGAAGAACTGTAAATGAAAAATAGAGCAGGGTATTTTTTTTAGGAATTTGAAGTATATTAGGGGAATGTACAGATGGAAGCCTGGTCCCTTTGACATGGTGGTATCAGCAAAACAATTGGTGTGAGCTGCCGGAAAGATGCAAGCTGGAGGGTGTGATTGAAGCCTGACCTTCCAGGGTGAGCTTAAAGGAGTATGCTCACCACAGAGCATCAACACAGCAGTTACCATTCTTATCTGCTCTACTTGCTCTCTACTGAACGCTTACCATAAAGCTTGAAAAGGATAATTAATTAAAATAAAAGTTGTGTATTCGTTGTAATTTATCTGTTTTTTTGGTTACTAGCTGTTGATTATTTATGTACATTTCAAGTAGCAGAACTTTGGGGAAATACTATTTCAGTATAACACCTAAATATAGACAAGTGTTTTTGCTAGAATTGATAGCTACCAAAATAAAGGATCTCATTGCACACAAATACAAAATATGTGTGATGGAATGCAAGATTGATCATTTTCAGAATAGTGTATATCTTGTTGATTTAAGATATCTCTGTAGTGAAAAGGCTTTATTGTGTGAGGAAACCATGTTAGACAACTCTTAGCTTTCTCTCTCCCTTTGCTCTGTGTATACATTTTAAAAAAGGACATTTCCTTTAGGTGTTGATTATTATTTTTCAGCTGTTTGAAGTTTTCTGCTCAATTACCAATTATGTTACAGAAATGGAGGAAAATGTTCTCAGATATAAATGCATGAGCTAACAGGCACAGACAGTTTGGCTATCCTGGTTACTATGGTGAGAGCTGGGGAGGATGCCTGTAGCACACCAGCCTCTGTGTCGTTCAAGCAGGCTGTTTTTAATTTCCTGGGATTGCTTACGAGCTGTAATATTAATCTATTTGTATCCTCTTTCAGCACTTCCTTTGCTTTGCAGTGTAAGCCCCTTAATATAGATTGGCTGGAGAAGAGCAGCTTTGCCCTCCTTGCTGCCTGTCTGAGGTGCCCGGTGTGGCTGAGAGCAGGGAAGGATGACCTCATGTGCTGCAGGCAGGAAGCAGAGCTGATTAGTCTGCCTCCAGAGATGCCAGTGCAGGGTGTGACTGGGCTGTCATAAATCTGCTGAGGAACATTTGCTTCTCTGGGAGAGATGACCACAGAAACATGCATAGGACAGAAAAAAAAAAAAAGAAAAAAAAAAAGCTGAGCACATATTCACGGATGTTTGGTTGCCTATTGGTATGAGCACATGATAATTCCTTCCACATTACATGATAGGGATTCTCCATTCTATTCTGGGTTCCCTAAGTCAAATGTCATCTCCCCCCCATCCTTCCCCCCACCATGCTGAAATGTTGTTCTCAATAATAATCCTCAAGAATAATCCTCACAACAGATCTCAAAGGGAACCCACCTCAAGACAGTGTTGAAATTCTGTTCTTAATCCACAATCTGCTGATTCAGGACAGAGATTTGAAGCTTTTGGCTGGTGACTGGGAGATGTGGGGGTTCACATCCCTTCATGGAGAGGAAAATGAGTACTTTTCTTTGTCAAATCTACACAAGTAGGATGTGGAGCTGTAAGGCCAAAGGCTGACAAGGCAAGAAGAGCATGTCAGTATAGCATGATGATTATTTTTCCAGCTGAATTACTTGTCAAATTGGAAATGCATCTGTGATCAGGCTGAAACAGCCTTTTCAAATAAAGTTGCTGTATATTGGATAAGTATTTTCATAAATTATTTATGATGGCATGGTATATATGGTGTTATTGCCTCTGTGGAAATAAGTATATTTAGTATTACTGAATTAATGTTCTTGAAATCTGATCTTTTGAATGCTTCCATGGCACTATTTTCTTCATTATACTTTTTAGCAAATTCACCAAAGGAGCATTTTATTTTAGTTGCCAAATGCAGTAATTATAGAAAAAGCAGCTAACACCAAAGTGAAAAAGAAGTGACTTGGTTATTTGTCAAATAAAATCTTAAATATCAGATTTAATAAGCTAGTTTGCCATCTTGAGTCTCCTAGCACAAATCTGTGTTTGGAAGATTGGACTGTCAGAGGTGATAGGGCACAGAAATGGAAATATGGCAGATTTCCTAGGAGAGCAGAGCAAGGAAAAATGACAACAGAACAGAACACAGGAAGTCTAAAGACAGAGTTTGAGAATCAGGGGAATACAGGAGTGACAAGAGGGCTCTGATCAGCAAGAAGAAGCTTAGAGATGATGTGACAGCAATAAAAACTGTCCAGTTTGCAATCAAAACAGAGAGGCAAAGCAGTGGGCAACACAAACCAAGATTTATAGATGATTAACAAATTTTCCTTCTGTCTACCTTAATGTGAAATACAGGATGCTCCTTGCTGCCTTGCAAGGTACACATCATGCACAGGATTTACTGGTTGGATACCAGAGCCTTGTGAGGGGGCCATTGATAAATGTCCCTGTACTGCTGCAGCAAAGGGCAAGTTTTCCATGTGTTTGACTTAATCTGCATGGCCTGGCTGAGATAACACAGTAACAAATAGCCAAACTAAAATCAGTTTTTTTCTGCAATTCCAGTGCTCCACAGTTTTGAGTACCTTGCTTTGTCTGTGTCCTCAAAGCCTTGGGTAGTTTAGAGTTGCTGTAGTACTCTTTGTTTCACTGTGAATCACAAATAGAGCTGGGAATAAACCCAAGAAGGATCAATTTGTAGTCTTGTGCTGTAACTTCTGAACCACTTTCATACACAATATAACCAACCAGCAGCAATGCTTCGTGATTGGCAGCTTGAAAGGCAGCACACAATATTGTAGGTGATGTATTTCAGAGCTTGTAGTGAAGCTGCTTGCTGTACTGGAGGTCTTGGTCCAATGTTTTTGATGCAGTTTACTGACCTGAAGGTAAACTGGTGAAATGTAAAACATTTTTCTCAAGTGGTTAGTCTTCAATAGGGTTGCACTACTTACTCTGTAAGGAGTTGATTATTGTGTGTCTGTACTCTAGCAAGAATACAATTTTTGCAGGGGCAAGCCCCTTCTAATATCGATGTCACAGTTTTGATCCAGCGAAGTCTGCAATAAACAGGCTGAGCTGGGTAAGTGAAAGTGTAACAGAGTGGAAAGAAAGCTGGTCAAGGGGATTTCTGGCTGTTATCTAACTGCAGCAACACAGACTGGGGCCAGCCAGGAAGACACTTCAAGCACTGATGTGTTTCATGGCACGAGCTATCAAAAACTGACACCATCTCAGGATTAGCAGCCAAAAAAAGCTGCTGCATTTCCTCAGGGTGTATTTAGTTACCTTGCTCTACCCCTGCTATGGCAGGTTGAATTCATACTGCCCAGTTTTGCCTTTGTTGGCTTCTCTTGTGGGTTCCACCATTGGTCAGACTGTAGCACTGGTAGCATTAAAGCCTGGATGGTAGTTATCTCCTCTCACTGGCATTTCAGAAATCAGTCTGGAAATGCTAGAGGATGATCTTTGTAGAGGAGAAGAAAAACAAAAAATGTGAAACTTGTTGATTTCTTCAGCACACTCCTTCCCTTTGCGTTTTCTCTTTTACTTTCAATGGAATTTTTAAGGGGAAAAAATAAGATATTTAAACCAACTTCAGGATAATCTGTGTTTACCTCCTAAGATGCATGAGACAATGAGCACATTTTCCTCAGGACCAGGGTTTCCATTTTGCTGCTGAAAACTGGCAGTGGTGGAAAAATGGATTATTGAGGTAGTTACTCCTAGAACTCCTTTATTCATGAGTTCGAATTTATGCAAATAGGGACTTAGGACTGGAAGCTTCTGCATGAAATCACGGATGACAAGTCATCATTCCTTGTTTTGTCCTTTTTAAGACTCTGCATCGTGTATCTGTCATTGGTTTTTATACTGGGAGTATGGGAGAAGCATAGCTGATGGTAAACATGTTTATCTGATGAGCTAAATCAATGGCATCCACTTTAACTGGCACAGATGTGCTAATAAGCATGGGTTGTTGTAGATTTTGCAGATTTTATATGTGGTTTTGAAGCTTTTTATGTGGCTAATACATATGTATTTTCTTATTTAAAAGAATTGGATATATTAACACTGGAAACACTTTGGAAATGTGGAGATGTGTGAGTGTGGAAATATGGGAGAGGATGGGAAGTAATTTTGTTCTCTCTGATTGATAATTTGTCATGTGCAAAGGCTTCAAAGAAGACCCTGCTCACTGGAAGCAGAATCTGCTGCTCTCTCTTGATATGAAGAGCACTTAGTGTGAAAATTTTCACACCTTGTTCTGTCTGCCATGAACTCGATATAGGGACAAACACACTTGATTAATACTTGGCAATGTTTATGTATTCAGTAACAATTTGCCCATCTTCTCAGTCCTCTGCCTCACTTTCTCCATTCATTGCTCTCCAGTATTGCACACAATTTCAACAAAGTCTTAATGTAGCACCTCTCTTCCTTCAATGTGAAGGTACTGTTTTTCAGTACAGTTCCTAGAAGAGGTTTGAGGACTTAAATAGCAGCTTGGCCTCTTCTTCCATTGCCATGTCTCAGAGGGTGCCACTCAATCTGAGAGGCAGGCATTTTGGGTGCAGGAAGCTAATCTTAGCCTTCCTCTTTAGGGAGAGTGGCTCCTCTCTCCAGCCACATGTGGCTTCAGAGCAGTCCCCACGTGGCTGACGAGCCAGAACACAAAAGCACGTGATGCTGTAGGCATGAGGGCTGCTGAGGAACAGGAATTACCAAGTCTGAGCTGCAGACCTCACTGGGGCTCTCTGAGACACTGGTGTGGGGTGGGGAGGGCTGGCAGGGCTGTGCTGTCAGCAGGAGTGGCCTCCTGCTCTCATGTTGGTTAGCTTTGGGAGGGCCCAGCTGTTTGCAGCCACTTATTCCATAAGTTGAGCTGGGCAGTGCAGGCAGAATTTCAGGAATATTCAGTGTTAGAGATTCACTTCCCCCCAGCTCAATCCCACTATGTCCCTGTGTGGTCTCACTGGGTTTGGGGCTCCAGAATGGGAAGATGATGGGAGATCCTCTGGTGTTTAGTCAGTTATGTGGTTCTCTGCTGGTATTTCTGACCTGGGTTTGTAAAAGATCAATTTAACTCACAAATGTCCTCCATCTCTTGGTTCCACTAGGGTTCGGGAATGGGTTTCTCCATCTGTGCTGTGCTGTAGGGTGAGGGGAGATGAGGGATTTGCACCACATAGAAGAAGGGCTGTGTTCCTGCCTGAGATGGAAATGAAAGCATTTTTGTCTCCATTTTCAGTATGAGGGGATGACAGGCAGAGAGGGAATGCAGACTTCCAGCTAACACTGGCAAATGTTCCTAATAGAGAGGAGGAATATTTCCATTTTGTGTTCCAGTTAATTTTCAATCATGTCCAGACAAAATGAAGGAAGCTCAGAGAGGGTACAACAGTGAAAAAGCAATTGATGACAATCTAGGAAATTGAAAAATCTAATTCAGTTTTTGTCACCAGTTAAAGCTGAAACTGTTTAATTTGAAAAAAGAAATAAAACATAGCTCTGACTTATCACTCCAATTACTTTTGCATTATTTCAGTTGATTTTAAAGCTGAGTGAAAAGGGAGGAGGCGTGGGGCACTGTCTCTGTTTACGGCACAGAAACTCTTAGTTCTCTTAATGTGTTTAAATAAGCAATTACACTGTAGGGAAGGAATATGATGGCTTAATGCAAGATGTCTTAGAGCTCCTTCAGTCTTTTCCTTTGCCTCTTGTGAGGAGATGAATTGCTGTTTACTTTGCAGGAGGCATTCAGGCAGCCAAAACCTGCTAATTATTTGTTGTTTTGGTTATCTTTTGCATACATGCCACTCACTGGACAGTCATCATGAAATATTGAATGTCAATGCAGGATGGTTGTAGGATGCTTTTGGGAGGAGAGGATGGTGTGCTTATAGTGAGAAAACAGTCAAGAAAGGAAAGACAGTCTGGAAAATAACAGCCTTCAGTTTCAGTTGCTGCTTTGAGGTGCTGAAGAGCCTGAGCTGAGAAATTCCTGTGTAGTAAAGTTTAATTGAAAGTTGGTTTTTAATAATAGAAAAGGATTCACAATTACCCTCAGAGGCCTTTTATGCTGTGTTCTGCATGAAGTAAGGACCTGGTCCTTGTCTTCAACCTTTGTACCATCTAAATGATAAGGAATTGGGGAGCAAATTACGTGTTTAAGGAGAACATAACCACAATGGTTCACTTTTTTCTCTAAATTTTACTGTTTCAATATTTGTCTTTGGTGCAGAAGGCACAAATTTGGAAGGCCTGTTAGGATGGAGGCAGTAATAATAGTAACAAAAAGAAAACCTGCGTGTGGAGCTCCCAGGGGTCAGGAGGAGCAAGTGGTCAGCCAGCTGCTGGGAAGGGCTTGGAGTTCAGCATAAACTGAGCATGGTAGCACTGGTACTATCCTGGTGTTCTGAAAGGCTGAGACCACTCCTGTTTCCTCCAAAGGGCTCAGGGTCTCTGAAGGGAATCTGGAGGATGAAGAGGCTCACTAGATATTTTTATGTTTGTCCTGATCCGTTATGCAGTTTCTAGGCAAATGTGTGCTCCTGCTTACCCAGCAGACCTTGACCTGATGTCCAGAGCCCCTGGGGAAACTCTAACCTTTCTGTCAGCAGTGAGGATGGAAATAAATGGGAGACAGAAACTTTGCCCATATTGTCATTGCTGTAGCTTTTCATACAAAATCTTACATTGCCCCTAGTTGAATTGCATTCTGGCTGTAAGCTGAAAAGCAAGCTGTTTCACAAGCTGTGATCACTGAACCAGTAGCTATTAGGAGAATGGAAGTAAGTTCTTAAAGCAGTGGCACTTTCTTCTTTCCTGTAAATAATTGGAGCTGACTGCTGCAGTGGTATCCTGGTGTTTGTGTTTCTATGCAAACCTTTTGCCAGGTCTCTCTAGAAGCAGCGCAGCCTGGGTTTGACACGTACAGCCATACTTTCTGAACATGCTGCGGAGCTTCCCAAATAGTCTTTGCAACTTTGCAAAGAACAGTGTGACATTGGGGACTGAATCTGTGTGGCTTAATGATCTTTCTCAATCTTCACTATCTTCCTGTTCCTCCACTCTGAAATAACTCAGTTTTTGGGATTCTGTGTGTCTGCATCTGCACAGAGTGAGGTAGGCAGCTCTGTTCAGTCTGACCTGGATGCTGAAGTTGTAGTGTCGAAGTTCTGCAGCTGTGTTGGTGGAGTGCTGCACCTGGAAACTTGGTTTGACTTCGAACTGTAACTTACTGTTCCACCACCCCTTCTAGCACTGCCTTCAAAATTCTTTCTCAAAGCTGCCTGCTCTAGGTGAAGGTGATGTGCCCTTTCTTCAGGTGGAGATCACTTGATTTGTCATCTTAACTGACTCACTCAAATAAAATATATTTTCCAGTGGCACTGCAGTGTCATGTGTAATGTGTCACCTTTTACTAATGGTGCCAATAATATGGATCTCACCTGTACAATGTTTGTTTTGCTGAACTTGAATTGCTTGCTGCTCTTGTATGAAAAAAATGTAACAGTCTAAGTAACTTGCAGAAAGAAACTAGATAACCTAGCTGAGAACTGAGAGATGGAAATATGTTAATCTACACAGAACCAATAACAGCAAACTGATACAAAAAAAATCCACAGTGCTTTTCTCACCTGGGGGAATGTACCTCATACTTGAAAATAGGAGACCTAGATAAGTTGTTTTTCACAGTGGGTTGCAAACTAGTTTGCTTTTAAAGGACTTTTCTAGCAAAGTTATGGTAAATGTGCTCCAAGTGACAGAAATTAAAATCCTAGTAAATTGCAGAGCTTTTCCAGAATTGCATTTTTCATTGCTGTGTGTTCTGCTTTTATTAATAGTAAAGGTCAGTTCTTTGAAAAACTCTTTAGCAGGCTTGGTTTTGTGTTTTTTCCCCACAAGTCTTCCCAAAGCAACTTCCAGTGTCCTCATGTAATACTCTTATTAGTCCAGTTCATCAATATTGCATATTACCCTCCTGGGTTTCCTACAGCATCAACAGAAATACTTGCTTTCCTGTAGCTCATGAATCCAGGTAACCATGGCAAAATGCAGTCAATAAATGAGTGGCCCTGCTCTGCGTGTGCTGCACAATTGTCTTTGTGCATCTGACAACAGCACAAAAGCACAAGTGCTTTATTACTTCATAACATCTCAGCAGGACTGTTGATGTGAATAAATGTTCAGTGCTGAATTCACCTTTTGGGGAAGGTTTAGCAGGAGGCTTCTTGCGAAGTCAGGTACAGAGATGTCCAGGTGTGATTTTGCAGGATTCTTAGATTGCAGTCCACCTGAATTCAGCCCTCTCTTTGTGTCTGATGGCTTTGTGTTTGAAATTTCTGAGATGGATACAGCAACTGCCTGGGCTCCAGCTGGTTTCAGATATTAGGGATAATACCTGGCAAACATTTCAGGCTGTTCCAGGGTCTGTAAAGCATGCTTAACTTACCTGAAATTCATAAATTCATAGCACACAGAGCTAGGAAAGAAACATGGTGATTAAACTCTTCCACAGCATGAGGCAGAGAATTGCACTCTGATTTCTTTAGTCAGCTCCATAATTTGTGGTTCAACAGAAGCATGTTTCTTCTAGGAGGGTGACTGATTTTGATTTTTAAATTCTGAAAGTCTGTATTATATTTTTTTAATCAGTCTCTTCTACGAAATAACGTCCTTAAGTGTCCATTGGGGGTGGTTTTTTTTGTGTTCTGGCATTACTGTAGTTCATTATGATGTACTTATGTTTGCTGTTTAATGAGGCTGACTTGGTATTTGTTGAAATAATTGTGGGATATATAACACTTGTGAATGCCAGTTCCATGAGGTGAAATTTGGTTCTTCAGGATAAAGTGCCAAGAGTTGACTGGATGCCAAATAAGGTACAGTACTGCACAGAAAACAATGTCTGTGTTGTGATGAAAGGGTATTTCCTTTCATGAAATAAATATTGGATCAAAAGCAATCTCTTTGATTTTTATTTTTCTCAGCTGTGGAATTTGCTGGAATTGTACCAAAAGCAATAGGAATTATTTTAGCGAAAAAAGTATTAAAACTACTCTAGAGCTACTTACTGCTTTTTCTGACAAAACAAATAAGAGACAAAGTGTAGGAGGGAAAACTTTGACAAATGTGCAAAATTTTTTCTTTTCATCAAATTTTGGGCTGTGTTTTGTATCAGCCTTCTCAGGTAAGTGCTGTTGTCAGTACATGCAGCACTTGCCTGTGATTTTTGGAGAGCCCTTTATAATCCTTGCACTGTGTTTTCAGTCTTTGTCTTGTAAAACTATACCTTGGAGTTGCATAGTGAAAAGACATCAGGTTTGCTCAGAGACCTTTTGGGATTCAGGCCAAATATGCAGGGATCATGTGGAAAAATCTGATTCCAGCCACAGCTTTCTCTTCACTCTTTCCATTTGATACAACCCTTGCAACTGGCACCTTTTAATTTATTTTAATTTTTTTTTTTCAAAATTGTGACCTAAAGATACCCAGCCAAGAGCAAAGGGAAGAGAGAGACTGTGCGTGGGGGATATCTGTGATATGGTCAGATGATTAATTTCTGCTGAAATGCAAATTAATGCTCACTGTGTCAGAGATTTCACTGTGAAATAAGTTGGGTTTTTTTTCTCAATTTCTCATCATTTCAGCTTGTCACAACCTTGCATAAACTGAAGCTGGAGCCATTTGCAATTGCTGAAAGATTAAAACTTCAGGATAAAAGCACTACATTGGTTTTGTTTGTACATCTGTTTATGTGGTGTGGCTTCATGGGACTTGGGCAGAAAAAGTATTTCATTTTAGCCAAAGAGTAAAGACAGGCACTTTCCTGCCCTTGCTGCTTACTGTGAATTGGAATGAGAGCCTTCTCCTCTAGAAAAGCATTTGCTGACTTATTTTCCCCTGCCAGTGGAGTTATATATATGGAATGAGTTTCTGTTTTCAGGAATTACTCAGGTATTCTCTGGTTCTGTTGGGTTTGGGGTCTTTGCTTTCTTGTTGTTAGGGTTGTTCTGTTGGGTGGTTTTGAGTTTTTTTGCCTTTACTATGATTACAGCACTCATGATCTACCAGTCCCTCTTCTAGGAGGATAAAGTATCATTACAGGTTTTGCTAATGGAGCCTTTGAGTTTTTTCTTGCTCTATGTGAACGTGTTCATATGTGATTGAAAATAATATGTACAGTAGATGTGTGCTTTAACTGCAGCTTATCTTAGGTGTTAAACAGCATGAGACCAGTTAACTGTGGATGGAATGTTTTATTAAAACAGCTGCCTTGGGCATTTTCAGTTTAGTTGCTTGTATCTGACTGCAACACAATAGTTTAGAGATTTTTTTTTTTTTTTTGCTTCTGGCAGTTGTGGTCAGGAGTGACTTGCATGACCCCCAAGTTACTTTGAGGTGAACAGTGCTCATGTTCTGTAGAAAACCCTGCTCCTTAAAGAATAATGGATTTTTCTTTTCAAGCAAATGCAAGTCTTCCTCTACTGACAGAAATAGTTTCAAAAAATGCCATGGACCATTTTAAACATTAAAACTTTGGGAGGGGGTTATATTTTGAAGTTTTCTAGACATCCCTTTTTTCTCACCAGTCTTTGTTAACAGGGAATTGCAGAGCATGGAAAATGGTGCCTGAAAGGTGCAATAGATCCATTTATAAATTTTGAAATATAAATGGAGCAAAGGGACACTTCACAATATTAGTATTCACTTTTGTATAGACAAAACCTTCCCAGATTTGTTTCTTGACTGACTGCAGACAGTAAAAACTGGGATCATACTGTGTTGATGTCATAAAATCAGGAGTGAACAGAAGGAAAGCTGACTTGTTTGGTAGAGATCAGATACCAAATCTACTTAATGAATCAACAGTTTGGTTCATTTTTATTAAAGCCTGTGACAACTTTTATGTGAGAGTCAATGCTCCAAGTTTTTCCTACAGCTTGCCCGGGCAGAGGAGCCCCCAGGCTGCTGTGGGGCAGCAGGAGCTGCTGCACAGGGACATGAGTTCATTGGTGGCTGGTGGGATCAGGACCAGGGGTCTGAGATGTCCAGAGCCTCAGCTGCCAACCTCTGCCCACACCTTCCCTGCACACCAGAGAAGCTCAAAGTCCTTTTCAGACAATTTAGTTTAGACACAAGGTGTGGGATTCTTGGTTTGAGATGAGATTCTTGCTGTGTGTTTAGTGCAGTGATTCCTTTCAGTTTCCTCTTTATTGGATACAAGGGAATTTTATTTATTTTTTAAAATAAAGATAACCTGTTAGAAACAGAAAGTAACAATATCACCTGGAAAAAAGAATTTGGGACAACAGGGTTACAATGTTAGAGCTGAGTAAAACCCATGCAAAATTTCACTGCTCATGTGTGGACTGGGGACTGATGATGTGTTCCCCTTAAGTGTATCAAGTTTTAATTTGCTGTAATGGATCTTTTTTCTTGTTCCAGAGAATATCACATCTGTCTTTGCCAGCATCTATTTATCTTGACAAAAGTCCCAGTTTTCAGAATCCTGCATACTTTTAGAGAAGGTACCATGCCATTGGTATTATTTTGACTTTTGGGTGCCAGCCACACGTAAATGGAACTGGAAGTTGTGCTGGTTCTTCACTGAACATTGATTTGACACTTTGTCACTTGACCAGACTTTTTCATGCTGCCTTTACATTTTATTCAAAATCTTCCTCACTTACATCCTTCCTACCTCATATCCTACCCTAGTCTGTGGAAATTGTTTACTATAGGTTCAGATCTTGTATTTGGTTTGCGTTCAGACTTGTCCTAGATTTCCTCCTATTTTAGTGCCTTTTTTTCCCTTACCTGTGTTCTGACTGGTGCTTTTCTTCTTTCTTCTCCTTAAATAACTGTGCTTACCTTACACAGGTGTAGATTTTCTTGCCTTCTTAATATCACCTCACTGTAAAATAGTGGGTTGTATTTAAGTGGAGGGGAAAAGAATAATGCCTCCCTACTTCAGACAGATCCTCTGCTAACCTTGAGTCTCTTGGCTTGGCTTCTCATACTGCAGAGTTCTAAAATCTGTCACTATCTGTTCACTTCCCCTGATGTAAAGTTGGCTTCTGCCATGGTTTTCTCTTGGCTAGGTTTGTTCAGAGCTCATCCCTCTTCTGTCAGCTCTGACTACCTTATTTCCCTCAGACTTGTGTGTGTTTGGCATGTGTTTCTGTCATGCTGCTCTTTTAATCTCTGTCTTTCCATATGAACTTAATATTCTGTGTCATGATTTCTAAGACTTTTGACCAGCTCAGGTGCTGCTTCCATCCTATTCTCTGTCTTTCCAGATGAGGCAGTATCTTTTATTCTGCTTTTCACACCTTCTGCGATTTTAGCGTACATCTCCTGCATAATTTTTTAGCTGATTTGGTTTTGCTTCTTTTCCTCTTAATCTTGCCTGGCTGTGGTTCAGAACAGGGGCCAGCTCCTCTGGTGGTTCTCTCATCTCCTTTACAGAACACATTCAGGCTGGTGGAAGCATATGCCAAGCTTGGAGTTATTTTTCACTGTCTTCTTGCTAAGGAAAACTGGGCATTGAAAAGCAAATAATTCTTGGGTTGTTTCTTGTGGCTCATTTATCCTGTGGTAACTTGTTTGCAGCTGAAGAAAATAACCTGAGCCCTTGTTTTTTATAATTTCCTACAAGCAATGAAGTCTTGGAATTGCAACAGTTGTAAATAACCTAATTACTAGTCCCTTTAATGAGAAATGTCTGTTCATAAATTTCTCTTTGAATCAATGAGTACATTTTCTTCTGTCATTTAGAACATCT
The DNA here is from genome assembly GCF_037042795.1 of Molothrus aeneus. NCBI lineage: Eukaryota > Metazoa > Chordata > Aves > Passeriformes > Icteridae > Molothrus > Molothrus aeneus. The sequence goes on from NC_089653.1 coordinate 7,247,996, forward strand.
TTTGACAGTGGTCTGTATCTCTGCATGTTTGTGTTTTTTAGCTAAATAATGCTCTGATTTCTTCAGTTAGCAGAAATTTGATAGCAAAGAGCAACTTCCCATTCCTAACCATTTGTGGGCTTGTCATAGACACTTGGTCTTAAACACTGCAGAAATGTTGTGCTGTGATTTCTTTGGGTAGCTGATCTTCTCTCCAGTCCAATATCACATTGCAGAGATTGTTTTGTTCCTTGCTGGCATTCCTCCTCAAAGGGGCACAGGGAATATATTGTCCTTTTCTCAGTGATTGCTCCTGATTGTAAGTACTTGCATCAAATCTGTTACTCTTCTACAGAAATACCTGTAAAATTGCTATCAACCAGCTTGTGCACCTGAGGCCAAGCTTTTAAATACTTTAGTCATTGCTTTTGTCAAGCTGAGACCTTTGGTGTGATGTCTTCAAAGTCAGTGGGCACTTGCTGCTCCCATTCCTTTCAACCTGCCCAGGCCCTTCATGCGATCAGCAGCTGAGGAAGCTTTCAGATGAGATGTTAAACAGAGATTAACTCTGGTGTGTTGACTCCAGACTACAAACAGAAGGGAATTTTCATGGAAAGAAAGGAAGTTTCCTCATGAGATGCCTGTTGCCTCATTAGCTGAGTTGCTGCTTGTTCACTAACCAACGTCACTCATTTGCTTACACAAAGATGAGCCTCCTAATGCTCAACACTTCCATCTGAGGAACAGTCAAAAGACAGAGTAAACAGTCAAAAGACAGAGTAAACAGTCAAAAGGCAGGGTGCACCTACTCAGACTGGATCCCCAGCTTGGCAGCTGAGCATTATAAGGCAGTTTGATTCCAAATATGCTGCGTCTCTTCAGGCTGTGCCTGTGTTGGTAGAGGCTGAATGAGAGAATCACATGGATCACTTTGGCTGTGATCACTTTTTCTGTGTGACACAGTACAACATTACGCACACATATCAGAAAGATCTCTAAGTTATCTCAAAAGCAGCTGCTGAAAAGTAGATGGGACTGAGTTTGGGATTGAGCGATGGGCAGTGTGTGATATTTGGGCCAGCTCATGTGCCCCTTTATTTCTATCTTCATCATGTCAAGTGCATATAATGAGTCCCTTTTGAACCACACATCTTTAACTCTAATTAAAAAGATAAGTAATACATTCCAAGTTCTGGTAAAACTCTGTACTTAGCTTAAATAAGACATTGTAAGAGATTTTTTATATTGTGAAGCCTTTACAGACTTGAAAAGCTGCTTCAGATTTTAAAATTGAACTATTTAACTATTTAAAAAAACTATTTAACTATTTAAATATATTACATAGATTTGAAGAATATCAAGTTGGAAGGGGACCTCAAGGGTCATAACCTGTCTTGAACCCAGCATGTACTTTGTGTCCCTTTATAAAGGTGTCTATATTTCTGATGTGTTTACTTATGCATTTCTTTGGTATTTCCTCTGTTAAGAGATTGCAGGAGGCTTTAAAATTAATTTTGACCTCGATTATGACATTGACATTGATATTAGTTAGTGGCACGCAATTTTCTTATGTTTTGGTTGTGCTTTCTTTGTTGGAGAATCTGTGCATGGTGTTATCTAACACATGCACTCTGTGTTTGAGTAACTCAGGGAATACCTTTTCCTAAAAGCATCCATATTTTATATTGAAAGATGTTTAAAATCCATTTGATTTGTCAGGATTAATCTTAATTCTTTTCTAGAAATCCTGCCTAGAAGATGATTCGTTTCATCTGTAAAATATTATGAAGTTATATCTTAGTTTCCAATGTATTTGTATAAATAAACCTGCTATGTAGATAAAAGATAATAATTCTTTTGTAGTACTCATACTTTTTTTATTGAATAACCTTTTGTTTACCAATGAGCAACAAAGAAAATGCAGAAGAAATTAAAACACATATTTAATGAGCATGAATGATGAATTGCTGTTCTTGGAGTGATGCAGTTAAATAATATATGAAGTGGTTATTCAGAACAGCTGACAGCAAATTACTCTTTCTAGGTTTTTGTTTGCTGTTTATTGTCTATGTAAAATACATGGGTGACCTACATTTAATAAATTTATGCTTGTATTGTAGGCTAAGCAGAAATAAGTCATCATATTAAGTCACTATAATATATCTTTAAAATAGATGAGAATAAATTCTCATTTTCTCTGATCTTGAGGAGCCCAAATGAGCACCTTGTATTACTGAGAAATCTGTATGAACACTGCGCCGCTGTTAATTAAGATTTTCCTTGTAAAATGGGTCATCTTGGAAACCTTTTAAAAATCATTTATTCCATTATTTGTTCATAACTGGTGCACAAATCAGGTTGCTATTCCCCCATCTCTGGCTGTAGTATGTTAAGGGGGGGAATGCATGCTCTTTTGAGCACCCTGCCTCTGTAGGATGTAGATTTTCTTGCTCGGTGAGCGTTAGAAGTGCAAACTGCTCTGAGCCTGAAATCGGGAGTGGGGTTTACTGCTTCTATTTGTGGCTCCTTTGAGCAGCCAGTTGCCAAGGAGATCACTGGCAAAACCCCAGCAACTCCCTGCACCACGTTATAATAGCAAGCGCTGCAACAGATCCAGTGACAATCATTAGACACTTCCTGAGAAAACACCCTGGAGGCTTTAGGATGGTTTATATTTCCACCACCTGTTTCATTGTCACATCTGCTCTTCAGCAAACAGAAAGGGAAATGTTTATGATCTCTGGATAAATATATTATTTGTTTCTTTTCCCAATATAACCGATCAATGTCCATTAAAAACATTTCTATATCTATTAAAAAAAAAATATTTCTCTGCCTGCCTCGTGTAATCCTTCTTTGTGTCAGAGATAATTAGCAGCCATCTAATAAGATTAGCCAAGTAGTGTGATTAGTGAGCTCAAACCCTGTCCTTTTCCTTTTGCAGGTAAGTGAATGTGGCATTCAGCATCCCTATCTACATTATTATCACTTTCTTTGGCTCTTATTTCTGATGCCAATTTATGGAGTGAAAACAATAAAGGCAGTTGGAGAATACTGACATGCAGGTACTGTGGATGCTGTCGGAGTGTATATTCTGAGAGAGATGGTAAGTGGGATGTTTTCCATCTTCACCTACATCCTGGTAGCATTTTTGATTATTTGCTGCTGACATGTAGCAGCAGCCTGTTGTGCTCTTGGAAACCAGCTCTGTGTGGCATTGGTGGAAGGAGGAAAAAAATAGGAGATATTTTGTTGGATTGGTGGATACCAATCTGTGGATTTGGTTTTTTCCTGGATCACAGGGGTTTTTTTCCTGTGGGTTTGTTTTTTTCTGTGGATTTGTTTTTTTCCGTGGATTTGTTTGTTTCCTGGATCGCAGGGGATTTGGATGTACTGTCTCTGAAAGGTTATTAGCATTTTCCTTTGGGTTTGGATGTTTCAGCTTGGAAACCAGATACCATTTGAGGAGATGTGCCAGAGTGGTGTAATTAACCAGGCATGATCAAACTGGAAGGGGAGAGACACAACCAGAAATGGACGTTGTGTTCCCTGCTGAAAATGATGGCAGTTTTCAACTGAGCATGTATCAAAAAATATTCTTAGACTGCTCAGAGGCTTTGTAATTAAATCTAATTTGAACAAGATAATTGCATTACTTTTTATAAATTGGAAGTTAGTCAGGTTTTACGGGTATACTTGAACTGAGCTTGAGGAGATACAAAACACCAGGGAGGTTTTTGGTGGAATGGAAAATGTACCAATGTCAACTGGTATTTAAAGGAAAAATAAAAGAATGAGCTGTTCATCTCAGAATTAAGGCAGATGGAGTTCCAAGTGAGCTCAGTATTTTGCTGCATTTCCAGAGAAGGCAATCATGTATTTTGCTATCTACAGCAGCACCTATTCATAGCCTGACATGTGAATGCCTTTGAGCAGGTCTGCTTAAATCCTTATAAACGAGGGCTGTTACCAGGATGGTTTTTTAAATGCCATGTTTTACATTAAGTATCTCTGGAAGCAGTAATATTGAGTGAGTGCCTTTAAAAGCTCGTGTCCCCTTTAAAGGTCCCTGTTTTGCTCAGAGGGATTCTAAGGAGTTTATGCTTTTAGAGGGACAAATTACTCCTCCTCCTCCTCTAGGGATAAAAATTCCTAGTTCCTCTTTGCCTTTCACACTTGCAGAGGCCAGTCTGCCCACTACTGTGATGCTTCCTCCACAGTCTAGTGGCAGTGGCAAATGGGGAGTTTTCCTGGGATCTTCAGGAGGTTAAAAGGAACTCCTGCAATGCTGATACATCAGTGTCTGTCACAATATTATGTAGCCTCAGCAGTCCCAACTGCACAAACCCTTATTTCTACCAATTAACTGAGAAGAGATTTATCTCTTGAATGAAAATTTTGATGATGGGAAGAGTCAGTAAGTTGTGCTGCATGGAGCTGCTAGTTAATTCAGTGCAACTGTTTTCTGATTAAACAGTTCATTCTGGGAGACAGCCAAAATGATTTCCTTCCCTTAGAGCATAAAACCCTATGAATTCTTTGTGAATGAATTTCATCACTTGTTGTAACATCTTCTGTCATCTTTAACATATGGTAAAATAGTTGAAAACCTGTTTACAACATTAGTTAAAACTACTTACATAACCATTTTCCAGAGTCATTATGGGACATAAAATACCAGAGTATCAAATACAATATAAAATAGATCTGTAAAGGGAAAAGTAGAGGAAATAAATACCTGAGTTCATTGTCCCTGAATGCCTTACCGCAATTCTTATGGGGTAATAATTCCTACTGCAATTCTTATGGTTCATAAGCCTTTTTTTAATGAAATGTTTTTTCTATTGTAAATACACATATTTATATATACGTGAATGTATTTGCATAATATAGTATTTTCTGTACTAATGTGGGTATTAAACCATCCTCTGAGATATATAGGAAATAATATTTGTAGTTTTGGAATATTAATCATATCATCTGCATCTGTTGAATAAGTGGTTTACATTATGTGAAGGGCTTTGCTATTTGCTATTATAATGTCTCCTTGTTTAAAACTTGTATGAGTCACAAAATGCTATAAAATGTTTAGGGCTTTGTTTTTAGTACATGTACAAGTCATGCCTGTGGCAGGATTATGAGAACAGTTAAGATTTAGAGATTGACTGTAAAGGTTAATTTTTTCACTTATGGGGAGCTACCTTGATTTTTTTTGTTCATGGAGCTTGTATTGTTCTCACTTATTTAATATTTTGAGGATGACTGAAAGGAACAAGAAGTCCCAAAGATAGCCAGGGGCAATTACTCTCCTGCCTTCTCCTGTAATATGTCAGGAAGTTGTGTAGCTGTCCTGTGATGTCCACATCATGCCAAGGGAAGGGTTTGTAATGAAACGTGGGCTGTGAGGCTGACAAATGTGACATCCAGCTGGAAACCCTTGATGGAGTAAAACAATTTGAGGGTGTATGGGGGAAGAAAACTAGCTGGCTTCATCCACAGGAACATGGCTGAGGTGGTAGAGAAAAAAGTGACAGAAGCAAGTGGAGGAGATGGCAGAGGCTGTGGTGAGTCTGACAGGGCACTTTTGTCCTTGGGCTCCACCAGCAGTGTCTGTCTGGCTGAGCTGATGAGGCTGGCTCACAGAGATTTGTACTTTGGTATTTGTGTTTCAGGAACTTACACTGGTGAGCATCTCTGGCTCACCTGCCCAGCTGTCACCTTAGAAATTCGGGTTGTCACCAGTCTGAACTGCTCCCTGCTTTTCTTATAAGGACGTGGCAAAGCAGCACATCCTTATGTGGAACCAAAATTGATAAACATACTGGATGTATTCATTGGTTACCTCTAGAACAGTGTCCACAATTCTGGCAATAAGTATTCTGGTCAGCTGCTCTGGTTATGGTCATTTGGCATACAGCTTTGCCTTGTGACTATACATGTAAATGTGCTTGAAATACATCTCTTTAGTACTAAATATATAATCAAGCAGACTATTTAGATTTGAAATTAGTCTATATTCATCCTTTGGCTTGTTTTGTGCTTGTAAAAAGTATTAATTTATTGGCTTAGCATTAATTTTTACTAAGTAGCATGAGTTTAGTAGAAAAAACTATTTGCATTAAGAATTGTAAATGAGCACTTATTTTTGAGGCTCTGCCTGCTCTTTATCTCTGTCCGTTTTCTGTTCCTATGCGTGCTGAGTTCTATTTGTGAAGGACTGATAAATGTGTACTGGATACCTATTAAGTGCATTGGAACTGACTGACAGATTTATTTAGAAATCTGTTTTTTTAAGGATACTTATCTGATAACACGCATATACACACAGACTTTGCAGTTGTTGGTAGAATAAAACCCTGAGAAGCTGTCATCAATAAAAGTGTAAAAACTGTGGTTGTATTATCTTGATTTGTGGTTGGGAGTTTTGGTCGGTTGGTTCCCACCCCCTGCAAAAAAAAAAGTCAAATTTGGCCATTTATATTATGTATTCTATAAATTCCATAGCTAATTTCCAGTGAAAATGGAAAGATTTTTTTGATGGTGAAATGTTCTTTTGATTGTTGTTGAATGTCAACCCTGTCTGCCCTGGAAGTGGAAACTTCTCTAAGGTCACCTGTTTCCTAGCTGAGATTTTTGGTGGTGAATTACTGTGGCTGTGTGGTCATGCATGCCCTTTAAGGCTAGGCTGAGATTTTATGTGACTCATTATTTTTCTCTTTTGCTATTTTCAATTTGGAGCTCCAGAACAAAATTTTCAGACTGAGAACCAGACCCTGCAGATGCTGATCTTTCAAGGATAAATGAATAAATCAGTAGTTAAATTTCATTCTAGAAAAATAACACCCAGCTCTCTCTAGGTGTAAATGGCTGGTTAGGTAATTTGCAAGTGTTCCATTTAGCTGAATTTCACTCTAATCTTATTTTTGAAAGTGTCTCTGCAGTTGGTTACTTCATGATTCTTTTCCACTATGTTAATGGTATTTGCATACACAAAATCACCATTATTTATGATCACATCATAGCTATCAGTTTATATCCTTGCTATTTCATTAGAGGGATCCCCATACTAAAATGGCCCCCCTATCCTCTTGTTTTCTGTAGGGTAAAGGCAGGAGGTAGCCAATTCAGGATGTTTTCCAGTATACTTCTAGCCTTCAGTAAAAATACTGGCAAATCCTTGTTTGGGAATCCTGTGGGTGTTTGCTAAAGTTGTTGAGGTGGGAAAATCTCAGCTATAAACTTAACATAATGATTATATGACTTGTATATTCTCAGCAACTTGTGTGTGTGTATTCTGCTTATTTGGGGGATAATTACAAAAATAGAAAAGTAGATCTAAAAAAAAATACATGGTTTTTTTAGAGATAGGGCTACCTTTATCCACCCAAGTGGCAAAACCCTTCCAGCCTTACCCTTTAGCCCTGGGAGACTGGGGGGTGGATAAGGTGAGCGCTTCACTGTGTAGGGTGGGGACTGGGGTGATGTTCAGGGCAAGGCTTGGAAGATGCATTAATCTGATTTTCACCCCTGAGACTGTCTTATTTAAGTTTTAGCCCTCATTCCCGAGGCACAGTGTTAATGGCTTCCTTGCTGCAAGGACAAGTGGGACTGAAAATGCTTTTCAGGGCAAGAGAATTAACACTCAATCTTTGCTTTTAGCAGGAAAGGCAGTGCATTATCTGTGCTTGTGCTCTGTCATGCTCACTGCTCTGGGCTGCACCTCTGTCCCCAGGTGTGCACTCAGGAGGTGCCCTGGTGGATCCCCACAGAGGAAGGGGATCCCTCTCAGCGTTTTAGAAAATCCTGTCAATTCATGTTGAATGTGTGAAGAGCCTTCAGCTCCAGCACTGGAGACAGTTACGACACTCACCCTGTTTTTGTGGAATTTTGCCTCACCTTTAACTTTTTAATTAATGCAGTTCTTGTCTTGCTGCCATATCACACCACCTTAACTTTGTGATTTAACTTGGGGTAAGACACTGGCAATGGACTGATTTTTAATTAGCTTGACTACAGACTGCAACTTGGTTTTGTCTTGTCTTCCATCATTTCTTCTGGAGAAGAATTTAATTTTATAATGATGGCATAGCATTTTCCATGGTAGTGTCATAAAACCACAATGATTTTAAAATGAAATGTGCATTTGCATTTAGGTAATACTGGTAGAAAACAGCCTCTGCGGCTAACACAATTTTATATTGATTGTACACTGTCTAATCTTGTTTGCAATTAGGTGGAGGAGGCATATCCTTACAGATGTTTTATTTTTAGTATTGCAGTGGTTTGTATGTGTTATTGTTATTCAGTAATATGCTTTAGCTTAGCTAGAAAAATGTAATTTCAAGGAATTGTTCCTTTAAGGAACTTGTTTTCACAACAGCACTAATTCTTAGTTTTTGCTAGAAAGTAAGAGCAGCAAAACATGGGAATCAATAGCCATGGAAGAGGCATAACTAGCTTTACTGACCTCTTAGCAAGAGGAAGTCCTTTACAAGAAGATGGTGGAAATATTCTTGTTGTTGGCTAAGCTTTTGGGCTACTAAAATGAATCTCCTGGTCCGACATGGGGAACACTCTAGAGAAAGAAGCCATACAGTGTTCAGATGTGCCAGTGTTGGTGCTGCTACTGAAGTTGTGATGGACAAGGTGTACAGTGAGGCTTCGAGGGCTCTCATACAGGACAGGTTTATGCAAAGCTAGAAGGAACATTGTGCTTTCTGAAATTTCCTCAGCTTTGGGAATGGGTTATAAATACTTGAAAAGGTTCATTCTCAAAGAGGTGCAAATGCAGTGGATGTGAAAATAGCCCTTTTGCCAAGAAGGTGCAGTGCAATGAATCTTTACTGAAGGGATCAATGTTTGTGAATGCTGAGGCTAAAATCCTCCCACAAGAATATTGCTGGGCTTCCCAGGGTGTTGAGAAGTTGATTTTTGCTTTTCATCTCACTTTCTGCAGCTTTCCTGTGATGGGGGGAAGGCCACTAAACTCTTAAATCTGACATGGAAAGATCTCTGAGGTTAAAAACCAGGTGGGCAGCGGTTCAGAGCAGAAAGTGAGAAGGAAGGCAAGAGTAAAATGGCCATCTGTTACCATTGCAAAATCTGTATTTCAGCATCTCATGTTGGAAAATAGGTGCATTTTTACACAGGATCAAGAAAACCAGTCAAAGATGGTTGTATTTAACCTGTCTTGATTTCTCTACAAAGTACAAAGTAACAGCTGTACATGAGGCCAGTTAAATGGCAAGACAATTGTTATAAAATCTTAACTTTCATTTGAAGTTTCTAGTGACAGAGTTCACTACATGGTTTGGGAAGCCATTTTGTGAAAGAAATACCCTTGCTGTTATAGTTTTGCCAGGTATGTATGATCTGAATTGAGACATTAACAAGGTGTATCATTAATGGAAATTATCCAAAGGCTTTTGACTATCTTCTGTGCTTCATTACTCTGGAAACAAAAGGGATGTGTGTGTGTTGGAAATGTTGCTCTTCAGGGAGAAAAGAACAAGGGGAATTTTCATGTTCACCACCTCAGAGGTATTGTCTTACTCAAATATCTGCTTTTGCTTTAAATATTCAGCTAATTCCTTCCCTGTTTTTATCATGCCAAAGAAGGTATGTTTATGGCAGGATTTGACTTTATTATTTTCGTTCTCTAGAGCTTCAGGTCTCCTCTGTGAGCACGAATGCACAAAGAGCTTTTCTCACTCTTAAAAACAGTCTTCTATTTCAGAAAGCAGAATTCCTCCCTCAGAGATGCCATTGTGCTCCATTTGTGCTCAGAAAAGATGTGAAAAATCTGAGGTACAAGTGGCATATGCTGCTTGCCTTTGAAAAAGCATGGATTCAAAATGGATAGAGGCAGAAATTACTCTCATCCATCTGTAATGGCTGTCCCCAGCAGTACCTGAAGTGGCAGGAGTGGGTGGGCAATGCCCCTTTTCCCCACCTTGGCTTCCCTCCTTTGTTCCCTGCTGCTGCTGGGCTTTTCTCTCCTCTGCCTCTGCTCCCTTGAGTCACCTCCCACGTTGTTGTCAGGGTTTTGGGGGCTCAGGGGCTGAGGGGTTGGGATCCTGCAGAACCTGTTGGAATATCCTGGGATGTCCATGCCCACCTGAGGCAGCCCTCGCCTCTCCTCACAGAGGCTCTGCTGCCAGCCCTGGGTGCAGATGCTCTGTCCATATGGAAGAGGAGTCAGCTCAGGAGTCAGACCCTTCACAGGAGCCCCCCAGCCCTGCCTGGAGGGAGGTTGATGAGATCTGTGCCTCTGGGGCTGCAGTGTGGGCGAGGGCAGCCAAGCCGCTGCCGTCTGGCTCAAGACGAGCACGAGGTGGGGGCAGCACAAACCTGACCTCTGGTTTCTGCTGTGTAACACCAGTGTGGTGCTACCCCCAGCTCCCTTCCAGGTCTGAGGGGTGTAACTGAACGTCACAGATCCCTGGCCACTGTGCTGCTGACCTGGGTGAGCAGCACCCCAAGCTGTGCTGCTGGCTGCACGGGGTCCCTTCGATAGCATCTCCCACAGGAGTTATCCCTGCAACAGCAGAGGTGTTTAACATCAGTACGAGCCTGGTGCGGGCAGTGGATCAAAGATAACTCTGCAGCACTTGAGAAGCTGTCCTAGGATTTTCTTCTTCCCTTTGGTATTGCATGAAGTCATGTTTTAAGCCCATTCAACTGCACTTGTCATGATGCTTTTCTTGTTCACACTCTCACAGTTTAGGCTGAAAAGTATCTGTAGGAGAGAACTCTCCTTGTCAACCAAATTTTGGCAACATACAGCAGATCCCTCTTGCACAGGCACCCATGGGGTAAGAAGACTCCAGGGCTGTTTTTATGCCAGTCAGTACTAAATGCCAGTGTATATTTCAAGTACCTCCACTCTTTATGTGTATATTCCTGTGTACGTGTTTCAGCTGTAACTTCAGGGTGCTGTGCTGCACACAATAGGTTGTGTATCTTCCTCCCTTTGTCACATCTATCTCTGCAACACAAATCTGCTGTGTGTGACTCACCCACTTGTTATTGGCAGAAAGAAGATGGACAAGCTCGTTTGCTGTGGAACTGCACAACTAAATACAGCCTGGGCTTTGCCTACTGTAATTTCTGCCTTTTAGGTGGCTGAGTGGGGCATTGCCTTCTTGATCTTAAGGGACATATAGAATGCACAAAGATTTCTGCATTTCTTCTTAATCCTTGCTGCTAAGGATGCCAGCACATGTTGCTTCGTGCAGCCTGGCTTTAAGCTATTCTTGTCTGCATCTCTCAGCAAAAACAATCAGTCTAACAGGACAAGTTAATTGGGTCAGGATGATCCACTCTTAAAATTTGCCAGCAGATCAGAGGCAATGTCCTTTATTTAGCCTATAGAACATAACTCCATGTAATTCCTGGGCTGAGTGGCTTAGACAAAGCACCTTAATTATTGCAGATAAATAAACTGAAAAAGAATCAACAAAGCAATATTTGTTAGAGCATGTGAATGTGGCCTGTCTGGGTTATTTAATCGAGGCAGTGAAACGACATTTCACTGATTACCTCCCTTTGAAAGTACAAATTGTTTGGATATAAATTTAATGTAGGCAATTAGGTGCAAACATTTTGGGCTATACATTAAAAAGCTATTCAGTTTAGTGTTCTCTTTCCCCACAGTGTCCTGGAATTGTGAGATGGGCTGAATCATATTCTTCATTTAAGGCAGGCCATTTTAATCCACAGAGATCTGTGCTTTATTTGTACTTTGATATGAAAGCAGATATTTCTGTATGTATATTTGATTTGTGTTTTGCTGTGATCTGATTTAGAGTTTTTGCTTTCATTGTACATTTCCCACTACTCTCAATCCAGTCTGGCAATTTATAAATGCTGAACTCTGATGTCTTTGTGCCAACTGGAACTGGGTGACTGCAGTTCTTTGCCAGCAAGGCTTGGTCTGAGTGGCTTCGAGATGTTCTCGCTCTTGATCTATAAAACCTTTGGCAACCTTTCAGCTTTCTCTTTTGTCTTGTAAGCCTGTGTATTTCTGAGCCCTGAGGAATTTATCACCTCTTAATGCAGCAGAAAAACACCCTGGTTCTTAAAAGAAGAAAAAAAAAGTGGATTTCTGAGTTTCTAGCTGCTCCCTGTAAGTTTATTGTGGAGAGTTCTGTATGTAATTGCTGTGCTGCATTGCTAACTTTTTAATTCTCTGCAAACTGTCCTATTGTTGATTACTTCTGCATGGTGTTAAGAGAGAGGGTGGTTTCTGACATTTTATTTGTAGGTGTCCAATTTTAAAAACAAGTCCTAGAAAAATGTCAGCAGAGATCTGTAAATCTCAATAATGTAATTATAGAATGATTCTTCTGTGACGAATAGAGTCAGAAAGAAAATCGCTAAATCATTGTCGTGCTAGTTTCCTGTGGCACTCCTCTGAAAATGGAATTATTGTAACACCTTGTACTTGTATTATCCTGGGGCTGGGTGCTGTGCATCCTGATTGGGAGCTATGTATAGCAGTGACCTCACTCACCACAAAAATGTGACAACTGCTGTTACTCTGTGTGGCACCGAACACGTTAACCTCAACAAGGAGGGGAGAAGATTATTATACTCTAATGAAACTTCAGTGAAGCTGTATAAAAAAATAAGCTGGATTTTCCAAAGCTGGAATTTATCTTGGCTACTGAAACTGGCATTCAGGTATTGTGGGATCACAGATGGTCAGGACCTTGTGGTGTGTTTAATTTACAGCTGCAGCAGGGTGGCTGTGCTGACATTGCACTGAGGAATTGCTTCAGCACCGACTTGCTCTGTTTCCCTCAGTGTCCAGGTGTTCCTCCAGGCCACACCCAAGAACCAACCCAGCAAACCCTGCAGGGGGAACAGGATCACAGCACACAGTACTGTGCTGTTAAGCATGTTTGAACAATCATTGTTTTTGCCTTTCAAGTACTGCTGTGTCTTAAATCTTCAGCCATTCCGTTCCCAATTCCACCATTCTGGATGCTATTTCTGAATGAACGAATTATTCTGAAATAATTTTTCATTATAAAACCAGACTCGCCATATGTATGACCCGTTGAAGAGAAAAAAAACCTGAGGTCACTCTCTGACATTTTCATGACTCATTCCTGCTTAACATTTTGCTTGTACTGTGGCCATTGTATTTGCAGATTCTGACAAATAGAGTTTGACACGCTGTAAACTCTGATGTATAGCAATGAGTCACAGTTGAAGCACCTGATGCTTTCAATACATGTCTGAAAACTGCAGGCTTGGGGACACTGATTTAAAGAAACTTCTGTCATTTGTATTTTTGGAGGCCAGTGTTACACTATAATTATTACTGAATGTGTTTTGATAAAGGCTCCTGAAGATCTGTTTTTCAGGGCTGTAATGTTGGCTAATGTGCTTTGTAGCAGGGACAGTAGCTTCAGACTACTTCAGTTGTAGAGCTGTTTTGCTTAAACTTTCTCCAGGACAAAACTAAAGGAAGGATGTTCATTATAGTGGGGGTTTCAGACGTTCTTTCTCTCCTCCTCCAGTCAGCAGGAATTGGTTGTAGAGCAGACAGTTCTGCTGGTGTTTTTGCTGCTCTCCAGTTGCTGTACACTACTGCCTTACAGAAGTTGCTTGTTCAGCTCACTCATTGTACTTTTGGGGAGGATCCTGTTAAAGTATTGTTCTAGATTTAGAAATTGTACTCTGCAGTGTATTGTGTCAAAGCCTCTGGCAGCTGTTCCAGCCCTCCTTGTTGTGTGTGTACACCACTGAGATTTGGGCAGCAGCTTCTAAGGGGAGTCAGTAGAAAGAGCCTTTTGTTCTCCAAAAAACAGACCAGGTAATTATTTGACTCATCCCTTAGAGAGCTATATCTGAAAGAATAGTAACATTTGTTTTACCATTGTTTCACTTTAGAGACCCTTTGTTAGATTTCAGTAGCATAATGCCATTGTTACGATAATAAATACCATTAGTCAGCTTTCAAGAAGTACAAATGGTTTTGGTTTGTTATCCCTCTGGCATCTTACACAGAAATGCTTGGGCTCAAAGACTCCTGGTCTGCCACCGCCTCAATAAGCTGCTGCTTTTCTGTCTCCTACATGATTTCCATACAGACCTGTCATAGATAGCAATGTACAGATCAGCACAATACAAATAATAGTTTTCCCAAATATCCAAAGTGTAAATATATATATATATATATATATATAAACAATATTTTAAAAGTCTTATCGGTGGAAGGAAAAAAATTCCACAATGCAAATTAAATTAAAGATATCTGATGTCTTTAAGTAGACAGGAGATCTTTGCAGGTATTTAAGTTAATATTTTAAAAAATGGAGAATGTTCTCTATTAGAGCTAGAGAGAGACTGAGGCAATTGGTAGTGTTTATGAGAAATTATTGTGAACACTTTGTTCCACGTTCTGACATCATCTTTAACATCAAGCTATTTTATGTAGCAATTGCTACATAAATTGTTTCCTGTTCTGATTTCTGTTGCACAGAAAATGTATGACTAGCCATTTGAAATAGGTGTGTTAACACTCATATTTATCCCTCCCATCTTTATCTGCATCTCTTTTATTGATAGATATGAATGCCACTGTGTCTGAATTTAAGCTTAGACTATGAATATCTTGATTTTTTTAAAAAAAATATTAGAAAGCTTTGTCTCTCACCAAAATCTGCTCAGTTAAAACAAATGCTATAGGCTGAGTGAGCTTCACTTTCACAGTTGTGAGATGGAGAATGAATGTTGTGCAGGAATTCTTACTAGTCTAATGGATTTCTCTTCCAGCAATGATGACTCCAGTTTAAAACTAAAGTAGGTATCCTTAAAACACACACTTTTTTGCAGCAGGTCTAAAATATGGAAATTATTTCTATTGTGATATTCTTTATTTTGACTTCTAAAAAAAAAAAGTCTTTTTCTTTAGTAGGCCTAATAAAACAATATATACTTGAATGTTAGTGTAGGAAGAATTCAGGATCTTTTACCAACAGAAAGCCACACAAAAGGATGTAGAAATTAATATTTTGTGAAAATATCACCACATCTAGGGTGCAGCATTGTGCTACAGCCATCATTCCTTTTCTGGAGGTAAAACTCTGAAGTGAAATCTTATCCAAGCCAGCATTTCAGTCTCTGGCTTCCAGAACATCCACAGCTTGCATCTTCAGCCCTACACAAGTGAGAACAACACTCTTTTCCTTTGTAAACTGTGGCAGTAGATGTCCTTTGAGGCACCCTTGCATGCTGGGCTCCCAGCAGTGTGGGGGCACCTCACTGAGAGATTTTGCTGCTCCTATGGGTCTCTCTTGTTCTTTGGCAAATAATACTGGCTGTAGGCTTTTTCTCTTCATTGCACCCTGCCACCCTGGGCCAAACCAGCTTCTGGTTTGTGTCCATGTGTCTCACTGAAACAGCTTTGTTTTAATTGTATGGGATTTCTTTCCTTCTAAACCCCACCAATGCTGATAATCATTTAGTCAAGTTTAGGTAAGATATGAAATTAGCTGCTTTTTGACTTTTAAGGATTCTGCATTCAGGCAAGGGCTTGCTTTGCTTCTCTGCTTGAAGCTGAATTGTTTGGATTTAAATTACCAAGTATTTCAAATACCTTTAACTTGTTGAGCTGCTTGTTACTACACTGCTAAATGTATTATGCTAATTGTCACCAGGGATCCCTTGACAGTACACAGCCAACCTGAAATGGGGAGCAGGGCATTCTTCCCCCTGAAATGGGGAGCAGGGCATTCTTCCCCCTGAAATGGGGAGCAGGGCATTCTTCCCCCTGAAATGGGGAGCAGGGCATTCTTCCTGCTATTGGCAGAGAAGTTTATTCGTGTTTTGTGTCCCTCTCATGGCCAGCTGTGTGTGTGTCCCTGGCACATCAATGCCCATGGAGAGAGGACTGCCAGTATCTTTCAGATGGCCACTGAGTACTGGACTGCCTGGTTTTGTTTGTTTTTTTAAATCCTGAGAATCCTGTTTTCATGAGGGATCCTTAGAAATGCTGAGAGCTTAATTTGAAGGTGGTGATCTCATAACTTAACTGGAGAACTGGTTGGGGTGAGCTGGTAGCGGATCTCCCTGACAGGTGAGGTTTTTAACCTTTTACAAAGTCTTATTTAACATTTCTTTGGTACAAACTCTCCAGCCTGTGTGTCCTTAGAATGGTAATTGCAGCTTGTCCATTTCTGCAGGATGTTTCTGCTTTTGGTGGATTAGATTATTTTGTTTTAAAGGAAAGCGCCCTACAGAACAAATGCATGAGAAGAATATGACCTGTGTCCCAGGTTTGCAAATGGCACTCACAATTAGGGCAGCACTGCTTAGACTAGAGAATCATACTTTTTGTTTTTGTAGACACTTTTTGCAGCAAGCTAATCTGGTTTTAATCTCTGAAGTTATTTTTTTGTATTTTACTTTTATGGAGAGCTAGGCCATGAAACTATATGGAGCTTTACTGAATAGCATGAAACAGCATGATTTTGATAGAAGAAATAAGTTAATGTCTTCTTTTAGCACTGCTTGTGGGATTGGGGATTTTTTTGTAGGTGTGGCTCTTTTTGTTTGTTTTGTTGTTTTGGGTTTGGTCTTTTTTTTAATCATGTGAAGATAAGAGAAAGCACTGTTATACCAGTTGATAAGGTGACAGTAGATTTTTGTTTAGTAAATGGCTGGCTCCATTTAACATTTGACACATTATCAGCATGGTAATTGTTTTAAAAGGTTTTCTGTAAGCCTTAGATTCTGATTTTCAGAATAGATTTGAATTAATTTGTGCTTTAGGGGTAAATGAAAACTGCTTTTTAGATTAAGGAGAGCAAAAAAGAACTCTTACTTGAAATACCCAGAATCCTAGTATGTCAAAGGATATATACAGGCAGCATAAAATAAATGTGCAGATGGGGAGGCCTGAAAAAACATCAAGTGCAGATCCTGAATTTATGCACATTTCTGACATTGTTGGATGAAAAACGCTGCTCTTATCTTCTATGGGTAACCATGGCTACTGTGTGATGTGATTTTATTTTTTTCAACATGAAATTATACACAAGTGCAGAAGAGTGGTCTTGTCTCAGCTCGTACCATATGTATTTGGGTGATAAGGATTATAGTCAGTGAATGTGCTTATCAGTGTGGCACATTTGCTTCTTTAAAATAGGTCCTGATTTATGTCTTCATGTCTCCATTAGTCCACAGAGGGTAAATGGTGAGGGATTTTCTCAAGTACTGCTACATGGGGTTTAGGCCATCTCCTTTTGTGTTAAGATGTGTCCGTTACCTCCTTGAATCTGAGTCACAGACTAATATAATTTGGGGAGGGGAAATTGAAAGGGCACCACAAACAGTATTATAGCTCAAATTTTGTGCTGGTTCAGTGCCATAGTCTTAATTATCAAATGCTTATTCCCTGAAGACTTATGTACATTTTAGATTAATCCTCCTCCCTGCTTGATGTGTTTCTGCTTTCATTCACATTTTCAGCATCCTCATGAACTTTAAGGGGTGCAGAGACGAGGCGGGGATTCCTAACCCCTGAAATCTCTGTAACACTGGGATGGTTTGTGTGGAGCTAAGAATACATTTCTGTTTATCTCAACAAGTGCCTGGGTTGTGCTGCAGGGATGGTGAGTGTGAATGAGAAGCTTGCCTGGCGTGGGTGGTGAGGGATCCTGCTGGATCCCCGCGCTGTCCCTGCGGCGGCTGCTCGAGCAGAGCTGACACCATCGCTCACAGGGCACCTGCCCACTGCAGGGAGAGCTCTCACTTGGACAAACTCCCTCAAATTGCAGTGTGTCATCTTTAAACCTTTACAAATAATTAGTTCAGCAGTGGCACTTGTTTGCTTAGAAACATTATCGTGTGGAATAGGGGTGCAACTGCTCAAATTTACAGTAATGTTGCTTGGGCTGTGATTTGAAAACATCTGAATTTATACTTGTGTGCTAATACTCTTGCAGTTGTTGCCACTTTGGGGGATTTTATAACAAACAGCAGAAGAAAGGCAAAGCATTCTTTGGAATATTGCTAAAAGCTTTTTTTGTAGCAAACTTTCTGCTACAGCACAGCAAATGCTCTTTTTAGCTGTGATTTGGCTCCCAAAAGAGGCCTGTGAAATTAAAAATTATAATTTGGCAAAACTTATCTATGAAATTGTTATGGGCAGCATTTTGCAGGTCACACCCAGATAGCTAATGAGAAATACAAACCTCAAGAAGTATGAACTGCTGATGGATTGGGAGAAGCAGAAGGAATAAGAACAGTTAGCTAGGTGAGGTGGATTAAAGTCAGCACACAATTCACAAGTAGTAAGCTGGGAAAAGCTTTACAAAATTCAGGAAGCTTTCTGCAAATGTCTTAATATTAGAAAGATATTATGTTCAAAAAAGCTCATAGTAGAAAAATTGGAACAAAATATGCACTCCTATGTAAATGTATCCAAGAGGCACCTTTTGAACTGTTGTAATCCACAAATAAGAAATAGAGTACTGCTCCCTGCTCTGGGTAGGGTTGCTGTTTCAGGGAATTATATCTTCATGGAAAGTTGTAACAAGGAGGACAAATTCACAAACATGGCTGAGAAAGCAAGCAAAAATCACGGTCAAGGTCCTGAGAAACTCCAGAGGAAAGCTGTAGCCAAAGACAATGGGGACAGCAAGCATGAAGTATCTGTGGCAGACAGGAATTTCACAAGATGCTGCAGGATGAGGATGAAAATGCTGCTGCAGGACTTATTTTCTTCAAAAAAGTACAAGTACAGGGCAAAACAGACAAAGAATGCATTAAAGTTGGAACCTGGGTCCAGAAGAGAAAAAAACAACATAATTGAAGATAGCTCTCAGAGTAGCAGAGTAATTGTAGAAGAAATCATTACACTGAGAAGTGCATTATTTTCAGGAGGCAGGCAGTGGTGACTCATGAGGATGAGATAGCATATATGTGACATGAAAGCAGTTCAAAACAGCAAAATTAAATTACTTGTCAAGTTCAGATTAGCATCAGATGCAATGACAAGTCAGTGACACACAAGCAAACAGGAAATCGAATGCCAAAGATGTGGAAGGGCATCCGTGACTGTGCTGTGCTACAAAGTCTTCTTCAGCAGTGGGCAAGAAAAAAAGGCAAAATTGCAAGCAAAATCAGACCAATTAAAAATGTGATGGCTTCTTTGTGCTGAGGCAGTGGCTAGGAGCAGTGCTAAGAGTCCTGGCACAGCAGTAGAACAGGGGCACCTCTGAGCTGAAAGTGGTGTCTGGCCTGGAAGTCAAGGATAGAGATTCTGCCAGATAGGAGGAGAGAAAAGCTGAATTGGAGCCACTGTTCGTGCCCCCAAATGCTGAGGTGGCCAAGTGCCTCTCTTCACGTGGCTTGAGCCGAGCCTATGGGAGCACTGTGACTCAGAGGCACTTCTGGGAAGCATTGTCAGACAGTGACACTGAGCACCAAAAATTGGGCAGGAAGCTGGTCTGTGAATTTGGGCATGTTGCAACATCAGCTTGCCGTGACCAGCCAAACAGTTATCAATATCAATATTGTTCCTTGGTCTTCCTCAAGAAATCTTCAAAAATCAGAGAAACGACATTGCAACCAGTTCATCAAACACTGCCTTGGGAGTTTTTGTAAGTAATGCTGTAGGGAAAGCTTCATGGGAATAGCAACTGACGGTGACTGATGGCCAAATGTGAAAAACTGCTGTTGGCTACCTGCAGGAAACTTTTATCTTTTCAAATGCCACCCAAAAGACACTGTTTAGATCACACTGTTAATTCCAAATTTTTTAGATTGTTATATGTTGAACAGGTAAATCTTAGTTGATTTTAGACAACTTCAGATAGTTGCAGTTACTAAATCTAGAAATAGAAGAGCCGCATATGAAATATGTGGAAGAGTGGTGAAATATTCTAGCTCAGTGGAAATTCTTCTCTGCTGAATGTGGTAATCAGAAAACCAGAGCATGTCTGGTGAAAATAAACTTACAGGACTCAGTGAAAGATCTAAAAACACCCACCCCACACAAAATTTACATACCCAGAACCACTGGCATGTACCGTGTCCTTTTCACAAGAAAACATTTGCTTTTGAAGTAAACCAAAAATAAACCCAAGTGCATACAAGTTATTTAGTGCAACAGAAAGGCAGGACAAATCAGGTGTCTCCAACTCAAAGGAAAAGGTTCAAGTTCTCATTATAGAATTTGTAACTTTTATTTATATATGTATAGTAATGATTGATACTTTAAGATTGTATAACAGAATATAAAATATGTAAGAAGATTATGCTTTTCATGATTAATTTGGCAAAGTGAATTAAATATGAGTGAAGGGACAATGTAATGGATAGCTTCATAATGGAGGACACAGCAGGATATATATGGGGAGATTAATATGTGGAATCTTGAAATATGTGGTGTGTTCAGTAAGAAAAGATTATATCCCTAAAGCAAGAAGTATTACCTGGGTGCCCATTTCTTGTCTCATGATCCAGTGCTGACCACTTGCCTTGCCCGTTTCTCTTTGATCCTAATTTATCTCCAGTTCTGGAAAATCCTCCCATATCACATGCTTAGGGTTCTCTTCTTTCCTCTCTGTGTCCTATAAAATCCAGGTCTGCTTTGGAAGGCATGGTGGATTTTTTTCCCCCCTTTCTGCTTAAATGGAATTATCTTCTCTTCCTGGCTGTGATTTAGGCAAGCCCCCCCACCCCGCTTTCTCTCTGTTTTGCAGTAGCCTCAGGCTTCTCTCTTGTGCTCCTTTCTAGATGCAAATCCCTTAGCTCTTCTTTCTCCTTCTTTGCAGTATTTGTCTTTCCTCTTTGTCCTCTTCTTTATCAAGGTTTATTTCCCAGATGTCCAGTGTTCTACATCAGAGTTGTTTTCAGAAATGCACATCATGTGTTTTATGCCTTCTGTTTGCCTTTTTCTAGTTCTTTTATCTGGGGAGTTTTGAGCCTCTGCCTGTAATAGAAGTACTTTCTCTTCTGCTGTGACTGAGTTGGAAAGAATGATTTTCAGAGGCTGATAAATGTTTTTCTTCTTTGAAAATGACTCAAGGCTTAGGAATCTTGGTGGATCTGCACCCTGAGTGATTGTGCAAATGAAATAGAAGGGTTTTGATCTTAATTTGGGTGAGAATTTGTTAAAATTTCCCAAGAAAGGGAAAGATAACTCAAAAAAATTATACAAAGATAGGTTATCATATTGGAAATGTTTTTGTGTTCTTTAGTACTAGCTAACCCATCTTCACCTTCCCCATGATGATTCTGACAGCTTATAAAATCATATATTCTGTTTATCTGGCCCAGCCCAGTAGCTTTATGGAAACAGTTTGTTTTATAATGAGCATGTTTTTGGGAGAGTTGAGTTTGTGCTAGCAAGCACTCAGAACATCTTAAATGGTAAAGAATACTTGACTGAAACAATATTGTCAAGTGAAGACTTACCTTGATCTTTGCATAATAATTTGGCCGTGGAGAAGGTCAGAAAATGAAGTTACACAGTCAATGATTAAGCAGTTTCTGGGTGTTCTGTGTGTTGAAGCCTACTTGGTAATAGGCTTTAGAGTGTAGAGGAGCTGATGTATGTGGGATATTGTGGGAGGTACTGTTTGACATCTGCCAAGGGAATATTATGCTTTGCCTCTAGGTTTTGTGAATGACACTCAGCTTCTGGAGGTGGGACTGTGAGATACACTCAGTGATTGCCACTGTTAAACCTGAAGGCTCAGGGAGGGGGAAAGAGGCCATAGCTGAGATTGGCACATCCCTACAGAGGAGAAGTGTCTCCTGTAGCTCCCTGGGACTGTGCATTTCTTCCTTGCACCTGTCCCAGGTACAGAACCTGGAGCCTTGTTCTGCCTTCAGAAGTGCTCAGGTTGGAGTTTCAGCACCATTTTTATGAGATTTGGCTACTGTTGAAAACAGCAGTTCTGCCCTTATTCTTCTTCCACTCTCTGGTCCCTCTCTCTTGCCTTCCTTATGCTGTTATCACTGTTTGTGTTGTCTGGCTTATCAGGAAGGACATGATCAGGCAGATCATGTCTCTGCTTAATTTTCATCAGTTTATTGTTCTGATCATCGTAACAGCCACAGTGCCTCTCTACCCCTGGGGAAGAAACTGAGTTTGATTTTCTTCTTAAATATGTCATGACAGGGCCATTGCCAACCTCTCTAACTGGCCCAGCAGTGTATCTGTCTGCAGAGCCATCACAGATTGGCTCTGTCTGACATGGTGGGACCTTCTAGCATCTTCTGACAGAAACCACCCCTGCAGGCCCCCGACTACCAAAAACCAGCCTGTGCCAAACTAACACACACTATTCTTTCTTCTTTCCTGATGGTGAAATCGTGTGGGTTTCTTTTGGGGTTTTTCCTTTGGAGCATCCAAAGTGAGAGCTTAAGACCACAGACCACTTCAGGCACTTTGACATGGTTGGTGATATGTGCAGTGTATTAGACCCAGAATTGTTTGCTTCAAAAAGCTTGTTAGAGGATTTCTGGGTCTACCCCAATCAAAGGCAGTAGAATCATCCTGGTGCTCTTCTTTCTCCTGCAAAAAGGATAGCTGTTATCACTGTCTCAAGCAATCAAGTCATTTAGTAGCACCCAACCTAATAGAAAATAGCATTAATAATAAAAATGTCTGAAGCTCATAGATTGAATTTTTCGTTACCCTTCACATTTATATATTCTGAATAATAAGATAAGCCACAACATTATGAAAGAAGTACTGCAGGCCAGTAACTATCAAAGAGGCGTCAGCTATGATGCAGTATATACCATTATCTGTGAGTTAAGGTTAGTAAATTTGCTGTCATATGTGATGTGTGGCTTCCATTATGTATCTATTTAGTAAATGGCCCCTGTCTCCAAGAGCTACTTGTGTATGACTTGTGTATGTAAAAGAGGTAGTGACTATAAAATGGGCACATTTTTCTAAATTTCTTCTTTTAGAGAGGCTGCTGAAAATGCTTTTTTCTTTTTCCAATACAGGGTAGTTCATTTCTGCCTTTTAAGTTTCTAATTTTTATTTTTGCTCATAGCTTCACTTAATAAATTGCACAGAAGTAGTATTTGTTAACATACCTAGCCTAAATCTGTTTAATCATATTTGAATAATCTGCTTCAAAATGACTAATGTACAAATTGTTTTTAAGTGTTTCTGAACTGTGTTTACATTAGAAAAGACTAAAGCAAAAATACATTTAATGATCCCCTTCTGCCAGTTTGTGATTATTACCGAATTTGAAGCAGTTGAGGCATTTGTTTTTGTGAGCAGGTTTTGAGCATTGCTGTTCAGTGTTTTGTTGTTTTGGTTTTTTTTTTTTAGTGTTGACTTTCCACTGAGCAGGTGTATTCACAGCAAGGCTTCACCTGTGAGGTGGCCATGCTATGGAAATGGTTTGGTCAAGTCATAGTTCAGGAAGCAACTTGGAGAGAGCTAAACTTGAAATCTCATCAGTGCTGGTGGTCCCCCCTGTCCAGTGTCCAGCTGATTGAGCCCAGCACCTGTGCTGTGTGTTCTCCATGAGGCTGCTGAGATAAACCCTTGCACCCCTGCTTCCATCCCTGGTACATGGCGCTGAAACCTCATTTGGGTGGCCCAGCCAAACCCAGCTTCCTTTACCACTCCAAACACGGGAGTTTCATCTTGCCCCCATTCATTTCTTCTGTGGAAACTTCAGAAGAAATGCTGAATGTCACCTGGAAAATGATGCTGGCAAAATTAATGGCTACTGGGAAAAGATTGGAACTGAAACCTGCTTGCTCTTCACGCCTGATATTTTCCGTGACACATCCCATGGTGCCTTTAAATAAAAGAACCAGTAGGCACCAAGTTGGATGGGAATCTGGGCATCTGCAGAATGTACAGGTGTTTGGATGCTATTTCTGTAATTTACTGCTTTAATTTGTTCTCTCCAAGTGGTAAAATGTTCCCCAAATTGATATATTTCAGCAGTTGCACAGAGACTGAGCAAACAAAAACCCAGTGTACTGCAGTGGCCTCAAGCATGATTTTTCCTCTGTACCAGTGGTTAAGCAAAGAAATCTCGAGTGTTGGGTGACAGATAACTAACTTCATGTCTTGTTTAGGAAAATATTGATATATTTTATGGTAGGAAAATAAAAATAGACATTGGTAAGAGGTTCAACAGGGTGCCTTTGAGTTGTCTTGCACTATGGATTTCTAAGACTCAGCTTCCTGGTGATTTTTCCTGCTGACTGCAGGCCTGCTTTCTTAAGGAGACTTTCATCTCTCTATATTGGCTTCTTTCTTAAGGAAACCTTCATCTCTCTATATTGCACTTTGTTTGTTTTCCAAGAGCAGGGATGTTTACACATGACTGAGCTGCTGTTCTGAAACTGGAATGTGATTTACAAAGGGAATCTCTAACTGTGGAGGTCAGGCTCCATGCTTCTGTCCTCCCCCTCTATCCAAATACTTTTTTCAGGGGACCACCTGTCCTGTTTAGACTGGTAGCACTGCTAGCCCTTGGACTGATAGCTGATATCAATATGTATAGCCTGTGTTGGATAAGGAATCCAAATGGCATAGAAGGTTTTACTCTTTGAGATATCATCCAAATTTTTAGGTACTATAGTAATGTGAAAGATGAGAAGTATTGGCAAAGATTCAGCTAAGGGGCAAGTCAAGAATTGTTGTAACTCAGATGTGTTTTACTGCTATCCAAGATAGACTAGGGAATGCCATTTTGAGGAAGGATTAGTCCAAATACTGTAATGAATATTATGTAGCTTTGCTAGTGCCACAGCTACACAGTTTAATCAGACTTTAGGATCTAGTTAATTGTGTAATGCTGTGATGGAAACTAAGAGTTAATAGCTTACATGCTAGATGTAGAGTGGAGTTACAAAACAAGAGTAATTCCTTCACTCTTATGAAATGGGGAAAAGATTCTCAACCCTGATTTGCTCAGGAGCAAAAATCAGCAAAGGCAACTTGGCAAAGGCAAGCCACTGGAGTGCAGTGTGGTTTTGGTGTGCAGTGATGCCTTAGCTCACTTAGCAGAACAGCATTTAAAATGTTTCAGTCACAAATTGTTCTGGGAAAAGAGTACATGTCATCCTTTTTAAGAGAACCAAACCCAAAGACAAGGTTTTTATAGCAAAGAGGAGGAAGCCTGAACGAACAAGTCTGGTGGTGGATCCCTGTGCTTTGGCAGATCTGTTTCTTGGGAAACACTTTATATTCCTTGTAGACTTCACTCCTATGAAGATTTAAGGGGATTTGGAAGTCCCACTGATTTCCAAGTGCAGCATTTCCACATGAAATGCTTTTTGTGAGTCACTCTTTACAGGACTAGGTTCTGCAGAGCAGCTGCTACTCTTCCGTGGCTTGGGTGCAGAGAAGATCTAGACTTGAGATCTGATTGAGACTTGAGATTTGCTCTAGACTTGCAGCCTTAAGTGCTTCTTTTCAGTTGTACTTCAAAATGTCAGTGTTTTTAAGGGAATTGAAAGAACCTGCATCCTTAAGGTGAGCTTAGTCTCATCTTGATGTCTCAGTTGTGTTTGCTTTGAGAGTCACAGCTGAAGTGTTGTTATTCTGCTAGTGCTAAATCTCACTAATCAACAATCAAAATGCTGTTGGAGATGTCTCAGCTAAGTGCATTTCTTCTGTGTACAGAGAAACTTGCTGAAAATAGATATTGAATAATCCAGTAAAATTAATGGTTGCACATCATGCAAAAGTGATCTAGATGCAACTTGATCGGGGAAGTCACTATGAAGATCAAGCTTTTTTTCTTGAAGCAAATCCAGGGAAGAGATGCCTTGAACAAATATAATGGTTACACAGTGCTGGGTCTTCAGGGAAAAAGACTGTTATAACTGATGTGTCTGTGAGTGTGCTTTTTTTGCCTGAAGACTTCTTTTTGCTAACCAGAAATGTCAGTGAAAATGATGTGAATTGACAAGATGCATCAGTGTACCCTGGTAGTTTACTGAGATGATGATTAGGATAATACATCTTCATGTTTCATTGTGAGCCACAGTACAATGAAATATTACTGGCTGCATTAATGGTGACTGCAGATGTGTCTAAAACTCAGTCTTACAAAAACCACCTCAATTCTTGTTTAGCAGTTCAGTACCACCAAAGAACACTGTGGTGTCTATCATCTGTCCTGGCCTGGAGATCTGTATGATGGGCATCCATGGGCATGGTGGTGATAGTTTTGTCTTAGTCCTTGCTGCTGAATTTCTGGTAGCTCCACAAATATCCCAAGAAGTGTAGGTGGTGTCAACCCAGAAGGCTTTACTTGTCCAGAGAGAGGCCAAGGTTAGTCAGAGGAAGAGCTTTTTGGTTGTAGACAGTTGTTGATGGCAGAGGTTGCCTCTGTCTGGGGATAAGGACTTGTGGCAGGATGGCAATTCAGCTGTTTTGGAGTTTGAATTCCAGTCTTCGTGCTTCCATTGCAGAGCAGTGTCTAATTTTAGGGCCATTGCTCAACTTTTGGGCTGGACACCAGGTTAGCACCTGGTGGAGTGGTCAAGCAGCTGGTGCAGCCTTTGACAAATGAAAAGGGTTTTGCATGCTGAGGTCACTGTCTTGGGGGAAAGGAGTATTTTCTTTATTCAGATTGCTTTGCTGTAATTCTCTAACCAGTCATGAACAGAGCACCTTTAGTCTCCTAGTGTGACAACACCTGCTGTTAAATAGGTCCCAGCCTGCAAACAAGTTCACTTCTGGCTGTCATCTTCCTTTCCTGAACTGAAAAGTACAGTCCTATGGGAAGAGACTGGAATTATGCTTTTCTCTTTGTCTGAACTTGACTGTTTTCTTTTCAGCTAGTGGCTTTCAGTGCATTGAAATTTTAACCTGTGAATAGGCAAGCTGCTGTTTGTCTAATTAGGATTTTTCTGCCCTTATTTTCACTTTGCAGTGTGCTTCATGCTTTGAGATGTTTGGACAGCATCCTTTGCTAGAGGCCACAGCTTTGTGAACTGTTAACACATTGTACCTAGTGCTGTGTAGTACAGAGTGAGCCTCAGGTATCAGTGTGCAGTGGAAAACATGAGTGTCTTGAAATTCAGCCAACTTTTGGTTCTCTATCTTAGCATCAACAGCAAATTTTTACTCACTTGTAAGGAATGCTTAGTAAACATGTTCTTGAGAAGTTTCTTTCATATCTATGAATTGAGAGTAATCAGGAAGGCTGGTAGATCAGTTCTAACTCCTAGATAGCTAGGAGACAAACTGTTTTCTTTTATGTGCAGCTATACATGCATGATTAAACCTCAAAGAATCTTAAAAAAAAATTCTGAAAGTAAACACTCAGGGGAAAAGTATTCTTAACAGTCTTTAAACTCTGTAAACATAATGTGCAATTTATTGAACTGGATTTCAGGATAAGGTAAGTCCAGTGTATTTTTGTAAGCCATGCCAGCAAATCATGTGTAAGTTTAGGTTGTGTTGTGTTGTTGCTGGGTAATTAAAGCCTTCCATAAACACATCTTGTTGCTGGAGTGCTTCACAGGCAATTTGAGGAAACCATTTTTGCCCTTCTTCCATGTACCATTAATTCACAGAACTTAAACAAGGGAAAAGGAAAGATTTGGCAATGTGAGGAGTAAAGAAAAGGGACACTTGAATTAAAGTGGCTTGATGAGAATATTATCAGATTGTTATATATGCAATATTAAAGAGCTAAGGGTAATTTGCAAAATTGGATGATGCGTTCTCCTGATTAGAAATAAAGAAACAGAACAAGGGGTGACAAACCTGCTCGGCTGGGAAGGGAAGGGTTCGGCGAGAGCGGCCCCTCTCTGCCCCCCCGTGGACACAAAATGTGGCGCCCGGCTTTCCTGATTTTTCTAAAACCTGGGAGAGGCTGAAATCACTGAAAATGCAACTTATGTCCACAAATTCTGAACCACAGGCTCTTCAGTATCTTACATACCGTTTGAATTTGCAGCTGGGTGTTTCTATTTTCCACGGCTCTGGCAAACCTCTGAGATGAGGCTTTGCTGTTCTCTCATCAGCCCGGTACTGAAGGCGATTCCCTGCCTTGCTCCTTGCAGGTTTCTGGTGGAGCTGTCCCTGGAGGCACAGGTTAAATGCTGGTAAATGCTGGGTTTCCTCTCTTCCTGCTCCTCCTTTCTGCAGCTCTCTTTCAAACATCCCTGGTGAGGAATCAGCCGCGGAGAGCGCGGCACAGGCGATGGGGAATTGTTCTGCAGTGCTGCCCCAGATGTTTGCAGCAGCTTCTGCCCAGCACCTGCTGCTGCACTGGAGGGCTGGGGAGCCCAGTGCTCAGCTGCCTCCTCTGGGGTGGCTGATTACAGTCCCTCCCTGCCTTCTGCATGTGCATTTCCCTGGCTTTGCCCCTGTGGAATGGGTGCAGACTCTGTGCCCCAGGCACCCCTGATGCTGCAGTTTATTTGTTTTACAGCAGTACTGGTTTTCCTCTTTCCCATACATCTGCAGGGAGTTCCAGTTGATGTTTGCACATGAAAACCAGACTCTGAGCAAGTGTCAGCTGTCTGTCTGGCTTCGTGGGCATGATACAAATATGAAGGTGGTGATTGGGCTTGAGGTTCAGAAATCTTAAAGCATTGCATGTTGTAAACATTTTTCTGCATTGACACATTTCTGCCTTCTCTCCAGACCCCTGGCACAGCAACAAAATTTTTATTTATTCATAGTATTGTCCATTCTTAGCCAATCATTGGAATGCTATCCCTTTACAGAGTTGTTTCTCAAACTGACAGGGGAGTGTTGCAAATTTTGTCCTGACAGATGCCTCTGTTTTTTTCTTATAATGATCACCAAATAGAATCCCAGTTCTGTGTCTTGCCTGAAAGCAAAGAGAGCTTGGCTAACAAAGCAAAGATGCATCCTGCTTTTGTTTGTTGTTTTTCTGAAGTGTGGAAGAACTGTGACAAAAATCAGGGACAGTGAAGCAGGGGTTCTAGGGAAATATTGCATTTCTTTTCTGGTGTAATTCCCATTTGTTTGTAAGGGTGTTGAGAATACTGAAGTTTGGGTGGGTGCTATTTGAGGTATGTATTCTCTCAGCCCAATCTGAATGGTGAGAAAATGGTGCTTTTATGCTTATTTCATTTATCTGTATTGATCGACTTAAACTTCTTGACTGTATCAGCAGGTTTGAAGGGAAGAGCCCTGTTCAGTTACCAACAAGGTATGTGCAGTTAAAGCTGCATCCACCTTGTCTCAATTTGTTAAATTTAATGTTTGCAAGCTTGATGATTATAGTCATTCTTGTAGTTTTGGGTAGGTGTGTAATACTTCACCTTGATAATTATGTATATTCCCATAATAAACCAAAGATTGTTCAAGTTCTTTCCATGCACTGTTCAAATTTTCACCTCTGCTATTGCTGTATCACAACAAGTGTGTCAGTATCTCCTGAAATGTAAGTGCTGCTGGCCATTCTTTTTATTTTTGCTTTATGCTTCCTTATTGTGCATGATTCATTCCCATGAAGGTAGAATGAAACATGCTGTGTGAGTGATGCCCTTTGTCTTGGGATGGTGACTTATGGCTAGTAGAAAGAGAGAAAAACTGTAGCTCTGGGCCAATATACAGATGAAAACAGAATTAAAATTAAGTGGGAAAATGTGTTGTGCCAGACAGCATCTCCAGTTCAGCTCTTTTGCACGTGTCTTTTTAATATTTGCAATACAAAGAGTGATGGTGGTGAGAATGATATTTATTTTAACAATCTGAATGATATTATTTTAACAACCAGCAAGAATTTATAGTTACAAATGCAAGCTTCAGTTGTAGTCTTAGCCAGAGCAAAAAACATTGTAGGACACATGCCCATTTTGCATGGGATGTTTAGATCAGCCAGGATTTCTTTCCCACAAGTAGTTTGGGAACTGGGGGGGGCTGAGGTGGGGATGAGAAATGCAGCAGAAATTTCAAAATGCAAAAGCAGAGCTCAAAGGGAAATGTCTTTATTCCTCTGGGACCCTGGAGCTTAAGCCCTAGCAGGCAGCCCCAGCTGGTGGAACTGGCTTGCAAGCAACTTGAGGAGGATTTGACTTTCAGGGTAAAAAAAACCCACACAGCCAACCTTCAAAATGGGACCAGCACCAAGTATTCCAGCTGGATCAAGAAGTGCCCTCCTCGTAGGCAGTCAGAACAATAAAAGAACAGATGAGCCCATGGGGGTGCTCCTGACATGCTGGTAATTTAGTTCCACTCAGCTCAGGACTGAAGGCATTCTTGTGCAGTGTCTCACTCACGAAGCTGCATGAACCAGTGCTCAGGAAAGTTCAGCAGCAGAATGATGTGGCAATAAGAGATGTAGGATGTGTTTCTCCAGAGCAGATTTAGGTGTTCAGATGCTGCCATTTGATGCTGGTAGTGCCCCAAAAGGCTGTACCCAGCTCAGAGTGTCACTGAGGGTCTCAGCATCCTCTGGGTTAAAGCAGCCCAGCTGGTGAGCATGGCCACTGCTCTCCTTCAAATGTCACGCTGTCCCAGAGTGACTGTCAGATGTACTTCACTTGTCAGGCTGTTGTTCAGGCAGTTATTTGTTGCTGTGATGCTTTATTCCTGTCCAGACATCACCAAGTCTGGCAGTCATTTCGGGTCCTGCAGCTCCTCCTCTCTGGTGAAGACATCAACGCAGGGATGGTTGCAGCCTGCAGTCTGGTGTCTGTGCTCTGTGCAGCAAACAGTCATGTTATTTATCAAAGGGATTGTTTTCTAATAGTACTAAAGGAAAGTTCTTTGTTGTTACAGAAAAAATACCATGCAGAAAGCTGTTAGGAGTTGAAATATCTGACAGCAGACAGAGGTGAACAGTGACAGCATCATTTTAAGGCAATCTGTGCACATCACCTCTGTTCCCCTGTGCCATCCATGTGCTCTGTAACAGGGAGAAACCTTTAGATGTTTTGTCTGGCTACCTGTAGCTGAAGTTAACAGGTAGTTCACAGAAACAAGGAAAAATAATGTGGGAGTCATAAACTATTGCTGAGGGATTACATCTACTATTTTAGGGAGGTTTTAAATTTTTCAAACATATTGACCTTTACTGTTGAAAACAAAACCTTTTGTGTGATCAGCATTCAGATTTGACCTTATGTGCAAAGGTCCATAAAATAAACATACAATCCTTTAGGTAACCAACTCCCTCTGAAAAGTTCAGTTCATTTTTTTTCAGTATTTTGTTCTCATGACCCCAAGTACAGCAAAGTAATAGGCTTAAAGTGTGTTTATTTTGTTTTGAGGTACTTGCAGAGAAAGTGAGTCCCTCTAGAAATGGATGAAAGTTCTTAATTTATCTGGTTTGTCCTGCATTTTTTCCATAGTTTCTCACCACTCCAATGCAATGAACAGCCTGCTCTGCACTCAGAGATGGGGTATAGCAATCTAGATCCTCAATTTTAAGTGAAAGCCCGTGATTGCATTCAGTCATCCATTTTGTAGCTTTTTTTCCTTTTCTCAGCTTAGCCTGTGACCTTGCTGTTTGGAAAGGAATGAATAAATTCAGCAGCATCTCTCTGCTGTTTATTAGTTGCCCTTAGGTGTCAAGCTTTGCTCTCTCCCCTTTCTCATTTATAGGTTCAGAACAGATTTTCTTGTAGACTCTGGCTGTAGGGTTTCAGATGCTTAATCTGTTTAGAATCTCTGAAACTTCTTCTGGTTGCTATTGTAAGCTTGCAGTGCCTTTCTTAAGAGGCAGGGGTGTGAAATGACATTTTTGTTTAAATCCTGCTCAGTATAAAGTTGAACATATTTATGGATATAAATATCAAGACAAAATTTGTGAAAATTACCCAAGATGAATGTGAAGGTGGGTTTTCAGCATC
The DNA here is from genome assembly GCF_037042795.1 of Molothrus aeneus. NCBI lineage: Eukaryota > Metazoa > Chordata > Aves > Passeriformes > Icteridae > Molothrus > Molothrus aeneus. The sequence goes on from NC_089653.1 coordinate 7,279,781, forward strand.
TTTCTGTCATTTGTAGTTAAAGGTTCTAAAAATGTGCAACTATTATATTGTTTGTTATTGTAGAAATTATTCCCTTCACCCTGGATTTTTTTGACCTTTTCTTTGTAATTTCTCATGTTCTGCAAGCTGTCTTGTATTTAATGTTGGCACTGATTTACCCATGCTCCCCTCTTGTTTTCCCCATGTGTTTTTTTTTTTTTTTTTACTTTCAGTGTTTGTGATTGCAGTGACTGACTTTTGGAACAACACATCAAATACTGCATTTGGGTTTTTTTTTTTTTTTTTTTTGTTTTAATCAAGTTATTTTATTTTGTGAGGGAGATATTTAATTTTAAAAATATAACCTTAAATTTAAATATGTTGTCTTTCAGTTATGCTGGTGGCTTAGGTTCTTATTCATCAACAGTGCAGCTTGGAAGGCAGATAAATAGACTTTGCTCTTGAATGAAGCAAGTGTTAATTCCTCTTGCCACCTGCCCCCACAAACATTTGGCTCCAACTCTACAGCAAAGCCCAGAAGGTCACAGGCCAGCCCTTCTGTCTGTGCTCTGAAGGCAGAAACCATGCCACTAACATCTTGTGAACCTGATGATTGCACTCTGCTTTCCCCTCTGATGCTTTAATGAAAAAACAAAGTTTTCATTGCAGCCTAGCCAGCCTTTAAAAAGAAAATAAGGCAGTAGAAACTGGCTTTTCACTTTTTTTTTTGGTAGATGAACATGAATCACTTCTGTCTTGCTTTTTAACAGCCCTTGACAATATTTATATTTAACTAACAATGTTTTCCATGTTTCAGTCTACTGAGTTTCTTGTTTTCTCAAAATTTCTTTTAGCTGTGCTCACTCAAATGCTGATTATTTCTTATTGATCAACTGCTTTAATCTCTGCTGTTTTGTAGAAAGAATTATTAAATGAGCTTGAACATGATAAAAATAGTCAATTTCATCTATGCCAATGTCTGGAACTGGCTTCCAGATTTTTCTCAGTTCACTTCCTTTTCTCCCTGATATGTATTTAAAATACATATGTGGCTTATAACGTTAAAAAAAAATAAAGTTCTGATAGGTTTTACAGACATTTTAGCTAATGACAGTGGCTTCTATAGCAGCCCCTTTAGCATTTTTGAAAAATGTCAGGTATAATTTGCAAGTCTAGATTACTTCATTCATACAAGATTCAAAAATATATTCACATCCAGGACAAGTTAAAAAATACAAGTTGATTGGGTTCTCATTTTTCATTGCCACATATTTTTCTCAATAGCTGTTTCAGCAGAAACCAATGACAGTTCTGTGAAAAAAAGCCCACACCACAAATGAATGTGCCTTAATAACCAGGTGTTTACAGGTTAATGAGGCTTGTCATGAAATCTCAGTGGATTGCCAGTTTCCTCTCTTAGTAACAACCTCTTGTCTGAAGACTTTTATAGATTATATCAAGTATTAAATAATGCTGGTAAAAAAATAGTTTGTTATTTCAGACAACTGTAATAATTCTATATATGAATAGTTAGCACAGAGCTCAAAAATGTTCTTACTTGACATATTCCCATTAATTATTCTTTATTCATGCTGGGTTTTGTGTACATACATATGTATGGAAACAAAGGTGGAGGTTAGTTTTTCTTCCCTCCTTTCTTCCTCTCCAATGTGTTAGATGCTTTTTTTACCTAATTTTAATTCTATCTAGAAATAACAGTGAAAGATTATCTCCCTTTTTTATGCCGTTCAAACTAAACACCCTGAATGTTGCTGTTTTTTGTAGCTACCTGATGCATCCCCTTAACAGGTTCTCACGCCTTCAGATTGGGCTCAGATGCTGCAAATGTATCTCAAAACATTTAGCTGAATAAATGGTGGAAAATAACATGGTTGAGTGCAGCAGTTTGGTGAAGTGGTAAAGCAAATGTTAACCAGGCTCAGGAACAAACACAAAAAAACCCACTTGTATTTTACCCATCTTCATAACAGTGGGTTGGTTCTTCTCTCAGGACCCCTCAGCTTTCTGATTTGGGGAGTCTACTTCCAGTTGAAATGACAGTTTAGTCTGTTTTTTCTTCCCATTTGCTGCCCCAAAATGACTCAGCATCTTCCTTCTTCTTCCTAATGCCTGCTCCCTGGGGTTACATTGTGCTCTTTTTGGGTACTGCATCCACCAAAGTTGTGTTCTTAGAAGCTCTCCTCACTTTTCAGGACTGTGTTACCATGGAATAGTTTGATTTAACAGGGACCTTTAAAGTCATCCAGTCCAACCCCTTGCAGTGAGCAGGGACATTTGCACCTAGACCAGGCTGCTCAGAGCCCTGTCCCTGAGTGTTTCCAGGGATGGGGCATCCCCCACCTCTCTGGACAACCTGCTGGTGTTTCACCACCCCCATTGCAAAAAAATCTTCCTTATATCGAATCTAAATCTGACTTCTTTTAGTTTAAAACCATCACCTTTTCTCCTACCACTTCAGATCCTTCTAAAAAGTCTTGCTTATAAGCCCTTTTAAAATGTTGTAAAGCTGCAGCACAGTCTTACCATGGGTTTTGTTTAAATCTTGAGTTGAATACAGAGATGATTGTGTGGATTAAACTTTTCTAAAACACTTACACCTCATGAACTTTGCCGCTTCAGATGCCCCACTCCTTGCAGTGCTGTGGGTCTGCTGGAAGCCCAACATGCCAGTTTGCCTTTGCTGCTGCTGAGTTTGCCAGAACTTGCAGCTGGGAGCTCTTCCTTGTTGCTATAGCTGTGGGGTGCTGTTCAGGCTGCTCAGGTACTCACTCACCTTCCCAGCAGTGTAAATTTAGCTGAATTTAGCCCCTGTTTCAATAGGCTACATGTCCATCCTAACAGCAGGACTGCACTTGAGGGAAAAGAGGCTCAGAAGCAAATAGTTATAAATTTGGGGGTGTATACCGTGCTGTCCCCAAAGTGGAAGCTGCTTTACCTCACCCTTTGCCTTGGCCATGGCACACCTGTAACCCCAGGCTTGTGCAATAATGTCAGTCACAGCCCTTGCTGACATTTGGCTGCTCCTGAGCCCCTCTCCCTGTTTTTCTTACATAATTTCTTCTCAGTAGCCAAACCCTGAATCTAAACCTGGCTGTAGAAGGCTGGGAATAGTGTGTCAGTTCTCAGAGAAGGTTTGTGTTGGTGAGGAAAATGCCTGTATTTGGAGGGGCAATTTTTGACTTGACTCTACGTGGTCCGTCATGTAGCCTATGTGATCCTTTCTAAGTACACTGGACAGTGCTGCTCCTGTATGAAATCTGCATAGCCAGCATAGTTCCACTGAAAAACGAGTGGGAAGAGTTTGTAAAGAGCCTCTTTAGCCTGTTCCTCAGCCTCAGAGGGGATGTATCTCTGCCTGCCTGCTCTGTGACCCTGTGCCTCTCCCTGCCCTGGGGCTGCTCTTCCCGATGTTCACCTGCTGGGTGTGTCAGCAGAGCTGTCCCTGCTCCTTCTTCTTTTGAGGAAGCAGCTGAAAGCTCCTGCCAAACGCAGGTTTTGGAGTTCCATTACAAACCCTGACACTGAACTGCTGTTCAGTCCATGACCTCCTGCAGTCCCGGGCTGTGGCCACCACCCCAAACTCGTCAGTGCTTTGCTTCTCAGGTCGTTTGCAGTTCAGTCCTGCTCAAGGGCTGACTGGGAACCCCCCTTGTTTGTTTTTTCCAGGCAGAGAAATAAGAAGGGAAGCTGCTCAGAGCTCTCCTGAACTGTTATCCATGTTTACTGCCTGTTCTGATGTTCACTTTGGTTTTCAGATCCAGGGCTGAAGCCAGGCTGCTGTTAAAACATCATGTCTTTTTGAACAAAAAAATAATGGAAATGGTAGAAAGTCAGTCATACCACTGCTGTAAAAACAAACCTGCAAACAGCAACAACCTAATGGTTGGGCCTGGATAACTTGGTAAATCCTGTGATGGAACTTGTACTTTTGTAAAAATTTAGCTGCCACTCTATACAGAGTCAAAAGTATTGAAACCAGCTGGAGTCTAAAGCAAGACAGTCTCCCTGGCTCTAGAGTGTGCGCACTGTCTGCCAGTTGAGTTATTTGGAGAGCATGAAGGGAAATAATCCCCCTGAATGTAAATTGAACATGCTGTACATATGTGGTTCAACAAAATCATTGAAAGAGTTGAGTCATACCAGGAGCGTTTTATTATTAAAAAATGTTATCAGTAATTTCGATTTAAGACACAGAACAACTGCACCCTCTAGTGACAGACGGCAGCTGTGCCAGGGCATCAAAGCAGCCTTTGCACTGCGGCGTGGCACGAGAGAAATAGAGATTTCACCTTGCAGAACAGACCACCTTTGATGGAAAAAGAGCATTAGTTATTTTTTAAGTGCATTGATGAGCTTCTCAGAGCACTGCTTTTGCTTTTATGGACGGCTTAGCTTGTCACTGTGTGTCAGACCATGAATTGCTATTTACGTTGAGTACATTTGATTAGAAAGGAGCTGTCACATTACTTGTCAATGTGTCATGTCATGCTTTTGGTTACTGCTTAAAAGAGCTTACCTCTTGTTAGGAATATCATTAATAACCCCCTGTATGTTTGAGTGGTGTAATGTGACAGTGTGTCAAGCGTGCTGTAAGCAACAACGATTTCTCCTGTAGAGAAACAAGCCATGTTTGGGTTATTTGCATGCATTAGAAATGCACTTTCCTCTCTGAACCTGTGCTCTCTGGGAGCCTGCTGCTATAATGCTGCCATGGTGAAGGTTTCACTGGAATGCTCCCAAGAAGTCAGTAATTAGCTAAATGTAGTTGCTGGTAAGGGCTTACGGGGCAAAAGTTGAAATTCATGTGTTGATAGACAAGAATATTGTTAAAATATGTAGCTAAACTCAAAGCAGAGTAATACACTGTTGGTGACTGCATTCAAAGCAGCTTTGAATCAGGCAATATTTTGGCTTTAGATGTTTAGGTAGAATGTAGGTTTTAGCTGCACTCTTCTCTCCTATAACTCCTCAAGTGATTTTGATTTTTCTTGGAAGTGCTGCTGATGGCGCATTGATGTTGCTTTGCTTGTCACCTGCTGATTCAGTGGTGTCACCTCCTGCCATCCCTGCTCGTGGCCACTGCATTCCCTCTGGAAACCACCCCTGAGGGCTGATTTTCCTGGGAAATGGGAGCTGTGTTTTCATCAGGGAGCGAGGGTTTGTGTTGTGCTGGCTCGAGGGACTCTCAGATGTCAGGATGTGTTTGTCATGTATACTTCTGTGATCTTCCTGCTTGTTGTTGGACTGGGTTTGGAAGTAGCCCCATAATTAGCAATGGGACATGTTGTGGTTTTCAACAGAGAGATAATATCACCATCAAAATTATTTTCACATGAAAATTATTTCCGTTGTTGTTGTTGTCTACTAACGAGCCCATTTCTTTTGGGGGATATTAAGTTACTGTTGCTTGCACTAGTCAAGTGCAAGCAGTTATTTCTTCCTTTCTAAAGACAGATATTACATAAAAATTATGGGAATATATTATTGGCTGTCTTAACTAAATATTGATATTGTGATATATTTATTACTAAACCCCTTAAAAGTCCAAGTATTTAAACTATCAAAGGTGTGTTTTAAAAATATTTCTAAAAGGAAACCATTACAAATATGCATCAACTCTAAATATAAACCTCAACCATTTTGTTTGAATGTCAGAACACCAAAGGAGCGGAGCTCTTTGAAAACTGTTAAATGTCTTCACATCTATATTTGCCTCCAGTTAATGGTGACAAATGTCTGTGCTCTGAAGCTCATAGTACTGATACCCTCTATTAGGTATGGATGCACAAAGGGTACACGTGTGAATTTTTATACTTGAAAATTTTCTTTGCTGTAAATACCATTAGGTAATACTTACTGTAAACTCTGGGGTGGAAGATCTCACTCCCAGTTGAATTTATATTTATTTAAAATACAATCTTTAAAAATATTTAAGAGAACATACTTCATCAATTATATTTTGCAAAAAGCAGGACATTGCAGATGGCAAATTTTAGCAGCACTTAAAAAATAATCCTTAAACAAGGCAAAGATTGGATTTTTTTTGGGTTTTTCTTGGTTTTTTTACAAAGTCACAGAATAGTTAGGGTTGGAAAGGACCTCTGGAGATAATCCAGTCCAACCTGCCTGCCAAGGGAGGCTCACTTGAGCAGGTGACACAGGAGTGTATCCAGCTGGATTTGGAATGTCCCCATAGAGGGAGACTCCACAACCCTCCTGTGCTCTGCCATCCTCAGTGGAGAGAAGTTCTTCCTCATGTTGAGGTGGAACTTCTTGTGGTTTAGTTTATGGGCATTCCTACATATAATATTTTCACAGAAGGAATATTTATTCTTAACAAAAAAGTATTATTGTCAAGGATATTCCAAGGCTCCCCTCTTTATGGGACAAGTTGGAATTGCTGTCAGTATACAAGGGATTAGATTAATACTGAGATGAATGTATTCTACTTCAGTTACTTGTTTCTGTTGTTCAAGGGCATTTCTATTAACAGAGCTCAGTGGAACAGCATCAAAATCTGAAATCTGATCAAGACATTGGTTCAAATCCCAAACTAAAATTTGCATGTAATTTTCTCATTAGATACAAATATAAATTCTAGTGGCATTTCCCACCATCTCTGCAGCTAAATCACATTTAGTGACTCCAGGCATCTGAAATTAGAAGGAGCCTCTCTTGGGCACTGTCACATTGGTCACTGGCTGTAACACAGTTTGCTAAAGGGCAGGCCATCACTTCCACTGCAGTAACTCATGTCATGGATAGTTCAGGGTGCCCTTAAGCAACCCTCATTTTTATAAATTCAGAAACCATTTCATAGAGCAGGCGTGTTGTTAACTCTGCATTAATGACTGAGCTGTGAAGCTGCTTTCAAAGGAGGGTATTTTTTAACCACCCACATCCGTGATAGAAACCCCCATAAGGGTGTGGGTTTATGAAATGCCATGGAATGTTCTCAGTCAGTGGTGCTGTAAATATGGGCAAGAGCAAACCAGGGTTTGGGATTGGCTTGTCCTGCTGTGCTGATTCATGGAACTGATCCAGGACATCCAGCAGCACTGAAGGCTCCCATGGGCTGCCCAGCATTTCCCATTCCCTCCTGACACATAGGCTCATATCCCTCTTTGGATCAGGTATAAAACTGCCAACAAGAACTGTAATTTCATTTCATTTTGGATGAAAACCAGGCTGACCAGATTAGTCAGGCTCTATCTGTTGTCTTCATGTCTGCGATTTTCAATCTAGACAGCAGTTTATCTTTTCTGGTCTTTATCTAAGTGGTGTAGGCACTCCTTCATTAAGAGGTGGATTTGAGCTCCTCCCATCCCACTCCTTTAATGTCTCTAGTCAAGTGTTAATGTGTGTTACCATTGTTTTTTCTGGCTTGGGTAAATTTTCAGAATGATGCTGTACTTTCCCTCCTTAACGACATTGATATCTCAAGTATTTTTAAAGGTTTCCTCTTCCACAAAAATTTAAACAATTGACGCATTCTCTAACTCGCAGCAGAATTGATTCTTCTGGTGGTGGTTGTATTTTGAATTGTTGCTATATTTCCCTGCAAATAAAGTGAAAAGCCAACAGGGTAATTTAAAAGTTCTGATCTGTGATTTCAGTCTGGTCTTTAGCAGTGATTGGTGGCCAGCACATGACTAAAAGCAGAAAGCCACACTTGTGTGTTAATCTTTGTAGCAGTACCTTACTCAGAAATGGTGACTCCCATAAATACCATCTACAGCAGTACCTTAGTGACAGCTGGTGACCCCTGTAACCACTTGATCAGTTGTAGGACTTGTCAGATGGCTCATTACCCATGCTAATCCTAGAAGAATTTTTGCTTGCTGTGGAAGAGCTGCCAGGTATGGTTTTAATTCCTGGCCTTGAGAAACATTTCTACAATGTGGTTTAAGTATAATTTTGGGAGAAATTGCATTTGCTCTGAAATATATTTTTCTGCGTTTTTGGTGGACACATTATGTTGATGCAATATCATGTTTCTTTATAAGTGTTTTAACTTTTTTTTTCTGATGACTTCAATTCTGCTTAATGCTCATTTCTTTCTTACTAAACTATGCTATTTATGATTTTCTTTTTAGATAATCTGATACGATGCAAGTCTAGGAAAGCTCTTCTCACAGAGGTGGTGTTACACCTTCCCCTCACACCTTTCTGTTCAGGCACTCCTAATCAGAATTTGTCTTTAAAGTTATTTGTTGTGACTTAAAGGGGTCTGTCTGAAAGCTATAGGAAACTGGTGCTACTGCAAGAGGTGATGGATTTTTGAAGAAGAACATTTTGGGTTGAGTTTTGTTTTGTTTTTAGTATGTGCGCCAATTCTGGGTGTTCCTGGAGCTATAGGTTAAGGTCTGCTCGTCACCAGCTTTATAAAACTTGCAATGAAAGGTCTGTTGTACTTTATTGATCAATGTAAACTAAGTAGGTCACCAGTTTGAAGGTTTGGCTTGTTTTCAAGGTCAGTGTGTCCTCTTCCCCTGAAGCAGGGCTTGGCAGAAAGGAGGGCTGGTTGTGGGTTCCAGGGAACAATGTGATGGGGGCGAGTAAGATGAGGGAGCGCTGGCAATGGACTTTTTAGAAATAGAGAGGGAAGGCAGAGTATTGCTTAAAAATTGACAACACTCTCAACAGAAATACTTGGAATGGTGAGAGAGTTTTGGATTAGGGAATTATCAAGAAGGGATAAAGGATTAGGGTATCACTTTTATGCTGGGGAAAGAAGTGGTGCTGTCTCTGTTAAATCCCTGCATGTGATACTGGCTGTTAAGGCTACTGAGTTGGGAGCAGGCTGTTGGTAGTGAATATAACCAGGCAATGAACCAAAAGGCTGATGTGGGTTCTTGTTCTTTATATACTTATTTCATTACACTGAGTTAAGTTCTTAGATCATGTCATTCTTCACAGTTTAAAATTTGTTAGCATATTTCTGGATGCTCACAAGAAATATCTTATGCGAGAGAGAGATATGCAGAAGAATGAATCATCATGGAAGTTTGACTCTATTGCAGAGAAGTAACACCCACAATAATGAGTTCCAGAAGGCAACTTACCATATTTTAAGTGTTTACAATATGTTACAATATGTGTGTAAACACACACAACATTTGTCTATATACACACATGTAAATAATGTCTTAAAATGCATTTTCACAAATATAACATGTATACATTCACATGTTTATGCACAAGAATGTGTGGTTAAACATTGCTAAATTAACCAGCCTAAGCAAACTCCCAACACTGGCATTGAGTACCAGGCTGTGGTTTTATTCTTCAGGCCACAAAGTGCAGCTGCATCTGCAGGGGAAACTCCCACACCTGTGCAGGTGAGAGCCTGAAATTGTGCAGCAGAGGACTGGGGCCAGCACAGTATTGAACTTTATCTTCTGCAGCTGCTCTGTGTGAGCTTGCAGTTGTGGTAAGAGCCTTCTCCCAGGAAAGGCTGGTGCCACCACACCTTGGTGCTAAGCTGTCAAAAAGAAGTTGGATGCAATCTGCCAAGCACTAAGAAATAAAAGAATCATTCCTTGTTCTATATAATATTTACCCCATGCAGTTTTGGGGCTCTTTTCACAAATTAGTGTATCAACTCTAGTTATATATATATATAAAACTCCACTTACTGTTTTTCCTAGATAGTCCACAAGATGGTAGTGCACCAAAGTTATGTCTCTGTATATCATGCTGCATAAAAATTTTATCTAAAACTCATATCAGTTCACTTTCAATTCAGCACACAAAAAAATAGATTGTGGGTTCAGCTAGGTTAAGTAATATATTTTGGAAGTAGATATACTCGAATTTATCTGGGTAACTCCTATTAATGCTTGTCATGCAGTTAAATACATCAACTCAAGAGGCTCTGTGATCTCTGAGATGGGTTTCTATTCTATGCCTTTGGGAGAAAAGCTTAGAGTTAAGAATTAAGCTTCAGGCACCTGATGGGACTTTTTGTTTTTACTGCCTAATTTCACTTTTCTCGCTCTTGCACACTCTGTGTGTCAGTACTTTAATCAGTAAATATTTGTGTTGATAATATTTTTTTATTGATTTCTTTTAATGTTCATCAAAAGTATTAATTTTCAAAATATTGAAAATTCCCTGATACTGTGATGGGTATGAAAAATTTCATAGGGAATAACTTTGTTAATTTCTGGTGACTGCAACTTCCACTTGTTGGGGAAACACTATTGATCACTCTGTGTGCTTAGTTTGCTAGAAATTGTTGTTCTGGGATGGAAGGAATGGATAGATGTAAATCCCTCTGCTTTCTGTTGCTCTTTTACTCTTTAATTACTGTGGCTGCTTCAGCTGATTCTGGCTTTCTCATGTGATTCCAGTGAAGTCTGCCAAAATTTTTCATTGGTGCTCTGGTTGTCCCATGCCCAGTTGTGGCTGCTGTAATTGTGCTGCCCTTACTGATCTTAGTGCAGCTCTCCTGGCAGATCCATGCACGTGTCACTGGTTGGTGATTATGCTTTAGGCTGTCATGAGAATAAAGGAGCCAAATGCTTTTCTTCACAGTCTGTACCTCTTTGGTCTTCAGGAAAACAAGGTTTGATCCTTGACAGTTGGAGCAGGAGTCCTGTGGCACCAGGAATATAAGTAGAATAATTCCTGAATAATTAGAAATCCAGGTTACAGGTGCTCTCAGACTTGCAGCACCTCTGTCCCTTTTTGGGCCTCCACTGGGTCTAAGGGGCATTGAGTTCTGTCTGACCTGGATATGGGGAGAAGGAATCCCATCTTATCAGAGACTGGAGCTGCTTTCTCCAGCAGCTTTGATTCAGGGAGCAGCATGGCCGTGGGTGATGTTGGTGTGAATGGTCCCTGCTCTCAGCTTCCAGGCTGCTGCCTCCCTTGCTGAGCTGTCAAATCCAGCAGGTCCTACTGAGCCTTGCAAGAGTTCCCCTCTGGGCTGCTCACAGGCACTGCCTCCCTCTCAGCAACTTGCATTTATCTCAGTTCCTCCAAGCAGCTGAGCTTGCAGCTGTCCCCTGCAACAAGAAAAGGATTTGTATGGGTTGGACAGGGATATCTGTGCTGTAGGGAAGCTTTTCCACACCCTTTCTTGGAGCTGCATGGGAGCAGCAAGAGGGTGGTGTGCTCACAGGCCATTCAATGACAGCAAGATTTTAAGTCTTTGAAGTGCTGGAGTTGCAGGCTTGGGGAGATGAAATCTTAGTGATCCCAAAGCCTGTGGACATCCTGTTGCCAGGATGTAATGATTGCACATACCACTACATGAAGAAGAATGCTGATTTCTAAACCTGCCAGAATGTTCATAATTTAAAGGAAAAATCAGGAGATGGCTGATGGATAACAGCTGGTTAATAAGTACCAGTTTGTGTCTCTCTAAATAGGTGATAGGTGGATTTAATGTCAGCTTTATGGGTCAGGTTAGTGTCAGGTGTCAAGATACTGTGTAAGTTTCCTTACATTTCTTTTCATTTTGTTTGTTAGATGTTTTTCACTTTGACGAATCTATTAAACCACGTTTGGCTACAGCATTTGCCTGCCAAGTTTAGTTTTAGAGTAAAATAATTTTTTCCAGCAATTGAAGCATAAAATAGTCTTTAATGAAAATAGCAACAGACACTTAACTCTAGCCCTTCCAGCCAGATGTCACATTAATGTGAACCATCAAAGTGAAAAGTCATTGTTCACAGGTATCTTAAAATCAGTATTGACAGGAGGTAGTTGGTATGATGTGCAACTTCACCATATTCTTTGTACCTCTTTTTGAAGACTGTGGTAAAACCAGCTTGGTTTTGTTGGGGTTTTTTTAACGAGCTTTGCTCCTAAACTGGGTGGCATTCCTTACTTTTGGTTAATTTACAGTGCCAACTAGAAGTATTTTGTTCATGTTGTTGTTCAGAGAGTCTGCCCCTGAGGTGTATTTTGACATGCTTGACTCGCTTTGCTGCCTCTTCTTGTATGGCCCTGACTGTTTGCCTATGGCTTCATCTGTGCCAGGTATGACACAATCCTTTGCAGCTCCCAGTGTGAACAGCGTGTCCTAAAAGCAGCAGGATCCAAAAGGGGAGCAAATGTTCTGCTTGGGGCCAGGTTTTGGGTGGCTTTGTTGAAATCCATTCTCTGCTCTCACAATGGTTTTGCAGAAGCATTCAGTATATTCTTGACTGAAGACCTTTTTTTGGGGGACTTTTGCCTCACTTTTATTCATTTATTCATTTACTTCTTTCAAGGGGCCCGGTGCTTGCCTTCTGATGCTAGAAGCTGTATTATCATCTGCATGGTGAACAGGTGACCTGAAAATTCAAATACTCCATAGGACTGGGTGAAGTCAGCCTTTCCCATTATCATATGCATAAAACACAGTGGTGGTCACTGGGCTGCCTGCAGTTATTAATGTGTCTTCTGCATGGATTTGTGCTTGTGCTATAACTTTGTCCCCTGCCAAAAAGAGGATGATAAATGATGCTTTGGGTTATTTACAACTTCCTTGAGAAAGATTTAAAATATGAGTAAAACGTGAAAAGCTGTTGCTCATCCAAGTTGGGCGAGTTTGTTTTAATAATAAAGCAAAAAACCCAACCAAATATATTGCACTGAAATTTGAGCTGGAGAGAACTGGATTTATTCACTTATTGCTACAGTGCTCTTTTATGAAAAGAGTTTGAAATCCCAGTGATGAAAAGAACTTTATTTCTTGCTTTGGTGAAGCAAATAAATCCTGAGTTGGATTTATTAACTCCAAATACAGAGCTGAAGTTTGCTGTGTCTTGTGATCCATGATGGCTGGAGTTAGGCTTGTGGGAAGGACTCATACTGGAGCAGGCTGCAGTGAAGCACATGGGTTTAAACAGATTGGAGTGGAATTGCAGGTTCTCTTTTGCACCTGAGGGAAGACCTAAGGTGTGGTCTCAGCAGTAATCCACTCAGTTATACTGTTCTGTGTTTTTCTAATAATTAGTCTCAGCCCACTTCTTTTTTCACACTTGTTTTTTGTTCATTTGGGTTTTTTATTTGGTGTTGGTGTCAGGTAGCTTTTGCAATTATGAAAAGACAAGTCTCAAACTTCAAGGGAGTGGCTGGTCATTATAAAAAAGCTGCAGCACCTTACCAGAAGTCTCTGGAAACAGCTCAGAATGATTTTATGCTCGTTCATCAAGAAATCAGATCACTGTGAAGCAAGGAGATTGTTTGTGGAATAAGGGCCAAAATTTATCACTTCACCTTTGGAAATGCTTAAATTCCCTTTCTTTTAGACATGTACCCTCCTGCCTCTTTGAGCAGATCATTGGGAAGGGCTTTTAAACTTTAAGTTGACTTTCCATCTGGGTTGTATTTAACTGATGCTTTTAACATTGCAGACAAGTTTCAGCCCCTTACTGGGATGCTGCCAGGGCCGTGGATGAGGGAATATCTTGTAGCTCTTGCCTCTGCCAAGCTGTTACTAGCTCCTGTTACGTCATTTTCAGAAACTCTAACTCAGTTTTGTCCTGAAATAAATGAGCATTCATTTGTCTGTTGCTCACCCTTTCTTCTGTAATGCCATTTGCAAATGGCTTTCTTGTCTTGGTGGCATTTCTGGGAACATGCTTTTAGGCTTGCCCTGCCTTGCTTTGTATCAGTTACTCAGCTATTGCTTCATTTGCCTCAGTAGAATGACTCCTGATTTGTGCACCCATGGAATAAGATCAGAATTGTGTCCTTTGTCCATAAAAGCATTAAAGGATTTCCAGTGATTTCAAATCCTTTGTGAAGTTTGACTACTACTGAGAAATACATTGTACTCTTGGGAAAAGATGAAAATCAGTCAGTTAAATCAGAATTGGATAAAGCAGATGAAGTGTAAACATATTTAACTCTTCTTTCCTGAAAGGCAGACTGGAAGAGATTAACACCTGTCTTCCTTCATCTGGTGCATATCAGTATTTGAACAGAGCCTTGGTGTTCTGGATTTCTTTACTTCTTTGTTTAGTAAAAACAGTGTAGAACATGCAGGTATTTCCTTAATGTGTCTGCTCACAGCCCAGTAGTATGATCAGAAAGGTGGGTAAATAACACTGGGAATAGTTTGCAGGAAGACAAAACAAACTTACATTCCTTTGTTGACTCTTGAATTGAGAAGAGCTTCTGTGTTTCCACTACCCCATGTCCTATTTATTAAAAGAATGTAAAATGAGAATGGGTCTAAAGAGTAGCAAAAGAATCACTTCTTGTGTGAGAGGAGATTAAATAGAGTAGATCTGTACAGCTTGAAGAGGAATGAATAAATGGGAGTAGATAAAGGGGAATAAAATTGTGCCTGACGTGGAAAAAATGAGCAGGAATAAATCACTGGTGGTTTTATACAGCTTAAAGGAAACAGCATTTCCATGTGCAAGGTGCATTAAATTGTGGAGTTGCTGCTGTATGGGTGTGAATGCAGGAAGTGTCTGTGCTCCCAGCAGCAGCTCCTGCTCCCAGCCTTATCACCTGCTTATCTCTGTATGGCCACATCTGTCACTTTGGAGCCACCAGGTGTCAGTTCACTCAACCCTTCACAAACACAGGCCTTGAAAGTGCTTCTCAGACACCTGAGCCAAAGCCCTGCATCAGCATCAGGCTGCCTTTCCCTGCAGAGTGCTGGAGGCTTCCTCTAGACAAATGGAGAGTGAAAAAGGAGTACCTGCTTTCTTATGCCCATGGTGGTCCTTCTCAATTTTTCCTGCAAGACTCCCATGGGATCCTAGAGAAGTTTTTATCACCTCTGGTCCTAATCTCAGACCTGCCAGATGGCAGCAAGTATACTCAGGTTTGTCTTTTCTGGCTTCCTGTTCTTCAACCCTGATCTTGCTGTATTCTCTCCAATAAAGCCAAAATCCCACCCCAGCTTTTTTTGCCTTTATTGTAGCTTATACACTTCAGGTTAAGTAGAGATGGTAATTTGTACTTCAAAGGTAATTTTCAGAGAGGCAGAATTCTGTTTCAAGTCCCTGAACATGGTGTGGTCTCCTGGCCAGGCCTTTCTGAAGGGTAGGACACACTAGGTACAGGCATGTAAATGGAATTTAAACCATGTGGACATGGCTCCTATTTCCTTTCTTGGAAAGAAATTTTGGACAAAAGTGCTATCTAGTTATTTCTTGCTCTCCCTTGATTTAAGGGTCTAGCTTATGCACTAAGAGATAGCCCAGGCCTCCAAATTTGCTGCTCATCAAAACCATTTATTGTAAAAAGCATATAATTCAGCTAATTTCTTTTTTGTTTGTGATGTTGATAATGTTAATTGTCCACATTTTTAAATTGTTCTCTGAAACCCCAATTCTTTTGGTCGCCAGATATTTGCATAAGGTTATAAGAACTGTCCAGAGAAGCATGGCTTTGGGAAATATGTTTTCCTTAGCAAATGATTTTCAATGCTAAGAAATATGAAAGAAACAGCAGAAGTAGTTTGGTGCTTTGGAAATGAAAGTTCTGGAGAATTTTAAGTTTATGCTGCTGGGTCACATTGCTGTAGTAACAGTAAACTGTGTCCTCATCTATAATTTTAAATGCAGCTGAGTTCAATAATCTGATCAATGCAGTTGGGTGCTACTCACCCCATCTTGGTGTATGAGTCTGATCTTTTCCTCAGCAGACTTGATAACAAAGGTGCAGAACATCTCTGATTTGTGCTTGGAGCTTAAAAAGTGAAAATAATTAAAACTTATTCAGTACCCCACTGTGCAGCTTTAAAGATTCTTTACATAGGCTACCTTTTCAGAAAGGGGTCTCTGTATGTAATTTTTCTTTCATTCTTTCATTCTTTCTTGTCAAAACATCCCATAAAAAAAAATCACAATAAGGAATGTAAAAATCTATTATTATTTTCCTTTTGTGGGTCAGGCAGGCAGAGATGTCTTGCTGGTTCTGGTTGATAAATCCTTGCTTCATTTTACTTAATTTGTTGCACTTTTTGCTGATGTACTTTAAGGCAGTAATTATCTCTGTCTCCACTACTATTTGGAGAGCAGTAGAACATGGAGGGAGTGCCCTTTGTAGGTAGACTTAATTTTTCTTATCAGGTTCTTTGTATTATCAGGTAATATTGACTGTATCAGTAAATTGGGTTTTTCCTGTATGAGACAGATTGCATTATTCTGAATCTCCATAGGTTTTGACTTCAAAATCCCCTTTGGGCCTTTGCAGTTCTGTCATCATGTAATTTTTTTTGATTTTTAAAAGCCTCAGATACTAGAAGTTGTCCCACTGAGAGAATAAAAATCTGTCCAAAAGCCTGCCAGCTGAAGGAGAACATTGAGGGCTTCAGCCTTACTCACTGTGATCTTTTCTAGATGCCTTGAAGATTACCCAAGCACGAAATTGAAAATTCATCTTCCTGTTTACCTATTACTGGGCTAATTAATTTTAAGTAAAATTTAAAAAGTGCAGGGAGCCGTTATTCCACAAACTGTCTCTGATTTGCTGTCACTGTGCTTTGTGGTGGGGAGATATTGAAGTACAGAGAAAAGCTTGTTCTTCCTACCTTTTGTAACAAAATACCTACAGTTTCCACAGGGCTTCTGCTCTTCAGTTAGTGTGTGTGTGTGTGTGCAATTTAACTCTGGTTTCCTGAGGAAATCTAAGACTGTGCAATCATAAAAGGCATTTTGAGAGCCACAGGGATTGTGTCAGAGGACAGGATGCTGTGGTGGTTCAGTGATGTGGGCAAGGACCAGGGAAGGGCTGGAAGGGGAGCAGCGGCAGGAGCCCGAAAGGAGCAGTGGGCACCTAAAGCTGGTGTGCAATGAGTGCTGTGGAGACACCTCACCCACAGGGATATGGAAAATCAGACTTAATCAGCTCTGATTTCAGGGAGCAGCTTTAAACTGGAGACTTTATGCAGGATTTTGAACAGTTTACCTGTGGTACAGAGGGAATAAATTCACGTGCACATCGGACTGAGTGTGCCTCTCGTGGCACAATGATTTATTTTTTTCTTAGGAATAAAAGTGTGTCCTTCTGAGAGATTTCTATTCATCTCTTTCATGTCCTGGCAGGACAGCTCCTAGTCCAGGGAGCATGACAACAAACTGCCAGAGAGCTTTTCTCTTTTCCCATGTACAGCAGTGGCCAGGCTGGGCTGTCCTGGAGCTGGCTCCAGCAGCATTCCAGGAACTGGCACACTCTGGTGCTGTGGCAGCTGTTCTCTTCTGCACTGAGGCTGGGCTGCTGAGACCTCATGTGCTGTAAGAGCTAAAAAGGACAGACACGCTTCTGTGAAACTCTGGAGGGTGACACTATGTGTCTGGGAATGAGACTCGAGGAGTCTGTAGGGTGGAAATCCAGCTGGAAGCAATCCACAGCCATCCTTGACACCAGTTTGTACTGGTGATAAATCTTGGCTGGCACTTTTAAGTTGTTGCAAGGGCTTCTCTTTCCTTGACCTATCCTTGTGTGTGTCACTTCACCACAAAATGTATTAATATCTTACTAAGGCAGGTAGAGAGATGCTTCAGCTCTGTGGGTGGGCTGCTTGTAATGCCCATGTCATGGGGGCAGAAGTTTCTGCCCTTTCCAGAAGAGGCAGTGACAGCTCAGAACACACTGCAGTGAGGGTGCTCTTCCTGCCTGTCCATCAGGAATGGAAATCTCTCATCTGATGCTCTTCTTTGTACCTTGGCTTTCTCCATGGGCGTTGGTGGTGGAACACTGATCAGCTTTCCTTTCCTTTTTACCAGCGTTTACATGCTTAACCAGACTTGTGGCTGGTGCTGATTTCCACTGTTTTGTTAACTCCGAGAAAACAATATAACTGTGCTTAAAACCAGATGGCACCAGGCTCCAATAAGAGAGGAGAGAAGGGGAAATGGTGGCAAAAGGAATGTTTTATCCCCTGGTCTCAGTGCAAAATAGACCCGCTACCTTTGTGAACCAGAAATTAAATGGAGAAAATGAGCTACAGAACAAAAAATTGCATCTCAATTTTTATTTTATTTATCAGGTGCATACTGCTAGTTTTTATTACTGCTGATAGCTCTGCTATTTCTTTTGAATTAATGGCAGAATGGGAGATGTCTTCATAACAATGGGAATGCCTGCCTGTGCTAGTCTGTCTGCAAAGGAAATCTATAGGTTTAGTGGTCTGAAAGCAAAGGCATAGAAAATAACAAGATTACACCCTGCCTGCATTAACAGGCCAGGGCTGGAGCTCCAGAGTAGGATTTTCCTCAGTTGCAAGGAGCAAGAGTGCCTGTTGTGGGTGTGAGAGTACCAGCAGCATTTTGGATCTTTGAGTGCACTGGTGAGATCATGGTTATCACAAAGGCTGTTATCATGATGAGACAATTATTCAGCCTATGCAGTGGGAGCCTGTGAGAACTGGCTGATTCTGATTAGTGCTTCTCTTTTTTTCTTTTTTTTTTTTCTGAATAGTGTGTAAGTTTTTCATTTGCTATTCACAAACACAGTTCTTGTGATGCAGCCCGGAATTTGATTTTTATTATTGCTGTATCTGTAGCCTCTGCCAAACTCCACAGCTACTTAGACTGCAGTTGTACTGGATTGTGGCCTCTATAACTTGAATATTTGTTAGTCTGTCTTGATACAGTCTGTAAATACCCTTCAGAATATACACTGTAACTTTAGAAAGCAGCTCTATGGCTAAAAATCAAATTTTAATGTTTTTACTGCTTTTATAAGCCATGTAATATATATTTAGAAGAAATGCATTATCAATTACTCTGATTTCTCTAAATAGTTGTAATTTTATGTAGTGGTTTTGCAAGTTAGTGCCAAAAATGTGGCAATTTCTCGAAAGAGTCCATATAAAGTCTTGATTTTGTGTGTGCTGTAAAACAGGGCATCTTAATGTGTAAGGAAAAACAGTGCCTAGGATTCCATGTGGTTATAAAATGCTCTGGTTGGGCTGGAATGGACCTTAAAGATCACCTTGCTCTGACCCTTCTTCATGGCAGGCACTGATACGAGGCTGACAGGTTCCTTGTAGTTTCCTTCCTTTCAGGAAATGGGGGTTATGCTTCCCTTTTTCCAGTCAATGGGAATGTCACCAGCCCACCACAAGTTCTTGAATATGGTGGATAATGGCTTAGGAACTTGAGCTGCCAGCTCCCTCAGGACCTGCAGGTGCATCTCATCATGTCCCATGGACCTGTGCACCTTCAGGTCCCTCTGATGGTCTCAGACAAGGTCTCCTCCTGCAGCGGGCAGCCCCTCATTCCCCCAGTCCTGCCTTTGCCTCCTGCACTCGTGCAGTGCAGCTGGAGCATTTTTTGGTGATGGCTGAGGCAAAACCTGGTTGGGTACCTCAGGCTTCTCCATGCCCAGGGTAACCTGGTTTCCTATTTCCTTCCAGGGAAGGCCCACGTTTTCCTGCATCTTCCTTTTATCACCAAAATACCTATAGAGACTTTTCCTGTTGCATTTGATGTTCCTGACCAGGCTTAATTCCATCAGGGCTTTATATTTCCTAACCTGATCTCTGTCTGCTTGAACAATTTCTCTGTATCCTTCCCAGGCCACTTGTCCTTGCTTCCACCCTCTCTGGATTTCATTTTTGTGTTTGAGTTAATCCAGGAACTCCTTGTTCATCCACTCAGACCTCCTGGTGTTTTTGCCTGGCTTCCTCTTGGTGGGATGCATCACATCTGAGCTTGAAGGAGATGATCCTTGACTATCCATCAGGTTTCCTGGGTCCTTCTTCCCTCTGGAGGCTTTATCCCACTAGGCAGATCCCTGAAGAAGCCAAAGCCTACTTTCCAAAGCTTGCTGTGCTCATCCTCACTGGCCTAAAGATCTTCAACTGCATTTTCTTTAGAGTTCATTTATGTGCCTGTAATTTAGAGCAGACTTCTCAGCATACTCTATGGTTCTATATGGTTTATTTTGTTTAATTCCTCTTTATTTTTAGACTTATGGAATAAAAGTAGTTTTTTTTAAATTCTATTTTTGATACATAGAGAAATATCTTTTTAAGACTTTCAAACTTGCCAGAATAATTCAAACACATCACTGTTGTCTTTTGATTTGGATCTTCATTTGGAGCTCTGCTTCTGATCATGTGAAGCAGCTAATGGTCATAGATTTTTATATTAAGAAAATATATTTCTTACTGTCAACCTTACTGAAGTATACAGCACTGAAATCAATAAAATAGTTTTGTTCTGTCTCAGTAAGCTTGAATTAAGAACACACTTTTGGGAGCTGGGATAGCTCTTGGTACTGTGCTCATAGGATGGTCACAAGCAGCACTGATGAAAGAATGACCAAGTGGATCCTAATAAATATTTTACAAAGGAGTTAGAAAATTTCCATTCTGGTCCCTTGCATGCTGTTGCAGAGTTCCCTTTGTGTTAAAAATTCTCATAGTATCTCACCCAAATCTGGTTGCTGCAATTGGAACTTCTACTTCTACTACTATCCATAGTAATGGTGGAGAACAGACAATTTTCTTCTGTTTTGTCAGGTTTTGATGGACTTGAGGACTGTTGCCATATTCCATCAGCCATCTTTTCTTCAGGAAAAAAGAGGATGTGTTTTACAGACTTCTGATTGCTCTTGTTGTTTCCCAAATATCCATATTTTCCTGGCAGCAGGACAGCAGAAATCAGTCACAGTATACCTGTGGCTTTGCAAATACTGAATGGAAGAGAAAAGTGATTTCACTGTGCAGCCTGTCCCTTCTGTGCTCTGCTGCTTGTCTGTTGTCCTGTGTTGAACCTGCAAGGTTTTATACCCTGCAGACAATGCTGAACAACAGTCCTTACTTGTATAGCCTGTGGGAAAAAAAATTCTCCTTATTTTCACTGAAATTCATCTGTTTTGGTTGGTTTTTTTCCCCCACACCATTCCTCTGGTCTTACTTATCATTTTGGTCTAAAGTTTCACTCTTGAACCTGCACATGCTCCTTGTAGTTTCATGTTTGCATCGGTAATAAACATTTCTTATTGCCCAAATCATTAATAAAACATTGGAGAGAAGCAAATCCAGGACAGACTCTTGCAGAACATCCATCCTTTTTGACAGTGAACGTTAATGTCTTGTTCCTGAGTTCAATTACCAGATCCCTCCTGGATTAATGTAACAATCTTTTCATCAACACCATGTTCCTTTTCTTGCTTATGAGAATGTCAGGTACAAGTATTGCTCTTCTCCAGTCTCCAATGCCTGTCACCTTGCATGAAATAAAATAAAATTCATTGTATACAGTTCTCTCTTCACAAATCCAGATTGATTGCAGTTCCTCCCGATAACTTCCAGATGTGACAGATTCAGACACAGGAGATCTCTAGAACTGGAAGTTTGGCCAGACCAATGTACAATTTTATTGTCTCCTGGTTTTTTGAGTTTTCTTTCCCCACTCTGTTCTTTCAAGTTTAGTACTAATTTGGTCTTCAACAGTGTTTTGCTATCCTGCCTGTTTTCCAGGAAGTCTCAAAAAAAAAAAACAAAACCACAAAGCAAACCCAGAACATCACAAAACTGTAGTGGCTGGAATTTTATCTTAAGCCTATATAATTCCCATGTCCTAGCATGAACTGCATGGAATCATTGTTGTTGTGTACCTTTGTTGTTAGTACCCATTTTAGTACCCTTGGAGCTGTTCTGGGCAACAGTTCTTTTTATGTTTTCTTCTCTTCTGCTGTGTGAAGTATTTGATTATTTGAAGTTCAGGTTCATTAAACATTTTGGCCAGAATTTATTCTATCTTTAAAAGGGGGACAGTGCCTTTATCCCTGAACAGAATTTCCATGCAATATTCCTCCTTCTCAGCTTCTCCACAAACTGATTTAAAGTAAAACAAATCACAGAAACAGAAATTTTAAAAATTCTAAAAAATTGAAAAAGACTAATCTTTAGTTTTTATGTAGGTTTGCCTAATGTGGGGGGGGAAAGGAAAAGCCAAGGGGACTGTGAGGGGAGAGAGGCAAACGAGCAAGGTTCAATGCTGGCTGCTGTTTGTCTTTGCTTAGAGTGTATGGGTATGCAAGTCCAGAGCTATTTATTACTAACCACAGATGCAGGGTTGTTTTCTGAAGAAGAGCAATTTCAGAGTTAAAGCAATAAATTCATCCCATCTCCAGCTGACAACTTTTTCCTAGAAATTTAGTGCCTGAAATAGGACAGAGTGTTGCAGATGAGACCCAAGCAGAGCTGTGGAGGAGAGAAAGATTTCCTTCCTGTGTCTTCCAGGCTGTTACTTTTGTGTTTACATCCCCAGTGCATAAACTTGTGTTGGTGTACATTTTTTTTGCCATGCCATACAAACTAAACAGCTCCCCTCCATCTTCATCCTCTGCTCTTTGCAGTCACCTCCTCTAAAGCAGGAGGGATGCACTCCCTCCCAACCCTGAGTAGTGTGTGTTCAGCTCACAGGCAGATCTGGGCAGGAATTGCCACATTCTGTTGTTCTGAATAGGGCACTAACATTACCTGGGCTTTCAGGCATCACATCAATGCTCCTATCCTGTGATAATTACAATTGTTATACAGGTAAGTGGGTTTTTTCTTATGCCCACTTGCTCTTGCTAGGCCATGAAAGAACTTGGCCTCCTATGAATATTAATAGCTTATGTGAGATTTATGAAGAAACAAAACATTTCTGAATTTTTTTAGTGGCATTGATTTTTATATTTTCTTAATGAATATTTTGTAGTTACCTTTCTTGCTCCAAGGGATTCTTCCAGCAGGATTTCAGTATCAAAGTACTAATGGCTGGACTTTGTTGTTTGGTTTGGGGCTTTTTAGGTTTTGGTTGTTGCCTTTTTTTTTTGTTGCTGTTTGGTTGGTTTGTTGGTTGATTTTTTTGTGTTTTGGGTTTTTTGGGGGGGGTTTGTTGGTTTTGGTTTTTTTGTGTTTTTTTTTTGTTTGTTTTTTTTTTTTTTTTTTGGTTGTTGTTTTGTTTGTTTGGGGTTTTTTTTTGTAAAATATATATCTCTGTTAATTACCCTGAGGAGGGTTTTTATAATACTGGCTGTTTTTTTAAAGAAACTGAGAATTTTCACATACAACTGCTTCAAGTGTAACCTTGTAGATTTTTTGACTGGTATATGAATTTACTTTAGAGAAAGTGAGAAAAATGTCACCTGAAAAACATGCATTTGATACCTTTCTGCCTCTTGTTACTGATTGCTAATGATTCTGCTTTTTTGCATTTTTTTCCCCTATAAAAGTCAACTTACTGCTGCATGGAGCATGCAGAACACTTAAAGCACTAAAATCTCACTCAGGCAGCGTGTTGAGATTTTAATGGTTCCATGACTTAATTATGGAGACAATCCTTTGGGAATGAGGCAAAGATGGTCATTTCAACATAGGAAAAGGAATAATGAATAATTAAAGACTCTAATTAAATGAGTTTCTTATGCTGGAGTGGGTGGGAGTTATCTTTTTTGCTTTATATTTCCCTTTCAAATGTTTCTTTTTGATTAAGAAATTGTGTGTATACTGGCAGGGATTAGTGTCTTCACTGGAAATTCTGCACTTAGCTTGGCTAAAGTGGAAAGTATGCAATGAAAGTCTGAGTAAATATGTCCTGTGTACTTGCTGAGGGAGCCTTGGTCCAGCACAAAATGTGGCAGTGATCAGGGAGAAACTGCAACTCTCCTCCATGGCTCACGTGTACCTGTTTTCCTTGTCTTGGGCATGCTACATGTTAATAGTAGATTTTTTGTGTATCTGAGTAGTTCAGGGAAGTTTAAAAGGAAAAAAAAAAAACCTACCCTACAAACAAGCCAAAGAGCCTTTTTTTCTTCCTTTCTTATAATTTCTGCATTTTTGCACCACAGAAGATCAACAAAAAAAGTTATACAGCTGGAAGTCTTGGGGCAACTGGGAAATGCTGGCAACTTCAAAGAGCCTTTCTTGTGACCTTTGCAGATGGGTCCTTTGTTACACTTGCTCAGCAACTTTTTATTTCAAAATAAAACAAGTAAGCTGCTCATAATGTGCAGAGCTTGACAACAGGAAAATATGCGGGCACTGGGTCACTCAGTGCACTCCCTACTGTTGGCAGTGGGTGGGGGGAATAACCCATTTCAGAAGGTGATAAAGAGCTGCCTTTGTCCAAAGTTAAAAGTACTTTTCCTTTTGGGGCTGTGTCGTGGTAGGGAAGGTTAAATGATATTTTCATGATCTCGGTACCTTGCTAAAGCAGGGAGGCCCCTACCCTGGACACACATTGTGCAGTCATTTAAGGCTCGCTTGGTCAAAATGCCTTCTAGCCTAAAGTATATATTTCTGACTGAAACATAACAGAAATCAAAGAATATTAATTAAAGAGTACTGGAAAATTATCTACTAACTACAGCAAAGGTGTTGCATCTATTTGTGACTGATGCCATATCCCACTCTGTTTGGTAGCTTCATTTGCTGAAGCACATTCACTTCCTGGCACCATTGCAGGTTCTGCAGTGGTTTTTAATAAAAGCTTTTTGTGTAGCTTTTATTATTATGAGACTGCTACTGCTCCAGAAAAGAGACAGCAGGCGGGGGGACTTGATGCTGAGAAACTTGAAATACCACAAAGACATTTTCTGCTGCTGTTTTGGGTTATTTTTAAACCACCCTGAGACAGGGAGTTTTCCATCTGAGATGAGCAGGGAATAACTCATCTTGTGTCTGTTTGGGGACTGGATGACCTGGCAGAGGAGCTTCTGAGAGCCACCTCCTTGATACCTGTTCTCCTTATATTGGGGGAGCCCCCAGCTCAGGCTCAGCGTTCACTGGATGTGCGAGCAGATTGCTTTCATGTGTTGGAGCAGAAGTGAACAGATGCAGCAGTGATTAATTGACCACTCAGGGTGAAGTTTGTAGCTGAATCATAAAATCCTGATGAATGGCATTTTGTGTTTCTTTTTTTGAAGCTCTCCAGGATGGGATTGATCCTCCTATCATATCACAGACAGCGTTCAAGTTCTGCATGTGGGAGTGCAAAACTGATAGCAGACCTGCTTTTGCACTTATTCCTATATATGCTGGGGTAGCTTTCCCTGTCTCTGCTGGTGTTGTTTGCAGACACATCTAACTCAATTTCCAGATCAAAACTCAGTTTGATTCCACTGACCTCCTGGTCATCCTGCTGTAGTTTGCAGTAGCTAGGAGATCATGGTGAACTAGGCAGAGAGAAATGATGAAAGTAGGAGGTTAATATTCTGAAGTTAGTATTCTGAAGATACAGTTTCTAACCACCATTGAGTAGTTCCAAGAGAGGGTTGGAAACTATGTCACTGTGATCTAGTGTCAGTTTGGGATACAAGTTCTGCCCCTTAAGATGTGTGAAACCAGTTTAATACCATTTCTTAGTGATCTTTGTCAGCATCCCTAAGACACTGACAATTCTATATGAGAGTTTCAGTCCAGGCTGAAAATGCCTGGTATTTGAATTGCAGGGGAAAAAGGTAGAGAAATGATTTTTTTGAAGTGCATGTTTGTTGCACTTGCAGTGGTTCCAATAAATATAGGGTTTTAGCAATGTTATTCTTGGCAGAGGATGAATGGGAAGAAAGTTTTTGGTGTGTTTGCTCTGCAACCATTTAGAGGGTATATATAAAGTATAAAACTCTTACCAGTGTTTCTTGCATTGGATAAACTTCCTGGGCTGCTCGGCAGTTCCATGCACAAACCCCCACAAAATCTATCCTGCAATTAGTGTGCCTCTATAAATGAGATACATCAGTACCTTTTCCTCAGTTGGTCATGAGTCAGAGATGAAACTCTTTACACCATCTTCTCAGAAGAGTTAATACTAATTTGTCACAGTGAGCTCCCTTTCTCTGTGTAGGCCTCAAACAAAATCACCCTGTTTTGAAAGTCAGGGTTGGTGATCTCCAGTCCTGGGTGCTCTTCAGTCTTCTGAAGTCTTTTCTCCTCTGCTGCTGCATGAGCACCTTGTTTCCCTCGCCCAGTTTGTTTGCAGGAGGATTTACCATGCTTGTGCAGTGGCCTGGGACAGCTGAAGATTTATTTTCCCATTTCTTCTGCCCCTGAACCCATGGGCTGAGTGGGCTTTGAGTCAGCTTTTGAACTGTCCAGATTTACCAGATGTTCAAGTCTTCAGGGCAAACAAGAGCCTGTAGTAGTTTTCTTTAAAAGTCATGCCTCCGGCCTGAAGTTAAAATTCACAAACGTGTCAGCCATCCTCATACTCTGAGTAAGCTGGACCACAGGAGGTGTAATTTCATCAGTTATGCCAAAATGTGTCATCCTTGCACAGAGAAATAGTAATTTTGCACTTCATTCTATGAGCTTAAAAGTGGCTGCTGCTTTGATCTTGTATCAGCTCAGAAGGCAGGTGATGTGTCTGGGGAGGGCTTAGTGGAAAGCATATTCCAGGATTGTTTTCTGTGTGGGTGTTTTGGGGTGGTTTTTTGAGGGTTTTTGGGGTGGTTTGGTTTAGTTTTGGGTTTTGTGGTGGTGGTTTGTTGGCCATGGGCTTTTGTTTGTTTGCTTGTTTTTGTTTTTACAATTGTTATCATTTCTACTTAAATTTCCAGTCAGAAATTTAAGAAGGGTCATTTAAGAAGTACTAAGCCTCTGGCTTTTATCACTGCATCCCTGAATTTGTGTCATTTCCAAAGCATTTTTAAGCTCTTGTGCTCCAAAGAAATCAAATAAGAAACAGAACATAAATTCAGTGCCATTCCAAATTTTATACTGTAAATTCAAAGAAGGTAAGGGGTTAGCACTGTAAAAGTGGTGTACAAAATGCAGTTTAAGTATTTTCCTGCTTTTTTAGTGCAGTGCATACATCCCTTTCTGACTGTCATGTTTCCCCAGTTTTTTTGGGACTGTTATTGCCAAAATAGAATTCTGCTAGAAGAAGCAGGTGGTGGGAGAAACTCAGTGCAACAACACAAAAGAGCCAAACAAGCCTTAACCTTTCTTATTTTCAATTCATTTGCTGCTTAGTGATCTTGATCTTCTGCATGTTTGGAGATGGGTCCATCCTATCCTGGACATCAAATGTGTGAAGTAGAGCTAAAAAGTATAACTAGATGCTAAATAGGCTTTTAGTCTTGTTTGGGTTTGTTTGTTTGATTTTGAGACACAAGGCCTGCTAGCCTGAGGAGCAGATGAATCTTAAAAGACTCATGAGAAAGTTTTTTATGGTTAACCCACTTTAACATATTTTTTTTAACTTCTGCCTAGTCTTCTCCCCAGATGTAATTTTCATTAATTTCTGTCTTATATCTAATAAGTCTTGTTCTTCTTTTTTTTTTTCCCTTCTCATTTCCATTGCTTTACTCAACATAATCCAAAACAGGGCAATAGTGGCATTTGTTCTGTACCAGAAAACTCAGAAATTAAGAATATAAGAGTAGCCTAACAAGAACTGGGTTTACTTCTCTCCATGTGTTTTCCTTTCCTTTGCTCTCTGCTATTTCTAGTCTACCTATAATGCTCTTTTCATCTTTGGGAAAATGTAACATTCTTTACCAGTAGAAGTTGTCAGAGTGACCTTCTAGCACTGTGTGTGATTAGAAACCTTTTTGGATTCATAGTGATCTGAGAAGTGAGCATGTTGAATGTTTCTGTGGTGTTCCATCTTACCTAAAACCCTTCAGATTTTCAAAAATCTGGTTTTTGGCATTCTCTCAGTAAGCTAATATTTTCATGAGTGTCTCATCTTTTTTTTTTTTTCCCTAGTGCTGTATAATTTGTTTAAAAAAACCTGTAAAAGTGGTAGTGCTATCTTCACTCTATAAGCTGCTGACCGGTTGATGAATTAACAGAAGTAATTAGATTGTGAACACCTTTTCCTCCTATAAAATTTCATGATTTTTTCCAAATCCGTCTCAATGTTATATGCTAATGCCGTTTTGCAGTCTCTTGCATCTAACCGTGGGACTAACATCTTAACCTAAACCAAATGACAGAGTTTCAAGTTGATAAAATCACTTCCTGACATTATTATTGTGACTTTATGAGTAGCTGAAGCTAAGTAGACATTATCCTTGTGCTAACAGAAAGTGTAAATTTCCCATTGTTCGAGTGAGATACAGTTTATCATTCTTTATCAGGACCCTATGGATTGTGCTGAAACACTCATTGGCATTTCATTAACTCTGTAATTAAGGGTGAAATCAAATAGCTTAATTATTTTACTGAAGTCTGAAAAGAAGCACTTAATGAAGATTTCCAGTACCCAATTCCCTTGAAGTGAGTTATGACACATCTGGCATGAAAACCTTCACACTTCACCCAGCTTTCATCTGGCAGTGCCCTATCGCCTTCCAGTGAATGGTGCCACTTCACCATTTCCCCAAAAGCAGGAGTTGTACTTGTACAGTTGCTTTTCCACAGGAGTCTGAATCTTTTACTCACACTTTATTTGTAACCTCTTTTCTGTTGGAGACTATCCCAGCCTACAAGCTGTAAGGGATCTTTCTTTTCTTACGTTGATTTTTTTTTTTTAATCATAGCTAAAAGATAATTTCTCAAAACCATGGCTTGAAAAGGCATTTTTCTCTTTCTGAAGTCTAATTCTGGAGGAGTTTGGACTCTGTAGTTCAAGCAGGGATTGTAATCCACATAATAAAAACATCTGCATGTTATGTCCAATTGATTAATTAGCTGAAAAGATCCTTGGGATGAAGCAGTCTTGGCTGACAGATAAAATCCTCCAATTTATGCATATCTCAAGGGATTGGGTTAGTTCACTTATTATCCTCATTTCTTAGCATTTTTCCTCATTAATAAAAGCTTGGGCTGCTTTCTACCTGCATAGAATACAACCTGCGCATAGGGTGGCACTTGGGTGTTTAAGCTGGATATGTGGATGCTATTCCCTGTGCCAGCATTTTTAAA
This sequence comes from Molothrus aeneus, assembly GCF_037042795.1. Lineage (NCBI taxonomy): Eukaryota > Metazoa > Chordata > Aves > Passeriformes > Icteridae > Molothrus > Molothrus aeneus. Next base: position 7,308,555 of record NC_089653.1, read on the forward strand.
AGTATGCTTCAAGTATTTCAAACACCTTACACTTGATAATGCATTATTTGTATTTTCATTTAATGAGGTTATTTAGGCATAAATTACAGGCTTGTATGGTTAAAAGGCTTATAGGACATCACAGGATTAGCCAGCAAGCGGTGAATGACAGCAGCATTCACTTCAGCTGTGGCTCAAATAAAGTTGGTTTCCTAAGGCAAAGACTCATGAGTCTTTCAAATCCAGATGGAAATATGCTGGGAATAAGAGGGATCCAGCTCTATTGAATTTTGTTGAATCCACTTTCAGTTCTGGTTCTGCTGTATTTTCTAAGCATTTCTCTGCTAATAACTGCTTTCTGTCAGACAGGGGAACTAATTTCAACTTTATTTTACAAAGATCTGAACTTCCAAGAGGGTAACTGCCAAGGTCATGCAGGCAGCTTGTAGGCTAGAAAGTAAAGCTTTGGGTGCCATTTCTTTGCCTTTTTTATTTTTTTAATATGCACAATGCAGTCTTCCATTTCCCACCAAAACTTGAGATCACTGTCGTTGTTGAGGTACCTTCTTCAGCCCCCATGAATCAGCAGCCTGTCCAGCTCCTCTCTCTGGTAGGGCTCTGGTAGTGCTAGAGCAGAGTTTCCTCATGGCTGCCCTGGGTTCCCTTGAATAGCTGGGCCAAAATCCAGGTGCCTGCCTGAGCCTGGCCTTTGAAAGCCTGCAGTGGTGCCCTGCAGTTCAAAGCATGCTCAGGGCATCCCTGGGGTGTACTCTTGGCATCTTCAGAAATGTGTTTATTCAGGTCTCTATAGAGCATAGAGAAGTGGGAGTTGACTGCTTCTGGTTCAAATCTAGGCATTGCCCAAGTGCAGCATTCCTCTTCGCACAGCTTTCCAAAGGCAGTGTTCTGTGAGGCTTCAGAAGCCTTTCAGTCGTGGAGGGGGAGTGTGGAGAGTCACACGGTGGTCTATGGGTACAGGAGGTTTGCATGCACACAGAAACCCTGGTTTTACTGCCCCAGCAAGAAAAATCCCTACGGTCGCACAACTGTGGCCTCCATCCTTGAGCATTTCTTAAAAATCACTCCAAAATAAACAACTTTTTAAACCTGGCTTGTTACCTTGTGAACAGGAGACAAACAGTGCACTGTGTGCTGCCCTGTGGACAACATAGGATGTGTTCAAAGTAGTTTCTGTTTTGGAGACTTAAAAGATTATTTTTCTTTTAGCCATGTTATGTGAAAACTAAAGCATGTTGCTTGCTGGGCCTCAGCAACCAGAATTCAAAAAATGTCTTTCAAGTTTAGGGGAAGAATATTTACAAATGTGTGAGACATCTCTGGATTTTATGCTGCCCTGAGAAGATTCAGCCTGATTTGGCTAATTGCACTTCAAATGTAAATTTAACTTAATTTTTACAACAGATTCAGGTTTCTTTTTTTTTCTGGAAAGAAATGCTAGTACACTGTCTAATACACTGGTTTTGCTTGGAGAGACTTTTGGGTTTTATCTGAAAGAAATCAGGCTGCCTTAAAATGCTGATCTTCATTACAGTGAAGCATGCTGCTAGGAATACTGGGAAAGGTTAAAAACAGCAGTCTTGAGGCAAGCTGCTGATTGTTCATATTTGTGCAGAAAAAATATGGTTCCTTATTTACGAGATGCTTGCTCTGTGTTCATCCTAGTAAAAGATCCTCCTGCAGGCCTTAATACTGCTGCTATTTTACCTCCCCTAATGAATATTCAAAAGCTGCAGTCATTGAGGACTCAGGTGGCAAAAATAGTAAGATGATTGAAGCAAGCCTTGACATAAAAGCCTAAAAGTACATTTCCAACTACATGGCAATAATGCCGATTTCCCTTTCTGACCACGTAAATGAACAGTGCCAGAAAATCTCCCATGAATTAAATGCCTGTTTCACACACCAGTGTGATTGCATCTTTCTCTCTGTATGATGTGTTGTAATAAGTATGTTAAAAAAAAAAAAAAGGAAAAAATACAACAGGGCTTTTTGTAATCCTCTGTCACAAAATGTATTGGAATTGAAAAATCGGTATAAAGGACACACTGTTAAGATATGGCAATGCATGCATTGTTTTCTACATAATGCAGTCAGAGTCTCCGTGGTAAAAAGAAATTTTTATTTTATTTTTTTTGTCACCATCAGCAGTTAACCTAAAGTAGGAGCTGCTCCATTTCATTATAGGTTAAATGGCTTACTATACAAAACTAGCTGAGAGACGTACAGTGCTAACACTGCATTTTTCTAGTAGGTTTTAAAAACGTGCTTGAAGATCAGTGAAGAAAAAACAGTGCAGCATATGTTATTGTTCTGGAATTTTTTTTAATAGAAAGCGCTCCTTTTCAGCATTCCCCCTTCAGTGGAGTCACTTAGACACTTCCAGCTGGTGGCAGGGGATACAGCCATAATACAGCTTTCTCTGTCCCAGCTGTCTTTTTCATTACGTTAAATGCATTACGATGGCTGCACTGCTTTACAAAGGCTCAGGTGCAGGAAGGTATAGGAAGAAATCTGCAACTATGTGTTTTTGTAGTGACTGCAAGCTCCTGCGAGATCTCTGAATCCTGAATGTGTTCCTGGCTCTGGTCACAGATCTCCTTCCAATCACTGGAACATTTGCTGTAAGGGCTGGCTAAAGGTGCCCGAGGAAATCACCTTTTACAAGGGAGCATTGTTGTAAAGGATTTTTAATGCATTATGGCTCACGCAGCATCACAGTTAAAGAAAAACAGGGATTTAGAAATAAATGCTGAGGAAGAAACTGAGAAAAAAAGAAAACACAGGAAAAGATCCCGGGATCGGAAGAAAAAGGTATCTAGATCTGTGCCAAATTCTGAACAGGGGTTCTTTTGTTTTAATTTTCTTACCTTGCAATTGAAGTATTAAAAGCTTGTTCTTGCCTGTAACTTGGTAGCTGTGGGAGTAATTTGTTAACATTGTAAAATAGCATTTGTAACCACGGCTGTGGGGTTTGCAAAGCAATTGAATGTTTAATTGGATATTAGTTGATTGCAGTGATGATGCAGAAGGTGTGCATTCGTTTCCCACTTATGTTACTGTGATATGCAAACTGTCTGTGAGTTGAAAATAGTTTGTAACCATCATGTGGGGTTTAATGCTGAGCTCTCTTGTAGGTTTAATAGCAAAGCATAGCATAATAGTTTAGTCTTACATGCAGGTTACTTAAAAGGGATGTGTGTAGAGGCAGATTTTTTTTTCTTTGTGTTGGGACTGTGTCACATGTTTGGCTTCTGAAACATCCATTTTTGGGATAATGTTACAGAAATAAGGTGTTTCAGTGTTTCTGTTTTTTTCTTAACAGTGAGCTGTTAAATAGAATTGAGCTATAACAGTCTGTTACTAGCAACTTTCTTTTGTTAGGAAAATACGTGGCTGAGATTACAGAGCCTGGTTTTTCACTGCTGTAGATTTGTCTTAGCTGCAGAAAACCCTTCAGCAAACTAGGATCTGAAAAATTCAGTAGGCACTGCATTGCTCATTGTTCAGGTCAGGAGCCTCTGTGTGATTCCAGGCTTACTGTTTCTCTCTAAGGTATAAAGCAAAATAGTTATGGTTTGTGGCATAATGACAGATAAAGAGGCCAGCTACTTTGGCAGCTCTGAGGCTGTGTCCTTATAAATGACACCTTGTACTCTGCTCCATAGAAATAAGGCCCTGCCACAATTTCTTGTCTGTGGCTGCATTTCATGATAATTTTTTCAAGAACATATCAAGGAGCCAGCTGCCTTTAGAGAAACCTGGGCATGTAGTATTTCTGTGCGCTTTTGTGAAATCCCCCTGAGGGGGGGATTGGGTAATCTTCATGTGCTCAGAGAAGCAGTGCATGTGCTTCCTAAATGACATATAGATTTCCTCTAACATATGTGCATCTTTTGCTTGGGCGAGAGTCAGCATTTCCCTGCCCTTTTCTCTTTTCCCTCTGCTGTGGCAGTCCTACACCTAATGAAAAGCACTGAGAAACCCACTGCCTTCTGTTCTAGGCAGCACGTTAGGAGACTCTTAACATGCTGCAGTACATTTGCTGCAGCCAGCTACACTGGAGGCATTTTTTCTGTGTCAATGTATAGGTTCTTCTGAATCATCTTCCAGGATAAAGGGCAGTATGAAGATAAGTTTCTGTCTTTGAGGTGAATTTTGAGGTGCTGCTGTTTGAAAGCAGCCTGAAATAGTGATATTTTTCTTGGCTGCTGTTTAGGTTATGTGCGGGTTTGTAGTGTTGCTGTCAGGGTGGGTGTCCCCCCAGCTGAAAACGATCACAGCAGTAAGGAATTAATTGTAGGAGCTGTCCCCATAGCCCATATTTACCTATGGCTTGTGAGCTAAGATGAATAGTCTCTCAGCTGAATTTACTCATGCTGCAGGGAGCCCACGTTGTTCTTGATGTGCTCAAGTTTAACAATAGCGTGCCCAACCAGATCCATGCACTGTCTTTGTGTAAGGGAGCTTCCTCAGAGCTCAGAATTAGAACAATATAGAAGGGATATGGCAGTGAGAGGCTCTTTATTCAGTGAGGTGAGACAATTGCTTTGTGGACAAAAATGCTTTATTGTTTATACAACACTGCTGTAGAAAGGAAATCTCTCAGCAGCCAGAGTGGCACATGGATAAATATCTGCCTATTAATCTCAAATATATGGGTTTCTCTCAGTGTTTTATTTCTGCATCTTAAGAATAAGAGAAAATAGAGAGCTTTTGCTCCCCCAAATGCTTTTTTTTGGTTCTCCCCCCCCCCCACTTTGGAATTTGGTAGCTTATTCCAGTTTCTTTCTGAGTTTCCTTAGGACTCTGCAGATTCAGGACAGGTAAAGGCCCTCTCTAGTAGGAGAATGGAACAAAACCCAGCAATTGCTTCACTTTACTCTCATACATTGGGGCATCATTGTCATGTCAAAGACGTGGTTTTGCTACCCAGTACATAGGGCGTAGGAAGTCCAATAATTTGGTTTGCCATTTTGTGCTTTCCTGGCTATTTAAAACATTTTCCCCCCAAATTTTCCACTATGAGTAGTGAGTCACTTCTTGTTCCTCTGCACCACCCACAAGCAGGCAGTACTCGGGGATTTTTTTGTTGATCACATGATACTGCACAAAGCTTACCCTTTGCTTAAGCAGCATGCAGAAATATCCTTTAGAGTCTTCCAATCACTTTGGAACAACAAAGAATGCTAATGTTTCTGGATAATTTATACAGTGAAGAGCCCAAGGCAACCAATGGTTAGAAAGTAAGGCTGGTGGGATCAGCCAGTGTCTTAGTCCTGTGTGATACTAGCAACAGTCATGCTGATTTATGTTCCTGTTTAGTTGGAGGATGGCAGTCTGAGGGGAATATTTCACTGCTTTTGACTGGTTAAGCAATTTACAGTGCAGTAACATTCCTGTGAAGGCTTGCTTCGAGACTTGGATGAGAGAAATGACCTTTTTAAAACACACACAGAACAACAACCTGTGTTTTGTCCCATCCCATTTAATTTCAAGGTGAGATATTTTCAAATTGCCCCTCTTAGCTCTGTGGAGAGGCTGTGATTCTGTGCCCTATGGCCCCACTACACTCCTTCTGTTTGCTTGCATTCAGGACATTCCAGGCCTTTGCTGAAGGTTCTGAAAGGTTCAGAGCTTACCGGGCTTAACTCAGGCAAGAGAAAGGGATAGGGCCAGCAAGTGAAGGATCTGCATTGTACAGGTTTCCCATTTATTCTGTTCAAGTTCATATTACAGCTTCATACAGCTCTGCCTCTGGATGGTTGTGCAGTGTCCTACACTGAAAATAGTTTGAGTACATCCAAGGGCAGACCTGAGCATTTAATGGTTATCACAGAACAAGCCAAACCACTCTTAAAAAGAAGTGATTGATAGGATAGCTTGCTTGATACTTGCCAGTGCAGCTCTGTCATGTGTAGTTTTGTTTGTAAAAACTAGAAAATGTTTATCCTATAATACTGTCTGGACAGAAATTGGTTGCTTAGTCAGTGCCTTTCCTAAAATAAAGGTGAAACCTCTGAAGGGTTTTTTGTGTTCTCTCTTGGGTACATATCAGAAGAGAAGGACGGGTCTTGGCACACAGTCAATGATTTATGTTTTATACAATATTTAGTAGGACTGAAGTGATTTCCATTTACGTGTAGTGCTCAGGAGCTCTTGTGTTCTTTGGGAGCACAGAATAATTTGATCATAATGCAAAGCCTGGCTGCTGCTGTCCCTGAGATGTTAAAGGCTGTTGCTGTCACAGCCTCTGCTGCTGCAAACTTGTGGGCAGCAGGGAAAGTAATCCATGTGAATCTCACAAATCCTGCTAATTTCATCATAAGGCTCACGGTGTTTGAAGGTTTTATTAAACTCTCAGATATGCTGCAAAAATTGCCTTGCTGTTTCCTAATGGAAATAAGTGGAAATGCTGTGTCAGGAATGATCAGCCTGTAGGTGTTGCAGCTGCTTTGAGGGGCTTGTGCATCTTCTGGGCTGGGCTCTGCTGCCAGCTCCAAGGGCCTGTGAGGGATGTCTTGGGCTGCCCAGCCTTGCCGAGCTGGGAACACCTCCCAGGGACACCAGGACCCCAGGAGGGCATCATCATATCCCACTGGGGGATTCCCACTTTTTCCTTTCCCCTCAGCACTCCTGGGGCTGTCAAGTGTTTAACAGATCTCAGCCATGTGAAGGTTTTAGTGCAAATGGCAATTTTCATACGCAAACAAGTCGACCAGTTACCAGGTAAAGCTTTAAACTCAGATAATAAGTTAAAATCCCCATTCTTTTTTCTTTCAAGTAATTTCATTATTTTTAAATAAATCTCAATTAGAGATCTGTTTCGTGGCTTCTGAACAGTTGGACTTGAATGTTGTAGAATCTAGATATGTTGAGTACAAGTGATTGTCCTTTTACTCATTTGTGTTAAAGCACAAACCAGGCAGATGTTGTTTTAACATCTGGGAACCATGACCTCTGGTAAGGGAAAAGATTGTGTTCATTAAGGGTCTGAAAGAAAAATTGATAAGTCAGTGATCTTTCCTAAGTGTGAGAAAAATTTCAGTCATATCCTTGATTTTGGACATGATGCTCTGTCAGAGGCAAATCAAATGAAATAGAAAGGTATTTCTGATAGATGATTAGGGTCACTGGTGGATGGGATATCTACCAACAATGCTGAATTCTTACCAGCATGGAGCTTGGTGGTGAAAGAGTGTTTCTATTCAGCTGGAGAAACAATTCCCTCTTTGAAGATGACCCCTAAAGGAATGAAGCTATTCCATTGTATTGTGTGGGGAGCACTACAGCATCATTTGAAGTGGGCACTGCTCAGCGTTACTCTGTTGTTTATAAACCCAGAAAAAATTTTGCGCTGTTACATTTTTATTTAGTGGGGTTTGGAACATTTACCTTTTCCTTTTCACCTACCTGGTGCCTCAGGGTTGTGCTGTCACAAGGGATGGCCATTAGTCACTGTGCAAGTGTCAGTTTGGGTTAAAACCTGTGTTGTGCCAAATGCTTCCAGCTTGTGGTGGGAGGGGATGGGCAAGAGCAGGGAGGACCAGCCATGGGCAGCCTCACTGTTACAGGGAGGTGGCTCCACAGCTGGATTTACAGCTGGACTCTCAGGCAGTGTGAATCAATACTGCTGCTACTGCCTGGTTGGTGTTAACACAGAGTCTTTTATCCTTCTGGTTTTTCCACCCAGGCTGTGCTGGTTTTTTGGTGGGATTTGTGTTTTGTTTTTTTTTTTTTTAATTGAGAGTTGAGGGAAAGGGAAAATGGGATGTTCTTGAAAGCAAAAGGAAGTGCAAAGATGGTTAGTGAACAATGATTTAAAAAGAAAAAAACTTCTTATATGATTATGAGTGTATGAATATTCAACCATGTGCCAAAAGTCAAAACTCTGCTGATTTCAAGCTCGTAACTTGCCTGAATTGATGACTTCAGGATAAATGTTGCATACTTTGATGCTACTCCCTTTGGGCATTCACTAAATATTTGTTACTGTGAGCCAAAATACTTGTCAACTAGTGGAACTGACTGAGCACCTGCTAAAATTGAGTGTTAGACTCATGCAGACCTAGTTTGACTGGAGCTGGGGGGAGGAGGTGGGTTGAGAACTAGGCTGATGTGATGGAGCATTCGTGGACAGAGGAGACAAATAGAGAAAATAAAGCGTGAGCTGTAAATTGTATTAAATAGAAAAATTACTTAGACAAAGCCTGAGATTGGCCTGAAGTTCAGGCAATAAAAGGCTGGATTTGCTGCTGTTCAGAAGTTTGTGCAGGCCACTGTTAAGAGTCGTATCAGGGATTTTGTGGCTGAGGAGTGGGATTGGCACAGAGCTGCCTTGTGAGGGCAGAGCCTGGGGCCTCCAGGCCTTGATGGGCTCCTGTGCTCCTGTCCAGCTGGAAACCTCTGGAGGCCTTTCAGCACTCTGTAAAATGATCCCTTGATCCCTTCCTGTTAGACTGGGATGTGCTGGGGGGACTGCAGGTGATGAGCTCAACAGAGGTGGCACAGCTGCCCCACCTTGTTCCTCGAGTTACCTAACCCAGGCTATACCCCTGTACCTTAAAGCCAAAACTCCAGGTGCCTTCAGAGGATAATTCAGTGTGTGGGGGGCAAGTTAAAGGAATGCTCTTGTTGTCAAGGTATTGAGTATTCTCCAGCCTTGCAGCTTCAGCTTTGGCCATACTGCATATCAGGCTCTGGTATCTCTGGTGGATTTTTGGGCTCATATAACACTTAAAAAAAAAATTTCCTTGTGTCTTGTGTCTGTTGCCTGGTGTGGTATTTTTGTGGAGTTCTGCTTGGTTAGTGCTCTACAGGGTGGATAATTACTGACCACCACAGAAGAGATCAGCTTCACCTTTTATTTTTTGGAAAGATCACTGTGTGGTAACCTTGGAAGGGAAATTCAGCATGGTATTTCTTTAGTATTTATTCAAGACTAATGTGGAAAGGAGAACTAGATTGAAATAAGAGATTGTCTTGTTAATTGAAAAGAAAATTCACTCTGGGATGTATTATATTTTTTTATAAATCATAATTTTGCCAGTAAGCTGAAAGCTCTGACAATTTAGTAATATGAGTTTGTCACATATAGGATTTATTGCACTGAGATTTACACAAGCAGTTGCCTTTGTATTGTGTACCAGAACTAAAACTTTGTTTTGCTTTTTTAGTTGCAGAAAGGACATGATCTATTTCATAGCTGCCTTCATCTGAAAACTTTAGACAACTTCATATGATTTTGTTTTAAAAACCTGAATTATGTGTTTTACCCAGGATTTTGTTTATTCAGCAGTGTTATATTCACAGTTTTGGATTTCACCTTATTGGGCAGCCAAATGCTATGCTATCACAGTTTATTTATAATTTTTAAATCTCAGTTTGAGAAGTCATTTCAGCATCTTTTATTTTTTCATTGAAAAATCATTCAGAATTAGAAAGTACAAGGTAGAAGGGTTCACTTATATTTCTGATACTGTAGTCCATATTTATCCAATTGAAATCAATGGGGTTTTATGAAAGAAGTTACATCTTGGTCCAAGTGGTGTATCCATGTCCTGTGATGGCACACTGACTGCTAGTGAGTGGCAGCAGGAAATGAAGGTCTGTACCTTTACAGGAATGCACTGCCCCATCATGGCAAAGTACCCAGACTCAGGGTCTCCATTTAATTCATGGGTGCTGTGTGACATTTCACAGAGCCTGCTGGAGCTGCCTCAACAACATCTCCACCAGTGCCATTAGGCCTGATGTGTTTGGGCACTCCATCTCCACCAGGAGCCTGTCAGGCTCCCAGCTGTGCCTGGTGCTTCACCTGTTAAATTCATAATTTAAATGATAAAGAAAAACCTCTCTTTGATCTGGTCACTTGCTTCCCTTGTGAAGAAAGGGACACCTGGTCTAGTGGAAGGTGTCCCTGCCCACGTCAGGGAGGTTAGCACTGGGTGATATTTATTATATTTCCAACCCAAGCCATTCTATGATTCTATGGATTACATTCATGTATTCCACACTCATTTGTAATTGCCCTGTAAGTGCAAATGCATAGATGAGAGAAAGGTGTAATATGTCAGTTGTTTGATTTTTGAAAGCAGTGAAGTATATATGGTTTTTCTGTGAAATCCTGTCAGCTCAGCTCTGAGCTACGGGCCTGTCCTTAACCCTCCAGCTACTGCCTCTTGAACTAAGCTGCTCTTAAGTACCCAGGCTCTGCTGGAGGAAGAGAGGAGAGTCAGAGGAGGAGACAGGTAGTTGAGTTGTGAGTGCCAGGAAAGGATTTCCTGGAGCTGCTGTAGAGGCTGTTCTTGCATTATTGTGTTCTCAAAGCAGATCCTTGAACTCTGGTGGACTGTGGGCAGCTAGTAACTGATACAAATCCAAGGACTTGCAGGGTTCCCTAATGGTGAGGAGAAGCCACAGGGTGTAACACAAATACCCCTCTGCACTAATGATGATGTGGTCTGTCGAGCTGGGATGGTGCTCTGGTACACAGCTGCTTGTGTGGCATCCTTGTGCTCTCCTCAGTCCTGCTGCCCTCTGTAAGTGCAGGATTTACACACAGCAAAACACCTTTAATGCTCATATGGCATGGGTCTGTGTGTGTGCTGGGGGGAGCTGGGGTCAGGGCCTTGCCTGGGACTCCCCACCTGCGTGTTTTGCAGCAGTGCATCCTGAGCTGGGCATCCCCAGAGTGTCCCTGCTTCCCACAGGGAGCCTCCTTCTGTGTTAGGGACCCCTTACCCTGGCAGAGGTGGCATGGTGCTGCAAGGGGTTTCATTCCAGAGGAATTGTGTTCCCTTTCCAGTGGCTCCAGGAAAGCCTGGCTCACCCAATGCCAGAGCTGCTGGCCAGGCTGGGTCCTTAGGGAGAAGCTGCCCACAAAGTTGTTAACAGTGTTTTCAGAAGTGCTCTGGTAGTGTATGAATATTTTGTTTCTTCATTTCTGTAATTTACAGTGATTCTGTTCCATTGCTGTCATTGTTTCCAAAAGGAATTATAAATCCTGTTTTTAATGAATGGACAATTTGAAAAGAACAAGTTGTTAAAGCGAAAAGTTTAATGGTCTTTTTAAACTTGTCTCTTTTCCTTTAAAATTCTTCAAATTAAAGTATCAGCAGTGATTTCTGCATCACATTCTTAGTTCACAAAGCTCAGAACAATGCACAAGTCAGTGTGGTTGTTGATATCTAACCTTTCAGTTAGAGCACCCTTGTTTGCATATTCTAAAAAGCTTTCCTTAAAGGCTGTATAATAAATAGAAACCATCTGACACTATCCTGCATGTATCCTCTAATAAATGCTACTTTTACCTGCCCTGTTTCTTGTTGTTAGAAGACACAGTTATGGAACTCACTTTGTGTTCAGCACATTGGTTCATTTTCTGGTGAATTGTAAATGTCAGGTTGCAGAATAACTCCATCATTGACTTCCTTTAGTTAAACAAGACTTTCACAGTTAGCTGGGCTGTTGTCCTTCCCTGTCTTCTCTCCAGATGGGTGAACTTGAGGACGTGCTCCCCAGCCTTCTCTGGGAACTCGCAGAAAAGCAGAGCTGTGCAATATCCATTGGATAGGTGTTCCTTCTGCTCCCCAGCATGAATTTATAGAGCATTTTACTAACAAAAGGCAGAGGTGGAACTGAGGCACTGACTGTGGTTAGCTACAGTCACTTTTCCAGCGTTGAATCAGTGTCTTATATATACAGGCATTCAGAGCTTTAGATGAAATTCCTTCATAGGTTGAATAATTTTATTTTCTCCCACACAGCTTTTTTTTTTTTTTTTTTCTTTCTCCCATAATTGCATTACCACTTTTTCTGGACCCTACTGGGGTATCTCTGAAATGGCAATAATTTCCCTTTCATTAGTCACTGCCTGGGTGGTGAGCATTTGCAGCCATCCCAACAGCTGAATGTACCATTGGCCCATGAGGAAAGAGTGCTCTCAGTGACTTGTTCTCCTGCTCCCTTTGGATTTGTATGAATCTGGCAATCACCCCAGGTGCTGAGGCCAGTGTTGTCATGCTCAGACTGTAGGAGGAATGAGTGCAGATGTTTTTCACAGACAGACTGCTGGCTAGACCCTGAAGCCCAGGTGGATGCGCCACGCTGGGTGCTCGCTGTGCCCAAGGGGATAGATCTCCCCAGGGAAGAGAGATGTGCACCAAGCTCCTCGTGCTGCAGCAGGTCAGAAAAGGGGCTCAATCTGTGACTGAGTCAATGCAGCATTTTCCTGAAGGGCTGAGGAGGCCTCTCTCAAAACAGGCCTTTTTTCTTGGCCAGGCAGGAGCAGACAGTATGTTCTGGAGGGTGGCTTCTACAAAACAAAACTCTGAAAAGTTAAAGCATTGCATAGTGAAATATTGCTGAGATGTGGGTGGCAATGGTTTCCTCTATTACATTTTTACCATCTAAGCAGAAAAAACATCTTCAAGGAGAATTGGTGAAGGCACTGGATACCTGCAGTCCTAGTTTTTCTTGCCACTTGATTTAATATGAAAACACCACCACTTTGAAGCTGTTAAACATCAAAATTCTGATAACTAAAGACTGCTGTTTTTCTACCAGCCTGAAAAGATTAAAAAGATGTTGAGAGGAAAACATGTCTCATGACAGTGGGTGCACAATCAAAGTTTCTAAGTAGGGCAGCCTGAGGAGCAGCCAACGCTTTTTAACAGTTATGGGAAAGTGTATGTTTTTTTGATGTTCCTATCTGATATCTTTCTACCTTTTTTTTGTACTATCAGACTGTCTGTTTATGCCCAAAGAAGCCTTAATAAATGTTTTGCACACTCAGCACACACTGCCCACATAAAAGAGGAAAAGTATGCCAACTTCCAAGTCATCCAAGCAACAAACAAAGAGTAGGGGGTTCACCACTGACTCTTCCAGTTTCATCTTAAACAGTTTATTTAATTGCTGGGGGTTTTGTCCATAAAATATCTCCATGTTTTTGCTCTTGTGCATTTTAAGCATCTCTTTTCAAATGTCAGGCACTGGCTGTTTTTCTGTTCTCGATATAGAATGTATTTTGTATGTCTTGCATAAGGTTCATGGCTACAAAATACAAAACCCTGTGCAGGGTTTAGAGTTTTTTAATGACCTTTGAGCTGCTGAGTGCTGTCCTGGTGTGTGACCTATTGGCTGTGTCCACAGCTATCAGGAACATTTTTGCTGGTGTCTTGGCATAATTCTGGAGGAGAAATAAATTTTTTTAAAGAATTGTGTGCTTTTTGAAAAGCTTGTGGTGGAGAGAGGAAGCATGCGTGATAACAGTTCTAATTATGGTTCCTGGTATTCAGTATAAATATCCAATTTAGTGTTTTTAATTATACCAAGCCTTTGATTAAAGGCTGTTTTAGAAGGACTGATCATATTAGGTAAGTTGCAGATAGAAACCCATATTGTTTACGAAAATTTTGCAAAGCTCTTTCGAATTTTTTCTGTGTCCCACCCAATATACAGCAAAGTTATCCAAATCCTGGTTTTAGAAGTGCATGAGCTTAATCTAAAACAGCCAAATACAGTGTATTTTATAATGTTGTATGTGTCTTCTTGTTGGCCTATGTGCTTGTTATCCTTGAAGTTAAACTCACTGAATTGTGGTCAAGTCAGAGGTCCAATTAGCAGAACCACTGAACATATGCAATAAATTCAGCTTGAAAGGCCACATGCACAATCTGCCTTGGGTTGGAAAGCCAAGAGACGCTGTGACCAAACAAGATCCGCAGGGAAGCTGCTCAGAATTGTAGCCCTTTGTTCCCAGCAGCAAAGCTGCCCCTTTCTCCTTGTTTACTACCAAATGCAAATGAGCCAACAGGGCTGGTGCACTTTTAAAACTAGTCAGTTTGAGGGAAGATGGGAAAAAAAGGAGTGAAGGGATTAGAAAGAGCCTTGATGTTGAAATGGGAGCAGCAATGGCAGAGAGGGAAGGAACGGCTGAGGCAGCTGACCCAGAAGTTTGAGTTTATTTTGGCTGTAACTAGGTGCTGGAAGATTAACTCCTCATTCTGAAGAGCTCCTTATTAACTCAAAATGTTTTCCCAATGCCAAGTCAGTAGGTGAAACCTGGGAGAGAAGGAAGCAGAATAGGAAGGACAAAGTCAGCAAAAATTCACCCTCTGCTGGGGCCTGGGCTCCCAGCCCTGCTGAGTTCAGGGCGGGCTGCAGCTCCTCTCAGGACAGTGCCAGCAGCTCTCTGGGCAGCAGGGGTGATCCTTGCCTGGAAAAGTGGCCAAGGGGGGGACATGTCTCTTCCTTGAGAGCATCCTCTGCACTGCAGGTGAGCAGGCAGGGAGCTGCCTGCAGGGCTGCTGCTCTCAGAGCATGGCTGCAGGGGGACTGCAGTGGTGCTTGTGAACCCCCCTGCCTAGGCTGGGGGAGGGAGTCAGCCCTCAAGGTGGGCAAAATGACAAAACCCTCTAGCTGTGTATAGCAGAGTGAGAAATTTAATTGTTTGGGTGACATCCAAGCAGTTGCATCTGATTAAGTCCTTGAAAAGATAATATCTGTTACCTGGTTGCATGAATTTATACAGGGGTATAGAATATAGTGCTTTGTCAAGGTCCACATACAAAGAGTTAACCACAAATTAATCGGGGCTTGTCAGGTTTAAGATATTTCTGGTACAGTGTTGAACAATTAATGTACGCCCACAAAATAGCAATTGTTCCCTAGAATTGTAGTCTGCTAACCAAAATATATTCTTTTAAATTCTTTAAGGGTGAAAATGAAATTCAACTTAATGTCTTTCTGTGTGTTTCTTTTTCATTTGCAGTAAAATTTTCTCACATTTTCTCGACAAGTCAAAATCTCTGTCCTAGTTTTTGTAAGAAATGCTCTCTGTGCCTTTCTATTTCCTAGAAAATAGTTGTCCAAATGAGTTGTCTCAGAAAGGAACAAAGGTCATGTCCCAAAAAGGAAAATTAAGTCACGGATTATATTAATTTTCAAACTTAATAATATCTTAAGGAAAGATTGAGGAAATACACAAAAAGAAAAAATAAAACTTGAAGGGGGGAAGCAGGAGGAGATTGGGCAAAGCTAGCCAGCAAAATCCCTGCCAGAGCTTCTGGGGGCTTCTGACTGGAACTTTACAATGCGTTGGGTCCTCCTGTTCATTCAGTTTTGTCTGTTTTAGTTATTCAAAATAGCATTTTTTTCATAAACATGTGTGCTTTGTAGTGGTAGTTGATTTCGTTAATATCAGTTATTTTGTGCATTTATTGTTCAGATGGCCATTCAGTCCTGTGCCTTGGATAGTTTTGTTAATGCAAACATAAATTAAATATATGAAGCCTTATTAACACAAGGGCTGCCAGGAAATGGTTTTATTTTGTAGCTAGCCAGCTATGCAATTCAATAAATGCCATTGTCTGTAGCTGTTATATTTGACAATTACACATTAGGCCTGCATAGCTTTAAGGGAGCATTTTCTAGCAGTAAAATTTAGGTTTCACATGTAGAGACCTTATTTTGAGTAGATCCTGCTGTTTGGTGAAGAGACATTGGTGGCTGCTCAGGGGAAGGGTGGTGGCAGGAGAGGACAAGGTCAGAGGGAACTCAGGGGGTTGCATTAACCAGCCTGAGGATGACAAGATACATGTGTTGGAAAGGGCACACCCACAATGTTTAGTAGCTGACAAATAACAATTATGTAGGATTTTGGACCCCCCTCGGTGCTGAGAAAAGGATGAGTTGTTTCCTGGGAGAATCTGCTGGTACTGGATACCAACAGTGCAGTCAGGGGAGCAAGCCTGCTCCTTCAGCCTTGCACTGTTCATGTACTGCTGATATATTAGAGAAAGATTTTCTTCGCTTCTGATCATATTGAAAACATCAGGGTTTCACTTTAAAGATGCTGCAGGTCTCCTTAGTCTGGTTACATTGTACTTGGAATTTTCAAAAACCTTAGAGCCATGAGCCAGGGTATTCTTGCCTTTCCTGAGTAATGCTGGCAAAAGCAGTGGGAGTGCACATGGGAGTCCACACTGGCAGCACAGCCTGCAAAATGAGGGAAATTCTCATCAGGAAGGAAGGACTTAAATCTTTCCCTCTAGAAAAACCTTTGCATTAGAGCAAGGAAAACTTATCTTTGCTTTTAAAACCCTCTAGCTGCTGAAGATGTACGTGCTATTGCAGTTGAAATGCATGGGAGAAAATGATGCTGTGTGCTAGGCATATATTTTGGGTTTCAGAAAACAAGTATTTTGCAACTAGCTAGATTGATCAGCTTTATGTGTTTAGTTGATAGCAAAGAAAAGCTTTGGGCAGCTTCTGGTTTTGAAATATTTAGCTTTTACTTCTACTTTCAGACAGAAAAGCAGCTGGTGGAAAGGTGCACTGTTGTTTCTCAGAGCTCTCAAATGACTAAGCAAAGTGCATTCTATCTTTGCTTTTGTTGTCATGGGTCTGGTTGGTCAAAAGTGCCAAATATTCTGGCTCTAATCCAGCCAAGTTTCTAAGCCTGCACTCAAGCCTATTTGTAATTGGGGTGAGTACAGAGGGAGCACTGAGTGCTTAAAGCTGAGACCATTCTGGAGTGATGTTTGATTACCTTATCAGAAGAGGGAGTTTTCAGGAGGAAAGGTTCATCCTGAAATGCTCTGGATGATCCCAGCTCTGAGGGATATGTGTGAGCACCCAAGAGCTGGAGTTGACATAATTTACCTTGACTAGTAGATGGAAATCTGATCAATTCAAAAACTTGGTATTTTAAAGACATTCTTTTCTTCATAGACATGTTTTGAAAATTGGTGTTACCAATATTTAAGTAGGTCAAACACTGAGAAAACCCTGAAGACTGAAACAGTGCTAAGTCCATTACATATGGCATGGAAGGCCACTTAGCACTAAGTCACAGTTAAAAATTTCATTCTTATTATTGATTTAATCATGCTTATTAAGCAGCTAATTAACTCATTGTATGGATAGTGTTACAGAGGTATTAATCCTATTCATAAAGTGTTAAGCATATAAATTCTCCTTTGGGTAGTTAAGTATGTAGTTAGTAGTAGTTTAGTAGTTAGTTTGTATGCCACAAACAGCTGTAAATTTGGAAGATACTAGCCAGTGCCTAGCAGATAATTCAGGCCAATTTTTTCAGCTAAGAGATTCTTAATTTGAAAAATATAGAGTTTAATATGCTTGAAGTCACAAATTTAGGCTCAACAAAGCATTTAAGTCAATAACAAGATGAACACATTCTAGAAAAGTATGAAGAAACAAACCCCAAAATAAACAACCCATAAAATGCTGATTAAGTTCTGAAAATTAAAAGTTCCATCACTTGAAAGCTTTGTTTTGACATGTTGAACCAAAGGATTTTTTGTTTATTTGTTAATTTTTTTGTATTTTGAAATTTCTTTGCAAGCGTTTTTGGAAGGTGAAAATTTTGATTACCACATGTCATTTAAATTCAGAGAGGGATTGCTGAAATAATTTCTGTGTAATCTGGTGGGGTTTTTTTCCGGATTTTTTTTTATTGCTGTGAGCAAAGGGAGCCTTTTCAATCACTCATGCTGCTCTCTTTGTGACAGCCCTTCAAATACATCATGACCTGATAGCAAAATCAGTCTTGTGCAAAGTATTAAGGATCAGCTTGCCCTAAGTCTGCAAGTGAAATGAAACCTGAGCCCAAGGTGATTGCATTAAGCATGTGTTGTCATTCTTGTCACATCTGTGTTCTGGAGACTCAAAAAGCAGTAAAATGGTTAAGTATCAGTGATATTTAGAAGAGTGTGTTCTTGGTGACATTGCACAAGTAGAGCTCATCTTGTAAAGCAAATTAATTTTCTAAAGTGTTTTCCCAAATCCAGGGGTGAACCATGAACATCTCCATTATCATTAATACAGGCATTTCACGCTGTGTGCTCCTCTAGCCACTGTTCCATTCAGCACTCACTAATTACAAGTCACTAAAATCTGGGCTGCCTGCTGAACTGGGGTGAATTATGCATCTGGAGGTTCAAGGTCCTTCACCTTCCCAGCCCCTGAGGGGAAGGCTTTGTACAGAGGTGGATGTCAAGGGGAGGCCAAGGGCTGGAGAAAAACACATCAGTTCTGTAGGCAGGTTGATTTACATTTGTGTGTTTCCCTTTCTTCAAGATAATAGACAAATTTTTTTAGTGTTTTGAAACCTTTTAGACACTGATTGAGGTCAATGGAATAAAACTTAAGATGGCAAAAAAGGGTGTTTAAAATCATAGCTATTATCTATTTTAATTTTCTCTGCTGGAGTGTACCCCAAAACATTCATTATGTGGAGGGTATAATCTCTGAACAAATGACATGGTGGAATTAATGAACAATTAACTATGATCATACGTTATAAACAGAGCTGATTAGAATCCACACATGCCTGGGTTTTAGAAAGACTCTTTTTTGACTCTGCTTTGTGTTGCTTAGATAGGACCACACAGCTCTCATTTCTTATTCATTGTGTGAGCATAACATCATTTCCTCTGAGGTAAGGCTACATCTCTTAGTTTTCATGGCAACCAGACAAAGAATTAATCTAATCTTCAACTTACTATGTGTGGGGAGGGTAGGGGAGAGGAAAATAATGTGTTTTCCTCATATCCATTTGTCTAATATGCTTAAGTTATTGACTTCCTCCTATAACCTGGAGACCATTCTCCAATATCCCACATGTGATAAATCAGAGTATTTGATAAATCAGAGTATTTCCATGTGATAAATCAGAGTATTTTCTTCAAAGCTGGAAGAAAGGGAGTATCTGTCCCCAGTAGCTGCATAGTGGTGAGTGCAGCCTGGAATGCAGTAACTGCACTCTGCAATTTACTGTCTTCATTAAGTCAGACAAGAGTCAGGTGAACTGTATAAACTCCATCTGAATTCACAGTGGGCTCCTTGCATGCTATTTGCACTTCTTCCCTCTCGCTTTATTTAACTTCCACATGTAGGTGCTTAATAAGTGAATACCATTAGAAACTAGGATGTTTTCAAAACCATAATGTCAGATACTGTGATTGTGAGTATTTTTAACCTTAAAGAGAAGGTGCTTCTGGCATTTTAAAATAGAAGCAGGCCCTGGGCTTTCCTAATGTCATTGGGGACAGGCGAGGATTTGTTTCAGGAGCTGCAGTGCAGCAGCAGGCAATGACTGGACACACAGCTTGATGATTTTGCATCACACAAAGGCACTGGCTTCCCTGTTATCGCCTCCCTGCTCTGATCATCCTGAAAAGTGAGACAAAAGAAGTGGCCCACTGTATACTGACCTTCACTGTAACAGCAGAAACCCTTCGTTATTCCATCACAATACTTGATACCCTCAAGGGCAATGCATTTGAAACTAGGAAATTTCACTTGCAGGAAGCAGGCATGCAAAATTTCCATTACATAAGGAGAGGTGGAGTTTTACACATGTACTCTGTGTGTATATGTGCTTCTCAAAATATATACACTTGAGGGATGCTTAGACAGTAACTTAAAGAAGAGTTCTTTAGTCAGAGACTATTTTATCTGAATAATTTGTTTTCAAGGGATAAAAAGTTGTTTCTGAAGTAGGAACATGTCAGTCAGGTACAGCACTGTATGTGGGGGAATGGTTGGTTTGAATTAAACAAAGATGTGTTCAAATGGTGCTTTTCATATGCCTAACATGCTTATTGAGTGTTCTCCACCAGTAGCATTCTGTGCTGCTAGGGGCTACCTGCCAAACAGTAAATAACTGGTCTGGAGGGCTTTTAGCAAAACCCTCAGAATTCTGAGGCCATTCATGTTCATGACATTGACTGTTGTACTGCAGGCTTTGGTCTCTCTCTCCTTTGCAAAGGTGAATGTGAGGGCTGTGAAATTTGTGTGCATTTGTGCAGGCTCTCAGCAGTTCTGGGGCTGGAGAGGCAGTGCCTTTGACCAAAGACTGGCAGTGAGTGTAAATTGGCCCCAGCGCCCTTGGGGGACTGTGGTTCTGTTTGAAGGTCACAGAGCACAGTCCCCAGCAGGACATCACGAAGGGAACACTGCAGATCAGCTGCAGAGAGCTGTAACGGGGCCTGGCTCACTGTGTTCCAGTGGGAGGGAAAAGTGTAACAGGTTGGGGTGGGGGTCCAGAGGAGAGCAAGAGTATATGTACAGGAGGTAGCAGGTTGTCCTTCTTGGCTTTTGTGCAGGCTTTGTCCTTCTTGGCTCTTTCAGCTTTCCACAGACTGGAGAAGAGCAGCTCCCTGGGCCTGGAATATCCCCTCCCACCTGCTCAGTTTTAGAGCTGCTTGACTGTTGGCTGCCCTGCCTTGAGCAGATTTACAGTTTCTGACAGTGGTTGTCAATGTCAAAAGTTGCCATTAGGAAGGATTTTTTTTACCTTCAGTAGGAGTGACAGTGAGATTTTGTTCTCCCATCTCACAGTATCAGGGAGTTCCAAGGCAGTGAGATTTGAGTTTAACACTCAGGCATGGAAGGCTTATCCTGGTTGGTGTCTGGAGTCCCAGAACTTTATAGCTTGGCAGTGATTTGCTTTTAGTTTTAGAGTTCACTACTGTTCTCTTGTTTCTGTGGTGGATCATGCAGGCATCTTTAAAGATACAGAACTTTAAAGCTCGGTTGTCTTTGTTTCCACAAGCTTGATTGCAATTTTGGCCCCAAAAGTAATTGTCAGAGAGAACTGTGAATTTTCAAAATCTGACCCTAAAAGTCACATTGCTGTCAAGTCTCTGAGCTTTAGCATTAAAATATTTTAATTTCCTCTCAAGAAGAAACTGAAGAAGAGCTGGTTGGTGAAGCTTTTGCTGCACACAAATAACGAGTCACAGCATCAGTAACACCCAAGTGTGTGTGCTAAGGTACAAATGGAATGCCTGGGAGGGAGCAAAGGCAGCTATGATCTGCCTGCTCCCTGGCTGGATGGGGTCTGCTGACGAATCAGGAGGTCTGAGCCCCAGAGAAAGCTGCAGGCCCAGTAGATGGAACCTCTCCCAGCAGTACTGACAAGGGCAGCAGGGCTGAAGACAGGCATAGAATCTTAGGACTTAATATTTCATGGAAAACAAAGTGAATGCTACCAGAGGCTGACTTCTACCAGTACTTTCCACTTTCCTCCTTCTTTCTTCCATCACACTGAACATATGTTGGGTTCCTTTCTATGCAAGAGTTGGCCATATGCTGAACAAGTCCTCTAGGAATGGCTTTCAGAGTGCCAGAAAATGCTCTGCTGTGGCAAATTGACGGGTAGACTAATGCTATTATCCTTTAATGATGTTTTAACATAAGCAGAGATTTGATGAAGGAGGGCCTGAGGTTTCATAGCAGTGGTACAAGAAAATAAAAAATCATGAGCAGTGGTTTAAAATTTTCCCCCTAGCTCAGGTAATTTTTATTAAAGAAGAGGAGAGTTTAGGCTTAATTTGTTTTTATGTTGGGTCCTATGCGTGTGTTGACCTGTTGGTTTGAAAGGAGTGCTACAAGATTCAGCTCTGTTAATGGTTAATCTCTCACCTCTTTTGGTTCAGAAGTAAATAGTTCCATGTGTAAAACCTCAGAGAAACAGACCCTAGTGAGCAGGTTTATCCCATTTAATGTTTCAAGGAGGAGGAGTAAAAAGCTCTCCATTTAAACCTAGCAGCAAGCATACACATGGGCAGGAAGAATCAGAATAGCTGAACACAAAGATTTCTTGTCAGTATTTAGAATCAATTGGAATGATTTCTTTGAATACATATATTTTGCTTATAGACAAGGTATGTTCGTTGCTTGCAGACAGAAGTCTGTGTATGAAAAAGAATCAATACATTTAATTTCAGTTGCATCCTCTTTTGATAATGCACACTAACATTTCTCCAAGGGAACAAGTGATTCCAGGGTTCCTCAAAGAAGAAAAATGTGTAGGTGGGGTTTTCTTGCAGTATCATAAGAAAGCACCCTTCAAATGGAAGCTTTTGAGTGTATATATAGCATAGCAGTAAAAGCAGACACATTCCTGTGGGTGAGCAAATATAAACTCCTAAAGACTACAGAAACTGAAAATGAAAGCGGCAAATTAATCTAGAAACCTTTCTGCTGTGCTCCTGATCTGGCCCCAGGTCTTCACAGTAATTAGAGGAAAGAATGATTTCTGGGTTTTTTCCTTTGGTTTCTTTGTTTGTTTATTCATTTTAGAATGAAAGACGAGGATTTTGAATTATTGCTTGATGTGCATTGCATAGATAACATTATTTGTTGCCTGTGGCTTCTCAGGAGACTGAGCAGAAAGTAGGAATAAGTAGCAGGTCTTGGGAGACCACTTTGGCTGCAGAACTCTTGTGGAATTCAGCACATTGCCAGTGTTGTGGCTGTTCATTGTTTGGTTCAGCTTGGCTTTTTTTGTAAACTAAATTAGTAGAACTTTTCTTTACAGGGTTGAGTCTTACTTTTCACTTTTATGTTAGTGCAATATTCAGTTCTCAATGTCTCAATAAGCATAGGAAGTCTAAGGCAAACCATAATATTTGTACTCCTTTTGAGGGTTAGCATTGGCCATTTTTTTTGAAATGGTAAATGTTTTTCATGCACAAAGGTCCATCATCTCTTGTCTGAGTTTACATGTACGTGTGTGCACACACTGAAGTTATTGGGTACCCTCTATAGTTACTGCAGAATGCCAATGAAATGACACAGCCACCATGACACAGAAAGAGTATTAAATATTTTTCAGCTCTAGATTAAATTTCCCAGCATTCCTTCTGCAGTGATTCCTGCCCTGATAAAATGAATAGCTCATCAACACCTCAGTAAACATCAACTGCAGCCTGCAGCTTTATTTGTCCATCATTAAACAATTGACAATGCATTCAGTATTCCAGCCCAGCTGATCATGAGATAAAGTGTGACTAAAAAGTAGATCATCTGGTGGCTGCTGCAGTGTTTGGTGGGACACAAAGGGCCCCTCTCTCCTCCCCAGCTTGCCCGTGCAGCTCCTGCTGCAGCCAGGGAGCTGTGCGTGCCTGTTTGGGCACGCTGCTGTGCCTCAAACACTCGCCCCATTTCATCAGGGACAGCAGCTGAGCAATGGGGACATTCAGGCCAAGCACAGCCACTTCCTGCCTGTTTGTACATTCAGCTGCTTGCAATGTTAGCTTTAGTAGCGGCTGAGCCTCTCCTTCCCGTCTCTGTGTCCCGCACAGAGTCCTTGCATGGGGTGTCTGCGCATAGTTTATGCTTTCCAAGATGCCTGAGGATGGTATTAGACATCTCCATTAACTATCCAAGAAGGATTTCCTTCTTTTCATGGAATGATGGCTTACAGCTGGTGAAGGTGCAGCTTGCACCGTTCACACCAAACCTTTGTTGGGAGGACCATCCCTGGGTGGCCAGCAGGCACTACAGCTCCCATGCCCAGGTGATGCTGGAGCCACTAGATGTGACCTCTGAACAGAGCTGCATTCTGTTTCTGAATGTCTGTGGGTGCAGGAAAAGGGAGCTGAGCCTATCAGATCTCTTCTGTGCTTCTTTCACATGCAAAATTCCAGAACTGAGATTAATTTGGACTAATGTTAGGGGCTGAGAAGCTTCCTTTGGAAGGTTTCTGCTGCCAAATGTGTCATTGCTTTTTCATGGATGGAGATAGTCTATAACAGTAATTATTAAAGCCTTGTGTGCTTTTGAACTGTGGCTTTTGTCCTTGTCACAGGAGGGGCAGTGGAGATGGCAGTGGTGTGTCACAGCCTCTGTGCTAGGCAGGGCTGACCCCTGTTGGCCTCTTGGTTTAAATGTTCCTCTGTATCCCAGTGCCTGGGAGCTGGGGAGCTTTGCTTTTTTCCTAGTACCCTGCAAGGGACCAGAGACCTGTGGCTCACAGGCCAGACACAGCTGGGAGCTCCTGTGGATGTTGTGTTGTGGGTGTCCAGGCTGATGAAGACATTTGGAAATACTCAGCCCTCTGTAAAGAGTCAGCTCCCCACACATGTGTGGGAACTTGTTGCAGCTCTTTTCCCAGCCAACACTTTTGTAAAGAAATGAATTGGGACTGCATCTATTGCTGCCTGTGTGTCCAGAACTTGATTTGTCTCCATGGGAAGCCTTTACTCAAGCTTTCTGTCTGTATTTTAGACTGTATCTCTGTGGACTTTTATCTGGGCAGACTCTGTATTTCTAAAATAATGGTGGAGTTAAGGTGGAGAGCCATGCTAGGAGCACAGCAGCACCCTAAGAGTTGAGGTGGCCTTCCCAGTAGAGTCTATCAGGTCCAACCTGTCAGAACCAAAGGTGAAGATAGGCTTGTTGACAGAAGACTGCCCACTCTGCCATTGCCAGCTTACTGCAAGTGTTGACATGAACGCAGTTCAGAAGAAGAAATCAGGGACAGAGTACTCAGTTAAGAAACATTTACATCTTTTTCTTTTAGCTGTCATTCTTGTACAGTTGTACATTCATTGTGGGTTTTGTTCAGCATTATCTTTTTTAGTGCTTATAAAAGTTGATCATAACTGGGAGAATTTCTTTCCTATTTAAATATGTGAGCTTCGTGCAACCAGCTGTACCTTTGCATTCCTGGATCAGTTCAGGTGTCATCCAGTGGGGTTTTTTGCACTTTGCTCAGTGGATGGTTCTCAATTCAGGTTGTCAGGGGCTGATGGAGCCTTAGCCTTCTGTCTGGAGCCATAAGGAGGCTGTGTGGTGTTTGGCATGTACAGCCTGGAAATGGCTCCTTTGTTATACAGCACATGGACATAAGAAATTAAAAATGCAGTTAGGGTAAGAAGCAAAATGCAGTCAGGGTTTTAATATCCTGAGGGACTAAAGAGCACCCACACAGACCCAACTACACAAGGGGTACCAATGGCAGCGTGGCAGGCTCAGAAAGTTTCAGTTACCAGCACATGCAAAAATTGTAAATGGTCTTTTTCCACAAAAGCTGAGCTTTGGCACTCATGCATGTGAATTCTAAATCAATCTGATTGATCTACCTCATAATTGTGATTCCGGTATGTTCTCTCTTCTTATAAAACAACCTCTGATAGCACTGAAGTGAATAATTCTATATTTGGCAATTATTTATTAACTGCAGATCTCATAAATACAGCAGATGCATTTCCTGGATGGCAGCCATTAGTGCATCTGGGAATTTATTTACTAGTTACTGAAAATACTGGACTGGAAGGGAAAAAGAAAAGATGCTGCCTGTTCTTCCTAATTTTCATTTAATTTCTGAGGTGCTCCATAGCATTCCTTCCTTAGATTTGCCATGTTAGAAACAACCCTTGACATCTTTCAAATATTCAGTTGTCTTCCAGAGTAACAGCCTTATAGAATATCCTGCAGGCTCTGCTTCTTGGAGATTTGTATCTGAAACCACTTAGGGCAGCAGCCTCTTAATTTATTCAAAGAAAAATAAGAAATCCTTGCAAAGGATTCTTAGCTGGTTATTCTTACTGTGCTGAGTGTGACTAAAAATTAGAGAGAATTTTTAGGGTAGTTGAAAAGTGAAATTGGATCTGTTTGATGCCTGGAGATTTTCTGTAATCTACATGAATAAACCAAGGTTTGTAGTGGAGCCAGGCACAATTCCCGTGTGCCCTTAATGCACCTGCTCTCCTGGGCTGGTGCTGGGCCTCAGCTCACCTGGCAGGCACCAACAAATCACAGCTCCTCCTGAAATTTTGGGGAGGGTAAAAAAAAAAAGCTCTGGGATACAATGGAACCCTTGCTGATTTTTGCTGTTTTGCAAATGTAAGTGTGCAATCATTCCTGATTTCAAAACTAAGTAGTAATAAAATGGGGAAAAACACCTGCTTTATGCTCATCTTGAGGATTTTTGATCTCAATGACAAGATCTTACTTTATGTAGATTTCTTTTGGTTTCTTTCATCCAAAACTGGTCCCAGTATGGGGACTATTTGATACTCTCTTTCTTCTGCTTATTCTCATTCCTCCTATTCCTCCTATCTTCTGGGTTTGTTTTTTTTTTTTTTTTTTGTTGTTGTTGTTGGGGATTTTTTTGTTGTTGTTTTTGGGTTTTTTTGGTTTTTTTTTTGTTTTTTCCCCTTAATGGCTTTCTTCTGAGAAGGACATTTCCAGTTGTAATTAGGACAGGCCAAAAGGATGGCATTTGGATTTGTGGGTTTTTTTGCCTCCATGCCTGAGGTGAAAAGAGGGATGATTTCAGGCCATTAAACATGCAATAAGGCATGAATATCTTTGGGCTTAGAATTTCCTCTTGCTGAAACTTATAGAGATTCAATTTTAATATGGACTTAGTCTAGGGAAGAGCATGTTCTTTACGATATGGAGCATTTTGCTCCATGTGTTAGTATTTCAATCGTGAATCTTTATGGCATTGGAATTGAATCCCTCTGACTTCCTTGGGAGGCAATGTAGAGACAGGGTTTGAGTATCCACTTCTGTTCATGGAGTGTATTCATCTTTAATGGGAAAGCAAATACCGGGGTAATTTCTTTAGCTGTGCATGATCTTATTCCCTCTACACATTTGCTGTATGTTGTATTTTATATGTAAAGTCCAACAGTTAAAGACACAGAGTAAAATAAGTGCCAAGTCAAATACTCATAGAAAAGCACTTCTAATAGGCTTATGAGAACATACCTGTTTTTGTGGTAGGCTGTCACACTTGATATGTCATTGGCATTTTCCATATTGAGCTGAGGCCACAAGAAAATGCTTAGCAAGGGACTGGAATCCTAGAAGCACGTATAAAAATGTTCCACTTCTCTACTGATTGTACTGATAGTTGTGAGCTTTGGTGTCATCACTAGTTGAATATTTTTGAAGATGCTTTTGGCTTAATTTTGTTTTTAAAACAATACTATTAAAAAAAAAAAACTGTAATTTTCCCTCTAAACAGCTTAACTACAAATATTCTACTAGTCATAATAGAGTTTGTCATTTTGAATATGAATTCATTTCCAGTCTTCAAAAATGTCTTGGGGCTTGTTAATCTACAGCGTGGTTGCGAATGTCATTTGTGATAATTTTCCTCTGCCGTTTCTTTCCAAGAAATAGCTTAAATTTTCTAAGGGGCCATTAGGGTTTGATGCAAGACAACAGCCATAGCAGTAACACACAGCTCTCGGGTACACACTTCTCTGTTACCTTTTGTGCAACAAAACAGCATTGAGATGCAGCCTTTCAAAGTGAACTATGTTCCTAAAAATAGATTAATTGTTTTTAAACAAGATGTGGGTGGAAGTGGACCCAAAAAAAGACCCCCTTTCTCTGCCAGTGGGTCTTTAGGCATTTCTGGTAACTGCTTTTGTATCGGCTTCCACGTGAGCCCCTAAGCTTGAGGGAGGCACTCAGAGAGGACACTACAGAGCACTTGACAGGGTTTTAAGTAGCAAAGTGTGTGTGGTGTGTGCACCTCAGGGCATTTTGTAAGGTAGGAGTCTGCTGTTAAGGCACATCTTTGTGTGCTGGCTGTGCGTCTGTCAAAACCAGGCTTTTTCGTGTCACGTGAACTCCCTGCTTTCATTTCTCTGCAGTCTCACAAGTCCAAGTCTCAAGGCCAAGTCTGCAAATAGTCCACAGTGGAAACTTCTACTGCCGCCTCCCTGCCATTCCCCAGAATTCATACTGAGTCTGTAGGTTAATGGCTCTCACTCACTCATCTGTGACCCATTAGAGGCCCACAGAGTATTTGCTGCTGAGGTGATCTTCCCCTTTTGTTGCTGCTTTAAAAGAAAATAAATGGAAAATACCCGATGTCTGGGAGTTTATTTGTAGAGTGAGCTGGGTCACAGACACAGGAAGATAAGGAATATCTGAGTAATAAAAGGAAAGAGGGTCCACAAGATTGTTTCAAGTGAGGGGTTGCCATTGTATGGCGGTGAGCTTGAAAAGGATGGATTGCACAAGGATGCAGGCAGACTGTGCCCTGTGTTGGAAGCCAGGCCTTGCTGAAAGCTCCATTCAGCCCCAGACACGTGGGCTGTGGAAATGCAGACATGGCAGCACGAGTGGTTCCCTTGCCAGGCTCCCAACCTGCTGCTCTGTGCAGCAGCCACTATTGATCCTCCCACCTGTGCTGGGAGCTGCAGGACACAGGTGGGACAGCACGTTCACTGCAATCTCCCACTCCACAGGGCCTCTTTGGAAGTAGCTTGCCTCAGTTGATGCTGGGCTTGAGCAGTCTCCCTCAGGTCTGTAGGTCCTGCCTACAGATGTGGGTCATTTGGCATCTCTTCCTTCCTGCTGGTGTCACTGGGGATAACGCCGTGACATCAGTAAAATGGCTGCCATCAGCAGGACGCCAGCACTGTCAGCTGTAATTAAAGTCCTTAGCCTAAATAATCTCTTCTGGACTCAGGCAACAGAGGGACTGTGTGCATTCCCCCTGTCCCTGCTGAAGTGAGTGTCAGCCCCCAGAAAAGCACAGCTTGCCCAGTGTGGTGAATGTTTTTGGCTTGCAGCTGGCACGAGCAGGGTGTGTCCTTGGCTCTGGAGGGAATCAGGTCAGCCTGGTGGGGCAGTCCTTGGATCTGATTATTTTCTTTAGGGAATCACACAATGTACAGAGACTTTGGAGTGGGTCACCTCCCATCTGAAGAAGTGAACCAGGTGGACAGTGTGGACTCATAGTGATGGTGGTGATCCTTTCTGCACAGTGCAGTTCCCATCAGGTGAAAATGTCAGGAACAATAGCAGGATAGGGCAGTAGTGCTTGGGCACACAAGGAACCATCTCAGCCTGATATCTGTCCTTTTCTGGGCCTAAAAAAAGGGCAGCTTGGTTTTAAGCTAGGAATTTTTGTGCCTGTTTTGGATTTTTTTGTGCTTTGGTTGGGTTTTGGGTATTTTTGCGGGGGGGGGGGGTTGTTTGGGTTTTTTGTTTTGTTTGGTTTTTTTTTTATTTTATTTTTGGTATGGTTTTTGTTTAGAGACTTGAAGAAAGACAACTTGGCCTCAAAAATACTCTGACTGGTTGAATTGAATTTTTCAGAGGCACTTGAAATATGGTCATAGCTGTAAGTCACAAAAAACCCCAAACCAAATCAACAAAAAAAAATACATTAAAATCCTAAAACCAAAGCAAAAAAACAAGCAAGCGAGCAAAAACTCCCTAAACCTCAACACATCTTTTCTGTGGGCAAAAGATCCTCTTGGCTACTTTGAGCTTTATTTGGGCAGTTTGTATCCCACCTAAATCTCTTATCCTGGTATTTGCTCTGGGCAAAAAAAAAGGGGCAGGGACTTACTGCCTCTTCTGCCTTTTGTGGAATCACCAAGAAGTGACCTCAGTCTGAAGTCATGTTGCTTCTATCCCTTAGAGCATACAAAATGTAGCATGGGAAGAAATGGTATTTACCTTTGTTCTTGCCCAGTTGCTCACAGTGGAAAGGGACCTCTTCAGCCAGTAAAATTGTCTTTTCCTGGAGGGAAGCATTGTGAGGAAGTGCTACCACAGAAATGGGAAACCGGGTCCTGGCAGCTCTGTGGTGTCTGCAGGTGGTGGCTGTGGCAGCTGCTGTGCTGCTCTAGAGAAGGCTCTCTGAATCTCAGTCTCCAGAGATGCTTTGTGTCAAAACCTGATTTATGCTATTAGCTTACTGTTGGACAGCATATTCCTCTTGCCAAACCTGTGAGAAGATGGAAAGTACTTGGTGAAAAAATGTTTTATAATTGCATGTAGTTTTATGTCTATTGATTGTGTGTTACATGAGTTTGCTGAAAGATCTCCATCAATGAATTCCTGTAAAAGCTAATATCATACTGAAAAAATTGCCAAGCAAAGATAATCCAATTAAGCAGCTACACATAGCTGAGTTTCTAAATTATTGATATTGTCTTAAAATGGGCTGCCTTATAGTGCAGTAAAAGCTGCAATGTAGATGATATATTTAGCTGTAGTCACATTGTGATATCACTGTGCAGTAATTTTTTTTAAAAGGTACACAAAAGAAATTTTTAAAGAGACATGGATTTTTTACGGAGCACATACAAAAGAACATGTTTCAAATGAGCATCTGGGAACTAAATTATAGACTTGTGCCTGCATTTGTCCTTTGTTTGTCTTCAGAGAGATGGGTCCTGTCTTTAAGGCTCAGAATTTGCATGGTGTTATTGGCAAAACTCAGGACAAAATCCATATTGCAGTTGCCCAAAGGGAAGTCCAGCTGCAGCACTGCATTTGCTGAAAGGAAGTATTTTTCTACGCTGGCTCTAAAAATAAATAAATAAAATAAGCCCAAAACTCCAGGGCAGTTGAGGAAGTTGAGTGTCAGTGGTTCCTGTCCATGAGCTTGGCTGCAGAGGGCTGCAGCTCTGCTCACTCCCTGTGGCGTGTGGGGTGGCTGCACAAGGCTGTCAGGCAGAATGATCCAAAACTACTCAGATCTTTGGTTTTTGAAAGCTTTCAAACTCAGCAAACAGGCAGCAGCTGTGGCACACTGATGTTATGTTTCAAGGGAAGATAAGGAGCAGCTAAAGAAGAGTGCCCTGCACTAATCCAATCTGGAGGCGATATTAAAGCTTGGATCATGGTAACAGAGCCTCTGTCCAAAAGCAAAGGGACAAAACGTCCTCCACAGACAGATTAAAGCAGTGGTATTGATTACTGTCTCTGTTATCAAGCATCTGGGACTCTAATCAGCATCTCAGTTATGCATTTTAGTAACGAGGGAGAGCAATGATTCAGTGGTTGGGAAGGCAGCAGGATTAAGTGGAAAGGAAAGAGAATCATTATGCTATGTTCTCAGCTGCTGTCCACAATGGAACATTAAAACCCATCATGATTGATTTTTGTTTTCTAAAGGGACTATATAAAATATTACTCCAACAGAATATCCTATTTTAAACTTAACCTGGATGAGTTTACTATTTCCCATATGTTTTTGTTAAAAACAGCTTGCAAAGGCTCACATACTCCCTTAGTGAAGGCTTTGTGCCAAAGTGGGAATTAACCCATTAGTCATTTAACAGTTAAAAGCTACTGTTAAATGTAATGTGTAAATCCCTATGAGATATTTCAGTTCAGCACTTGTTATTTGCTGCTCTTATAGTGGTGGTAAAACATAAATGGAGAGAGAGCTCAGATCAGATGTCCACGACATGCATATGAAATAAATGAGGAAAGGGGCTGTTTTGAACATCTTTGGTGTTGAAAATGAGAAGGTTGTCCCAGCTTTCAGCTGTCTCTGGGATCAGGTTGATGGCACCTGAATTAGGACCCTCATGCCCCTCAATAGTCCATGGGAAGAGACAGGGCAGTGCTTTAGAGTAGTTCAGGCAACCTCTCTCCATGCCCGTGACCCTGCCTGGACACCTGAGGTCAGCCAGGGCAAGCTTGGCTCTGTCTGCCTGGGCCAGACCTTGTTCTTTTGTGTGTTAGTATTCAACTGCCCTGTGCCCCAGCTGTGCCAGCTCATACCCATGAGGTCAGTGGGTATTTTATGGCCTTGCTGGCCTAAGAGGGAGCTTATTAAAATGTTGTGATTTATTGCTGTGAGTTTGTTGTTCGGTGTAACGGAAGTGAACACCTGTGCTGGAGGGCTCTAAATTCTGCTTGGCAGGGAAGCTCTTTAAACTGCTGTCAGCTGACTGTATTTAAACTAACTAAATAAAATATCTACAGAAATACAAGCTGGAATTTCCAGTTTGCACTTTCTGCAGAGTATGTCTGAAGAAACTGAATCTCTCTTACTAAGCTGTATTTCACTCTGCAATTCTTGAGACCTCATTAATAAAACTGTTCCAAAAGAAGAAGGAACACTATATTTGCATTTAATCCTCACAGGTTATCCATATTCTCCCTTGGCCTCTATATATTACATAGCTTTAAAGGTGTCTTTCAAAAAATATTGAGTACATTGTTCCCTGTTGCTAGAAATCTAAGCCATTTAGGGTTAGTATCTAGTTTGCTGGCTAATTGTTATAACTGAAATTGCACAGCCATAATTTCTGGGAATAGTGGATGTAGTCAAGACAGGCTGAGTGCCTGGCAAGTTGAAAAAGCAGTGGAAAACGTTAGTCAAGCTGGGATTGTTTGAATTAATTTTGCAGACGTACCTGAGGCTGAGTGTTCAGTGGCATTGACCTGTTGCCATTATTTGCATCTCTCCTTTGTGGTTTTTTTCATTATCTATTATATTGTAATTTTAATGAAAAAACCCATTTATTTTAATTTTAAGAATCCTGAATGGCTTTGCAAACTGAATAATTCATAATTTTTTGTATATCCAATCTGTTTCTGTGTGTGAAAAGTAAGAGGGGGAAAAAAGTAGTGTAAGAAACCTCTAATGTTGGCATCGAAAATGTAGGAAATGCAGCCAGGAGCTGAGGTCAGCAGATAAAGGCTCCTAATGTAAGTAATTGCCACTGCTCTGGGAGCTGGGCTAGGGGCAACTTAATTCCCTGAGCTGAAATTTTGTCATGACATCCCCTTACCTCTAAGTTTGCAGAAGGCACCCTGGGATTTTTGTAGACTGTACACTTCAAAGGGGGATTGTGCTTCATCCAACCTCTGAGTGTTAATAAATAAGTGAACTATAGCAGCATAAAGACATGGGGGGGGGCTTTTTAATGTAAATTTATGCAGTTGTACAGGTGTGTGAGCACTGGAACAAGCTGCCCAGGGAAGTGATGGAGTCACCATCCTTGGAGGTGTTTAAAGATGTGCAGATGTAGCACTTAGGGGCATGGTTTAGTGGGGGATTTGGCAGTGCTGGATTTATCGTTGAGCTTGAGGATCTGAGATCCTTTCCAACCCACACCACTCTGTGATAGAGTGAGAGCCATGTGCTCTGTGTATCCCTGTCCAGTGAGTTTTTTCCAAATAAATACACACTTAACTCCCAAATCTTGCTGATGTTTCATCCTAGTACTCCCCCCTCTTTGTTTTATCATCATTTTTTCAGAGTCCAGTGATATTTTCCAGCTATCACAGTGCTCTTACACAGCACAGATTTACATGATGGGCTGAATTAAGCAGGAGGACACTGTGGAGGGATAGAATGTAAGAAAATAGTGCAGAAGGCAGTCTCACACCTGAGGAGTTGCAGCTGTACTCATCACCAGAGATTAGGAACAGGCCTGCCCTTAATAGGCCACAGCTGTGTCCAATAAGAAGATGAGTGCTACAAAAGAGTTGGAGTTTGTTGGCTGTGCTGTGAAGAAGGAGGAGGAGTCAGTGCTGTGAGGAGATGCCCTTGAGAAATCACCAAGAAGGTATGGGGACCTTTGCAATAAGATGGCAACAGGACACTACCAGGAGCAGCACATCCACCATCACTATTGTCACAAGGGGCAAGGCTGCTGCCTTTCTCTTTTTCTTTTGTAAGCTTTTAAAAGGAATCTTTCAGTTTTATATGCATATGGCAAGATTAGATCAGAGCACTAATGTAGTCAATAATACAAATACAGGAGACTGGTTATTTATGTTCCGCATGTATCTCTGCTAACAGTCTTAATCATAAGGACAAGAATAATGAACTTTTACTCGAGTCATACATACTGATGGGATATTAGGTGTGTGGATGGTGCTTATTTGAAAGAGCACTCTTTTGCCACTAATTTTTAGGAAATATGATTAGTGTCAGTAATGACATGGTTTTCCATCCTGGAGCAGTCTGTCAGGGCTCTCAGGAGGGTTCATTTTAGTTTAATATTCATAGATGAACTAGCCCTTTTAGAAGAGCTTTACTGCTTTTTTTTCTATTTGCATTTCAAATAATTCCATGGAATTGTGTGGGAGCAAGAGAATTGTCTGCTGAATGCTGATGGATGAAGTAATATTAATAGTAATAATATCATTATCAGTGGTAAGGAAATAAGTAAATCACAGAAATTTGCATGTGCCTTATTCTATTCGGTCCTGCAGCTGTGTATTTTTCCTTAATTTACAAGATGCTTATTGCTGTTTATTCTGAATGGATAAAGCCCTCCCACCCACTCTGCACTGGCATCCTCCAGAGCCCAGACACCAATTATCCCCAGGTGAAGGTCAGCATTGTGCACCCACAGTGCAGGATCATCTTACCAGAGTAATGTTTTACTAAGTGCTGGATCTGAGCTTTTGTGATGAGCACCCTCTTCTAGGGTTTGGTCTGTAAATCAGAAATGACAGTTTATAACAGGGGAAGGGAAGAGAGGGAAATGGAGCTGAACTCTGCATTATGGAGGGACTGTAGTTGCTCATTACAGCCCCAGGAATTCTGATCTACAATTCTTTGCCAATGAATGGCAGCTCTGCTGCCCACAGGGCTCTGTATGAAGGTGGGGACAAGATTGCCTTAATGCTTTGGGTTGGAGGAGAGCTTATTTTTGTTTTTATTGTGGGTCTGGAAGAGGTGAGAGAAATAGTTTTATTCTTGTTTGTTCTTTGTGTCATGTCCAAGTGGCATTCCCAGCCAGTTCATGAGAGGAATTTATAAACCAATAGTTTTACTAATCTGCAGGCTTTGTAGTTCCACAAGATGGTGCTTACAATTCAAATCAAAATGGAAGTATTTCTCCTCCTCTTTTCTGCTGTTAAATCTGAAATGAGATCCATTGTTACTGTAGAGACTACTTGCATGCTCCAAACTGCATCATATTTGCTAGACAGTATGTAATAAATCCAATTGAATTTGAAGCACAGGTACTAAAGAACATTAATAAAGTACAGTTTCTGATGCATTCATTTACCCTTTTCATGGTGTTTGTCACTTTAATTTCTACAGTCAATTTATGATGCCTGG
Organism: Molothrus aeneus; assembly: GCF_037042795.1. NCBI lineage: Eukaryota > Metazoa > Chordata > Aves > Passeriformes > Icteridae > Molothrus > Molothrus aeneus. The sequence continues at coordinate 7,343,176 of NC_089653.1, forward strand.
TAATTAAAAATGAGATTCCTTAATACATCACGTGGGAGCTGGGTCAAATTTTGAATTCAGATTCAGAAGTGCCATGTCCTAACTTTGAGCAGGAGTGGAACATGTGCAAATCTAAGCAGTCTTTCATTATTAATGGAAAAAAAGATGGGTTTTACTGAGTGGTTATGCTGCTTGGAGTCTCTGGAAATCTTACTTACATTTTCCTCTTTGCTAAAGTCAGTAAAATCCAGTTGATGAGGTCCATGGCTTCCTTTTGTTTTACATGCAGGATCACACCATTCTCTGTGGTTTTCAGCAGCCATCTGCGTGTTCAAATGTGTTGGACTGGGGAATGTTTTTCTGAGTATCTAAAAACCCACAAATTCTCTGTATATGTGTGTGTGTGCAGAGTATTGCTTGTCTAAACATGAAGATGAGTCTTGGAAAAGATCTGTCACATTTCCTACCATTACAAAAATGTAGGTGAGTTATTGGAGAGATTACTTTAGCCAGAGTGGATCAGTGCTACGTTTATAGTGTGCTTTAAATGTCTTTTAAAAAGCACATTAAAGTCTTGGCTCATCTGACATGGCCTCAGAGTAGAGCTCGTTAGCCACTGGCCCGGGGAGAAAAGTTGGGAAAAATCAAAAAACTTATGGAGTCTGGGATTATTCACAGAAGGTGTAGATGCAGGATTGATGGTTTGTCCTGGCAGTTCATGAGTGATAACTACATTTTTAGTTAGCAAATCCAGCATGCTATTTGGATGCATTAATAATTTTGGAGAAAGCTCTGGGCTGCAACATGAGATACGGAATACTAAATTTATATTAAATAGCAGTGCCTGCTGGGGGGCAGGGGGAGAGAATTAGGAAGTGCCTTCTCTGTGTTATTAGAGAAGTTGTAATTGTTCATGTCTTGTTCAGAAGTGAAAGGGTTTTATGGAAAAGGAGAAAGCTCTTGTCTGTGCAGGGTGCAAGATGCCCTCCTCCCTCTGATGGCTCCTCTTGAATCCGCAGCACAGCGAGCCAGGGATGCTGTTCAGTGAGGCACCAGCTCCTCTGGCTGCTTCTCTACAGAGTTTTATTTTAGGCTAATAGGTAACTAAGGGAAAATGCCAACTTATTGGGCTGTTAATTGAAGCTAGGATTTATAAATAGGATTTTCATCAATCAAAAAAGGCATAGCTGTAACGGTAAAATATCTGTAAAATAAATAGATTTACAATGGAGGATAGCGTTCAGCACCCTAAAAATAGCAGCTGCTGCCTCCTCCATTATGCAGTGTGAACACTAGCTAGTTTGTCCTGCCAAGGGACTGCTTTTTCATGAAGCATCGTGGAGATAATACAGATATAAGAAATACTACTGCTATACAGTAATTTTAGAAGTCCTTTGAAAGCTATTTAACATCAGATTAAAAAAAAAACCAGTTCACAGAGAGAAAGGAAACGTGAGAACTAGCTACAATAATAGCTACAGGCTTAAAGGTTCTTCCAAGGAAAAGAAATGCAGTGCTAACTAAGCAGGTTAAGAAGAAACAGATTATGGCCATGTGTGCTATTTAATTGACTGCATTATTCATGCAGTCATTCCAAGGTGTATTTCTGGATCTGCTCAAAATGTTTGATGTGAAATCAAGCGACAAAAGCTTCATAAACCCCTTTCACTGATGTAGCACTGAGAAAAACCCTGTGTTATTCTGACCTCGTGTAGTTTGAAATGCATTTGGGTAAGTGCAGCATGACTGCCAGGGATGATGGAGTGTGATGCAAAGAGAGCTACAGAGCTCCGTTATGAAGATCTTCAATAGCTGTGGCTCTTGTATTTCTCTATGCAGATAGGAAAAGGAATCCTACATTTCTGAATTGGAACTGCTTTACTGTAAGCTTTACTGTAGTTTGAAATACCTGCTGTGTAGCTGGACACTATTGCACTACACCAGTGTCAAATTCCTGTGCATCTGGAAAGCTCAGCCTAACTTCAGGAGTTACCCATTCTGCAGCTTCCTCTTGCCCTCCCATCCCTAATTCCTGGGAAGCCATATGAGGGTTGATGCAGTCTCTGAAGCTGCCATTTTCTGTGCTTTTGTAGTTCTAATGCAACATCAGAAAGCATCTGTCTTAGCTGTGGCCAGCCTCTCGTGTGTGGGAGACACACAGAAGCAGTAGCAGCGCTCCAGGGACAGCATTAATATTTAGCCAAGCTGCCAGCACTCCAGTGAGAACTGAGAGATGTTTTCATACATCTGTGCTGACAAATAGAAGTCCTGTTTGGAATGCAGTTTGCACAGCTGTCCTCATTCCCCAGCAGCATGTCAGAAATGATCTTGATGAGATAATTTTTTTTTATTCATTTTACTAATTTTCCTCTGTTTTAGGGAAATTCCTACATCACCCCAATGCAGAAGAATGTTTACTCCTTCCTGGTCTAAGACATCTTGAGGTTTTTTACATCTGAATGCTCCCAGTGTTCTTGGAAAGCTCTGTGCACAGTGTTAGCTCTGTTGCAGTAACAAAGTTGAGGCAGTATGAGTCCAGTGTTACTGCCCTACCTAATATTTGGGAAGAAAAGGTTCTGGAAGTTGCTTGTGTTTGCTTCCCAGACATTTCAGTGTGGAATTTCTTGAGAGATATTTTTGTACCAGTTCAGAACACTGAACCTGTAAGAAGCTGAAAATTCAGCCAGTTCATATATATTGCTTTATACATTGTCCATGCCTCGATTCTGTGCCATTGGAGAGCTTGGAGTGAAGGTTCAGAAAGAGGAAATAATTTGAGATTTTGCTGTGACTGTGTTTAAGGGCAACAGTTCACTTCAGAATGTGTAACTCCTGGAGCTTTCCCCTTGGTTCTTTGAAAATAATGGTGCCTTAGGAAAGGAAGTTGATAAGGAGGAACCTACTGACTGGAGAGCTTAACTGGATTAAGTTAAAACTAGATTTTAGTCATTCTGCAGAAGAAATCCAGGTTAATTTATTAACTGAGAGCAACACCATGTAACTGTGAGTGGTTACTCTATGGCAATCTTTTGGCTATTGGTGACCAGCTTGTGTCCTAGCAATTGGGCTGTGTTAATGCTAAGACTGGGGATAACTTTTGAATTATGCTGAAATCAACCACAATTACATTCATTTATTTTTCTTTGGTTTCATTGCATTGTAACATCTTGGGGTTTCATCTTTGTAATGATTATGAGAAATTAAAATTTTAAACTTGCATTTTTCCTGGAAAGTCTTCCCAAAGTGTAATTTGAAGAAATTTTAGAGTACTTTGAAATGCTGACTGATGAAGGGTGAGAGGTCCCTCAGTGCTGACAGAGTCCTGGCAAACAGCACTGAGGCTGAGGTGAGAGCAGCAGGTTCTCCCATGCAGTGTCTGTGGGCAGAGCTCAGGTGGATTTTACCTGCCCAGGCACTTGGGTTCAGTGGCATCTCCCCCTGTGACTGACCCTGAGTGTGGCTTGCTTGCAGAGGGGCTCTGATGGCCCAATAAGTCAAAGAATCATTGGAAATAGGGGTAGGTGTGGTGTCAAGAACTCCCTATGTCTACCTTCATCCATAGTTGTCTTTGTTCTCTTCTGACCAAATTCTTATTTTAATTCTATTTTTTAATTTAACTCTGTACATATTAGAAATCCTGGGCAAGCTATTCTTATGTTAGTCTTCTCATGAAAGTTTTACCTTGTGTCTGCACACATTTTTACAGTGTAATAGTTTGTCCATAGTCTGTTTGTTGGAGTTGCAGCCTAAATGTTGTTCAAAAGCCCTGGTCATAATATTGCTCCACTGAATTGTCTCCTTTGCATCTGGGAATGGACTCATGGGATTAGTTATAGTTAGTTTAGTGTTTTTCTTTTTATTGAGTACTGCCCTACTCCATCTAGAAATGAAACAAATGAGAGGTGTGCTCAGCTGTGCTCGTTTCCCAGGGCATTGGACACTTTCATGTGCCTGTGCTGAGTGGATACACTTGTCTATTTTTACTGCATTTCTTTTTTTAACCAAGCTTCCTTCTGTTTTCATTTGAATTGTTCCTTTAAAAGGCCCTTGAGGAAGGAACAGAATCAAGGTGCATAGTCAAATATCTTAATTGTGGGTTGGGGGTTTTTTGGCCAAGGTCTTGCAGACAGTAAATTTGTCAGTGTCCCAAAAACTGCTGCTTTCGGAACATATCACATGATATAAATTTCTTTTTCTCTGCGGAAGTCATGTCTGAGCATTTTGAAGCCATCTGGCAGTTTAGTGGCTTCATGTCGTGGTTATGTTCTGAATAAGCCTAAAAGATAGCCAACAGAGAGAGGGAGTGTTTGGAAGGGCTAATTTGGCAGCAGTCACATTTCTGGTGCTTAACTCAACTCCACAATGAAATACTTTGCTGTTGTCACCATGAATCTTAATGATTAATTCTTTGCTTCTGGCAGTCATGGAATATTGAAAATTGCTAGAAATACGATCCAGACAAAGAGTGAGCCTGAGCCAACTTCTTGTCACATGGATGCCATATACAAATGGATGGTATATTTTATATAACATCCCTCTAACACTTTCAATTAGGGTTGTTTTGGTTTTTTTTTTATTCTTAAAAAAGTGAAAAAGTAATTTCTGAGCTGTTCATTGTTTTCCTGTGCTGTGGTGAAATAATTAGATTTGCATGTGATTTTTATGTGCCTAGCTATGTGTTCACACACCTATGTAGACCAACCAACAGCCACAAATTTCACAAGTGCACCAGAATTATGTTCTGTTAACAAGTAGAAGTTCTATATTTAGTCAAAATGCTGAGGTCTGCCGTTCACATCCAAGGAATCTCTACTTTTTGGAATCCTATGCATCAGTGACTTATCTCAGAGAAGGAGCAAGGCAGCTGCTGTACTTGATTTGTACAAAATCCCATTTTTCAGTAGGACTTGGAACAAGATGCATGGCATGCAACAAGCCATCTGATTAATCAGCAGAGAAATTGCAAACATCAGCAATGTTTCAAGATGACATAGGAAGATCTGATACTGTGTCTCCTTGTGCTTTCCATATATAGATCTTTGCCCTTGCTCTTCCCCTCATCTCCAGGAGAGTTCATGTGAGGTTTGTAGTTTGACTAAACACAGGCCTGCCTGGAGTCTCTGCCTTTTGTTTTTTGCCTTCCTAATTGGCTTTTACTGGTTATTTTTCAAGCATGATGGTGTCAAGTCAATTTGCTCAGGAGTCAATCATGTGACATCTCGATGCTTATGTAAACACTTCCTCCAGTTTGCAGCTTTATTACCTCGCTGTTTTCCAAAGGTGCTGTCCAGAGCAAATCAATGACATGGGTGTCCTCTAGGGTGATCAGTGGGACAGAAAGAAATCTTAATAAAGCCAAGGGCTTTTGGTTGGCTTCACTGAAGCTGCTTCTCCTGGTGCTTACAGAATGATATAATGAAGCTCTGCTGCTCTTTTTAGTTCTTTATGATCTGAAGGGTGTAGAGTGGTCTTGACAGCAAGAAGTTGCCTTGGTAGGTATTATCTTAACCTCTATTTTCACAAAGTGTGAAAATAGAGGTTAAGATAATACTTACCAAGGCAGTTGTGGGATTTCTGTGATACTGTGGCAGTGGTTTTGCAAAATCCCACTTCTCCACAATACAGGTGGAAGATGCTTTTCCATGTTGAGTCAATGCATTGATGGGGGAAGAGAAATTGCTCAAGTCTCAGTGGTGGAAGGTGTGACTGACTTATGGTCCCTTTTTTGGGTTTAGCTAACAGTTTATATTCCAGCTGGCCACAGTTTTTCCTATTCCCAAGAGACAGGGTTATGTTTTAGTCCCAGGGTCACTGGAAGTTAAAGGAGCTTTAGAACCTAGGCACAAAAACTGCAGCTGATGGATGAAAATGAAAGAAAAATTGCTCTTTCAGAAAGCTGGAGTTGATGAGGGCCCACTGGAAACACACATTCTACTCTGCTATCTGAAGGGAACAATGCAGGGTTAAAAAAAGGAACTTGGAGCGGATTTGTGGATCAGATGCTGTGGGCATACCACTCATACCTTGCATGTATCATTTATTTTAGTCCCGCATCCCAAGAGCCCTTTGCCTTGCTGTTGAAAACACAGGCACACTCTGGGCAGTGCTGGGGGTGAGGTGAGGGGAGCTGCCAGGGATCCTGGCAGATTAAACACTGCAGTGTCCTCCACAGGCTTTTGGGATATCTGCAAAGGGCTGGATTTCACAGGTCACAGCAGGGCTGGCTTCGAGCTGTTTGGAAGGGTTTGGAGACTTCTGAAAAATTACTGCAGGCTTTCCTTTCATAGTGATTGCATTTCAGTCTTTGAGGTTTGATCTCACGTGCTGCTAAAAAATAGGATGGGACCACAGGCTTCCTGTTCATTCTTTTGGAAAGCCTTTAAAGAGAAGTTTTAACTATCTTCTAGCAGAAGTTAGAGAATTTGCTGTTTTAAATTTTGTATGATAGCTGATATCCTTGTCAAAGTAAAGGAAAAAAGTTAACTAAAGGATTTACAGGAATGGTAGATACCTTCTATTCAAGAGCAATAGACTACAGAGGAGCATATGGCAGATTTTTTGGGGGAGAAAGTGTTGGGCTTAGTGACTTCAACTTATTTAATGAGTATTGTTTTCCTATCCTCATTTTATGTTTAATTTTTTTTGCATTAATGAAAGAGAACGTATGCTTCTGGCTGTAAAATTCTAATTCTGTGGATGTTTTAGCAGATGATCTGAGCTGGCATAATTTAAATGGCAATATAGCAAACATAATATTTACATGATGGATGGTGGTTGAGCAGACATTTAAAAAAAGTATCATACTCAATTCACACAGATCCTTTTGGCATTTTATAACTCTGAATTTTGTTCCTGTGGCTGCACATTCTGTGTGTCCACAATTTCAACAGTTAGCAGTATAAATGAGTAAACGCCATGCAAATGTAAGCAAATTTTGTCCTGATAGTAGCCCCTTGTAAATGCCTGTTAGATGTGCACAGAGGTGTGCACTTGAACTCCCATTCACAAGTCTCATCTGGGGCACACATTTGCCATTATTTTAATGACTAGAAAAGAATTTTTATATAAGTAAATATCTCAGATGCTACCATTGGTTTCTCTGATATAAGAAGTTTTAAAACGAAGGGCCCTTCATAGGTGTAAGCTGCATGAACACACATCTATCCTGATCCTATTTGTCAACCATTTGCTCTCTGAAAAGGGGTTCTGAAATACCACAGAGATAGAAATCCCCTGCACTGGTGGGCTTCAGCTGACTCTTCATCTTTCTGAACTGTCATCCACTATAGTTACAGGAAAAAAAAATTCTCCTTGCAAAATCTGGACCAGTAACTCCAGATTATGGTTTAAACTATTTCAGCCTGCCTTTCCCTTTTTTGGAGAGCTATTTATATTGTTTTGCATCTCATGTCAACCCATGTTTTTCTTGCTGCTGAATTCTGCCATGTGTTGCTTTGTTTGCAAGTCACTTCCAAGCCAGTAATCATAAGCACTCCATCTGGCTGGGGAGCAGCGTAGTGATAATGTAAAAGGACATTTCTACTATTCTGTTTAAAAGAATTCTCCATCTGTACCAAATCTGCCATTTTAATGAGATTGTAAAGGGGTTTTGTTGCTTTTTTTCTAGAGGGGAGGAGATTGATTGTTGGGATGGTTTTTATCTCGTGTATCTACTAATTACATGATTGTATCCAAGGCCCTTTCTTTTTCCTAAGCTAAGAATTACTATAGGAATTTTCAGATCATGTAATTCAGGATGCAAAGGAATAAAAGGATCCTGGAAATTTTATCCAAAATCTATAAGACATTGATTTTGCCATTAGTATTGAGCCTGTCTGTTACTACCCTTTGTTAATAGTATGCATTGAGAAATCATACTGAATGCTCTAAAATGGATTCACAAGGTTAAAAAAGAAAATACAGTGTCACTGTGATTTATGGCAGTCAGTAATCAGAGCTGAATTGATGGATGTGAATGTGCTGAGATGATTTTTTGGTGCTGGCAGATTTTAATTTTTCTTTGTGCTTTCTTTTGTAATTCTGATCGTTGCTCTTTTAAAATTAATGGAGAGAGAATTGGGCAACTGCTCTTGTGGGAATGTCACAGCCTAAACCAGGCTGGTTTTGTGGAGGTTAATAGGCAGTGGCCTGGGTCAATCATCCACTGGTGTCATCACAATGATGTGAACTCAAAAAGCCAAGAGCCAGCGACTGAAAAGGCAGAGCAGCCGTGGCAGAGGAAATGAGCAGGCAGAGTGTGGGGAGGGCAGTGTCAGGGGGCTCCTGGAGGAGCAGGCTGGCACCCAGACCAGGCTGGCGCTGGCCACAGCCCCGGGCTGCCTCAGCAACAGGGGCCACGGCCCGCCAGCAGAACAGCAGAGGCTCTGTGGAATCCTTGTCCCTAAAAATGTTCTTTCTCCTCTGCCAGCTTGGCTTTGGGATTGCCAAAAATTCTGTGTCGCCAGCCCGTGCCAGGAGGCTGCACTCCAGAGGCGTGGGGCACCACCCCACAGTGGCCTTGGTCCTCTGCAGAGACTTGTGACTCTCTGTGAAACTGCCCCATTTAATCCTTTCACCTACAAAGGAGACCTATTTGGCAAGTTTTAAATTTCACGTGATTCCCTTGAATCCTATTGCAGAAATTATCATATTTCCTTTCTCCTTGTTCTCAAGCACCTTTTCAAAGGCAGAAGAAAGCTATTTAGGTACCTGGGCTTTATTCAGAGCCAGCTTTTCTTCAGTTAGAAACAAAAATTCAGACACTGAATAGTAAGCCTGTGATCTTGGCTTTCTAGAACTGGGATGTTTGCATTTATTGTTTTGAAATTACAGTTCTCAGCTCTCAAAATTAACAGTAATGCTAAATCAAAATCCAGTTTTACAAATTGAATATTCAGGTTACTTTGTTTTCTGTGGTGGCTCGCAGTAACAGCATTGCTGAGGTAGCTGTGGGGCAGTGGTTGAAATCTCTGCTACAGGGAGCTCTGTGCAGGTATGTCAGTGAGGTAAATTGATTTAAACTGGCTTGACCATCCTTTTGTGCTTAAATTGAGGTGGAAGGCTCCTCCACCCTGCAGACAGCTGTTGGCTTCACTGTATTTAGTCAGTGGGAGAAGTGGGTCTTACTCATGAATCCTATAATGCCCTCAGCAAAATGTGCAGGAACACAGGGTAGCTGTTAATAGATTGCATCATCAGTGACATTAATGAAGTATTTTCCAGCCAGGTCCACCTGAATGAATGGCTGGTGCACCAGGGCCTCAAATTTTGCATCTTCTGAATGCAGAGGTGTCTACATAGAGAACTGGTGTGATAACAATTTGGTGTTTAAACTCAAGAGCACAGAGCTCCTCCCTGGTGGCTGCGCTCAGGTTGATGCAAACATGGAGATCTATTTCTGGAAAATTGAAATTATCCCAATGGTGTTTTACATCCAGCTTATTTCCTTTCATCAACGTGTCTCAAATGAGACATAAGGCCTGACCAAAATATTAGGCCATGATTATTTTCTTCTTCCTCTTTGCTGTTCTTCTGTGCCAGTGGATATCTGTTTCCAGCTCAGAGCTGTGAGGTGAGATGTGTGACAGGCAAGTGCAGTGCAGGAGCTTGTGGTGAATTGAAGATATTTCAATATTCCCCTTCTCAGAAGGTGGGTATTTTTTAAAGCCACTCCTCATGCAGGGAAGCACAAAGAAAATTCCTGTTGCTGATGATAGCTTCCATTGAAAAGGGAGAAGTCTGCTTCACTAAAATCAGGAACCTCTCTCTGGGCTTCCCTCTGAAGCAAAATTATTTTGCCCTGGTGTTGCTTTTAATCTCTCTAGTTTAGGAACTTGAAGTACATAGAGAACAGGCTTTTAGTTCAGGAAAATAGCCTCTAGAACAAACGGCACAAACCTATCATAATTAGTCATCAGAAAATCTGAATAAATATAAAATTACCATGGAGTGGGAGGCAGGCATATGTGGTATTCAAAACACACGGAGTGTAAAATGATGTTATTGTTGCCTTTAGAAATAGTTCAAAGTAGTCTGCATTAGAAAGAGCTGATAAGCAGAATGACAAAAGCTTGTTTCATGAGTGATTCCAAGCAGCAGTGGTTTTCTGATCAGCTGATGCTGCAGCTATTTTGGGTATTCCACAGATCATGATTACATACACGGGGAATGATTGGAGGCAGCAAATATGGTAAGTGAGCCAGGAATCCTGGGACACGCTCTGTCACTAACTTAACAGTCTTCTATTCACTTGTCCTTTGCCATTTCAATCGCCAAGGGAAGTGCAACAAGTGACCGTGCTTAGTTCCATTAAAAAAAGAAAAAAAAAAAGAAAAAGGAAAAGCACTTCCTGAGGCTGCTATTTTTAGCAATGGTGCAGTGTCCAAAGTGTTAACTAATTGAGTCATCAGGTTTCATATCTGGCCACAGAAAATGGCAGTGGAAGAGGGAGAATGCTTTCCAGAACAAGTAAGCATTTGTGGATTCTGAAATGAGTGAAATCTGCATATCGAGTTTCTTGTGTTGGTGTTTTAAGTCTTTGATTGTTTGAGGCAAAGCTGGACGTAGGAAGAGGTACGTTTTGGATTGTTTGGTGTGTTTTGTTTTTGATGGCTGGATTATGGTATAGGCTGAGGTGGCAGTCAGAATATTGCAATTATTTGTTCTGTCTTGCCAGTGGCTACATCGTGTTCAGAACGCTCTGTAGAAGACTCCGATTAAAATTGCACAAACATTTTGAACATTGTGCTCTGTGATTAGGGCCTTAAGTTACACAGATATTTGTAACACTTGAAGTCTTTTAGCCAATCTTGCATATTTAGAAAAAAAGTTTAAAATCTATGCTTTAAAGGTGTATTTTTCAAGTAACACACCTCTTCTACTGACAGTCCACAGGTGAATTAAACTTGCAGAGGAGCCAGCTGTAGTGCTAGTAGTGTGCTAGTAGTGACCTTTAAGGAGGAACACGTACCACTCTTACTCTGAGAGAGCCCCAGTGACCTTCAAGGTGCTCCCTGTGGGATTTAAAAATTGCTGAAGTGAGGAAGCTGCTGTGGAAGGACATCCTTGTACTCCATGAACCAGGTTCAGAGGGTTTCAATAGCTTGGGTGATTCACATCAGTTAAAAACCACAAAGCCAAATCAGTTCTCTAGGCTACTCTACTGCAGAATTAAAAAAAACCAAAAAACCAACAGGTTCCCAGGAAAGTGGATTTGTGTTTTTAGTACTGATGAGTGCCAAGCTTTGTGGAAATGTCAATTGGTGGCAATATTTTTTTAGCTAGAGATGCTACTGATGCCAGAACAGAGCTGTTTAATAGCTAATTTCCATGTCAGCAATAGCTTTGTGCTCTGAAAAGAGTACTGCAGTGAGTCCTCTTAAATGTGTATGCTGTTGTTTACTTGTGTCAGCACAGAACTAGATGTTGTTCTCTGCTAAAAAGCATCTTGGAAAACTTTAGTTGTTTTCTACTGTAGATGTTCTTTCTATAAGCTTATTTCCACCAGTAATTTCCAAACTGTGAAAACATTTACTGGGTTATTTTTTTTGTGAAGAAATTTTTTGAAGCAGCTCTTATTATTCAGATATCTTACAATACTCGATTAAACTCTCTATTGTTCAGTCCTGAGAACTTTATTTACTCTCTCCTGCCTTTTGTAGCACGGTGGTGTCTATTTTCATGGTGATAAACATCTTTGCTGATGCTCCACACGAGCCCAGCAGCACAGAGCCCGCCAGGCACAGTCCCTGCAGGTCCTGTGTGCAGCAGCTGGGCGAGCAGAGCGAGCTGCACGCGCTGCCCCAGCCCTGGCGTTGGCAATGTGCTGGTCTGCAGGATGCTCTGCCCCTCTCTGCTGCACCAGGATGGTATTTTCTCTTGCTTTACAGGGGTTTGTTACCAGCTGTATAGAAACTGCTCTTTCTGTTCTTTTGGATGTTATTTGGGGAAGGTATAGCAGCACTGTTATTTTGGGTTTAGCATTGGAGAAGGGGCAGAGTATATGTGTGTTAAGCTTCTCCTTGCTGATAAGTTTTTTTCCTTTATGATAAGTTTTGTTTTCATCCCTTATGTAAATCTTACATAGGCTGCCCTTCATATTTGAGAGGCAAGAGAGAAACAAACTCTATTTCACTATGTGTTTATGCTGTGAATTTGCTGTTCAGGAGTGATACTTTAGCACTGTACAGTAATGGCCCATTCTATCATCAAATTCTAGGGGAGATTCACTGTGTAGGGCTGGTATGGTTAGTTGTAGCTTATTTCTGTGATAAACTGATCTTCACTTAATTGATAGCACTAAAAACAAGTTCTAAATCTGTGTCTGTTAGATGTAGTAGGAATAAAGTCTTTTTGGCCAGTTTGAAAAGTTTTAATTCACTAGTATTATACCATTATATTTGATTAAACTGTTATGTGTTTTTCAAACGTACTTCATTCTGATGCTAAGTGGAAGTGGTAATTTTTGGACTAAAATAAATTAGCAAATCTGGTTAAGGTGAGGTAAAATATTAAAATTGTTCTGATGTTTGTATTTTTGTTCAAAAAATTGAAGGCTCTCCAGAGATATTAAATTCCTTGTGATGGTTCTGCCAAATCCTGGCTTTCTAATGCACAATGGCTTTGAAAACCAGAAAAATATTAGTTCAGCTCTGTAATTGAAAAGTCACTGTGTGAAAATGGCATCACCCAATCTGCAGTGATTTAGCTGTATATTTGTTAATTTTCTCTCATTATGAAACTTTTCTTTCTCCCTGCATTGATCTCAAAGATCCCATACAGCTAAGGTTGTTCTCACTGTCATACAAACCTGTTTGTGTCTGTAAATGCTGGTCCTGCCCTTGCCCCAACAGGGATTTAGATTCCTCCTTCTGCTTTAGAACAGAATTTTTTATTTATGCAGGATTTAAGAGTTTTAAACTAGAGTTTAAAATTTAGGTAACAGATGCAGAGCTCTGATTTTTGGTCACAGATTTTGGTGCTTGGGCTGGAAAAAGCACTTTTCCTATTGGAATCTGAGCTCATCCTCAAACCCAGAACATGTGGAGTGAGGAACAAAACACTTGTAAACTAATTTACGTTTGCTGTGCACGCCACTGAGTGCATTTCATCCAGACAGCCCCAACAAATGCTCTGACAGAGCTTTCCATGCCACTGCACAGATTCCCAGCAGTGAAATGCCAGTGTTTAATCGTGGCAGGGAGGGGTGGGGGCTGGTGGCTCTCCTGTGCCCAGCCCCACAGCTCTGTGCAGACCCCATCCCATGGCACCACAGCTCGGAGAAGGGGTTCTCCTCTGTGTTTGCAGCAGGAACAGGCTGCAGTGTGTGTAGCACCTGCTCTGGCTTGCTCTGCATTGCCTCTGTGGTTTACAGAGGTGTGGTGGGTTACAAAATGGGCCTGGAGTGACTGGGTCAGGTCCACAACAGCAGGCTCACATGGAAAATGAGCCATGGGAAGTTGTGGGCAGCAGGGAATTGCAGCTCCTGTAGGAAGGACATGGCTAAGCCAGCACAGCCTGAAGTATCCCTGATGGTATTCCCCAGCAGGGCTCAGGCATCTCCAGGCCAAGATTAAAATTGTTTCCTGGCAGGTTGCTCAGCTCCTGCACTGGGGACTGCTAACCCTCCTGTGTGAAATTGCCCTCATGAGTTCGGGAAGTGCTGGGTAGGTATTTTTCCTCCTCAACCACAAAATTACCTCGGTCAGTCTTTAGCTCCAGGAGGACGTTTGAAATCTTTAGTTTCTTGGTTTCATTGATTCTTTGCCATTGTAGCAGGTCTGTGTGTTTCACAAGGAGGTGTCAGGACAGCTGGTTCTGTAAATGTCACAAGCCCTCCTGAGGTGAGCTGCTATGACAGACCTCATGTGATATCTCTGACTGCCCCTGCAGAACTTACTGATAGAAAGTTTACGACTGTTTTGCAAATCTTGAGTCCTCTTAGTACTCAGAAACTCTTTAGATAATTTCCACTGGCCCTTCAGGTTCTCTGTCTGTCACATCAGCCACATGGAGTTCTCCAGAGAGAAACCCTTCCACAAAGTGCCCAGGTGTGTAAAAGGAAGAGGTTCTTTGCTCCTGATAGGGGTCAAAATCCCTGCTGTGGAAACCCATGCATTGGCACTCACAAACTGATCAATGTTTGTAATTCTTGTAAGAATACTAAACCATATGCCCCCTCTCCCCACAAAAAAATTAAACCTCTAGTATATAGCTTTAGAACTACCTATTCAAATGCCTTTAAAACCTAAAAAGGCAGAAATTGTAATTATATGTGGGGTTTGCAAAGCTTGCAGTGTAAATTGGTGTGTGTCTGCGTGTATTTTTGCCACCTCTGAAATGGCTTGACCAGTTATCATCAAAATCTTTCTGTTTAATAATTAGAATTTCAAAGTTCCAAGGCAGAATCAATTTGGTTTTAAATGAGAGTTGAATTCAAAAGCAGGCATTAAGTAGAAACTTATGAATTCATGGTACTGAAAGCTCTTAATAGATTATGTAGTTTGTCTATAATTTCTATAGTTTATTTGCTACCGTATTTTTGGGGAAAATTTATGTGCATGACACTTCCCCTGACATGGAGTTTTCTCCATGTTACTACCACTAATTTCACCAGATCTGATTGACGCATATTTACATGATATTTTTATAATCAATAAAATCTCTCCCCCTAAAATCAATGGTATTATCTCATTTAGGTTTGTAAACCCTCCATCACCCTCTGAAATTATAGACAAATAAAAGCAGTGTACAAAATATTTCAACAAGAGTTGCAGAACTCTTTTCCTCTCCTTTTTGGGTCCTGATTCTAAAATGATACTCACAAAGGGAAGAGGAGGTGTACTGACTGATGTTATTGATGCAGTGATCTGAAGAAAGTGACTTTAGCATGGAAATGGCTTTAAACTTGGGCCTGAGATGTGCTGAAATTATCTCCTTGCTCTTTGGGTAGTCAGCTCCTGAGAGGAAAACAGCAGGGAAGAGATCAATGGCATCTCATCTAGCTTGACATATAAGAGAGTTATTATCTTCAGGTGAATATAAACATGAGAAGAAACCCTGGAAGCACATCCAGCCCTTCTCTGGCTCTTTGTGACTGTGGTAGCAGTTATGAAAGCCAGTGATTTATTTTTCACTTGTAAATGCATGATAGGAAAACTTAAGAGAGGGAGAGATGAGTCATTATGGATTCAGGAGTTTCTTCCCAGAATTTGAAATAAACTTCTAGCTGCTGAGACCTTCAGCCTGGAGGATGAATCTTGGATTTGAAATGCCAAAATCTTTTGCCTTTTTATGCATCAGATCCTTTTCATTACGTATAAGTGTGAGTTGGTCACAAAGGGCCTGGTTCTTACGCTGGTTGTTACTTTTAATGGAGTTCAGTGGTTCACTGGTGAAACCAGGGATTATCCCAGTCTTAGGGTCTTGAACAGAGTGTGTCCCAATTTACCTTGTCATTTGTCTTTTCATCCAGTCCAGTCTGATAGCTGAAAAGTCACTATTCAAGACTTTTATGGTCTTTTTATGGACTTCTTTGTTGTTTTCCCATTTAAATTATTCTTGTAATTTGTTGGTCTTGCATATTTAGAAAGATTGTGTGTGTTTTGCAGTTGTACATTGATTTTTGTAGTCCTCAATCTTGCTGTTGGTGTTACTAATTTGATACTTTCATACCAGTAATTTTTTTCATAAATTCTTCAGGTGAAGCTAGCACATGAAACCTGTGCTTCAAAATCTCAAGTCTTTGTCTGTGCAAGCTGGCAAAGCATATGGAAATAGTGCAGACATTCACCTCCTGTCTGAACTTTGTCCCTGTGGGGATCTGACCTCAGTTCAGATGGTTTTGGTTGGGTTGTCAGATCATAATTTTGTATAGAATGGCAGCTCAGTTTTTCTGTTTTTGTTGAGTTATCTATGTTGGCAAATAAATAACGTGGAGATGACATCTTTAGGAGCATTTTCAACTTGCATGGTGTGTTCAACGTATTATAGATATTATATGTGGATGTTAGGCAAGAATTTGCTATAACTCTATATCTTTTGTGCCTTGGAAATCACAACCCTCTTTGCTATTTGCAGCAAATCAAAAGAATAACAACAGTTTTTCCTTTCTATGTTGTGCTTGAGCTTTCTGAGGAAGCAGGCCTTCAGGCATTTAAGGACACGCAGGTGGGATTGGTGGTGTCACAAGTCACAGGATTGAGTGAAGGAGGCTGCATGCACAAAGTCTAAGCACCTTTCACAGTGAGAAAGCTGCATCACAGCTCCACAGCAGGTGTTTGTCACTGCAAACAATGTCCTCTAGACCTCTCTGTGCTGTTCAGGGCAGTCACAAACACCTTTTTTACTGATTGGAAGCTGTGAAATGTTCTTGGATGTACCAGCCGTGACAGCTCAGGCTCTGGGTCCTTTGGAACCACCTTCCACTCCAAGTGGTTCATTTTTCATGGGAACAGGGTGCATATTCAGCATTTTGACAAGACAGACTTCATGGGACCAAGAAGGCTCCATGGGATCTTGAAAATGGTTTATACTAAACCTGCACTTTGTCCTGTGGTCTAGTAAGCAAAGAGGCTTGTTTGCATGAATGTTTTCCTAGTTTGGCCAAAGATTTCTAGAAGGAAGGACCTGCATCTAAAGTGCATTTTCCACTTTTGTTTTGAACTCCTTAGATGTGTGATTTTTTCAGGAAATGTTTCATTTTTCTCTACAGGCATGATAAGATTGATCACTGAACAGGGATGGAGCCTCAGTTGTTGAAAACGCAGTTGGTTGTAGATTCACATGCATATTTTGCAGAAGTACAAGAAGTTTAGTCCCCAGCAGTGTGACCAAGAAGAAAGTTTCACACAGCCTAATACCAGTGTGGTTTTTAACCTGTGGAAAGCATACTGTAGTTACCTAGTTGGAATAGAGCCCTTTATGGGGACATTGCAAATAGCATCACATCTTTGGCTGCTTTATCATGCACAATTCAATAATATGATCAAAGAAAGTTGATGATTAAATTGTGTGATAGGGCAAACAATTAGAGGGAATAATTTGGTTTTTGATTAGTAATTATGTTGTTTCTCTTTTTGCAATCATATTCAAAACAGCTGGCCTTCCCTAGCCAAAAGATGTGTCCTCTGAATTGTCAGGCACTGGGAGTGAAGCTTTTCCTGCTGCCCTGAGGTTGTATTTAGAGCTGTGATCCCAAAAGCAGTCTCTGGAGGGTAATTAACAGCACAACTGCAGATAGCAGTGGGCCCCAGGCTGGTACATCCTTATCAGAAGAAAACACATATGGTAGCATGGTGTGTAAAGTGTGAGTACTTGTTTGCACAGAGAACATCATTCATCCACTGCAATCAGCCCCCTTTCTAATAAAGAGGATACAATTGAAAATGTTTAATAGTGATATCACTAAAAGGTAGCAGCAGAGAGATACGAGGGATTAGAGCCTCTTGGAGGATGAATGAAGAGGCTCCCCTTGACAGTGATGTCACTGGTTTATTTCATGTGGTTCAGACACTGATGTTAATTTGCCACTGTTGTTTATTTGAATAAAAATTCATTGCTTACCCAATGGGGTAACACATTTGCATGGAAGAAAATTCTAAATTAGCATAGGAGCAAAATCTAAGAAATACCAAGGTCCTCCTGTTTCTGGGGTCATGCTTAGTGCCCATCAGAGTTGAGCCTTCCTGCAAAAAAAAAAGCCAATGGCTGCAATAAGCCCACCCTTATCAAAATAAACTTATCATCCATTTCCTCAGGTCACCTCATGCTGCTGCAAGGACTCTCTTTGTTGAGCACATTTCCAAATGGAAGTAACATAAGTTCATCCTTTAAAATGAGGTCATTGCCTCTCCCCACAACAAATGTTAGGCATGGTTAGCATCTTTTTGTTGGGACTCAAGCCAGAATGCATCCTGCTCTGGCACAATGGGAACCTGCTGGGGGTTTCCCTTCACAACAGCTACTGTTAAAGATGGAGTGAAAAACAAAACCCTGCTCCCAATGTGAAAAAAAGACTGGATTTTTAATCTGAAAAAGAGGCCACTGTAAGCAGAACACAAAGGAAAGAGAGATGAGCATAATAAAATACCACCAGTATGGGGGGAGGCCTGTGCATGTTAAAAATAATGGCTTTGCACTTTAGAGGGTTCACTCAAAAATACAGATTCTGTTTTCTTAAGGGACCCTCTCTAGTGCCATGGGAAAACCAGGCCAGGCCCTGGACTGACAGTCAGTGAAAATTTGCTAATAGTTTTTTCTCTTTAGCCGTGATAAATAATCTCTTACTTCTTTGGAAGCACTTAAAGAAAAAGAGTGAATATGTATTTGCTAGCATGAGTCAGCATCAGCATTTTCTGGAGGTTTAAGGTAATATCCAAGTGGCTTAGGCATTAGTCCTTGCTGTAATAGAAATATTTTTAATTCATGTAGCTTTTCCTGAAAATGGAGAAACAGTTCTCGGGTCCCTTCGTCTTGTGGCAGGACTAGGGGACCATAAGGTAGAGAAGAGTTGGCAAATGGAGTGCTGCTGCCAGCACAGCTTATTCAGCCCCAGCCCTTTCCTGAGATGTCCCTGGGATGAAAATGAGCTCCAGACTGGAAAACCTGTTGTGTGCTACAGGCAGTCTGCAAGCTCATCAGCCTGCTGTACATTAGAGAGGGATTTTTTATAGCAGTGTACCTTAAAGGGAAATGCATGAATCTAAAAGAAATACACATTGCATAAAACCTTCCTTCATTAGCCAGTTGAGCACATTTGCACATTTCTTAAAACTAGAAACAGTCCCTTTTTCTTCCAAGAAAGTGTAGGGAGAGAGGGGAGAAATCATACCATCTGTGAAGAAAAAGCTTGGTATTATGCATTCACCAGTACTGGTACTCCCATAAATCCACTGTTTATTAAATATTCTCTGAATAGCCATTTCAGAGCTCAGTGCTGTGCACAGCACCTGAAGTTTGTCTCTCCAAGAATTAAAACACTTGTAAAAATCTTGATTTTTAATTTTAATCTGCATGTAAAGTTTGAAAAGGCAGCAGCTACAGGAAGCCTAGGAGGGAAGGGCTGCACAGAAAGGGCTGCAATATTCATGGCTGACTGTAAGAGGTGCTTTGATGTGTGTTCCATGCCTGTTGTTCTCATGATATCTGTCCAGACCTTGGAGAATCAAAAACCACTTTTCATCTCCATTTCGTATTGGGATTGATTACAGAGAAAGAGAAAGGGATTTGAACTGGCCACAAGCATCCAGAATGCTTCTCAGGAATACTGAGGTTTAATTAGTGAAGAATAAATCTTTGAGGTCTGGGGGCAGAATGTCCTGTAGACAGAGTGTCTATGTCTATTCTGTCTGTGTGGAACTCTTATTCTCAGATGCCAGCGAGCGTGGAAGGTGGGAATGGGCACATGGAGAAGAATTGCCCACAGACAGGAGCATGTGGGTGTCCTGAGTGATGGTTGGAAACCCAAAATCCTTTTCCCCCCACTGTGGTTTTAATGCATTTCATATAGCAGGATCTTTATCAATTTATGACATGGGCTTCCAGGAATGATGGCAGTCCAGGTAAATAATTACTAACATTCTTATTGCACTTCTTTGATCTTTAAAATTCTCCATTGGTTTAAGCCTAGGCTCTGTTGTTGTTTCTGTCTGTACTGAGGCAATTTACAGGCTCTAGCAGGGACTCCAAGAGGCTCTTTTTTAAACAAAACAGTGTCAATTGAAAGTAACACTTTTCTACTCTTCTGAAGTATTTAAAAAAAAAAAAGTCAAATTTAGGCTTAAAATACAAATGTAAAGTTGGGAAATTTTGGGTTCAGAAATGTAAAAGTTTTGGATTGATGTTTTTGATCAATTCCTTAGGTTTTGGATGGAGAGTGTTCATTGGTTCTCGTGGTTTTGAAAGTGACATGTCTTAACAAGGATACTCAAGACATTTTGTGAGACAGAAAAAAGTTTGCAGTCTTTCCTCTGTGTGGGTAGGTCTGAAGTAATGCCTTAGTTCTAGGGGAAGTAGAAGCTGGCAATGCTGCTTTTAGGGAGGCTGAAACGCTTTTGGTTTCCAACAAGGTCGTCTCTGTTTTCTCTCTAATGTTACTGCTTGTTTCTGCTGATGGTAGAAGTAGAAATGGATGGAGGGACTCCCAAAAGCCCTCTTTGCACAATGGTACACCCTCAGTCTGTTATCCCTCTGTGCAAGTCTCAAAGCTCCTGTGCGTGGTGGCCCAGAAAGGGTGAGCTAACCCCATCTGTAGGCTTGGGAGCATCAGCCAGGGTCAGACACAAAAGGTTTTCCCCTTTCTCAGAGCACAGGGACATGTTACACCCTGTGTGCTAAGGCAGCTCGTGCACTTGCACACATTGGCTCACATCATGTTCAGGTAACTGGAAACCAGTAACAGTTAACCAGTAACCAGTGCTGGGTTACTGGTGCAGGCTGACAGGTGAGCAGGATGCTGGGCCCAACACCTCACCAGCCCCACTGAGGGATGGCAGCCTGGCTGCTGGTGTGGCTGGACACTTGTAGCTGCTTTGGAGTGAGTTTTGAGGGATGACTGGCAAAGGAGGACCTGCTGTTGGCTTGAGGGATTCCAGGAGTGGATTTGTGCAGCACCTGAGATAGTTTGGTCTGAGACATTTTGATATGGCCTCAGGCTGGGACTGTGACCTGGACTTTATCCTTCCTCCTGTTAGTGAGTGCTTCCAAGGCTTAACAGCTGCTAAGTCTTCAGAACCCCTAAGTCCAAAAGTCATGCCCAAGTCTGTAAGAGACACAGGCATTGTTCTCCTTCCCCAGTGAAATTGCAGTTAGAGATTAATGTGATTATCAAATATTTATTGCTGCTTCTGCCTCTCCCCCTCCATTTTGTTTGAGCAAATAGACTGGGACGTGTCTGCAGAGGAGCAGTGCTCCTTGTCTGGCTGTATTCCTGTGACTGCCTGCTGGAATCTGATTTTCCCCTCCCCACCCAGAGCAGCTGTAAACAGCTGATGTTAATTCTGGTCCCCCTGCTGACTGTGCCAAACAGGGATGCCATTGCCCTCTGACAAAAAGGCTCCCGCTCTATTGAGTCCTCCCTCCTACCTTTAGTAATGCTGATAAAATGCTGACCTGTTTTTTTACCCCAGTGACTGCTGTTGCTAAGCACTGAGAATATGACCTGTCTCCTGTAATAATCTGCATTGCACAACTCAGATGATCTCCCAAATGAAAGCAGCTCTCAAGGCAGCTTTTCTTGCCCATGGTCTTTACAGTTATGACTGTTTACTTTGCAGGGGCACCTTATTTTTGAGAAAGCTTGACTAAACACCAGTATTTGGGGGCTGGATTTGGGGGCTGTTCTGTTGGGAAGGACATTGCAGAAGCTGGTTTGTAATGATCAGTGTGGCATGCTTGGAAAAGAATGATAAAGAGCAGGGAAGGCTGTAAACTGGTGACTTATAACTGCAAAGTGTGCAAAACTCAGGAGAAAATGAGGAGTTCATAAGTAATGGTTTTCTCCTTAGAGGGGAGAGCTTGTTTTATTGGAAGTACCAGTAAAATGGTCTTGTAGCTTGTATGGGTACAAGAAGAAAAGCAGATTTTCTACCCACTTATCATTTTGCTGTCACCATGCCCAAGACTGCTTCATCCTGCATGTGAAGGAGGCTTCTGATGGGCTTGGGGCAATTCTTGAGCACAACATCCAGCTTGCAGTGGCTGTATTGACAGGAGAGGAGAAAACTCTATAGCAAATCCAGAAATTTGGTGTTAAAAAAAAAAAAAAGAAAATTATTTGAGCAACAGATAAGTAACTGTGCTTTGGTGCCAGGCTGGTTCTTATTTCTCTTAGCACTAACTGCCTTTATTGTTTAGTGTAAAGGTAGTTGTTGCACTCTTTCAAAATGTTAAAGCATCTCAATGCACTGGTAGCTGCAATGATGTAAGCCTGGGAAGAAATGATACTGAGAGGCAAAGAACCCAGACAACTCCTGCTTTACCAGTCTACAAGAGGGCACAAAAAATATGTTGACTGCCCAAGATGCCAGGGAAAGCTGTGGCACACATAAAAATCAAAGACTGTGTGATTTGTCCCTCTTGAAAGCTAACCCAGTTCATTGCATTTGCTCCAAGGCAGGATCAGCATTATCTAAACTGTCCTCCCTGGATATTTGCATAACTTGTTAAAACCCTCTGGGGACGGGACTTCCTCTCAGTGATTCTGTCATGACTTAACCAACATTTCTGCTGTCCTTACATTCAAGCTGAAGTCATCATAAAGTAAATTTGTGTAACTATCTTTAATGTAAGGTCTGAAAAAAAGGAAAATGGAGTTTATATATTGACACTGTACCTAGAAATTTCTGGCTTCTTCACTGAAAGTGGACAGGTATTGTCAATAAAATGTGCTATAAAATGAAGGAGAATGGAGAAAATAAACCAAAATGTTAGCAGATGTGAAATTTTATAATAGATTCATTTGTAGAACCATGGGGTTTTTAATTGCACCAACCTGGTCCTTCAAGGTTGAGTATTTTGAATTTTTTTTAATCTCTCAGATTAATTCTCACAGTACTGGTTGGGTTTGTTGAGCTTGGACATGGGAAGTGGTGTGGCACCCTGGGGAAGAGCAGCATGGTTGGTTTCCCTGCAGCCCAGTCCTGAGGGAGGTTCCCCATGGCCGTGTGCCACACGGGGTGCCAGACGTGTCCCTGGCTGCCGACCTTGCGTGTGAGACCCTGCTCCATAATTCATGTTCATGTGTGGAGCCGAGCCTCCTGCTGCCTGCTCGGGGTTTGACCCACATTTCACAAGGTGGTTTGGGATCCTTTCCTGTCTAGTTAAGTGGATGTACAATGTGCTGTATCATTAATAATTTCTTTGCCACTGAAATGTGTTTTTATACCGTGCCGTGATTTCTCATGGGACTTCTCCTTTTTTTCTTGTAGTCTGACACAAATGCAAGTTACCTGAGAGCAGCTCGAGCTGGCAACTTGGAAAAGGCTCTTGACTACTTAAAAAATGGAGTGGACATCAACATCTCAAATCAGGTTGAAGAATATTTTGGTCAAATTTTCTGGATAAATACCTTTCTTGCTGTTTCTCAGATTCCTCGTTATATTTGCATTTCATGTCAAAGATATTTACATGTTTTTTGATGAACCATGTTTACATATCTTATCAAATTATATTTCTTAAAACCCTTTACTCAGGCACCATTTCACTTGCACTTGGGGAATATGCTACCTTATCTTTCATTCCATTTGTATTGCATTAGATCATGGAACAACATACAGAATTCGAGACCGCAGAGCTAGTATATATTGATTAAATTCTTACTCTGTCCTTATAATCTAATTCTTGTGAAGTTTGCCTTAGTTTTTGTAAGCTCATCTCAGTGGGATGGTAATAACTTGTCTTCTCATATGCTTGGTAAGCTGGAAAACACTTGGTAATCCTTCTTATTGCTTTACTTTTTCCCCTCCCTTTTTCAAACCAGAATGGGTTGAATGCTCTCCATCTCGCTTCCAAAGAAGGGCATGTAGAGGTTGTCTCCGAGCTGATCCAGCGAGGTGCCAGTGTGGATGCAGCCACAAAGGTCAGTCAAGCCTATCTGGTTGTTCCCTTGTTCACACTGCTGGCCTGGGCACAAGGTGTTGGCCAAGTGATTACAGACTGTGCAGCAGTAATTGCCCATTTTCCACTGCTGGGGGGGGGGGTCCTCAATAATTGCCTAATAGAAGCAATTATAGTAATGATAGTAAATGTCACAGATTGCTAGGGAGGAGATTTACTGAACAAACTGTAGATTCCTGTTTTGGATTCTGTCCATGCCATGTCTTCCAGAATAACACACCCATTAGAAGTATTCAGCAAGAAATTCTGTATTGTAAAGTGGAAGATGTTCTTGATGGTATTGTTATGTATTCAGGCTCAGGTTTTGTGATCTTTTCAAATGTCACTGTCTCTAATTCCAGAAAGGAAACACAGCACTGCACATAGCATCCCTCGCTGGACAAGCAGAAGTTGTCAAAGTGTTGGTTACAAATCGGGCCAATGTCAATGCACAGTCTCAGGTAAGGCCACATGTCCCTGTTCGCTACTGCCAACAGCTCTGCTGACACTAGAGCTGTCCTTCTCTTAGAAACTCTGTTTTTAGCAAATATATTTGGTAGATCTTACTGTATTAATGTTGGCTCTTGAAAATAGAGTTGATAATCAGCGAGATCAACCTCAGATGTGCCCTATGAGCTGCTGCTTGTTACAGCTGGAAGAGACAAGGCTAGAACAGGAAAGTGGGAGAGAATGTGTTCAGAGGGATCCTGTTTCACATCATTCATTGTCTCAGGCTTAGCTGAGCCCATCCCCTTTCCCTGTACAGGGAGGTACTGCAGGCATATGCAGAGTTTGTAAGTCTGGTTCAAGTCCTTTGAATAAATGTTTAGGTCAATTATAGAAAATTTGAAATGAGAGAAAACAGCACTGGTGCTACAACCAAAGCAGTAAAACAAAACAGAAAAACTCTGGCTTGAAAAATGCACAAACTACAGATTGTTGAGGTTGCGTGGCTGTGCCAGCAGTGTCCTGCACACCACCCCATTCCTGCTCTCCCTGCTCAGGGGCTGGCAGGCAGTGTCAGAGAAGGGACAGTCTTCTCATCCAGCCCAGGATTACCATTTTGCGGTATTATAAAGATGTGGGCATGAAAATAAATGTTTGTTAGAAAAAAAAATTAAAGAAGGAGGTTGGGGTGTTTTATTGGTCTTTCAAATAATAGGAACAAAATGCTTAACAGGATCTATTTGGAAAATGTTGGTTATTTGTCGTCTATATTTCATGGGTTTTTTCACTTGAGGAAAAGAAATAAATGACTCCGTTCTCTTTTCTTACTCTTTTATACTAGCTTAATACAGCACTATTTAATTCCAGGAACCATATAACTTAAATTTAAAGAAAACAACAACAAAGTGTTTTTAGGTAAAATCTCCCATGGCTGTTAAGAAGTAAAACAAAGCAGAAATATTTGCCATAGTTTTCCTGTTAAAGAACTTAAGATGGGATTGACAGGATTCTTTTCAGCTTGTGTTTGAGAACTTGTGTATTCAGCCCTGAAACTAAAAATAATCTGAGATTGTAAACATCTTATATAACTGCATTGTCCATACACCCTAAGGTTTTGCCACATGTTACTCTAACTTTGCTAACATGCCAGAATTAAAGATTTATTTCTCCCCCACCCCACTATGGAGGCCTTGGATGTCTTTACTTGGAACACCCATGTAACACCTCTGTTGGCTATTCCACACCAATACCAGCTGGAATTCAGCTTTTGAGGAGGTCCCTGGTGCTCTCTGTCACCAAATGGCCCTGGACCAGCTTGGTCTGTGGTGCTGAGCTCCACTTGAGCTTTGTTTCCTCTTTCCTTGAAGGTAACAGCTCTCCCATGCTGACAGTTCCAGTGTTAGGCCTTCTCTAACCAAATCTTCCTGTCTGTAAAAAAGGCCAAAAAACAAGCCAGAATTTTTTGCCAGGGTTGAATTTTACACCTGTTCTAAGGGTTATTTATTACTATTCAAGACAAAATGTTTTTTTCAGACTTGTCTGGCAATTCCAGCCTCTTTTTAAAGAGAGAAGCAAGTGTAAAGTGTGGGGTGGAAAAATATTTAAAACCCTACAAAAACTTAACATAGGAGAAAAGGTTCTACTCTGCCTCCAAATGCTAATAATATTTGGTTTTGAGAGTTTTTTGCCTATTTGTTATTTCATGAAGCTAACTATTAGGTAGAGTTTCCTGCTTCCTTTCTAATTGCAAATGTTTGAAACTAAAAAATTAATCTTTGTTTCCAGCTGAGTTAGTAAATAGAATATGCCATGAAACGATAGAATGCCAGACTCAAAACCAGACTGCTGTAATAACTTGTAGTGTGACATATGAGGTACCTTAGCAAGTGCTTCCTGGCTTCTCTGTTTTTTAATTAAATAGAATTTTGACTGTTTGGTGACTGAACTGTTGAACCTCTGTTCAGGAGAGTGCATTAAACACATTTCTATGTTGGGGCTTGGGCTCTGTGAGCCCTTCAGTGCCTGCTTTGTGTTTGTAGCAGTGCCTGCCTGCTTAGAGACCAAAATATCAAATCCTGGAGCAGCAGCAGGCCCTGCCACCTGGGCAGGCCTTGTAAACATGTGGCTTCACAGCTGCTGGGTGCCTTGCTGCTGCTGAAGTTCCTCTTGGATCCAACATCCATTTCCTCCCCGAGTGTCCTTTGTTGTGACCCCCTGTGTGTCCCTGCTGCCGTGTGCTTGGCCTCAGGTCACCTGTGCTGGGTGCTGGATGTGTGCCCTGACCCTGCTGGGACAATCAGGTGTCCCTCAGCTGCTCCCCTGCAGCTCAGCCCAATTTCACTGCCATGGGTCTCCCTCTGCATCTCTCCAGGGCCCAGAATGTGGATGTTTTTTCCTTTGGTGTAAACATACGGGCAAACTCCTTTCAGCTCATCTGTTTTCAGCCCCATTGGTTTTCTGCAAAATCTAGGTCAGTGTCCTGTGTAACTGTAGGAGAGATTTCAGAATTTCTTTGAACAAAAGGTAAAAAATGCATTGCCTTAATATTAATCCCAAAAAATTCAGTTTCTCACAGGCTGTTTACAGTTAAGGCAAAGACAAAAGGTTTGACTGTGAGACAAAGGCATTCACCAAAGAATGAGTTAAGCTCTGCAGCCTCTAATACTTGCATTGCATTGATTGAAATCAGTCACTTAAGCATAATTTGAGAGATGCTCTAATGTGTTCAGAAACACTGATAAATCTCTGTCTCCAACTGCTGAGCACCAATGATCCTCACATCTCCTGGTGCCTGAAATATGAAGTAGCTCGGTGCCCAGAAGCAGAGTGTGCTCAGAAGGCAGCTCTTTGAGGAGATAGTAGGCAGAAGTAGCTGGCACAAGTGAAAGAGAAGTCAAAGCTAATGGAAAGAAGAGAAAAAAATGTCAATTACTCTGAAGAGTCACTGCTCTTGCTTTCACCACAGACTTGTATTGTATTTCCCTGTCCTATTTTGTATTTCCAGTGCTGTGGCTGTATTTATCAGGAATCATAACTCATTGCCACCAAATCATCTGTCCAGATTGATTTTTAGCTTAACTTCTCAGCAGACGTGAAAGGAATTGCTCTGGCTTAGCTGTGGGAATTGTACGTGGTCAGCTGAAAGATTCTTCTGTGTACTTTTAAATAATATTGCCCTTCTCACATCTTCACTTAGGCCAGTGTAGATCATGCCATTAACTCATCTGTGAGCAAGCAGTTTTTTCACTTTTCACCTAATCTTCCCTCATTTGGCAGATGAGTTTCATGTATAAAATGTTTGTGGGGTGTTTACACTCTTGTTTTTGTGTTTCAGAATGGCTTCACTCCATTGTACATGGCAGCCCAAGAAAACCACCTGGAGGTTGTTAAGTTTCTTCTTGACAATGGTGCCAGTCAAAGTCTTGCCACAGAGGTAAAAGTTTGAATTTGACACTTTATGAACAAAGCAAAATGTGTTTCAGCAGTGATTTCTGCCAGCTTATATCAAACTAGTCTTTTAAATACAAAATTAAATACGAATAAAAAGCTGTCTCTGTGAAGTGTGCTAATGAATAGAGTTATGGGCTTTTCTGCAATTTAAACTGTCTCTTGCCATTTCTAAAATAAAAAAAAATTACTTTAACTAGAGACAGTTCTAAATATAGATGTGTTCTTAGTCATAACTGCTAATCTTTCAGGTTAAATGCTCACATAGGGAAGCTGTGTGTATAATATAAAAGTTCTCTGTACTTTTATTAAAAAAAGTGAACAATGAGAAGGGTGGCAGCCATAAGGCAAGAACAACTGTTCACCTGTGCTTTGGACCAGCCCTGGGATATGAGAGAAAACCCAGGGTTCCTTGGGGCTTGGACATTTGCTGAAGTGCCTCATTACCATGGTGGTACCCTCTCTGTGGCACCCAGTTACCCCACCTGTGATGCAGGGAGAATTTCAAGGTGACAGAAAGATGCAGAATCCATCCTTGAAGGTGTTCTGTGATCTTTCTAGAAGAACACTTCGCATTTCTTTCTTTGAAAAGCAATTCTAACTCCAGTACAAAAATAATTCTAACTCAAATAAGGCAACCTGTGAGGAAAATAAATAACAAATATATTAATAGTTGTAAATGTATGGCATTGAGAAAGGTGTTGAATCTGGTCAATTTTCAGTTGTCTTATTACCAAGGTTTTGCTACCAAAATATAGAAAGGTACTTCAGTGTGTGCTCTCTTTAATATTTATTGAATTCTGATTGCTCTACCAGTACTGTTTCCATGAAGGAAATAATGCTTTTTTGGAAAGGGCCCAGTTTTTGAAAAATAGGAAATGCACAATTAGTTTATTGCCACCTATACCTGATAGTATCACTGTAAAATGGTGTAAAAAGGAAATCTTATTCCACTGTGAAAAATTAAGTGCTAATGGATCAAAAAAAATCACTAGAAGTTAGTTATAACCTGAAGTGTGCATCAGAACTGCTTCCTGGAAATGCTCAAGGATATGAAAGTCAAGATAGACCAAAATAAAATAATTTACATCTGGAAAATTAATTTAACATTGTCACTTACAACTGTATGATTTTCTGCAAAGAGATTTTAGAAAAAATTTTGAAGGGCTACTAGGTTGTTTTGGTTTTTTTTTTTTTTTGTTTGATATTGTTTTTCCTTTTTTCCCATCTCAGCTTGATGATAAGGTACAATCTAATTTTATCCATGGAGAATTTATTTGAAGATAGCAGACTACAAAACAGTGACACCTTTATTGCCTTCCCTGTGTGGGAAAATTGCTTATGGGTTCTTTCTTATTTTCTCTTGGTCCAAGTTTTCTTAGAAATCTGATTTCTCTCTATCATTCTAAGTGCAAAAACTTTTTAACTAAAGGATTGCCACTTAGCTAAATATTCTTTAAAAGTAACTATTTAATCATGGCATTTTAATCTAATTAAAGGAAATAATTGGTTCTATTTCCCTGCAAGACAAAATGTTGTGGGTGTCCACACCACTTTTCTGTGCCATTTTGGGATGTGTAAATAGAGTAGGAAGCCAAGGCCTCCAGGGTTTCTGCAGGCAAGAGCCCCCATTTCTGCCTGAACAGCAGAGCAATATTGCCAGAGCCCTTTCTGGGGGTGCTCAGGGAGGTTTTTTGGCCTTCAGGGCTGCAGAGCATCTTTCACACCCTGTGGCCCTGTGGCTGTTTCACCCCAGCACTGCAGCCCAGTGCCTGCCCCTGCTGCTGGAGGATGGGGAGCTGCAGGCAGCAGGGAAACCTGGTTAAATGAGCATGAAATTCCTTGGGAGGCAGGGAGGGTGTGGTGGAAATTGCTTGTTAGGACCCAGGAATTTCAGTGGTTTTCTTGGATTTTCTTCCCCTCAAAAACTTTGATAAAGCTCTCTTTTTCAGGACCCCTCCTGTTTCTCGTCCTAGATTGAGGTGTTCTTGATTTTGAAGCTAGAGGGAGAAATTCCATTTTGAAAATATTACTTTTCATTCCAAAAGTTATAAAGTTAGCACTTCAATTCTGCACTGTTGACATGGAGTGAGGATCTACCTCTTTCTCTGTCACTGCTGCACTTTTATTTCACAGTTGCACAGTTTCACCATGGTAGCAGAACTGAAAAGTGAAAGAATGCGTTTGCTTGCTAAGATGCAATGAGGTTTGGTAATACAGGTTTTGGATATATTCATCAGGAGACAAACTGAATAAATAAATATCCAGAGTAGTTTGCCTTTGTGATTTTTTGAGTTATTTATGGGTATTATCTTGGGCAAAGCTGGATGTGCTCCTGGGTTGCAATGACAGATATTTGGGACCGAGTAGAACGTAAATGACAACTCCTTCATTCTTTCGTTTTCTAAAAATCCATAACATAAAATTAAAATTAAGATGTAAAGCTATAAATTCCACACTGTACTTTTTATGTGTTTGAGGAATCTGCTCTAAAATCTGTTAAATAAAAACCTTCTGTTTTTTCAGGTTTTTTTATTCTACACTATTTTGGTTATTAGCAAATCTGAAAGGAAATAACTTGTTTTTGTAACAGGATTGTCTATCA
The DNA here is from genome assembly GCF_037042795.1 of Molothrus aeneus. Taxonomy (NCBI): domain Eukaryota; kingdom Metazoa; phylum Chordata; class Aves; order Passeriformes; family Icteridae; genus Molothrus; species Molothrus aeneus. The sequence goes on from NC_089653.1 coordinate 7,373,246, forward strand.
AATTATATAAATTTTCATAAAGGGAAATCGTAGTAGAACATCACTACATTGAGAGAATGTGGTATTCTTGATCAATTATTATATTTTAAATGTACATATATATTATGTTAGAGGATAGAGCTTGTTTTGTTTGTTTTTGTTTGTTTAGTTGTTTGGCTTTTTTTTAAATAATCATAAAAATGTAGATTATAATCTGTCAGGAATGGATGATAATTTACTATTGAGACATCATTAGCAATTGTAATTTTAATATTCCAGCTTTTTATACTTTTTATATCATTAAGCACTTATATAAATATCTGCATAATTAACTGTAAATCTGTGAGCAATTTCACGCTTTTTTTCCATGAGTCTCAGTCATTTGTGTCTTAAAATTTTATGTTGTGTCTGGAGTGCCAGAAAGGTGTTTTTGAGTATTTGGAACCTTGTTCACCAGCACTTTACTCCAATTTGAGGGTCATTGCAGGGTACTTTTAACTTGCACCATGTTACACTGGGTTTAATTTGGGCCAGCTCTGTTCATAAGGCTGCGATCTCTTGGCTCCCCCTTCCCGCCCCGTGGAAGGTTTGGAGCACACCTTGACGGTGCCCGTTGTGTGTTGCAGGATGGTTTCACACCTCTGGCAGTAGCTTTGCAGCAAGGCCATGACCAGGTGGTTTCCCTGCTGCTGGAAAATGACACCAAGGGGAAGGTTCGCCTGCCCGCCCTCCACATCGCAGCGCGGAAGGACGACACCAAGGCGGCGGCTCTGCTCCTGCAGAACGACCACAACGCTGACGTGGAGTCAAAGGTCAGTTGGGAAAAGCAAGGAGCTTTGGTGCTCTCAGGTGCTGACCACAGCCAGGGGAGGTCTCCCTCGGTGTGAACTGTTTTGCTGCAGTTACACAGAACTTTCTCCTCTAACACCCCATAGAGAATAACATTTGACTTGCGTCCTTTGCCTCTTTCTCCCCTGTTCCCCGTCTGTTTAAATCAGGCTTAATTCCTGTTGCAGAAACCTTGCAAATGGAAAATAATAAACAAAATATCATTTGAATTATTATCTTGGCAATGAAAGCCACTCCTGAAAGCAGTGGCGAGCCGTAGGTACTGCACAGTTGCCATTTGATCGGCTGTCTGTGCAATTGCTGCTTGGAGAACTTGGGTAAACAGGTAACAATTAGCACTCAAAGTACAATTAGCACTCAAAGTACAATTAGCACTCAAAGTACTCGCTGGTTCTGCTTCCACCCTGTGGAGCTTCCTGTGTGTGCCGGGCGTGCTGCCCCCCGAGCTGCCGTGCCCCACAGCCATCATGAAGCTTTCCGCACCCATGTCACCAGTGGTGGACTAACCGTGCATTTTTTCCCCCTCTTTGCTTCCCAATGTGTTAACCTAGATGATGGTGAATAGAACAACAGAGGTATATATAAATATATCTATGCATCATCACTCCTCCATGACTTAGTGCTGCTGCATCATTTCTCCCTCCTGTCTGCATCGCATATTTTAGGATAGACACCTGCTTTAGATGAAATGAAGTAGCATGTGCTAGAGAAGACTGTAGTTTAGAGACCAGGGCTCTCTGCAGCTGGAACTAGAGTTTAAAAGTAAGAGTGAAGCATTCTTGGGAACTTAACTGCTATCATAAAAAGCCTGTATTACGAGAGATGGAGTTTTCAGGGATTCTCATGGAGCATACGTTTATCAGATGTTCTCAGAGCTGCAGACAACCCTGTCATGTTGTGCATCCAGGTCTGATTCTAGGCTTCTGCATGACACTTACCTTGATGGTGTCAGCAAATAGAATGATCTGAGAGTGGTTTTACAGCTGCAAAATTCCCAAAGCAAGGCAGTGGCAGCTAGCATGGCTTGCTAACAATTTAGAAATGCATCTAGTTCCCATAAGGTTTCATACTTTGCAGGACTGATGGAATTGCTGCATGTTTTAGCATTATTTTAAAAGGAAGTAAAACTACTTAAATATGAAAATCAGTTGCTGAAGTAATTTTATCAGTAAGACGTGTTTTAATTAGGGTGGTAACTCATGGTGTCTGAACATAATCCAGTGTGATTGCCCACAGTGGGAGACTGGTCCTTATGGCGCTAACCCTTGGAAAAAAAACCCATATTAATAATTTAAAATAGCCTTTGATGTTATTTTCATTTGCATCTACTTTGAATTTATAAAAACCAGTTAGCAAATATCATTAAATGACTTGTATTTGAACTTCTGCAAAGAATCTTTAAGATATTTAACTTGCAAGATTGACATAATACCAATAACTATATTTTTCTAGTTAGCAGCTAATTTCTTATAAAAGTCTGATCATTGCTTTAATACTCAAATGTTTTGCTGCTGTTTTCCTGGAATAACTGAAAGTTTTATTCAACTTCTTTTCTTCTAGAATAATTATGTTAATTTTTTTCCCTCCTGGATAGCAATGTGATTTTATTTAGATTCTCTGAGATACTATAAATAAACATCAGTGAGTGAAAACCAGTACAGAACTGGAGTGGTGACTTGCAGCAGGCTCCTATTACTAGCCTTTGTCAGTGATGTGCCATGAATTGTGGAATGCCAGTGTGATATTGTTTTTAAAGTATCTATTGGTTGTGTTTTGTTTTGTTTATTTTGCAGAGTGGGTTCACTCCCCTGCACATAGCTGCTCACTATGGGAATATCAATGTAGCCACGTTGCTGTTAAATCGGGGTGCTGCCGTGGACTTCACTGCAAGGGTGAGTGTGGAGCCAGTTGTGCTCAGTTTGCTTTGTGGCCACAGCTTTTGCACAGGGCTGTGAGAGGCACATCTCCCTCACCAGCCAAGGGGCCTGACCTGGCTGAGCTGTTCTGTTACCACCTGGTGTAAAGGGGCTTTCCCTGGGCTGCTGAACCGAACCCGAGCTCGAGACCTCACCTCCCAAAACTTCTGCTGTCATCAAAAGGAACTGCTGCTCTCGTGGCTCCAGCCTTGCAAAAGGTGTGCTGGGATGCAGTGGCACAAATGGTTCCACCTGTAGCTGTGACATATGGCAGGAGTGATGTGTCCCTGCTGAATTCTCCTCATCGTGCCGCTGCTTCCAGTGAACATCAGGTGTGGTGCTGAGGAAAGCATCTGTGCTTCCATTGCATGCACAGGAGCAGGTGATTCATAAAGGAAATCTGGAAACTGGATGAGTAGGAGATGAAGTGAGACCTAGGGGTGGAGTCCATAGTGTAAGGAGAAGGAAGGCAGGAAACAATAGAGGGAATTTAGAGTTGGGAGAGCAGGGGAAAGACCCAAACAGATATGGATAGGGATACAGCACGAAGGATAGGGGTACAATATGAAGAGCAAGGAAAGATGGTGGTGCCAGACATGAGACCAGATAAATAAATAAACCCCAAAACAAAACAAACTGAGGCTCTGCAAGGCTTTGGCTCACCAAGCCTTACCCAAACAAAGCCAGGCAAGAGATGTGGTGGTGATCCAGGACAATAGGGAGATAAAATCAAGGCATTCAAAGTGAAGGCAAATGCTGATGTAAGAGTAAATAGGCATAAATTGACCATGAATAAATGTTGTCTAGAAATTTAGATATTTCCTATTAAATCTTAGTAATTAATGTTATTTAATTAATAACTGCTTAATAGTGAATGTTAAATATAACTAATGAGTTTCTGGAACAATCTTTCAATTAAAGTAGAAAAAGTAAAAAAGATCCAATGTAAATTCAAGAGTATACTTATGAGGGGAATTATGTCACGTGGATAATCCAGCAGCTCCTCTTCTGAGGTTTTGATCGTGTGTTGTTTATTGCTTTTGCAAGAGGAGAAGTACTCCAACACTGCTTAGAGCATTTGCACAAAGGGAAAAGTGCATTTGCAGTATTCTACTTCAGATAGTTTGTATGGCTAAAAACTTGAATGCTTCTGTAGTTAAGGGAATATTTACATGTAGCAAAGTTTTTCAGAGAAGCATTGCAAACCCCTTGCTCTGCTTTCACTGATAGCATTGACCTCTGATTTCCAAGTCCTTTAGCTGACCCAAGTAGAGCATTAAAGCATTTCATACCATCCCAAGCTTTGGCATTGTGGATTTGATAAGCCCTAATCACAGAAGCAGGGATGACAAATGGGGTCTTGGGTCAACTCTTTCCCACTCAGAAACAAGATTAGGGATTAGCAATGCTACTACATTAGCAATTAGCAGCATTTAGTACCAGTGCACTAAATACCATCTGCCTATGCTTGTTTTAATAGAATAATAAGTCTTAGGCTTCAGCAGCTCTGTTTTGGATTAAGGGCACTTGTGGAGAGCACATCCAGAGTAAAAAGGCCATTCTTGCCTCCTCTTCAAGATCTGGACATTCTAAATTCTGCCTCCATTGGTTGTCATCATCAGAGTTCTGGGATGGCTGGGGAGGTGGGGATGCAGTAACATCAGCCTGAAGGAGCAGTGGGCTGAGGCTGTGGCTCAGGGGGCACTGAGCTCTTGTTTGTGCTTGTGGTACTGGGCAGGGGCATCCAGAGAGAGAGAAGAGAGCTCATCTCCAGTCCGTGGCAGTTGCAAATCTAGATAAAGTTGTTGTGACAGAAAGAATTGTAGCATAAATAACAGTAATATGGAGCTGAATGTTGTTCTTTAGTGCTTATCAGGCTGCAGGGGATGAAAGCATGCACAGGAGGATGGGTTGGGTTCCGGCAGAGCAGTGGATATGTAGGCTAACACAGCACTTCCAATTATCAGCACCAAGTAGCAGAGCCCTTGCTTGACCCTTGATTACCCAAACTGCAGAACAGGTACTGAAAATGACCCACAGGTACAGCCTGCTCATTGCCACCTCATGGCCTCTTGTTTTAATTTCTGTAAGTGCTATCCACTGTCTATCTTCCCTCTGCAGGAAAGGCCCTTATTTGAGTTGCTGACAATGTGAGATGAGCAACAGAGCAAAGATATGGAAGGGCTGTAACCCAAATAAAATATTACCATATGTACTGTAGCTTTCAGAAGTGCAAAGAGCAAACTTTTAAGATGGGGGTGTCAAATGCACTTTGTGCATTTTTGCTTTGTTCTCACTAAATAAATAGAAATTAGCACTACTTTTCTATCTCTCAGTTTATGTTCAGACTCTTCAGGAAAGTACGTATTTTAGGGAGGGGTTTGAACAAGAGAAGAGGATTATGGTAACAAAAGAAGCTTGTGTGAGCAGGGTAAAGTGAAGACAAATGTGTGACAAATAGCTATCTGCCATCTGCCACCATCAGTGTAGGCAGGGAGGGGAAAGGTGGAGGAATGTGAATGGATGTGTAGGATGAAGGCAGAGCTGTAAGGCCAAGGGCAAGTGTGGTGAAAGGATGTAAGGAAAAGGAGGGCAGGCCTGTGGCAAAGGAGATCTCCTCAGCTGCTGTTCCCAGCCAGTTTCCAAGAGCCCTGAGGGAAGGAAGAGGCTCCAGCAGGGAAGGCAAGGAAGGAGATGAGCTTGCTGCTGGCTCTCAGTGTGTGGGCAGGAGCAGCAGTGGTGCTGTGCTGTAAGTAAATGATGTCCCCAGTGATATTCAGGAGCAGCTGCTCCCTCAGCCCCGCTGGTACACACCTGCCTGCCTCTCAGCTGTCACATATTCCCTTGGACCCTTCTTTCACTGCAGCCAGGGGACAGGCACAGCTCCAGCAGCTCTTACAGGTGTCACAGTGCCTGCCAGCCTGTGTACCTGCCTACTGTAGAGGCTAGGGGTTGGAAATGTACCTCCTTTTACAGGTTTGCAGTCCTGCAGTCCAGTGACTGATGTCATGTCAGCTCTTCCCATGAGCTGCATTAGCACTTCTGTGTCTGCTTTCTCCTCTTGCCTTGCTGCAAGTGCAGGGAAGGTGGCACAGCAAACTCCCCATTGAGATGGATGGAAATAATTTCAGTAAATCAGCTTCTGATGCCCTTTATTCCACCTGTAAACAAGGAGGCAGCTCTGGGAGCCATCCTAACCTCATTCCAAATGAAACAAAATCTCCTTATTCAGCTGGATGTTTGCCATTTGGTAACAAAGCAAAAACAATCATTCCAAATTGCTCGACTTCTTGGGCTCAAACTCAACAGAAAACCTGTCACAATTACTGGCAGGGTATGCATTGCAGGGTAACAGGCATTTTATGACTACTCATCATCCTTTTCCTGTTGTACATTATCGTGTGTCCACCTTCTCCAAAATACTTCAAATACTTCATTGCATCACCATATTTCCCTCTTGCTTAACTGGGAGACAATCACACAGAAACTAAAGAAGTGCAGGAGGACAATAAAGGGTAACTGAGGGTGAAGTCTGCCTCCTTTCTTGGCCAGATGAACACTTGAAAGCAGTCACTGCTTGGGCTTTGAAGGATTACAACACCTCCAGGCACCCTTCTCTTAGCTGACAGTGTGATGAATCCTACTTACAAGCTGAAAGGTAGCCAGACACATATAAGTGAATCTATTTTATCAATTTTTTCAACAGGAAAAACGAATTCCTGTCATTTTAAAACTATTGTTTATCAGCCACTTGTGCCTTTAAATCAAACTGTATCCGATGTCTTACCTAGAGTTTTAATGACTTAATGGGGGTCTTACCTAGAGTTTCAATGATTTTGAAGGCATTTTGAGTAAACTGGGAATTATATTTAGGTAAAAGTTATCTTTTGGGGGTTCACACAGTCTTCAGATAGCCTTCTTCTGTCTGAGATGGTCTTCCAGTGGCAAGATCTGTTTAGCCCAGGTGAGGAAATGCCTTTGAAGCTGCACCTGTCTCTGAGGAAAGCAGTGCTTAAAAAGGAAGGACGAAATTCTCAGCAGCTTCCAGAGCAATGGCTGAGAGAAACCTCTGTGACCCCCCTCATCCACTCTGTGCTTGAGCAAGTCAGAAGATGGAGGCAGCCAGGGAATCCTCTATGTGAAGGTGACCTCTCCCTCTTACTTGCCAAAGCAAACAGGAGGAGCTCCTCACTGTGCCATAAAACTGCATCCAGCCCTGGGAAAGCCTTCCTGATCCACAGCACTCCTTATCCTAGAGGAGATCTCGGTTCCACTGGGAATGAGCTTTGCCTGCAGAAAGTTTGCTTACTGGAAGGTTAGGAAAGGATTTGGTAATTTTGAGGGTGGTGTGAGGACAACATGCATTAATGATGACCCTGAGGCTGAGGAGCAGAACACCATTAGCCCATCAGAAAGAGCAGGCAATATCTAAGTGACAGTGGCATAAGAGAAAAGCATCTTTGTTTCCCCAGTGGTAGTTTGCCATAAGAGCCCTTTGCTACAGTCTTCCTTGTTTTCTTCTAGGATTCATTTTATACATCTCAACCCTGAATAAAGTTAAATATATAAGCATACAAGAACTAAAATAGCACAATATAAGACTTACTGGCATTAAGAAGAGAAGGAAAAAAGCTGGAAAATTGTGTACTGTTGAGGGTTTCCTGGAAAGCATCTGATTGTGCATTTTTATCTTTAATTTCTGAAACATCTAGACAAGCCTCAGTGATCCCAGTGACTGCTACTAGAATATAAGACTTTTCTCTGCAGGAATTCTGTGTGGTAGCTCCAGTTCTGAATTACAGAAAAACACGGGAGGATATTGGGTGTTTTAACATACAACATGTTGTGTTCGTGCATAGTTGCATATGAGAATCTTCAAATGCACACCACAACCTTCCATGTCTCTAGGATCTGGTAATAGTGGTAATAACAATGCAGTGGTGCTGCTGACAATTCCAGTATGCAAAAACTACCATTATGCTATTTTCTCTAATGCTGGAGGGATTTTCTAGGCTCTATAAGAAATTTCTGTTGTAGCAGTCTGGCTGTTTTCAGCTTCTGTCTCGCTCACACATTCTGTGTCAATATTAAGCTCTTCCTAGAGGTTGCTCTTAGTTGAGGAGTGAGAAGAACTGTCTTACTAAATCCCAACTTAATCTGAACATTTTGGTAAGAAACTGTTCTGGTTTGTTTTAAATCAAGGAAGTGAAATTTGAAATCAGATAGTGTAATTTTTCTGATTAAAACTGCACTCCACTGAGAGGCTGGGAGAGCTCAGAGGTGGAGGTAAGTTCTCTCATTGGCAGCAAGAAGAAATGCCAAGTCCATGTGACTGGCAGTGACTTTTCACAGTCCTGATGTGATCAGCTGCTCAGTCAGCATTTAAATCAATGCAGCACATGACTAGGAGTTGTTTTCCCTTTGTTTCATGCCTTCCTTTAAGGTGAATTTCAGAGCCCAATATGAATCTGTAAGTGCAAACATTTACTTTTCTTGGTTATTATTAGCATCTTTATGCTTGTAAGACTCCAGCTGTGATAAGAGAAAGAGGCAATCTCATAGGACAGCATAGCACACCAGAAACCCAGGGGGAGTTCCTGGTTTTCTAAAAGCATTAAAATGGAACCATAGAAGGTCTGCTTTGCACACTGACAATTTTAACCCTATTTTTTCCTTGGCTTCCTAACCATCCATGTGGCTAAATTGTCATAGAAAGGAGCAATTCTGACTGCTGTGATGGATAACACTGAGTGTCATCAGGGCAGCTGGTCTCATTTCAGCTGGGACAGGTTAGGTGGCTCATTTCTCAACACAAGATAACTGAAAAGTTTTTGAGTTTTCTTGGGAAGCTGTAGATAGAGAGCTGCAGCTGGAAAGGCTCGGTGTTCCCTCTGATCAGGCAAAGGCCCCTGATTGTAAAAGCAGGTCACTCCTCTCCCATTGTATTTGTGGATGTTGTCATGTGGATTTGTGGCTCTGGAGGAAGGCACAAGCCCTGTGTGAGGGGGCTGCAGCAGGCAGTGGATGGACACAGAGGGAAAACCACCATCCACAATGCTGTGAAGTGTAGAAAAGGTTGCCTGCACCTGATCCATGGCATTTGAGCTACGGGCAGCCTCAGAGGACTTGGGGTCACTTGTCCCAGGAAGTCTGCCAAGGAGAGGAAAGGCTGTGTTCTAGCTGATAATCCTATGGCCATTTTCTTCATCGTTTTAGCTTGCTATTCTCACAATGATGTTTCATGTTCCCTGTAGAATTTATACTCGGAAACTGCACCTCAGTGTGAAGGGGTCTGCCTGAGACATTACCCAACACTGGATATTTCAACAGCAAGGGCAAGCAGCACTCCAGCAGGAACTCTAGATATGATCCACATATTTTAACAGCAACTTTTGAAAGGCATTTCAGCTTTATTACTGCAGGAAAACAGCTTCAAAAATTTCCTGATTTACTATTCTATCTTAAGAACAAAGGGAGAAATTTATAGAAGATCAAACGGATAAAAATAGACTGAAAAGACAGCAGATGCTGTTGATACACTGAAGAATTAAGAACCTTACATTTGGTGGCTATTTTGTTTGCTGATACCACAGTTTTAGTGTTAATAAACAACAGCAAAGTTGCACATATTATTAAGCTTTTTTATCTCTTGTTTCTTGTGACAAGTACAAATAACTCCATTTTGAGTTCCTTGCTTTACATTTTGTCATCAGAAGAATTAATGATGGTGTTGTCTGAGGTTTTTTCACTTCTCAGTTTGTGATCTTAATTGTGAGGTGAGAGATGGAGAAGGACCATACATATGAAACTTCTAGCTGTGATTCTTTAAGACTTGGTACAGCAGAGTATTGACCAAAGCCAAGTTTCTTGGCCTGAACATCAGTGTGCAATTATTCAAGCATTCAAATAATGCATCTCTTCCTTCATCTGTTTGGAGTCAGAACTCTCAGCCAGCTGAATTATTACTTAGCATTCTTTGCTACCAGTAAAAGCTTAAATAGCTAAACAGCAAAATTAAATTCTAATAAAGACTTGCCCCCCCCTTTTTCCCCCCCTTCTTTTCCTCACAGTGTTTTCCTGAGATGTTAAGGGTGAAAAAGGTTAAAAGTGTTTTTAATTATTCATTCCTTTATTTTTTTTATGAACTGCCTGATCAGGTTAGTAAAGTACAACAAAAAACTGCAAACTACTGCCAGGGAAATGAATGCTCTTTCCTAGGAAAGAGAAGCTCTTTGGTCATCCATAAGGATAAATATTACACTGGACATATAGAAATTAATTGATTCCTCCTGCTCCATTAATTATTTCTGGGAAGCTGTGTGTAGTTGGTTTTTCCTCACAAAACTTTTCTGGAGTAATCACATTCTTTGTCCATCCATCTCTTTGTAATGTGAACTTGCTGACTATTTTCAATCAAAAGTAACTCCAGGTTTCAAGATGCTGAAGACATTAAATTTATATGTTTTTTGTCAAGACAGGTGATCCCATAGAGCAAAGATGGATTCCTGGCTCCTGAGCTTAGCCCTTATTCAGTGCTGGAGAATTTCCTCACATTTCCAGCCAGCATGATCACGCCTGTCAGAAGCTGGGAGAGAAATATGCTGTCCTAATAGTTTTGGTAGCAATCCAGAAATCTGAATGTCATTTGAACAGGACTTGGTTTTGAACATGAAAGTGGATGTTTTTCATTTTTTCATCAGTGCAAGGAAACAGTGTCACCTAACCCTTAATTGCTAAGAAGTCATCTCTCCTAGTTCTGAGCTGTGTGTTTGCCAGCGCTCATCCCTCTATTCCAGAATCCACTCTGCTCCATTCATGGCAGCAGGAGCTTTGACTGGCAAATAATTAGATCCAAAGTGAGCGTTCTTGTGTGGTTATGCCCTCCCTTGTGCTGCACTAGATTCAGCTTAGTGTTGAGATGAATGAGTAGCAGACTTCTAACAGGTGTTTGTCTTTCCTTTTGTAATGCTGTCCCTTCCTCCTCCATTTCTTTCTTGATGCTTGGAAAATGCTTTTTTTCTTGTCTGTGTATGAGGCAGTAAATTCTTAGTACTAAATTATTTTGATGTATTAACAGGGCACTAGGATCTGTTAGGCTGAGTTAACCTCTTTACCCTTTAACATCAGCAAGTAGAAAAAGGTGTTTCTTTAATCTAAATTACCTGCAGTACTCTTTACTTGAAGACAAAAGTTATTTCCTTTACCATTTTTTCCTCAGGAAAGTAGAATTCATCTCTCTCTCCCTCTGACCTCAGTAACATCTTTCCTTCTGGGAAGAGAAAAAAAGCAGAAAGTATCTCCACATAATTGTTTCTCTCCTTTTTTTCCTCTCCTTTTTGTGACTGCTACAGTAATGTAGTGACCTCCTATTATATCCAGTGTCAGCTCCCAGTCAAATAGAATTAACTCTTTTTTTCAAAACCATTTCACAGAAAATTTGAGTGATCGCACAGTTTTACCTCCCTGAAAGGACCAGACATGATGCACTTTCTGTTTAATGTGCTAAGCATCTTCTTGCTTTACTTTGCTTTTTAAAGGAATGAGAAGCTACCCTCGCACAGTCATCACTTTGATCCTCTAATGATCATGAATATTGTAGAAAGGATCTCTGTCATTTAACCTTGCTAACATGTATTTTACCTCTCAGATAACATTAATTAGTACTTTCTAGTAGCTGTGAATTTGCTTCATAGTGAAATTTTGTGTAAATGAAAATGTAGCAGCTGCATGAGGTACTTGGTGTTATGATTAGGCTGTGAGTCAGCTTGTCACAGCTTAGAGGGGATCTTTTCCTGATGCTGGCTCTCCATCACTGCACTCACCTGTGCTGCTGAAGGCTCTGTTAGCCAGGTCAGACAGCAATACCCCTCCCTGCTGCTCAGGGTGCCTTTGATCCAGCCAGCCACAGGACACTGTGTGTGCTGCTTTCTGCTGGGTGCCAGGGCTGCTGTCCTACACAGCCAGCTGTTTGTGCTGCCCCCAACACTCAGGAACACATCCTTTACAATTCTCTGTGTCTGCATACCCTAGCTGCGTGCTCTGTTTAGATCCTTTTATTTTTCCTTGGCTCCATATGATCAGATACACACAGGATGTGGCCTTCATAGGGCACGAGATAAAGGAGTCAGCAGAGCATGAAGAGACGTCCTGGCTGCATCTTGTTGAGGAGTGCTGCCTGTGTGTGCTCACAGTGGCTTATGTAACTGTCCTGGATGTGCAGCATCCCTGCCTGTGCCAGCCTGCCAGGCACACTCAGGGAAGCACACACACTTCTCTGCAGCCCCACTTCCTGCACGGTGTTACACCATTAGAGGAGCAAATTGAGGAGGCAAAATTAATGGTGGAACTGAAATGAAGGTGCTTGCCAGGCTTTCAGGGTTTGCTGGTAATGTTCAGAAATAAGTAATGCTGGCCTCTCATAATTTTTGTATGAGATCTGCAGATATAATGGTTTTGTTTATTTTTCAATGGCTCCTACAAGGCCGGTGAAGTTGAGGTATGAATCCTTATCATACAGGCTCATAAACAACCACAGCTGGATTAAATTGCTAAGATTCAGTAAAATTGTATAAGTTCAACCCTTAAGCAAAAGTTGTGAGCTGAGGCACAATCATGTCATCTTATAACTCTAGCAACAATTTGACTTTTGTCTTCACTGTGTGTATGTTGAGATATAAGGCCAGTAATTCACATGTGAAGTTGAGCACAGCTTCCCTTTGCTTTCATGCTCCCAGGGAAACAAACTGTGTTATGGTTTAGCAAATTGGGCATAATTCATTCTGTGAGCAAACCAAAAATGGAATTCCTGAAAGACAGATATATGCATATTTATTTTCATGTTGTTTTCTTCCACAGAATGATATCACACCGTTGCACGTTGCATCAAAAAGGGGAAATGCAAATATGGTCAAACTCCTACTTGATCGAGGAGCTAAAATTGATGCCAAAACAAGGGTAAGCTCAAGTGTGAGTGCTGTGAGTGGCTGTGTGGAATGACCGCCTCTGACCTGTGTGATGCTGTAGAGCTTAAATCATTCATCTTCCCAGGAGGCTGCTACAGCTGCACTGCATTTATTTTTAATGAAATTATTGCAGTAGGACACTAACATTTAAATCTCTTACAGCAGTGTGTGAAACACCAAGGATGGCAAAGCTCAGAGCCAACCATTTTCCATGGTTTTTTTTCCAGAGTTTAATTAGGAGCTGCTTTTATCTGCTTGGGGAGTACAGGTGAATGTACAGGAACATGCTAAAAGATGAGAATTCGAGTCAGATATTTCAGAATTTGAATGCTAGCAGGGTAACTTTGAGCTGCAGTGTGTGTTTGCCTTTCACTATGCACAGGCAGTGTCACAGAGTGTGCTGTGGCTGATGATTCTCCTGCAGCTCAGGCCCTGTGTGGGATTTGTCAGCACATGGGGCAGGCACAGGGATGGTTTCCATCAGGCTGACACCTAACTCAGTGCCCTGAGTGACTTAAAAACCCAATGCATGGGGTTATGTCCAACTGCTGTAGTTAAAACCCAGCCAAGCCAGGGATATTTTATTTACTTGCACAGCAGGAAAAAAAAAAGAAAAAGAGAGAGAAGGAAAAAGTTCAAATGTTTGGAAGTAAATGGGGAATTAGTGGTGCTGTGGGCTGTCAGGGCAGTCTTTGCAACACACTCAAGAGCTGTCCCAGTAACTTCCTGACAATTATCATTTTCTTGACATATTAATTTATCACCTCTACCTTTTCCATTTTGAATTCATCAGTATAAGTTCTACCATTCAGAATCATTCTAAGCAAAGTACATGAATAACCTAAGAATGGTTTTTCTGCAGTTGTTCCTGTATTCACAGGTTTTTGTTTGGTTACTGTAGTGCCTGAGATTTCCTGCAGTGCTTGTTAGGCACATTTGTGTTTTGGTTCTCTGTCGAATTCAGAAACTGGGTCAATTTATTTTGTCATCTCTTCCTTCTCTCCACATGTTGTTCTATTTTACCTTTAGCAGCTGATGATTTATTTCTAAAATGTTTAAGTTCTTTTCTAGTTGGGCAACAACATGGAAGAGATTACTTTTCATGGGTGATGTGGACAGTGGGTATAGTTCCTGGACTGAAATTCCAGCCTTCTCTGTGCCACACAGGGGTACCAGGATAAGGGGTGTGCCTCTGCCTTGTGGTGGCGGAGGGACACTGTTTGATGGTGTGTGACAGATGTGCATTTGGTTAGAGCAGGGAGAAAGGGACTTGGTGGGGGATTAGTTGCTTCCCTCTGCATGTATTTGTATGGCCCACTGCAGTCCAAATCATTAGGGACCAGTATTTTAAATAGTTGGAGTCAAGTTAGTTCTTTCAGTTAGGAAAATTCGTGCTCTGCTTCATTTCCTCTGTCACAAGCTCGGGGTCAGACACTGGGATAATTTATGTAACTAAAAATACAGGCTGGGACGGAAACAGGATCTAGGAAGAGGGCAGAAGCATTAACAGCTCCCGAGCCTGGCACAGCTTCCCACTGAGGCAAAGGCAGCGATGAGCGTGGCTCACGAAGCACTGGTTTGTTTTTCCTGGCTCCCCCAGAGCCTGCCTGCTTCCCCAGGCACCCATCCTCTCCAGAGGCCAGGAGGGGTGTGCCCAGCTCCTGCTGGACGTGTGCCCCAAGGCTGTGGTGCTGGCGCTGGCAGGGGCGGGTGTCCTGCAGTCGGGGCTGGGTGAGGCTGCGCTCCCGGCGGCTCCCGGAGCCTCACACCCCGAAGGGAGAGCACCAGCAGGGCTCAGAAATCAGTACCAAAAGGCTGAGAGGAGTGTGGTGCTGGGTGAAAAAGGGCATTGTTTCAGGAGAGCCTGCCTGGTTCTCATATTCAATAGCAAAGATGAATTGCTCTGAGCTGGCGCAACACATGTTCCTGCTAAATCTCTCCTGTTGTTCCAACCTGACCCAATGTTGTCTTCCAAGGCTGAACAATTAAGATATGTCAACTTTGCAAATATTCCTTTTTTTTCTTTTTAATCACTATTTTTCTTTTCAATGTCCCAGATATAGAATGGCCCTGCAAAAATACAGGCTCTGGTCGTATCCTTTACAACAGCATCACTACTGCTGAATGCATTGAAGGGCAAAGAGCAGCTGAGGCTGTCTTTTCTGATACATGTGTCAAGCCCTGCTTATCAGCTGGATGCCCAGGCAGAGCCCAGCCTTATGTGTTCTGTGAGGGGCAGGTGCTGAATGCACACACAGCTTGATAACAGGTGGGATTTGCATGTGAAAATAAGTGAGTCTCCTAGTGCCATATTTATAAATGTGAGTCCTCTCTCTTTTTTTCTATTTTTTCTAAGAGATTTACAGAATTTTTGTATGTAAGAGATAAGCAGATTTTTTTTCTATTAGGATAGTTTTTTTTGTCTTGGGCATTCTGATACTGTTTAATTCAAAGATTGATTATTGAAGATAAAATACCTCCTTAAAGGAAAATGGCAAAGTTTCTGTACCTTTATGAAAGGATAAAAATAAAATCTTGAGATTTCTGGTTTCTACTGCTCAGGAGTAAACTAAGAAACTCTTAGACCTACCTTTCTCCTGTTTCATGTCTGTATTTCACCTTTAAATGAGAATGCAGAACATACTGTTCTGTGTTGTTGACCAACAGAGCCAGGATTTGCTACTCTGACTCTTAGATGGGACAGATTTATCTATTCAGCTGGCATTTTGTTCCTGCAATCCATCCTCTGTATGGGATATTGGCATACTCTCCACATAATGCTTTTTTTATTGTTCACAAAAAGAATAATTTTATAGATAAATTAACCAAAAGCCTTTCCTGAGCAATAAGTTGAGGTAATGATTTCTTTTCCTTAGTCATTAACATGAGCATTTGCATTTGCTGCTGACAGATGGTCCAGGAAACTGCAGTGCTGAAGTACTGCACAAAAGGTTAACACGAAGGGCTAAATCCTTATCCTGTTTAAATTACTGGAACAGTAATCCAGGAGCTCCCACTTTCTCTGGATTCATTAGGACTGGGATTTGATGAGCACCATTATCCTCTTACACACCTGCACACTGTGTTTGGGACTTGAGAGAACATGTGAGACACATCCCAAAAATTATGTTCAAACTATTTTGAGACTCAGACAAGCCTTTTTTTTTTTTTTCATTTTAGTTCACGCTATGTTGCATTGTTTATTTTAACCAGCTGTTCCTCTTCCCTCTGGTTTTTTTGTGTGTGAGATGTCTAGCAACTGGTATTTGGGGCTGGGTACTGAATTCTTAAGGGTACCCCTCAAGAGCTATGTGCTGCCAGGGCAGCTTTAATCATTCTGGTTTTTAGCCAAGAGTCTGGGCAAAGGCCTGTTAATGCCTCATGTAACATGTTTACTGAATGTTGCCCTAATTATGTTTCTTCTGTCTTCCAGAAAAGACTTTAAAAAAGTAAAATTTAATTAGAGAGGTTGATTAAATTAGCTTGATTTGCTTTGGCTGTCTAATACTGTATATGCCAAAGTGAATTTGTGTCTGAAGCAGGCAGCAAGCAAGTTTTAGCCTGGATTAACAGTAAGTGTTTATAATCTTCATTCTACTGATTTTGCAGCTGAACAACAGGCCCAGCACTCATATCTGCATGAAAACACGTGGGATATGCTCTTTGAAGATGCATCAGATCATGCATAAGCTGCTCCAGAAAACCCACATGTATTAGGATATGAAATAACTGCAGTGGCACTGCCTTGGCATTCTGAGTGTGCTTTGCCCGTGCAGGGAGAGCAAACCTTGTTTGTTGCCCTCTTGCCCAGGAGGGGCCATTTGCAATAGTTTGCCAATGGAGTGAAGAATTCAGGAGAGCTGGAGCATGGAGTGGGACAGAGCCCTGCTGGGCTGAGGGTGTGCATGGAGATAAACCCTGGAGGCAGCAGGAAGGGCTCCCCTGGCAATGTGTGCTGCTCCCTCTGGCCCGGGGGACAGGAGGGCCTGCTGCTCCTGCCAAGGCTGGGGACAGGCTCTGGGGGCTGGCTCAAACTCTGACAAGCTCTTGCTGAATGTTTACATCACATTTCAGTTTTATTGTGCTTGGTTTCATCGCTCTTGGACCAGGTTAGAGGCTGATGCTCACTGGTGTGAGAGCTGTGTCACTGAGGCTGCTGTGGCTTTGGGAGACAGCCCAGGGGATGCCACGATGCAAGGGGAATCCTGAGTGAGCACTGACAGGAAATTGGTAGCTGGGGAGCACAAGGAGGCTGCTCTGTGCTGACCCCACACTGCTCAGGAGTCCCTTAAAGCCATTGTGGTGGTGAGGAAACACACAGCAGCAGGAAGGCTCAGACTCAGGACAGTTTAGAGTCCAGTGTAACAAGATCAGAGAGCTACACAGGTACCTGAGTGTCAACAGGGACCAGAAACAATGCTTAGGTCTCATTTGTGTGTGTTTAAAAGAAAAGCTAAAGCAGGCAGCAGCCCCTGAGATGGGTGTGCAATGCTAATGGGCAGCTTGTACCTAATCATAGCTCCTCCTATTGTCCTCTTGGCTTTGCTGAAGCTGCTCTCAGGCTCTCTGGAGGGATAGATAATACAGATGATATGATTTATCATGTCAGTGCACACTTACAGAGTCCTTAATCTGCAGATTATTGTCATAATCGTTTGTAATGGTTTTTCTGAGTCATTGCAGACTCATATTAAGGCAAGTTTGCTTCCTAATACATGTAATATATTTTATGCTTCACATGGTATAGTCTATGTGAACAGTAAATAAGCAACTAGAAAATCTCCTGACAAAGTCAGTGAAGTCTTGCTGAGCTCATAGCAGTCTGTTTTAATCTTAGAATCTCTTTTTAAAAAAAAGAAGTCTTTCTTATCTGCGTTTAAGATTACCCCTGCACATTTCTTTACCTGCTCTCAGTGTCATGTGCCAATTAACTAAACCAGTGAATAGTGAATTGAAAATACAAAAAAAAAAAAAATCCGTGCTGCTAAATTATCTGTCTTGGAGTGTATTTGCTCTTTGCAGAGGGAGACCTGACATCATGGGAACAATAACTGTAGATCAGCTGTCCTGACAAGCACCTGCATGCATTGTCCTGTTGTGTCACACAACAGTGACACACACCAGTGATGCCTCTGCTGGTAGTGACTGCTGTGTGGCCCAGAATGAGGTGCAGCTGGCCAAGCATGGCTGCTTGCTCCTCCTGAGCCACAGAAACCTTGTCAGCCAGAAGTACCCACAGAGGGGTGGGTGCTGGCAGCACTGGAAGGGTCTAGCCTGGTACAGGAAGATGACCAAATGTGTCTCATTCTCTGTGAGCTAACCATGGTATGTTGGTGAAATGACTTGGGGAGGTGTTAAATCTGGAAAATGGTCTCTAACTTTAGTGCCTGATCTCCTTGAGTATCTGTCTTTGATGTACCTGCAGAATGGGATAATTATAGAAAGTAAAAAGAGTGAACAATTGAATGTGCGTAGTGATCTTCAGCTCTTGCCTACAGGTCTGTAGTTGCCTGGCCTTGCTGGGTTTGATTTTCCTTCCCATACAAGTTTTCCTATTTTTGTGGGTGATATTTTCATATCAAATGTTTGTGTCTGCTCAGTACATGAAATGCCCTCACCTGTGGGAGCTACTGGTATAAGAAATATGCATTACCCATTTTAAATGCTTGTGAAGCTGTGGCAAAACATTTGCAACTCAGCTGAAAAATGCATAATTTGTGGGTTTTGGTATCTTTTCTCTTTGTCTTAAGTGTTTTGAGCAATACATCTTGAATTTGTGTAGTATCATTTTAACAAGATGCACTTCCCAGTACTTTATGGGCTGAAATAGCAGGAAGAAGCAGAAATTACAGTAGAATTGACTTGAGAGGTGTCAGTAAGAACATTGTGGGCCAAGCTGCATTCATCTTGTGGGGAAAAATGACTCCCTGAGTTAAGGGAGTTAAGTCTGAACCAAAATATTTTTTTCATCTATGTCAAAAATATATTCCTTACTTTAAGTGAAAGAACAGGCACAATGAGAACCATGCAAGTTTTAAATGAAAGTAGCAGGAAAAGTTTATCATGAAAATTCCTACTTGTTATCTTCCATAGGTTTATCAGGAGCAGGCAAAAATGTAGAAGCAGGAGAATGTAAGGCTCTCTGAACCACGTCCCCCCTCTCCCTGGCTGCCCTCCACACTTTGCAGGGCTTAAGCTGATATTCCAGTAGAGTGTGGTTTAGGAATTACCAAGGAAGAATAATATTCCACATGAAAAGTATTATTAAAGAGGTACCTTAATAATACTTGCTATCATATGGAAATAGAGGGGCAGTGCATGTTGTGAAGAGAGTATGTGAGAAGGAATTTTAGATAATCCCTTGTATAGAAATGAT
Organism: Molothrus aeneus; assembly: GCF_037042795.1. Lineage (NCBI taxonomy): Eukaryota > Metazoa > Chordata > Aves > Passeriformes > Icteridae > Molothrus > Molothrus aeneus. The sequence goes on from NC_089653.1 coordinate 7,392,328, forward strand.
GTGACATACATATTCTAGACAGTACAACGTAGGTGTTTTAAGAGCAGTAGAAGACACCAGAGAAAAGCCCCTTCCTTTGTGATTTATAAATGGAAAAGCCAAAGTTTCTGAAAACTTTGACATCATTATTTGCAGCAAGCATTAGGATGTTGACTATTACCAAGCCAGCTATTCCAAAAGGGGTATGGGCAGTTTGCCTTGACTCTAGGCCAGTCATTCAGCTGGGGGTCACATAAGCACAGTCTGCACAGAGAGACAGAAGTGAATCCAACATACTTCCATCACCTGGGATTAAGATGCTTTTCTCATCTGCTGCACACTTGTCAAAATCAGTGTAATAAAAAAGTCTGAGGAGGATTTTTTTTCCTCTCAGACTGACTGACTATCCGCTGACTCCGATGCATACTGACAAATGAGAGACCCACTTTTCTCCAAGGCATGCAGGCAAAAAGCACCTGAAGTGCAATCTCATCTTTTTCTTGCATGTGCAATGAGGGCCTGGAAGGAGCCCATTGCATGAACACCAGTGTGATATGGCTATTTACATGTTCAGAAAATCAGAGCCAGAATGTGCTCTCTTGGTTTGAACAAACAGGTTCAAGTGTTCATCTGCAGAAGAGCAGCGCCTTGCAGGAATTAATGAGCCTCCTGGGACATGACAGGCCTCTACTAAAGTGTGCAGGACTTCAGCATGTCTGACACTAATCAGTTATAACTCTGTGTCCCACAGGATGGGCTGACCCCCCTCCACTGTGGAGCAAGAAGTGGCCATGAGCAGGTTGTAGAAATGCTGCTGGATCGTGGTGCCCCTATTCTTTCCAAAACCAAGGTAACTGATCCTCTTTCCTGGTGGGATAATCCTTGCACCTTTTTTTCTTTTTCCTAATGTAATTCTGTATGTCTCATATATTTAAGGGTTTGGCAATAACTTTCCTATTTCTTAGTTATTTAAAGTAACTGTGTGGGAGCTCTCCAAAGTGAATGCCGTATGTAGAGCACGTCTGCATATGTAAAATGTGTTAAATCCAGATATACAAGAAAAGATTTCTGTGCCAACCAAAAAGGCTTGTGTGGCAACCCTATCCCTCAGAATTTCAGTAGCTGAAGAACTCTGTGTCTATCCTGGAATAAATACACAGTGATTACAATAAATCTTCAGCTTGTACCAATTTACCCTAAGGCTAGAGAAGAGACAAGAGATAAAAATAGAGCAATGTCCCTTTGCAGAGACAGCTCATATTTCCTAAGGACTTAGCCTGATTACCAGATTCTCTCCTTTCTGTCTCTCTACAGTTTATCATGCAAAATTTTTCCTGGTAATTTCAAATCACCTGTGCCAGGGTGCACAGATTGCTTTAGACCCAAGGGCTGGCATTAAAGGAAGCACTTGCCAGAACTCTGCAGGCAGTGGTCTCTGCTGTGCTGTTGGTGCTGATTTCAAATCTCAGAGCAGCAGCCTGCTTTGCACCACTGCAATCCATGGCTTCCCCATTCAGGGATGACATTTGGGCTGTGCAGTTTGTTGAGGTTCTTTCCAAAGATAACCTTCCACTACATGTTTTTTTTTCCCTTAGTCCGTAACCAATGTGTTTCAGCAGCATTCCTGTTCCGTTGTTATTTCTTTTCTCTCTCTGTCATCCTGTCCTATTCTGTCTCAGCACCCTTCTATATTCTGCTTTTCTCCTCCCTCCTTTTTTCCCCCCCTTTACTGGATTATATTTAGCATTTGTTTGGGGACGTTGGCACCACTTTCCTCTGCTCAGTGAGTCACTGGCAAGGGCTGTCATGGGTAATCTGACAGACACTTTTCACCCATCCTCTGCATGTGGGATTTCCATGGGCTCCCACAGCCCTAGCTTGCAAACTCCATGAGCAGGGGAGAACCACAAGGGGCTGTCTAGGAACCCTTTGGGCCACATCTGCCACTCCTGGAGCCTGAAGTTCATACTCCAGGGAGAAAGGCTCTTCCACCCTCTTGGAAAGCTCTTTTTATCACTTAAAGGAAAAAACAAACAAACAAAACAAAACAACCACCAAACAAAACCACCAACCAAACAAAAAACCCTGCAATAACAACAAACCAAAGGACACCCACATAAACATACACCAAATTTCTTCCATTTCCAGCATTGTAAATGAAAATCTCTCCTAAGGAATTACATTTCTCTGTTGAGTGGATGTTGTATTTTCAGGTGTTACCCCTAAACTTAAGCTGCTGTTCCAGGACTGTAGGTTTTGAATTTGTTGCTCTTCCTGAGCAGACTCACAGAGCCTAGCCCAGAGTTCACTAGACAAAATCAGGCAGATTACAAGGGATAGTGGGTTAGAAATTGCCTAAGGCTGAGAGGCAGACTGAATGTTGATCTGCACAGGCTTATATAAACAACTTCTGCAAAATAAGAGCCTCCTCTGGAAGAGGGAAAGCTCTTACATGTTAAAAAGTGAACAGAAGAAAGTGCAGAGCTTCCTGCATTTCCTTCTGATGTGTTAATTTTGCCACTTTCAGAAGGTGAGCTAGGAAGTAGCTCTGAATGGCATAAATGAATTCATTCATTTGGCACTAAACTGCAGTACCATCCTCTGCAAAAATAAGTGGCTCCATTCTCTTCAAATTAAGTCATATATTATTGGAAATAGGACACATCTTTGAAAGAATTTGAACTTCACAAAGTTTTCTCATGTTATATAAAACTCTTTCAGAATAATAACCAGGCTGCAGTTTGATAGCTATTTCCTGCTAGAGATGGTTTAGTGTAGTGCTGACCCTTTTTTGCACTGGAAGAACCTTAGATTTATTTTCAGGGAAGGTGATGACCTAATGGATTATATGGGGGTTTCTATAGGCAAAATGAAAAGGGAATTCTAGTCCTGAACATGCCAATGATTTTGGATGCAAGATATTACATCCCTGTCAATAAAGGTCCATCTTTTTAAAATTACTCCACACTTCTTTGGCTCTTTGTCCATTTTCTTTTTCTTTTTTCTTGCCCTAAAGCTAATGCCACCCAGCTACAAAATAAGCTCAGAAATTTTATGTTTATCTAGTCAGACAGGTGATACTTTTTTTCCTCTCTGTGGTCCTGTCTTCTTCTGAGGTTTTTTTATTTGGTTGTTTTAAGGTAAGGTGTGACCTTATGGTCCTTAATGGTCAATATCTTTGATTAATCTTGACCTTCTTTCCCTTTAATATTTTCTTGGCAATCTTTAAAAAAACAGTAATGTAAGAGTATTTATAAAGTGGCTCCATCCTAAAGTGCCAGATCACTTCTTAGGGTTGTTGTGTCTCTCAAGAAGGATATGGGCCTGGAGAACACCCTTACATGTAATATTTTTATTTTGAATGTGGCATTGAAATATTGACTTGTGTAAGGTTATACAGTATCATCAACTGCAACAGAACTAGGCCTGGTTTAGGGTATAACAAAAGAAAATTCTCCAATTTTATTTTTGTCTTTTTTTTCTTCTTTAGCATCCAGTCTTGTCTCTTACTTTTCTGCCTGAGGTCTGGCTAGCTGCTGCGCTTCTCACATCCATGACAGATTTTTATCAAGTATTTTGCTGACTTTTCAAATTGGCTCTGTTTCTTCCTTTCTTTTCCATCCATGTCAGTCTTTTTGATACAAGTCTCTCCTATGAGAGAGTCCCATATCAACTTCTCAATCTCTTACTCCATTAATAAGTCATGGAGTAAGAGATTGAGTTTATGGTTTATTGGCTGTTACTGTGAAGAACGGCACTTTTCACCCGAAGGATCTTTCTTATAAAAATGGAGCAGGATGGTGTTTAAAGTTTCATGATTTTTTTACTCTCACCTCTAAAGCATCATCAGTTATAAACTGTTCCCAGGAGGACTTGGTGACCAAGGGAAATTAATCTTTTTTGTTCTACTGTTAACTACACTAGAAGACAGTGAAAACATTTAAAATGCCTTGCTTGTATGAAGCTTCCATGCAGCTAATTGCTGTAGTAGCCTTTGGGAATGGGAGAGAGGCTTATCCAAGCCAACATAAATCACAAGTGAGATGCCCATGAGATAATCTTACTTGAAAGATGTTACTGTGTCCGAGAGTGTCTGTGTCTCAGCACTGCCAGTAAACTGCTCCTCAGCTCTGACAGGATTCACCTGTTTGCTTTCACCATCCTGCCTCCATCTCGATTTGAAGTATTGCTCCACGGCGTATTTCTGCCTTTCTTTGGAGTTCTGGCTGTTACCACATGGCCGAGGGAAGGGTCTGTGTCAGAGCCCGAGGTCCCGGCTGGTTTTGCCTTTGCTGGCTGCGGTCACACGAGGGCACTGCGCCTGTGAGCAAAGGTTTGTGTTTCCCGATGCAGACACAGTGTGCTGGCAGTCACTTACAGCTTATAAACCATTGTGTGCTGCTACAAGAATAGATTCTGCACTCAAAACTAAATTTGGCATCAGAAGAATCGAGTTAAAAAAGCCCCTACAGCTGGAAGGAGGAGCTATGTACTGCTGCTAACAAAGGCTCTTTCCTTCTGGTGTATATTTTTAATCTTTCATCATGAAATAGTGTCAGTCCTTTCAATTTTTGAGAATTTTCTCTCGTGGTTTTATTCTGTAAATATAATATATTTTGGCAGCTTGTTCACTATTTTAAACATGGCAAGACACAATTCACTGGTGCATGAGTCTCTCTCAGGTGTTTCCCTGGTGGGACAGCTTTACCACTGCTGCTGGTAGGTCACAGCATGGAGGTTTTATTCAGAGATTGTTAGCCCAGTTGAAACTTCTGGTGTTTTACCTATGTGGACTGGGAAGAATGGTCTCCAGAGCTGGACAATGTGGTGTAAGCATGTGTACAACCCAAATTCAGGAAAACACAAGTGGAGGGATGAAGGAAGGCTGTAGTGTTCACTGAGGGATGCTCTGACCTGTGCTGTCATGCCTGGTTTATACAGGCCACGTTTAGAGTGGTGAGTTTAACTCAGCTTTAAAAACAAGCAAATTCCCTGGCTGGGGTGTTAAAAGTCACAAAGTGCTGTTCCTCATGTAACTCATGTAAATTGAGCAGCTTGTCTGAGACATGCTGGTGGAAGGAAGCTGCATTTAGAGCATGGCTGGCATGTTATGACAGTTTTTCAATGTGGGGCTGCTTACAAACTCTTACCAAATAAGCTCCAAATTCTGGAGTAAGAACCCCCATCCTTACACTGAACATTTTAGTGTTTATTTTGGGTTCTCTCCGAGCTTGTAAAATTCTTCATACAACAAACACTCCCAAGAACGGCGCGGAGGAGTTTCCCTTCTCTGAGCATCCTCTAACCCATCCTGCTGGGTCTCTCTGTTGGCAGAATGGCTTGTCTCCATTGCACATGGCAACACAAGGGGATCATCTAAACTGTGTGCAGCTCCTGATCCAGCACAACGTGCCTGTGGACGATGTCACCAATGACTACCTGACTGCGCTGCATGTTGCTGCCCACTGTGGCCACTACAAAGTCGCCAAGGTTCTCTTGGACAAGAAAGCTAATCCTAATGCCAAAGCACTGGTGAGTACACAGCAGGGCGCTGTTCACAGCCAAACATTCCTGCAAAGTTGTGCTGGGACTTCCTGGGAGATGTTTTCTGCCTGCTGATGGCTGACAGAGAGGATGGGCTGTTATTGCCACAGCCCAAGAACAAACGCTGGAGGTTCAAAGTGTTGATAATGTACCCTGCAATCAGAGAAGACCTTTGCTTGCAGACAGTCAGCAGTGATTTATGAATTTCTAGTGTAACTAGAGCACTTTTGCCTCCTGGCAGGTTTTTATGATTATGAGAAGATGAAAGAGCTGCAGACATAACTGCTGTAGTTTTTGGTATGGAGAGAATCCTTATTTTCCAAGTGTTTGTACACAGAAAATAATCAGTGACGTTTAAAACTGAGGGAATTTTTATAAGTTCTCAGTGATGTGAAACAGTGAAAGGTAGGAATGAGTTGCATAATGAGTGTTTGTGGTATTCCATGTCAATGGAGTCATATGCCTTTCTGCTTTAGAAACAACTTCAGCAGCAAAATACATTAGTGCAATTAAACTGCATACAAACAGAATACATTAATGCCTTTTGTTCAAATTGCAATCTCAGTCCATTCTATTTAAAATGTCTCTTTGATTTGTTCTTCAAGAACTGTTCCAAACAAATTTACATTCTGACATGAATTGGGTTGATTGGTCTCACAGCCTGATGCTAACTCATTCAGCTCCTGAAATGTTTTGTGAGCTCCTGAAACCCTCTCGAGCCAGGTGGGATTGACTCTCTTGGAGGCAGCACAGGCTCCACAGGTTTCCTTCCCTCAGCTCCTGTGCTTTTTGTGGCAGACCAGCCTGCATTCAGGTGTCTGTGGTCAAGCTGTTAGGATATATGGAGCACAGCTGAGCTCCCCCTGGGCATTGTGCACTGCCAAGGAGAGGGGTGGGAGCTGCTACACTGGAGCAGACAATGACATGGACCTCACATCAGGAAAACAATATTCTTTACTATATGGCAGGTAAAAAAGGATAACTTTGATCAGATCTGAGGGACCAGCTCTGCTAGTTGTTTTCAGAATGTTCTGCAAAGGCTCTTTTGTACTGAGCAGCGTTCAGTGCTCTGCATTCAGTGCTCTGATGTTGCTGTACCAATCGTGGTAGTTCTGGACAGCCTATTTTCCTGATTTACTTTTTTTTCTGTGGTATCATCTCACACTAAATAAAATGGCAGTTCTAATGTTCAGCCCACTGCACACATCTTTTTTAAAGGAAGGGGTGAAATACTTCTAGTTGCAGTAAGCTGACAGAGAATGAATGGAAAACAAACAAACAAAGAAAACAAGTAGTAAAAATAGTTTAGAAGATGTAAATTCCAGAGCCTGTAAAATGTAAAGTGCTTTTTTTACCAGCAGTTCTAAAAGGTTGAAAGAAAATCAACCAAAAAAACCCACCCCAAATTCCCCAAAACCTCCAGCAGAAAACCCTAGCCAGGTAAAAGTGAATATGGTAAGCAAAAAAGAAGGGTTTGACAGTTTTGCATGACTTGAGATTTTTAAAAATAGATTAATTATTGGAGTGGGCAATATATTTCATAATTAAAACTGGATATATGAAATAGATCTTTATCTTCAAAATATTTACTTTCTATTACATGAAAAATGTAGTAATGCCAAAATAAATTTGGGAGCTGTTCCTTTAAAACAGAAAAATCTATTTTGTGAATTCCATACCCAGTTCTATTTTTTAACTACATGAGGGCATCAAAAAGTGTGTTCTCTCATTTCCAGAATGGTTTCACACCTCTTCACATTGCCTGCAAGAAGAACAGAATAAAAGTAATGGAACTACTTCTAAAGCACGGTGCATCAATTCAAGCTGTAACTGAGGTAAGAAATGGTCTTTCCATGCTTGTCTTTGCTTTTCTTACAAAATTCATTGCCTCTGTATTGATTAATATTTCAGTATTTCTGAAAGAGCATGGGCCAATTAAGTCAACGATTATTTTCAACTAGATATTATGAGATATAAAACTGATCAATAAATCACAAATCACAAACAACTGATAGATGTTGGGATTACAGTGAGAAAAACAAGTGAAATGTAACAGAAGAACTTCCTAAAATCCACCATTTCTGCCAGTTTTCTTTCTGTAATTCAAGATCTTAAGGATGAAATTTGCTCTGCTACAGACATCAAGGTGAAGACTATGCTTCGCTCAAGTCCTGTTTTAAAAGGTGGTTTAGTTCAGACCTTTTTTTGGCTTTCCACAAAGAAGTTCTGTTCTCCCAAGATCATAGGGCATCACAAATCAGCTAGACAGAAATCAATAAGCTGTCACTTCAGTCAGCATGAGATAGTCTGCACCCAGACTAATTGTTCTTGGAACAATTCTGAGATTGATTAAGTACCTATGGGAATTTTTATCTCCATGCATGTATATTGTACCAAGTTAGGAGTGGAGCAAAGATCACATGTGTGACCACAGTGGAATGGCCCATGTTAGAAAATGACAGTTAATTCCATGGATTAAACAAGGTGCAATGGGGAATAGTTCATCTCCACAAAATGGAGTTTGATTTCATGTGTGTGGGGTTGTTCTAATTATGCAGCAGCAAACCATACAGATCCCTTCCTGGCTTGCTTGAGGGAGAAGAGTCTGCCCTGGCTGCAGTTCATGTAGCTCCAGACTAGTGTTTAAAAACTTTTAAAAGCATTTACTAAATTGTTTGAAACAGGTAAAAGAATTAACACACTTGGCCAGTTATTCTGCCTTTCTGCTCATGTTTGCTGTTTTGCATGACAAAGGAAGAAAAGTGCTTTCCTCACTTCTGCTTTCTGGGACTTGTACATATCTGTGGGGAAGCTGCCTAAATCATGGGGATTTCCAGAGCTCCACTGAGCCTTCTCCTGCTCTTGGTGGCCAAAGGCCCTTCTGGAGGCTCTGGCTTACTCTTGGTGCAGCTGTGCAGAAGCAGCTGTGAGGAGGCTTTAGGGTGATTCCACGTGGGGAAATATTAACTGCTGATTGGATTTTTAAAGCAAAGTCCTTGAGGTCATGCCCTGCTGAGTGACTGCTCCCTTTTTTTTCCCCTCTCCTCCTCTCTCCCTCTCTTTCTCTCCAGTTGGGCTCTCATATCCTGTGTAAGGGAAGTGGTGCAGATTCATGATGGTGATCTTTTTTGCACAACCTGAATGTTTCAGAAAGCCTTGCCTTTGTGGCAAGAATGCTTCTATATATTCTTTTTCATGTTCCAAGACAATATTTAGCAAATGCCTAATCTTAATTTTGCTTAGCTATGGTTGATTTTGTTGATGAAGAACTACTGAATTCCTAGAACATTTATATATTTGCTCACTAAGCACACTCATAGGTGTTCCCAATTCTGTGTGCCCTTTCATTTAAGCACATGTATGTGGTTTTAGGAAGATAAAACCCTCTCAGAAGAGCAAGCAGCTGGGTTTACTCGCTTTAGAAAAATTTATGTTTTTTCCATGATGTCTTGTAAAGGTATGTGGAAATAAGCATTTTAATTGACCTTTGGTCTGTTTTTCAGTCGGGCCTAACTCCAATCCATGTTGCTGCCTTCATGGGACATGTAAATATTGTATCACAGCTAATGCATCATGGAGCATCCCCCAACACTACCAATGTGGTGAGTCACAGGCTTCCTTTCAGCAAGGCAGGACTGGGAATGAATGTGTGATAATATCTGGGAGCAGTACTGGGATGGAGTGCCTAATTCTGCTGTCCACCACCCACCTCCAGAGCACCTGTGGCTTGTGCTGGAGTCATGGCCAAGTGCAGCCTGCTGACTCCTACCTGGGAGATGCTTGGCAGGTTGAGGAAATGTCCAAGGGGGCTGACCCTAAGCAGGCTCTAATCTCTTGATTTTCTGAAGTAAAGAATGAGAACATACTGTAGCTTCTCAGTTGTAATTTTTGAGATCTGTGCTTGACTGTTGAGCGCTGTTTTCCCAAGACCCTGGGGGTCTGCCATGTAAGGCAAATTCAACAGATTGCAGCAGATTGTGGGGACATATTGCCTGTGTCCATCCAGCCTCCTCTGCTGGCTGCGTGCTGCATGCCCCAAGGCTCCCAGGGCATGTGTAAAAACTGAACTTGCTCTTGGATGGGTGTGTGAAAATTGGGAAGTGGAAGAGAAGCAGAAGCATGTTGATCCTCTTTATCAGTTTGGCCTCCTTTTCACTTTCCATACACAGGTGCAGCTAGGGGACAATATTTTGTAAAAGTCTTCACCTGCTGATTCTATTAAATTGTGTAAAAATGCAGCACCTTTTGTTAATTAGCAGATGTTTGTACTTAAAGACACATTGATAACCAAAAAGGTAGAAACCACTTTTCCCTCCTGAGTTGTTCTAGTCTCCTTGGATTTGTCTTTCATTAAGTCCATGAAACCTTAGATGAATGTATTCAGTAATGATTTTTTTTTCCTTCTTGTTCAGTTGCTTCAGTGCTTGTCAGATAACAAATGATAGTAGAGGCATAAGGCATTACAGAAGGAAAGCCAAATATATGTGTGCCTGAATATGCAAAATTTGAAATACATTTTTTACTAAATTCAGGATATATTTTTAAACATTGCTAATAAAATACTAGTAATATAAAAATTGCACTGTCTCTTTTCAGCAAAAAAATAATGACAAAGGCATACTGAGGTTGGGAAACTGACCCTGCAATAAATTGCTTTGCAGCACACAGTGTCAGGTCGAATACTGATTTAATCCTGCATCTTACAGACAGCTGCAGCAGAGTTGTCTAGTGGAAATCATTCTGAGCTGGGTCCCTGGTATTTCTGTGTTTATGAAGCACGCTGGTGTTTGTTCTCCCTGCAGTGTGTCTGACTCTGTTCTGTCTTTGCTCTGTGTGCAGAGAGGAGAGACAGCGCTGCACATGGCAGCCAGGGCTGGCCAGACCGAGGTCGTCAGGTACCTGGTACAGAACGGAGCCCAGGTGGAGGCCAAAGCCAAGGTGAGGACATGGCCCAGGTGGAACAAACCTACATGATCCATGCTGGGCAAAGCAAGGACTCACCTTCATCTTGGCTGTGCCCTTCTGCATGAGGAAGAGGTGAAGCCAAACCTTTGTGGTGCCCACTGATATTTTGTTATGTACCCTCCTACTGTAGCCACGAGTGATCTGTAAGAGACAAGGCAGAAGATGTCAGGTTGATGCCATCCCAGTTTTTAATATAAATTATCATGGGTTTGAAGAGTTTTGTTTTGAAGTGGGATTTGAGGAGGGAGAAGAGTTCCTCAAATCTGCTTTTATTTCAGCAGAACTGGAAACCCTCGGCTTCTGGTGTCTCCTGTCACGTCCCTAAAGCAGCAGCCTATATATATGTAAAAATAGTTAGACTTCTAAAGAACACCACCTAAAGGCAGGAGGCACAGTGAGGGGATGTAGCAGAGGGCTGGAAAGAAGGAACAGATCCTATAGAAACAATTGCAGTTGAGGAAGATAAGGGTGGAGGAAAAAGAAATAGTCAAGAGGCATGAAGGAACACGCAAAATTAGGAAATCAAAAGAGTTCCAGGAAACAGGCAGGGCCAGGAGATAAATGGGTGTAATAAATAGCAGTCTTAATAGGTAAACTCAGGAAATATTTTTTCCCCAAATGGTCATAAAATGGATGTAGCCTAAAAAAAAACCAAACTATTTTTCATTGTGAAATTATCTGTGAATTGGGTCACAAGGAAGTTTGCTGTTGAGATTATCTACTTATAAGGAACTCTGACTAAATATTTCTAGCTGATACACTTCTGCAAGGAGCCTGACAATAGAACTGATTCATGTGGTTTGTAAATCTCCAAAGACAATCTTGAAGTGAACGGCTTGTGCTCAGAAGCAGTCATGCAAATATTTTCTGAGTAAATTCACAGAATGATTTAATTTGTGCAAACTGCCATTGCCTGTGATCAGTTTGTTATCATAAATAACAACTAAATGCAAGCAGTAGATTATACACCAGTGCTAACATCAGCTGTGAGAAATTTGTAGGAAAAAGGCACAAACTGGGATCATTTAAGAACCACAAAGATGCTCCCCCAGTCTCAGGGGAGAATTGCCCTGCAGAGGAGCAGCATGTGTATCCTGGCATGCTCCCATCCTAAATTCAGAGGTGTAAAATCACTCTTGTAGGATGGGCATGGGCAGAAGTCTCCCTTGCAGAGAACAGCCCAGAACTGCAGGACAGTTCTCAAAAGGTAGGAAATTCAGCAGGGGAAAATGGGGATCAAAAGATGCTTGGCCACACTGTTGTGATAGTGTGCTTAATCCAAAGATTGTACAGCAGAGAAGGGAAAGGACAAAAATTCAAAAACAAGATAGTGAAGAGGTGAGAAATTACCTCTTAAACGCTCAGAACAAGGTCACAACACCCTAATATTTTCAATTAAGGAAAAGAAATAAACCATGAGCTTCGTGACAGGGAAACACCATACTTAAAACTATTCAGATTATTGTCTTCTGAATGAGAAGTAGAAAGTGACTTTGTTCCACTTTATAGTAGGAAGTGAATTAATTTCTACACCATGTTCTATCATCAATTACACTTATGGAAAATTTAACTGCAAAATTCCAAACAATCATTTACCAGTAAAAAAAGCACAAAAATTATGATACTTCATGCAAGTTTGCAGGTAATAATTGATTAAGCTATTAAATGTAGCTGTGGAGTATAAAAGAGATCAAGATGTGAGGGAACAGAATTATGCACTAGCTTTGTTTTCAGAAAGGCCTGCAAAGCAAAGTGAGGCAAATCCAGATAAGGAAGAAAATTGATCAGTTTATTAACTTTTATGGATTATGTCACTGTCTGGAATATTTTGTGATGCACTAACAGAGAGCAAGGTATCTTTGTGATATGACACAGAGAAAGCCGGTGTGCACCATTCCCTAGCTAAGACCTCAGCAGAATTAACGCTCATGTGCAATTCTGAAAAGTGCCAGAATGTGGGCAAATATTGCCCCCAGTGTGAGGGGCAGTTTTCTCATGCATGTCTGTGTTGTTCCCTGTGTGTTTAGGATGACCAAACCCCGCTGCACATTTCTGCCCGCCTGGGCAAGGCAGACATCGTGCAGCAGCTGCTGCAGCAGGGAGCATCTCCCAATGCAGCCACCACGTCAGGCTACACACCCCTGCACCTCTCTGCACGGGAAGGGCACGAAGATGTGGCTTCTGTTCTTCTGGATCATGGTGCATCTCTGTCTATCATCACCAAGGTGAGCGAGCTGCAGGAGTGGCAGAATCACAGAGCACACCTGCAGCAAGGGCTGCTTGTGAATTAAATGCTGCAGGAGCCATATGCGCATACAGTCTAAGTGTGATCTATGTTTATTAAAAGGGTACAAAGCTTCATGCTTGTACCTCAGGCCCTGATGTTTAACACATCCCAGTGAGCAGACATGAATTTTCTTGGAATGGGAGGAATGCAGGGCAGAAATTCCGGGTGGGTGTTGATAGGCTTGCCCTTGGGTCTTTGGTAGTGTGAAGAAAGGAACAGACTCATCCCCTGTTTAAAGTGCTTTGCCTTGCAAGGGAGGGGCCTCCAGACCCCACAGGGCAGTTGGGAATCTGCAGACTTGCTGCCTGTACTCAGGACTGTGTAAGGGGGTGGATGGAAGCAGCTGCATCCTTGCAGATCAGAGACAAACCTTGTTTGCCCTGAGAAGGAGTGCCCAGGGCTGCTATATTCCTGCTTTCTCTTACAGAAAGGATTTACTCCACTTCATGTGGCTGCAAAGTACGGGAAAATTGAGGTAGCCAACCTCCTCCTTCAGAAGAATGCATCTCCTGATGCTGCTGGAAAGGTAGGACAGAAGAAACCACTGCACAGCAAATATCTCAAATCAGACAATAATTTATTAATGTGCTCCTACTTACTTACCATCACACTAGTATCCACAGCCTCGGTTTAGCTGGAATTGGTTTCATTTGGCATTCCAGTCCCTGCTGGGGCTGCTAAGAGCCAGCAAACTCTTGACAAAGTGACTTTTAATTGTCATTAATTGACAACAAAGTGATGTGCTCTGTGTTCACATCCAGGGGAATGGAGACAAACCATTCCCCTGTGTTCCTACCCAGACTATTTACAGTCCTTATCAGAGTATTTGGGTAGCTGGCTCTGCTTCCCCAGCTCTCGTGATGGGGTAGGGGGCAAAGGCCAATAGGACCTCAAGCTTTCTAAACCAGCCCAGCTTGGATTTTTACAGATCCAAGGGGCAGTTTACTTATCCACTGCAGTAAAAGGAAAATATTGCCAAGGGTGTGACCTCCTTACCCTGGGGCAGCACAGATTTGTGCTTCTCTCTTCATCTTCCCTGGGAAAAGTGAACGGGGCTTTCACAGCTTGAGAAGGATTTCCAAATTTGTTTTATTTTTTGATTTGAAAAGTTCCCAAAGACTCTGGATACACGAAGGAGTAACAAATATGGTTTTTCACCTTATCTACTGGAATTTTCCAAACCCCTGAGTTTCCCCTGGAGAGGGTCTGTAACAGCACTTGTTTGTTCTGCATGTGTTTCTAGAGCGGTTTAACACCACTGCATGTAGCTGCACACTACGATAATCAAAAGGTGGCCCTCCTCCTGTTGGACCAGGGAGCTTCACCTCACGCCTCTGCCAAGGTACAAGTACTGCCCACTCTGGGGAGCAATACCCAGGCTTTTTATGTCACTTTATTCCCTGTCTGCCCCTGTTCTTTCTAGGCTGTTATGCTTGCAGTTACAGGAGGCTCGGTGACCTTGTTTGTTAATGTCTCACGTCCACATAAAGCTGCTAAGAATAATCCTGCAGGTGAATAAAACAGCCATAAAAAAAGCAAATAAGGATGCAGAAACACTTTAAATCACCAGTTTCAGTCTCAGAAAATGCTGAGCCTTGCTTTCATTTGTCCAGCCTCTTCAGTAACTTCTCCAAGCTAGCCAACTTTGTATCTTTGCATCTTAAGATCTGTGCAGGGCAAGCTTGGGGTTGAAGCCCAGCTATGCATGGGTACTTCTGCTTGTGCCACAGGATGACATCTGAGGCCAGATAAGTTTCTCAGCACAATATATGTAATTATTCATGTGCTTCACCAAAATATTTCTAGCCCAGTGTAAATGGACTGGCAAGAAATAAAAGTAGTCACAGCCCTGCTTTGATTGTAATTTACTGTAGGCAAGACAATGCCTAGTGTAAGGTTTCAGAGGATATGAAAGAATAAATATGTAAATTTATTCTGGTAGTGCATAAAACAAAGAGAATCTAGAGAAGCTTAAAGTATTTCTTTTGTGGATCCCAGTTTTAAGTATGGGATGGATAAATACTATAATCAATCAGAGTATAATTGATATTTGAGCAGGAACATTAGGTAAAGCAGGATGGAAACATATGTAGGTTAAAGCAGATTAAGTGCAGTGGAAATACCTAATTTGAAAGAACCCAGACAATTTCCTTAAATCTGCAAAAGAAAAGCCCTGTGGAGAAGGGAGAGCTAATGGAAAAGCCAGTATTGTAGTTAGATGGGCAGTGCTCCTTGATTGCCTTCTCTCACACATGGCTGAGTGCAGCCATACCCTGGAGCCCTTCTGCATGGCTGCAGGAGAGGATGGAGTGGGGGTCCCAGGGTTGGTAGTGCAAGGAGGGGGAAGTTAAATAAACACGGGCTGCCAGCAGCACAGCTTAAAATCAATGCTGTCGATAGCGGCGATCTGCCAGAGCAGTGCCCGGGGAGGGGGGCAGCCAGAGTGATCTCTGATCTTTCACTGCTGCAGCACAGCACTCTCAAATGCCACTGGGGGGAAGGAAGGGCCTTCTGGAGAGGATGAGAAGGCACTGACCCAGTTTCACTGAAAGAAGCTGCCAGTGGGAGCTGTGCATCCTATAGGGACAGGGATTGCAGCAGCCCCTGCCAAGGGCTTGGGAAGTCCAAACAAGGTGGAAGCCCTGCAGACTGTGGTACAGCATGGCACAAACCCTCGTGTCAGGTCACCTCAGCTTCCCCATCTGTAACAGAGCAGTTCTGCAGCTGCCACTTCAGGCCTCCAAGTGCCAGCTGTAAGTGTGCCTAAAAGAAAGCATTTGTTAGTGCTCTGCAGCAAGTGAGCCACGGCAGCAGCCAGCAGAGCGTCAATACTAAATAAAATTAACCATAACATGTTTGTTGCTTCGGGCACCCGCTGTGCACTCATCCAAAAGATGATGTTGGTAACAGCAGATGATTTCCTGTACTTTTTGTAAATGTGGTCCAGTAAATAAATGTTATGTCATATCTCATCACTGGCTCCACAGTTAGTTCCATCAGTGGTTGCCTTTCCTGTGACACTACTGTCTTTAACACTGATCTTAATTTAAGAGTGGCTCATTAGCCAAGACCAGCAAAATTTGCCCTGAAGATTCGTAAGTGACAGGGTATGGGAAATGAGCATGTCAGAGTCTAGTGCTGTGGTACAGTTATCCTGATGAACCATTCTTCTCTTTCATAGGCAAAAATTGTGCCTAATTTCATGTGCAGCTTATCCCTAATTTGAATTTGGCATCCACTTCACAGTGCCTTTCTTCCTCATCATGCCATCCCCAAAGCTTTAATTTTCCTCTGTCCTTTTATGTTTAACCATTTTCCCTCTTTCCACTCTTTTCCCCAGCAAGCAGAATAACCCAATACCCTTCCTTCTGAACTTCTCTGTTCCCTTCTCCATCTATGCATTGTGACAGAGTGCTGCCCTTATGAGGAGAAGATGCAAACGGGGACTGAGCTGAATTTCAGCTTTTATTTTTCAGCTCTCTTTTTGCCTTTTCTTGGCAACCTGCTGCTGTCCATTCCACTGAAAGCAATATATGCCCATTTCTGAGGAAAAGGCTTAGAAACTGCATTTGTTATTTTATATAATGTAATATGAGCTCCATTTCAAGGAGTTATGTTTTAGCAGATATGCAGGATTTAGCATGTAGTATTTAGGATTTATTAGGTGCTCATGTGGCAGTGGTTGTTTTACATGGCAGTGTCATGCAGGAAGTCTAAGGGAGAAGATTGTTTGTTTTTCCTGAAGCACTTTATCTTCAAAGTGAAAATTCAGTGGCCATGTGCTTCCTTTATTGATTGTGGCACTGTGTTTCCTGAGTGTCATTTTCAAATACCTTAGTATCCAAGATCTGAACTGAATCTTAATTGAATGTTGAAGGTTACTGAACCTTTTCCACATGAAACTAGTGCTGTGCATCTCTTGCTGCCAGTTTCCTATTGAAGCTCTCTTGTAATCATTGGTAAGTCCCCATGTATTTATTCCCTGCTCATACCTGCATTGCTCTGCATCTCTTCCTTTTTAGACCAGCCCTGCTGCCCTGTGGGTGCAGGGAGGAGCCCAGCCAGGTGAATGCTTTGTGCCTGTAGGTAGATTTTATTGGGCATGGTAATCTGAGATGCAAATGGCACTTATGATGCCATACAAAAATACAAAATGGTTTATGCAGCTTAGGTCTCGTCCCCCCTGACCTTGTCTCTTATTCAAGTGCAAATGTGTGCACATTTGTCATTTACTTAAAAATGAGGCCTAATAAATTTCTGAAAGACAGGAAGTTCTTGACTAAACAGTCATTGCAATCTGTACCACAAAGTGGTCATACCGCTATCAGAGTTTTGGTATTTGTGTGCTGATCAGTTATTCTTTATATCCATTTATCTATTTTCTGCCTATCTGTCTCTTTTTAGAGTTACAAAATTGTATCAGGCAAGAGATACTGCATTTTTAGTAGTGGGCTCCCTGGGTACACATATTGGAAGGAATACAAAGATGCATGACTCTAAAGTTACATGCTTCAGTTTTCCCTTGATCTGAAAAAAACCAGCTTGTCAGTAAGGTTTAGGGTAAATTCTGCAAGAAAGGCCATATTTCATGTGCATGATGCTTTCGTTCACATTGGGAAATGGGAAAAAAACCCAAACAATAACAGCTGTTCTGAGTTATGAACACTTATGTTGCTCTTCTGTTTGTTAAAGATTTTATGTACATTTAAGGAAAAGGGGCAAATCTCTGTGAAACAAAACTCAAGCTCCTATTTCTATAGATTGTCCTTTCCTGAAAAGATATTTTTTCCCAAATTTGAAAATTTACTTCAGAATCCTCCTCTTTCTAGCAGTACTCTAAAAAAAAAAAAAGATTGCCTAAAGGTCAGATACATTGGTTCATGCAGCTTGTTAACATTGCATTTGACTGAGTTTGACAGAATTTTTAGGACTAATGGCATAATTACTCACAGAGTTGAGGAGGTACAGAAAAGTGATTTATCACCCTGTTGAATGAGCAGCTCTCAGTGAAGTGCTCTCTGTTGGCAGAATGGTTACACACCCCTGCACATAGCTGCCAAGAAGAACCAGATGGACATAGCCACCACGCTGCTGGAGTACGGCGCCGACGCCAACGCCGTCACGCGGCAGGGCATCGCCCCGCTGCACCTCGCCTCGCAGGACGGACACGTGGACATGGTGTCCCTGCTGCTCGCCAGAAACGCCAACGTCAGCCTCAGCAACAAGGTGGGTGTGCCCCAGCCCGGGGCTGAGGCTGTGTGTGATGTGTATGTCTATGGAAGAGGAGTAGAGGGCCCTGCAGTTACGTTTTGCCCCCTGAAAGCCACTGCAGGTGTCTGAACGCACATCGTCATCTCTGCTAGCAAAGAGCAGCGTGCTGTGTCACACTGAAGGAGCCTTTGTAGTACCCGAGGTCTGGTGATAACTCATGCTGCAGTGGAATTTATCAATCCAGCATTAATTTATGCTGGTCTGCCAAAGCATGGCCAGAGAGAAAATATCTTCCCCACAGGGGAGCTGTGGCGCTGGCACTCGTCATTTATCAGCCTCTAGGAATATGCCTGCCCATTTTTCAAGTGTTACATGTGTAAAAGTAATTGTAATTTCCTTTTTTTTTTGTATTTGTAATTTATTGTTATTGTAATTTTTTGTATCTTTTTTGTATCCTCTTTTTTTGTATCTTTTTTTTTGGTAACATTTTTAGCACTATAATATTTTATAACAAAAAAAAATTGAACATGTACCAGAGAATGGTAACAAGTATTACCACCTCATGGTAACAGCTGACTTGTTCAGGTTGGTGACTTTTTTAATGGGATAATAACAGCAACTTTTCTGAGATTTTGTTCCTTAATATAAGTGGTTCTTCCTCCCCAAGGTATGTTCCTTAGCCCACAGTGACGTTTGGTGTAATTTCTCCTGGTGGTAGGAAATGAAAGTTGAGGTATTTTAGTTTATGTGTGAATTCATAGGCCATTAATTCTGCTCTATAGTAGTGTTTCTAGCAAATGTGCAGCCTTAGTTCTTTAAATGTCCCACTAGACATTGTTATTTGACATTGTCAATTGCAGTTTCAGAATGTATTTGTTTGGCTAAATTAGGCTATAGAAATTTTTATTCATGGAAAATATTTCTTAGCAGGTAGGAAGAGTCAGTATCCTCTGAGGCAGTAGGTGTTCTGCACAGGGCTGCTGTGTTTTCCTGCTTCTAACTTTCCAATTTGATTATCTGTGGGTCCTCCTTCAGAAAGCTTCTCTTGCAGATTTGTTTTTTTTTTCCCCACAAGTCTTAATTGTGTGGGGGCTTATGCAGTATCCCCACAGGGAAATTTGCCACCTACATGTTCTGCATCCATTGGCTATCCCATTTTGCTGCTGAGGCTAATACAGGGAGCATGATTGAAGTGCTTGGCACATTGATTCAGTGCCACCAGAGGTTAATTACCTGCAGCATCCAGCAATCTGTTCAGTTGTAATCTCCAGTTTCTCATTGTGCTGATAACACCACCTCTGGGGAGTAATTCCCCTCTGTGCTCTCTCAGGGATGCACATTTCCTCAGAGCACAGCACCTCTACATTCAAAGCCAGATGTTTAAAGCCCACTGACTTCTGCAGTTTTGCAATGGGAGTAAAAAGAGAATTTATTTCTTCAGGACCCACAGGATGGGGCTGCATACTCAGAGCCCCCATACTGAGCACTTACTAAATCTTTTTAGAAGGTTTGGCCATTAATATCCTCCATTAGGAGGCTCCATTAGGTAGTTTATAGTTGGTTACTGTCACATATTTGTGTCAGGTGACCGACCTAAGCTTTGTTGTCACCAGGATTGCATCTTGGAGTGAAATGCAGTGGGGCCATCTCAGAATAACTGGCCTTGGTAGGGAGTGCACCATGGGTATGGGTTTGGGCTCAAGGGTAGGAGACTTAGTGAGTGTTCCTGCCTGATGTGACAACTGCTACCACTTACTCTTCTGTCCTTGGTGCTGTTCCTGTAGGAACAGGACAGAAAATTAACCATAATTTCCAAGGAAAGGATATTCTTTTTCATTCCTAACAACATCTCCTCAGCAGATTCTCTCTCCTTCCCCTTTTATTTTCTACCCCTTTTATGTGGCAGAAAGTTGCATAGTTTTCTGAGGTTCTAAGGATATTTAGATCTTGAGTTTTAAATAAGAAAAATTACTATCAGTATGCATTTTCTATCAAGTCTGTATATTTTCTGAGCAGAGAGAAATGGGCCTGATCTCAGAGAAATGCAGTTTTATTCTTTTGTGCTTATGTCTGAAAATGATCACATAGAGGAGTAAAAGCTAAGGATAAAACTGAGTGATTGTAAAAAACTTGCAGAAGTGTAAACAATGATTCAATATTGCTTTTAAAGTCTGACTCATTATAGGGGAGTAAATTAGGAGGGAAAAAATACTGTGTGACTTTTCCTTAAATTGCTCTAATTTGCTATCCCACATGTAACACTGCATGGAGAAATGTTCCTTGTCTTAAAGAAGCATCATCTTCCTGGCTTTTGAATTGTACTTTCCTGCTGATCAACAGTGTGATAACAAAGCACCTTACACTGTGAAAGTGGAATGTGTAACTTCTTTAAGGATGTTTAGAGTTTTATTAATGCCTGAATTTGTGTTTTAGTAGTCATGTGCCTCCTCTGCAGATTGTTACTTGTTGTTTCTGATTTCCAGAGCGGACTGACGCCCCTCCACCTGGCTGCCCAAGAGGACAGGGTCAATGTAGCAGAGGTTCTGGTTAACCAGGGAGCTGCTGTTGATGCACAGACAAAGGTATGAACATCACTGTCACATGAAACATTTCCTTCCAGGGAGCCATGAGCCTCCAGACAGGGCTAGGAATGGATTTCAGGGTGAAACTGAAATTGCAGCAGGGAAACGTTCCTTGCAATAAATTATTGCAGAATATATTCTGAAAACTGAAGATATATAAGCTTAGGTGTTTAATGTCAAGCTCAGCCTTTGAGCAGGAAGCTTATTTCTTGCCAAATATTTAGATCAATATAGGTTTAGATTGTATCCTATTACTGTGCTTCACTGAAGGTAAGTGGGATTGATCTAGTTAGTGAGTAAGGGAACTGTTATCTAATGTGAAATACATATATGCAGTGGTGGTCCATTTCAAATTTACTTGCCTAAAAATAATTTTGCCTAAATGTTTGGGCTCCTAAGTAAGAGATCTGGATTTTCAAGGTGCTTGGGGATGGCTTTTGAGACCCCCAGCAATGACACCTCCCTTCACAGTATTGCTTTTTAAGATCCATGTCCTGAAGCAAAGACCCTTTGCAGAAGAGGTTTTATGCTCCCTAATGGGGTACAGTGCTCAGAATTTAATGATAATGATCTCAGTGTTGATTGCACTTACATTCCTCATGCATTGTCTAGATCTTGGAGGCATTCCTTTAGCTGGGCAAGAAATCAGTTGAGGTCAAATACTTGGACTGTAGTAGATCAAATCAGCTAAATGAACCGGGTCTCACCATCTGACCTGCACTCTTTTGCAGAGGAGTAGCTTTCACAGCTCTGTGCCAGGTGTATGCCACAAGTATGCTGTGCTTGCATCCCAGGAATGTTCAGGTGTGTCAGACTGCCCAGCAATATCATCACATTACACTGACAGCTCAGAAAGGGCTGAGTCCATCATCATGTCTGGCTGCAGCTCAGCTGATTATGGTCTGTGGCAGAGGGAAAAGTCATTGTTATCTGATTTCTCTACAGTGTAATTCCAACTGTACTGACTGCTGATTTCAGTAATATTATCCTGATGTAAACCTGAAAGAGTTTTGCTAAAATCCCAGGAGCTTCTCCAGGTTTATACTTTTGTAACATATCCTCAGTCTGTATTTTAAAGAAGAATCAGTCAGGGTTCTTATCTGTCAGATCACCCAGTAGTAGATGAGGTCTGCCCTGGTTCATTCTTTGCACAATATCCTCAGATGGATGTGGTTGCCTTCCTAGAGGTAGTTTCTACCTGGTGTTGGTTTCAGTAGCAGGACATTGCAGAACCTGTTCTTTAGACTTGGCCAGAGCTGAATCACCTCCCAAGCCATACAACTCATCTGAGTGTTTGCCTTTGCCCCTCTGTGCAGTGCTCTTGGCTGTCCCACAAATAGCAAGCAGTCTGAGGAGACATTTATACTGACAGGTGCAGGCAGACACACGTGTTTGCTTTGCTGGCTCTCCAGTGTCCCAACAGGATCCCAATCTGGGCTGCAGTGGCCTTTTAGTCACATTAGGGTGGTGGAAACATCTGAGCTACTGTCACAGCTGAGAGGCAGGCAGGGCATGTCCCAGGGACAGCCTGGTGCAGCTGCAGGAGCTCTGCACTCAGCTTCAGAAAATGCAGTCATATTTGACTGTGTGCAGCATGGTCAGTAATGGATATATAATTTTAAAGAAGACAGAAATACATCTCTTGTTGTTTACCCTCATTCCTCAGTTATATGTGTAACTAGTGTGAATAAAGAATAGTTTCCCAGTACACTCTTGTTTCCATGGAACTGCTCCATAATTGTCAGGAAGTGGCTCAGGGACTCATAAGTCAGGTGAAGTCAGGCTGTATTTAAGCAGGACTGCTTTGGGCTATAAGATGTCACCTGTCTGGGGAAATTCTCCTTCCTGTAGGCTTCTGTGGGGAAGAGCATCCACAGCATCTTGTCTTCCTGTTCCTCCTCCTAATTAGTCCTCCCAGTTAGCCCTCCCTGCTGTAGGGCACTGTCTGCTCCTGGGGAAGAGGGTGCCCACATGCCTGGCAGGACTCTGTTAGAGTGGAAAGAGCTCGATGCTCATGCACTGGCATGGGCTTGGTGCTCTTCCACGGGCTTCTGCAGGGTCCCATCTGCTGGGTTTGTGCAGCAGTGAGCCCTGCAGGCTCCACAGAGTCAGCCATGTGGAGCTGTCTGCCAGATATAAGGATATATCCTGGGATATAAGGAAAGGGCCAATGCAGTACCAGGTGTTTTAGCAGGGAATTGTTTCTGGATAAACTGATGATCACTCAAGTTCCTTCCTGAAAAACCCTGAATTTCTACAGTGAGGGAAAAATGTTATGCTCTAAGAATGGCCATACTTTGACCTCATGTTCTATACAGTGAGGGTTAGATATTGCCCTGTAAAACAGCAGCCCTGCAGTTACAAGCTCTCCCATTTAGATGGATTAACTGTACGTTCTGCCTCTAAAACCAGAGGCATTGGGGGACAAGATAAGCAACAGCTGAGTTGGCTTTGGAGAGGCACTGTTGCTATGCTTGCATGTTTGCACAATCCTGTCCAGCATGTCCAGTTGGGATTCATTCCTTTGGACACACAGCAGCAGAGATGTGGCCATCCGTGCCTTAGGAGTCAGTGAAGCAGCACAGCTCAGAGTGACATTATACTGGGGATCTCTGCTACCAGCAGTCTCACCACTAACCTCCTGTTTTCTTCCCTCCATTTCACATCCATGTGCTTCTCTTACCTCAGATTTCAGGGTGTGGATGACTGTTCAGCAGTGCTTTTTTTGGTTGGTTTTATTTATTTATTTTTCCTCCTTATCCTATTTCTCATTTTCCCAGGATAAGCAAGCACAGATTGTGTCACTCCAGCCCAGTACCTGTCAATAGGGGGAGAACACTCCCTGTCATTTAATTTAATATCACTAGGTCACTGAACTCTTGAGTAGGGACCAATGAGCTATCATCTTCCTCATCTTTAGTCACCATTTATGTATAACTTACCCTTCCTGGGGGAACATCTAGAGTCTGCAGTTCTGACACATGGGGGTTCTGACCCTGCTCACACTCTGGGGAGTTTTCAGGTGGTTAAAGGAGAAGATGGGGCAGAAACACATTTTGCATCTTGAAGCTTTATCAGGGAAGAAAAAAAAATCCAGCAGAAAACCACTTGTACAGGGGATTAGTCTGTATGATTAAGATCAGTTCTGGCTGTTATGAGCATTTTCAGAATTGCTCTCAGAAGTGAACAATTGCATCTCTGGGTCTCTCTTGGGGTGGTTTCCCTCCCAAGAAATTTTTTTCCTGACCTTTGTAGTAGAAAGTGGCATGAAAGGAAGAATAGCTTCTGCTTATGAAGTGCATTTATTAATTGTGTTGTGAGATCCTTCTGGTTTTGCTGCATCAATTAACTAAATAGCCTCTAGTCCCAGAGCTGCAGGAGTCTAAATCAATGCTGAAGTGTAAACAACACTGGTGCAGCAGGCCAGAACTAGTGCCTGAGAGGCCATAAGGCTGCTTCTACCACTTGAAAATGAAATTTTTTTAGGTGGTTTAAACTCAGACACGTTAGAAAATACACTTTGGGTGGTAAAGTTTGACATGCTTCAAAATCCTTCACATCTAGAAAGCTTTAATATTTGAATTTGGTGTTCACAGAAGGCATGTTAGTGTCCTGCAGCAAAGGCAGCAGCTCTTGTCTACTCTGATATTGCATTTTTTTGCCTGAATTTAGGTATGCTGAAGAGTTTTTGGTGCTGAAAATGTGTTGTGCAGTATAATGCTTAACACAAAGCATGCTCATCCATTCACAGTAATATTGGGAGTTGAAAATCAGTCTGGAGCCATGGCTGTGAGCAGATATCCCTTCTCTGGTGGTCATGCTGAGTGTCAAAAGCTGTCCTGGTACATGTGATGTTGCTTTTGTTTCAGGGCTTTTGTGCTGGTAGTTGGCACGAGTAAATATTGTTTCATGGCTCAGCAGGTCCCCACATGTCATTTTTCCACTGTTTATTCCATTGGAGAGTGTGGTTGTAGGATACAGCAGTACTGTGATGGACTGGCAGGGGAAGACTGAGAGAAAAGTGCAGCTTCAGTCAAGGATGGAAGGCAGGCTTTGGAGTTTTTATTTCAGTGCAGGTTTTTTTTAGTCAGTCACTACACTGCTCTTGGTGCTGGGGCTCACCTGGGGGGATTGATGGTCTCCCAATCCCTGGCTGATGACAGTCTGGAGAACAAATGTTATTAAAGTATTAAAATGCCTTTTGTTTCTAAAACTGCAGTTTTGGTAGGAGACAATGGTGGCTGAGAGGTCACGGTGTTCTTTTCCAGGTTGAGCTGGGATTTTTATTTCAGATTTATTCAGGTCTGCCTGCTTTGTTCTGACAGGAGCCCCATAGCAGCCTGAGATCATAACAGTGATCCAGCTTTTCCACTGGAATATCTAATTCTCAGATGCAGGAAGAGATAAGAAGAAGGGAGGGAGGGAGGGAAGTACTATTGAGAGAAAATCGCTTTCCTACAGCACAAACACTCAAATACAGGTGTCTTCAGTATATCTTCATGGTGCATTATCTGTCTCTCCTTGGCTCTTTGTACGTGCTCAGTTGTTATCAAGAAGTTTCTGTGGAAATTTCCAGCCTGATAATATGCAATAATGAGCCTTTGCAAGGTACTGCAACATGTTAGGTCCTGATTCAGCAAGGCAGGGAAGTGTCTGTGTGTGTACACCTAGGTTTGCCTGTTTCATTCAGTCAGGCCTTTGTGATCTTTGGATCTAAAGCAATTTCTAGCCCTGTAAACAACAATGCTGTAGCTTCATTGTCTGACATTTACAGCAGAAAAACAAAAACTGAGCAGCTTGAGAGTCAGCATGACTAGAAAGATGCAGTAATTCAAGCTGTTAAGATTTATGGTTATTGCCAGTGGAGGATATTAAAGTAATTCACTGACATGATATACAAGACTTTTGATAATTCCCCTCAAAAGTAAAAATTGAAGGGCAAGAGAATAAGGGATTCTTTATGTGTTCCATTAGAAATGAAAAGTTCAGTATTTCTGATTTTTTTTTTTCTTGGCACTTACTCTTGTAGCTTTTGATAAAACCTTCCCAGCTGCTAGCTCCCCTGGTGCTGCTCATTCTTTAAAACAGCCAGAAGGTGATGTCTGTTAGAGCTGTGTTAAACAAAAGGCCTGGTTTTCTTGGAAGTAACTTTTTCAATATTAGGCTGCCTCCTAAATCCCTTAGTGCTTTGCCAGTAATTATAACTAAGCCTGAATGGCTGTGCAGAAATTTATATAATTGTGAGCTGGGTTTTGTTGTTCTGTTTCTGCTTTTGGTTTTGGGTTTTTTTTTTTTTAATGGAGTTTTTGTTGTTTTGGGGTTTTGTCTGTTTGTGGGTGGGTTGATTATTACTATCTTTTGAAGCAAAATATTTCAGCCTCCCAGGCACCTTTCTATAGACAATGAAAGTAGCAAGCTCAAGTAGCCTTGAGATTTGCTGCTTTTATTGTTCATTTAACTGTGTAATTGCAGAATCTGCCAGTTGGAGTGTTTCAGAGCAGTCAGTAGAGTACCTTAGTTCATGTGGGGACCTTGAGGTACAATTGCTGTGCCTTCCTGAGCTGGCAGGAGCTGAGCGCAGGCACCTGAGCTCTCAGCGAGAAGTTAAGGCTATGCTCCCCAGGTTTCAGGCACTGAGAGGGCATTTTGCTGGCCAGTTGTACTTTGGCCATGCCATCAGTGCCCGTGCTGCTGGCTGGGAGCAGGAAGATGTCCTGTGCTGAGGCCCAGCCAGCCGTGACACGGTGTCACATCCCTGTCCCTCTGCTGTCAGCGGCTGCTGGCCCAAGCAGGACCTGACACAAAGTGACCACAGGCTACAGCAAACTAAAAAGGGAGCTCCCAGGACCTCAGGCAGGGGACTGGTGCTTTGCCACCAGGCTCAGCAGGTGCCCACAAGGCTGCTGGGGACATGTGCAGTGCCTATGGCAGGAGCTGCCTTTCAGTGCACACCCCTCCAGCTGCCACACACAACAGCAGAGCTTCAGAGGAGCCTCCTTCAGATGCAGCTGGATTGTGACCCTGGAAATGTCATGATTTCCAGTGTTAATTGGGAGGAGAAGGAGGAAAAGTTTTCACTTAGTCTCAGATTTAAACAGCAGACTGGTCAAGAGTGACAGAGAGCATCAGTAATTGCTCCTCCAGCCATTTTTGTAGGCACCATGTATAAGTTTGTGTGTACCATTTCTAAAAGGAAACTGTCATTGCACTGCAGTAAATATGGGGGGTTTGAGAGCTCCTTTCTCAGTATTCATTGTTACAGGCTGGAGAGGAGCCTTTACAGATCACTTCAAAGGGAAAGCTGAGATCACAGCTGGTCTGGGCGCTCTGATATGCTCCAGATTTTAATGTTTTAGGGCTATTCACAGGGGGTTCTTGGCAGGTGGTCCTTGACTTTGGATTTCATCTCTCCAGTTGGTTTTATGCTGACTTTTTTTTTTTTTTTGACCTTGCTGGTCATGTTAAGAGGCCTGTATATTGAAGAGGGAGAAGGGAATTAAGATTTTGTAGGACAAGGTCTCACAGCCTTATTTTTTTTTTTACTGTTTTTTGAACTGTTTTGATAGCTTGGCCATCCTTTAAACTGAGTTTATCTTTGGCCCATGTAGAGGCAGGGGCTGTAGAAGCTGTGTTTGAGGTACATGACTGTGAGTCATCATTCTGCTGAAGAATCAAGGCTCTGGACAGCCAGGGAGCCCTGTCAGAGAGTCAGACTCCAGGCACTCCTAGGAACAGGAAGTTATTTGGCCAACCCTAGACTAACAATATCTGTGAGATGAGGTCCATGTGTTCAGTTCATGATGATGTTTAAGCTACTGCTCCAGTTCTTACCACTGTGGGTTATTATTCTGTGCAGGAAAAGTTCCTTGTAGTCATTTGGCATCTGATCCAATGTTCACATAAGTCAGCAGAAAGTTTCATTCTGCTGATGCCAATGGAATTTCAGTTCAGTGCTGTTTCTGACACTGATTAACTCATCCTGGTTGTCAAAGTTAGTAGTTTCTTTAGATGTCAAAGGGTACATCATTAATTGGAAATGATTGGCGCACACAAATTTAAAGTAACTGTCACAGCTACCATCTCCTAGCCTGTGTTAATACAACTGAAATTAGGTAACCTTGTGTGAACTTCTCCATAGTCCAAGGGAAATGGTCAGCAACCTGCAACATCACCTAGAGACACACACACATGTCTATGGGCTCAGATGGGATCCACCTGCAGGCACTGAGGGAGCTGGTGGAAGCATCCACTGAGCACTTTCGGTGACTTTCATAAGAAGTGTGGTATTTCCCAAGGCTGGAGGATTTTTCACATAGTCCAAAGAACTAAAGCTTAATGGGATTTTTCCTGTTTCATACCTGTTTGCTTTTTTTAATTTTTTTTTTTTTAAATCAGGGCACATGTGTGATATGCCCCTCTACTAACTGCTGCTGTTCATTCTAGATGGGATACACTCCTTTGCACGTTGGCTGCCACTACGGAAACATAAAAATCGTCAACTTCCTTCTGCAGCATTCTGCAAAAGTCAATGCCAAAACGAAGGTGAGTGTCCCAGCTGTCCCCTGGGGGGGCTGCCCTGCTGTGTGTGTGTGCTGTGCCCACCTCAGGGTTGCTTTTTTCTCTCCTGGTGCCTGCAGAACGGGTACACGCCGCTGCACCAGGCGGCGCAGCAGGGGCACACCCACATCATCAATGTCCTGCTCCAGCACGGCGCCGCGCCCAACGAGCTCACTGTGGTAAGTGCTGGCCTGGAAAATGGGCCTGGTGGGACAGGAAAAGAGCAGAGGAAGCCTGTTTCCATCACCACCACATCCTCTGCACCATCATCTCTCCCAGAGAGATTTGATGAGAGAGAGAGAAGGACAAACATCTGAAAACCTCCTCATTTTCGTCCCATTTCATCCCACTTATATATCCTACTACCCAATATTTATTTCCATCAGAAAATGTAAACAATTTTTATTTTATTTTACATTCTTCTGTAATTAACCAGCAGTTCCTACATTTCCCCTTGCTAATGTTCAACTTGTGTTACGAATGTTTCATTTGCTAGAATGGAAACACTGCCCTGGCCATTGCTAAGCGACTTGGCTACATTTCAGTTGTTGACACGCTGAAGGTGGTGACAGAGGAGACCATGACTACAATTGTAAGTACAGCTGACTTCAGTAGGGAATGGAAGAATTTTTCCAAAGCCAGAGTATGACTATAACTAAACTTTGTGTAG
The DNA here is from genome assembly GCF_037042795.1 of Molothrus aeneus. Classification (NCBI taxonomy): domain Eukaryota; kingdom Metazoa; phylum Chordata; class Aves; order Passeriformes; family Icteridae; genus Molothrus; species Molothrus aeneus. The sequence goes on from NC_089653.1 coordinate 7,421,123, forward strand.
TTACACGACTACCAAAATTCCTGCCACCTATTTCTTTTTAGCAGTATAAAGTCGATATTAAGTGCAACATGAGCTGTCTGTTTTTAAGGTAGTAGACACTGTGAGGATGTACCAACTAACCAGAAAAAGGACTGGTCACAACTGCAAAGTCTCTCCACAAAATGTTTGTCCACACATCCTGTTGTTTAGGGAACAATTTTGCTGCTGAAAAGATGTTCCTACAGGCTTGTGTAAACAGAAGCTGCTTGAGAGCATTTCCCAACCATCTGATGCTTAATGGCTTGAATTTGACCTAAGAGGACCCATTCCAGTATTTTAAAAAATGGTTGGAATTTACTTGAAAGCTCCTCATTGTGTGGTTTCTGGCCCCTTCCATGGGATGGTGAAAGGCTGTGTTCTGCAAGCAGCCACAGCCAGCCCCTGCAACCCCAAATCCCCATTCCCTGATGTGGATGAGAATTCCAGCTTGTGTGTCCTGCCTCTCAGAGAGCATTAGCCAGGAGGCACTGAAGGGACTAGCAGTTGTCAAACATTACCTGCTGTCAGAAACATTCACAGAATGCAGAATATTTCTCAGAAGGATCTTTTGTTCACTAATGTTTTGCCAAATTGCTCTCTGAAGTTTTCTGAGGCAAGGTACCTCCATGCATTATCATAATAATAAAGCCCGAATTGGGTCTGAAGAACATAAATTCAGAATATTGGCTTTCAGCAACTATTTTTCTTTTTCTGATTAAAAAGATAAAATGCACATGTATGTGGTTTTAGACATACCAGGGGTGGAAAACAGTTACTGTGTGTGTTCCATGTTTTGTCATTGCCCCTTTGTGTGGTCTCTGTGCAAGCAGGTGGTTGCAATATGATGAGCTTTTGGGATGACAGGCAGATTTTAGTTCTGTTACTGCATGCACCCTTTCTTCCTATGACTTTTCTGGCTGTGGTTTCAGTAGTTTACAGAAAATCCACCACACAAACAATAAATTTCAGAACAATAAGATATAGTGGAAAATGCTAGAAAGTAATGCTGATTGTTTTTTTCCTTACATATTTTCTCTGTTTTCTCATTAATAAATTTCTCTTTAGAAAGATTACAAAACATTTTGCCATGCAGAGAAATTTGATGGAGAATTTTTCTGTGATAGCAAAACTTGAATGACTACCTACTATTCAGTTAGATAGCTGCAGGAAAACCACATATTTATGCTAAAAATTCTCAATATCACAAGGCTGTTCTGAGCTTTTAAAACCAAGATGCTGGGAATGTTTGTCCTGCATAAAGTGACTGACCATTTATCTTCTGTAGATGAAGAGTAGAGAGATGGTGGGTCAGGCTCTGAATGGTGCTGGAGGAAATGTTAGATGCTGAAAGACCTATACC